>NW_027142459.1:600000-1200000 GCF_026170545.1 Melanerpes formicivorus | reverse complement strand
TTTCAAAGCCATGTAGATGTGGTGCTGAGGGACATGGTTTAGTGGTGACCTGGCAGTGCTGGGTTAGTGGCTGAAGTGGGTTATCTGAAGAGGTCTCTTCCAACTCAAACAATTCCATGAGTCCAAGAGTCTCCTCCACACCACACTCAAGCTTCTCTCTCATCTCCTGTGGTGCTGAACTCAGCTCATCTCTGGAGGTGTGCTGGTGCACACAAAACATCCCTCTCCAGTTTCTTCCTGCCTTGCTGCTTGCTTTACATGTGGAATTGCCCTAAATGACAAAGTTTTCCACTCACTGGTGCAGATGAGTGTGGAGAGCTAAAGATGATGACTTTGGATAAATTTAGCCAGAATTTCCCAAAGGTTTTGCAGTTAACCAGATTAAACTGATCCAGCTCAGGCTGGGACCAAACAGAAGTTGTGTGTGTGTGTTTTGAAGTTCTCACCAAGCTCAGGGAGAAAACATGAAAGAAATGAGAGGAGAGAGGAGGTTCAGCAGGTTGAATGCTTCCTGACCCACAGGACCAGGTCTGGGTCCTCCTCGTTGGCAAAGTGGGAAGGGGAAGAAGAGGGCTGGCAGGGAAGCAGGGTGGTCCCTGTGCTGGCTTGGGCCCTGCTGTGGCTTAGAGTTCTGTAGTGGCTTGGAGCCTGTGGTGAGTTAGTGCAGCAGCATGCCCAGCTCTCCACAGAGCTGCTTCCCAGGAGGTCACCCCTTGCCTATACTGGTGCAGGGAGTTGCTCCTCCCCAGGTGTGGGACCCTATAGCTGCTTTGGTTGAATTTCATGAGGTTCCTCTCCCCCAGCTCTCCAGCCTGGCCAGCTCTCACTGAATGGTATCACCATGAGGGCAGGATGGGGAAGGTAGCAGCAGGTGACTCTCTGGAGGAGTTTCTCTCATTGCCATGGATCACTGCAGTGTCCAAAGCACTTTTCCTGCTGTTGATGGTCTGGATCACATGCTGTGGTGGGACATTAGCATTCCAGTGGGGTAGTGGGACAGGAAGGCTTTAGCAGTGGGAATAGAGCAGCAGACAGGCTGTGATGACAGCTGTGAGGAGCACTGTGAATGTTAATGGTGGCAGTTGGAGAGGAGGCCAGGAGAATGGCAATGCCCAGGTGGCTCTTCCCCAGTCATCCCCTCCTTTGAATTCCCTGCAAAGCTTCACCACCTCAGGCTTTCCACAGGCACCAGGAACTGCTGGCTCCAGGAGACCTTCTTGGAGGTCTTTTAGTGCTGGGGCTGAGAAGTAAGGTAGGGACAGGTATGTGAGCAGGACCTGTTGTGACAGAAGAAGGAGTGATGCTTCGAACTGAAAAAGGGAGATTCAGAATGCATAGAAGGGAAAAGATGTTTGACACTGAGGGTGGTGAGACCCTGGCTCAGGCTGGCCAGAGAGGTGGAAGATGTCCCATCCCTGGTGCCATTGCAGGTCAGGTTGTTCAGGGCTCTGAGCAACCTGCTCTAGTTGCAGATGTCCCTGCTGACTGCAGGGGGGTTGGACTGGATGACCTGGAAAGGTCCCAAACCTCACCTTCAAGCCTGCTGAGTTCTCCTGCTTAAGACACTGATGCAACCGGAGTTGGTGGCCACAGGTCCTGCCAGTGGCTAAGGATCCAGTTGTAACTTCAGCACATTTGTGGAAGAAGGTGCCATGTACCATCCCATAATGCTTTCCAGGCTGGCCAGCTATGATCTGAGGACAGGAGACACACCTTGGTGTCCTCACAGGGGACTCTCCCTGCTCCCCACACTGCCACCCAGGTCAGTTCAGCATCTCAGATTTGTTTGGGTGGAAAGGGACCTTTCAAGGTCACCCAGTCCACCCCCCTTGCAGTCAGCAGAGACATCTGCAGCTAGAGCAGGTTGCTCAGAACCCCAAACAACCTGACCTAGAATGGTTGCAAGAATGACACCTCCCACTTCTCTGGCAAACCTGAGCCAGGGTCTCACCACCCCCAGTATCAAACACTTCTTCCTTAGAGCTGGTTGAATGGAGGTGGTTGGGTGTCCTGCAGCAGGGTGGCTGCAATGGGGGATGAAATGGGCGCAGGTCTCAACCCTGCAGCCCAGGAGAAGCCCAGAGCCTGAGATTGTGATGACAGGGACACCCTTTGGGTCTCTGCTTGCTGTAGCACGGGATGCCTGGGACGCCTATGGGAGCTGTGATCCCCTGCCTGAATCAACAGCGACACCCAGCGCCCACCCAGCTCCACTGCAGCTCTCTCCTCACCCCCGCTCAGCTCACAACGAGAGAAAGAGGGGGAAATAAAATCAAAGAGGGTTCGAATGTTGAAAAGAGCCTGAGCAAGTTTCTTCCTGGAAGAACCACTCACATCTCTGCTCTTTCTAAACACAGAATCACAGAATGCCAGGTTGGAAGGGACCCTAAGGACCATCTGGTCTGACCTTGGATGAATTAAAACTAACAAGGAAGAAATGTGCATCACCTCTGACACCTCACCTCAGCACCAAGCTGCTCCATGCCTTTGGTGTCATGGAAACGCCCCCAAACCAACACCATCTCCCATTCCAGGGTTCAGGAGCCAGCCTAAGGATAAAGGAGCTCTCCTGCACCTCAAACCAAGGTGATCCTGAACCAGCACAAAAAGGTTATCAAAGCAGGGCAACAGCGTGAGGCTCCACCCAGATTCCTTCACCTAGGTATGGAGGAGCTGGACTCCTCCTCCTTGGCCCCAAAACACATCTCTGAGCCTGCTGGGCTCCACAGATCCTCAGCCTGGTGTCACAAACCCTTGGCAGTGCCTCTAATGCAGCAACAGCCCTGGGATGAGATCTTGCAGCACCTTTCCTGCAGCATCCCAGCTGGAAGAGACCTCTGTTGATCATCCAGGCCAACTGCCCTGCAGTCAGCCAGGACATTTGCAACTAGAGGAGGTTGGCCAGGGCCCCAAACACCCTGACCTCACCAGTGCTAAGCACAGACCAACCCTTAACCTAGCACTACCAAGTCCATCACTAAACCATGTCCCCTCAGCACCACATCACCATGGCTTTGAAACCCCCCCAGTGATAGCAACTCCTCCACTACCCTGGGCAGCCCGGGCCAGACCTTGACAACCCTTTGGGGGAAGAAATTGTTCCTCAGATCCAAACCTCCCCTGGGAAAGGCTGCTTCCCTTCTAGCTAAAGCTGTTCAGCGTCTTCTGGGGAAAAAAAAAAAAAAAAAAGTTTTGAAACTGCAGAACTTTGCAGCAGGTGGAGGAGGGAGGGGATTCTGCCCCTCTGCTCCACTCTGCTGAGACCCCGCCTGCAGTGCTGAGACCAGCTCTGGAGTCCTCAGCACAGAAGAGCCATGAATCTGCTGCAGTGGGGCCAGAGGGAGTCACAGCAATGCTAGGAGGGCTGGAAGCCTTCTGCTGTGAGGCCAGGCTGAGAGAGCTGTGATTGTTCTGCTGGGAGAAGGCACTAGGGAGACCTTCTAGTGGCCTTCCAGTACTTCAAGGAGCTGAGCAGTAAGCTGGGAACAGATTTTGGAGCAGGGCCTGTTGTGACAGACGGGGTGATGGTTTGAACTTAAAGAGGGAGATTGAGACTGGAGAGAAGGAAGAAACGTTTGACACTGAGGGTGGTGAGACCCTGGTTCAGGCTGGCCAGAGTGGTGGGAAATGCCCCTTCCCTGGAACCACTGCAGGTCAGGTGTCTGGGGCTCTGAGCAGCCTGCTCTAGTTGCAGATGTCTCTGACTGCAGGGGGGTTGGACAAGATATCCTTGAGAGGTTCCTTTCCACCTAAGGCATTCTGTGATTCCTTCCCCACCCCACCTTCCCCACCCCACCTTCCCCAACCCCTGTGTCTCTTTAGTCACTGGCCATAACACATCTTCATCCCAAGGGGATCAAGGCAGCAGGAAAGCCTACCATAGCTGGAAGGAGAACAACTCATTGACCTTTTACAGAATCATAGAATTACATGGACTGGAAAAGCCCTCAAAGATCACTGAGTCCATCCATCAAGCCCACACCACCACAGACATCAAACCACATCCCTTAGTGCCATGTCCACGTTCCTTGAACACCTCCATGGATGGTGACTCCTCCACCTCCCTGGGCAGCCTGTTGATTATATTTAAGACTACAACAAATTGTCCAAGGAGCATTTGTATTTTGAAGTACATCACGTCTTGAAACTATTTCAGTTTTGCCAATACCTTAGGGGTTTATTTCAGGGCTGATAGGTAGGTCAGAAACACTTTCACCCATCCATGAAATCACAGAATGGTTTGGTTGGAAGGGACAGAATCATAGAATCAGAGTTGGAAGGGACCACAAGGATCAGCTAGTCCCAACCCCCTGCCATGGGCAGGGACACCCCTCACTAGATCAGGCTGGACAGAGCCTCATCCAGCCTGGGCTTAAACACCTCCAGGGACAGAGCCTCAACCACCTCCCTGGACAACCCATTCCAGGGCTTCACCACTCTCATGGGGAAGAACTTCCTCCTCACGTCCAGCCTGAATCTCCCCACCTCCAGCTTCATTCCATTCCCCCTAGTCCTATCACTACCTGATATCCTAAGAGGTCCCTCCCCAGCCTTCTTGTAGGCCCCCTTCAGATACTGGAAGGCCACAATAAGATCACCTTGGAGCCTTCTCTTTTCCAGACTGAACAGCCCCAACTCTTTCAGTCTGTCCTCATAGGAGAAGTGCTCAGACCTCCAGGATCATCTAGTTCCAACCCCACAGCCATGGGCAGGGACACCTCCCACTAGACCAAGACAACTGCTTCCAGCTCACACAGGAGGTGAAGACTCCAATAGAGATTCCAAATCTTTCCCTTAGGGTCCAAAGGCATTTCAGAAGCGGTGGGAACCATCCAGGCATGAGGTCTTCAGCCTGTGCAGCTGCAAAGTTCTCCAGCTATTAAGAATTACTTTGCAGGCTCATTAAGCCTTGGTGGTGGCAGTTTTTAATTCTGAGAATGTTCAGGATGATAAAAAGCCTCTAAATGACCAGATATGTCTCATTTTACAGGGCAATAATTGCTTTTATGCCCAGCTTTAAAATCAAAGTGCTCTGATCCCTGCATCTGCTGCAGCTTCTGGAAGTGCGTTAATACTAAATTAGAGCAATAGCTGGGTGAAGAAAAAGAAGATATTTGATCATAAACTGCTTCATACACTGGGAGGGGAGAGAGCCCAGCAGCCACAGCAGCATGGCAAGAGAGCCCCAGGAAGCAAATAAAGCAGATTTTGCTGGTTTTGCCATTTCTGGTTAATATCAGACACCTATCAACAACCCCACCCCCCCCCCCCCAAATTATCTTCTTTTGGTGGTTGTTTCTGGCCAGGTCTACAATTAAGGTCTAGATGATAAGCTCAAAAGAAGACCTTGAGCAACCTGGCCTAGTGGAAGCTGTTCTTGCCCATGGCAGATGATTTGAACTAGAGGATCTTTAAGGTCCCTTCCAACCAAAACCATTCTGTGATTCAGTGAAGAGGAGGACCATGGGAGCTGCCTGCTGCTGGGCCACATCAAATGCTGTGTGAGGTGCTGGTGTGCTTCTGACAGCTTATTGTAGGAAAACTGGGAAACTACTGAAATCAATTGAATTTCTGCTGAAATCAATCAGAAAAATTCCTCTCCTGCCCTGTCTGTCAACTGGGTTGTGAAGTACAGAGTGATTAACATTGGAAAAGATCCTTAAAGTCACCAAGTCCAACCATTAACCCAGCACTGAAGGTCACCACTAAACCATGCTCCTCAGCACCACATCTCCATGGATTTGAAACCCCTCCAGGGATGGGGACTCCACTACTGCCCCAGGCAGCCTGAGCTAAGCTTTGACAACCCTTTGGGGGAAGAAATTGTTCCACATGTCCAACCTAAACCTGCCCTGGGGTAACTTGAGGCTGTTTCCTCTTGTCCTAATACTTGTTCCTTCAGAGAGGAGAGCAACCCCACCTCGCTCCAGCCTCCTTTCAGGGAGTTGTAAAGAACCAGAAGGTCTCCCCTCAGCCTTCTTTTCTCCACACTAAACACCCCCAGTTCCCTCAGCTGCTCCTCACCAGACCTATTCTCCAGACCCTTCACCAGCTTCATTGCCCTTCTCTGGACCTGCTCCAACACCTCAATGCCCTTCTTGGAGTGAGTGGCTCAAAACTAAACCCAGTATGGCCTCCATGGTACTGAGCAAAGGAGGGCAATCCCTGCCCTGGTCCTGCTGGCCACAATACTGCTGATCCTGGCCAGGATGCTGGTGGCTACCTGGGCACGCTGCTGGCTCATCTTCAGTCACTGTCACCAACACCTTCAGGTCCTTTTCTGCCAGGAAACTTTCAGCCACTCTGCCCCAAGCCTGGAACCACCCACGGTGAAGCCAGCACCCAAAGTACAGCTGTGAGGTGTTGTCTAATAGCAAACTGAAATGACTTACCTGCAAGCCCCTCTGGCCTTGAAAAGCCCATGTTTCTGAAGGCACTCAGAGATGCTGGCCCTCACCAGGACAGAGAAACGTCTGTAGCTCTCCAGAGCATGCTCTTCTGCCAAGAGAAGCAGGAACAGGTGGCTTTGTGTTCCAGCAACTGCCACTGACTCATCAGTGAGACTGGTGGGCTGAGAACTGGCTAAAGGACAGAGCTGAGAGGGTTGTGATCAGCAGTGCAGAGTCTAGGTGGAGGCCTGGAACTTGTGGTGTTCCACAGGGGTTATGACTAGGTCCAGTCTCGTTCAACATCATCAGGGACCTGAATAAAGCTCAGCCAGTTTGCTGATGATATCAAACTGGGAGTAGTGGCTGAGACCGCATCAGGCTGTTCAGCCATTCAAAAAGACCTGACCAGGCTGGAGAGTTGGGGGAGACGAACCTCATGAAATTCAATCAAGGCCACTGTAGGGTCCTGCACCTGGGGAGGAACAACCCCCTGCACCAATACAGGGGAGGGGTGACCTGCTGGGAAGCAGCTTCACAGAAAACTGGGAGTACTTGTCAGGAACAAGTTCCCCAGGATCCAACAAAGTGTTCTTATGGCTAAGGAGGGTGCATGAAGAGTGTGGCCAGCAGGTCAAGGGAGGTTTTCCTGACCCTTCTATTTTGCCCCAGCGAGGCTGCATCTGGACTCCTGGGTCCAGAACTGGGGAGCCCAGTTCAAGAGAGACAGTGAACTATTGGGGAGCTTCCAGTGTAGGCTCTAATGATGCTGAGGGACCTGGAGCATCTCTGGGAGGAGGAAAGGCTGAGAGACCTGGGGCTGTTGAGCCTGCAAAAGAGCAGCCCCAGAGGGCATCTTCTCAATGCTCAGCAAGAGCTAAAGGACCTGTGGTGGGCAAGAAGATGGGGCCAGACTCTTCTCAGTGGTGCCCAGTGACAGGGACAAGGGGTAACAGGCACAAACTGAAATCCAAGAGGCTCCATCTGAACACAAGGAGAAACTTGTTTGGTGTGAGGCTGCTGGAGCCCTGGAGCAGTCTACCCAGAAAGGTTGTGGAGTCTCCCTCTCTGGAGAGATTCCAAACCCACCTGGTCATTGTGCTGCTGGGCAAGCTGCTGTGGGTGCCTCTGCTTTAGCAGCAGAGTTGGACTGGATGATCTCCAGAGGTCCCTTCCAACCCAAACCATTTGGGGATTCTGGGATAGTTATAGCTACAGACAGGAAAGAGCAAGCCATATTAAAATCCTCTTCACAGGAGCTTCTAATACCACTGGGATAAACCAGTAACACAGTTATTGGTGTGAGGGTCTTCCAACCAGCTCACCCCTCCTCAAGAAGAGGAAGCTGACTCCTGCTCCAGATCTGCTGCTTTGCAGGGTTGAGGTATAACTGCTTCGGAGCAACGATTCCCAGAGGTATTCCTGTGTTAGGAGACTCAAGCTGCAGCCTATTTATAGTCACTGCCCAACACAAATGTCCAAAAAAAAAATCAGTTGTTGGTTGTTTTTTTTTTTTCCCAGGGTTTATTTACTAAACAGGTTCACATTCAATGAAATAGGTACAACAATACCTACAGAGCATCATCACGAGAACAAACACCTTGAGAACACAAGACCCAGAATGCAGGAGAGGGTTCTTTTCCTTGGGGAACAACAACAACAAAAAAATGCCACTTCTGTAAACAATGACAGACCCAGAAGGTTGCTGCTAGAAAAGACAGACACATAAAAACCACTCCAGGGACACAAAGGAAATCATGGTACACACCCAACCAAAGCACCCTGGTCGAGCCCGAGTACGATTCGGTGTCGTCTGTACAAAATCCTGCTCGAAACGACAGGTTCTCCTGGGGTTGGAGAGACAGCACAGCTCATAAGGCAAAAACAAATTGGAATTATCATCCAGTTCTTTGCTTTGTTAGGTAAAGATCAAGAATTTAAGGCAAGTTTGGCCGTTTTGCATTGTTTCAGAGGGTGGATGGGGACTTACAGATGGCAAACGGACAGAAGCACACATTGGCTCCCAGGAAGTTAACTAACACCTACTGGACACTTCACCCTTCTAGAAACTCCAGCTGGGTTGCCTGAAGGAAAAGCATTTCTAGGAAGAGAGACCTGGAAAAGCTTTTCCTAGGAGAAGAGCCCAGAGAGCATCAATTCCTAGATGGATTTCCTGAAGGAAAAGCATTTCTAGAAGACACCATCAAATGGTATGCAGAAGCACTGTGTAGCAAGCCCCTTGAAACCAAGGGGCATTGGTTGCTTCATCCAGCTGACTATTAACGGCTGTATCACAGTATCACCAAGGTTGGAAGAGACCTCAAAGATCATCAAGTCCAACCTGTCACCACAGACCTCATGACTACTAAACCATGGCACCGAGTGCCACATCCAATCCCCTCTTGAACACCTCCAGTGATGGTGACTCCACCACCTCCCTGGGCAGCACATTCCAATGGCGAACGACTCTCTCGGTGAAGAACTTTCTCCTCACCTCAAGCCTAAACTTCCCCTGGTGCAGCTTGAGACTGTGTCCTCTTGTTCTGGTGCTGTAATTAAAGGCTGCAGTCCAGCACTGAGGGGGAACTAGGTAGCTCCTCAGCATTTGTGTGCCTATAATCTGCTTGGGTATTAGGTTGAGACACTAAAAAATTTTAAGCAGACTTAGGCCTCTGGTGAGATTAAAAGACATACAGTGTGGACTGCAAGGTCAGAAAGTTGATGTGGGTGGACTAGATGACCTTTAAAGGTCCCTTCCAATCCAAAGCATTCTATAAATCCCAGCTGGATTTCCTGAAGGAAAAACATTCCTGGGAGGAGAGACCATTGAGAAGCTCACAGATGAGTGTTCGAACTAAAAACAAAAGCAGAAATTGAGGAGCTGTCTGCATAGAAACTGATACTCATTTCTAAAGTGCTTTGCAGATCATTTTGAGTGAGTACCAAGCAGAACTGGATGATAATTTGGAGTGGGGTGACATCTTAGTTGAAGGTCCTTAATTTGCTTTTCCAACCACCAGACAGACATTGCAATGAGAGCATCCACCTCCAAATGCAGATCCAAAGGGATTGTTGTGTCTGATCTTGCCAGAACCAAGCACTTGGTGAGGAGAACAAGCACCCAGAACAGAACATGAAGATTTCAGGTGATTTTCAGTGCCACAATCCCAAGGTTGATCCACCTCCAGCTGAACAGCTCACCTAACAACAGCAGCATGTTTCAAGGAGGCATTTACCCATTCTTCAGACACAGAGGTGTTTCATGAGACTATCTTAGATTTATCACACAATATGGGGTCAATCTCTGAGCTAATCTGCCACAGCCCAGGTTGAAAAAGGAAAAAAGAAAGTGTAAAACACTTGGCAATTTGTAGTGCTTTTGTCTTCCATAAGTGAAAGAACATTTTGGGTTGGGAGGGACCTTTAAAGCTCATCAAACCCAACTCCAGTCAACACTGACTAACAACCAACAACCTCCAGGTTGTTTGTTTTGGTTAAGTCAAAATGATTTCTGTACCTTGCACCACTCTGCACCAACTGAAAAGGGTGTTTCCTAATGTATTCAATCAGGGGGGGTACAGGAACATCATCACCTGTAGAATCCTGATGTTGATAAACTCTCAGAGAGATGGTGCACACCAAACTGTTTCTCCAATTCTGCTGAGACCCCACCCACAGTGTTGGGTCCAGCTCTGGAGCCCCCAACACAGGAAGGACATAGAACTGTTGGAGTGGGTACAGAGGAGGCCACAAAGATGATCAGAGGGCTGGAGTCCTTCCCCTATGGGGACAAGATGAGAGAGCTGGCTGGGGTTGTTCAGCCTGGAGAAGGCTCCAGGGAGACCTTAGAGCAGTGTTCCAGTAGATGAAGGGGGCTACAGGAGAGCTGGGGAGGGACTTTTGACAAAGGCATGGAGTGACAGGATAAGGTGCAATGGCTTCAAACTAGAAGAAACTGGATTAAGATTGGACATTTAGAGGAAATTCTTCACTAAAAGGGTGGTGATACACTGGAACAGGTTGCCCAGAGAAATGGTGGAGGCTCCAAGCCTGGAAGCATCCTTGGACAGGATGGATGGGGCTTTGAGTGACCTGGTCTAGTAAGAGACATCCCTGCATGGGGCAGGGGGTTTGGGACTGGATGGTCTTTAAGGTCACTTCCAACCCAAACTATTCTATGAATATAACAACTAGATTATCTTTAAGGTCCCTTTCAACCCAAACCATTCTTAGGAAGCCTGTGGTTCCAGCCAACAGAAAGCATCAACTCCTCTTCAGTAAGGAATTGCTGGGCATTTTTTCCTCACTCTTTCTTTGTCAAGTGCCTTTATCTCTGGTGTCTGTTGGCAAACATGATGAGCAACCTGTGAAAAACTGAAAAGCCAAGCAGCACATGTGAGCCAGTGTGTTTGAAGGCAACAAGCTGAAACACCTCCCTCAATCCTGCAACACTAATCTGCTCCCCATCCTTCTCCTCCCCACACACAAACAGGCCACACACACCCATGAAGCTGCTCATGTCCTAGCAAAGAGTTACTGAAATCATTAAATTAGGCTTATTGCTATCAAACTGGGTTCCAGAGTGGGCCAAACTCCAGGGAAAAAGGCTGACATTCATTTGCTTTGCTTTGAAAGTCCTGCTTCATTCCACCAGATGTGAAGAGTAAGGGCAGGATTTTACCAGCTGTGCAAATATTTCTCCAGGAATCATGTTTTCTGGTAAAACAGCCTCATTTCCTGGCCTGTTTAGAATTAGCATATGGAAGAAGACAGAAGCCCACTGCTTGCCTGGTTGGAATAAATCAGGTACAGCCCAACCCCTCTGCTCAGCATCCTTGTGAAGAAATGGCTTTTAAAGCAACTATTTCATCTGTTATTGCACCTTCAGAAAGGATATTCTATGGGGGTGAAAACCAAGGAATTGAACATGTAAAAACAGGGGAAACCCCCAGGGATTTAACATGTCAAAATGAGGGGAAACACAAAGGGATTTAACAAGGGGAAAGAAACAGGGCTTGAACATGGTCGAACATGGAGAGCCAATCAGCAATTTAACATCTTAAGGGAAAACCAACTCTAGAGGCAGAAAGGTTCTTCAGTACCTGAAAACAGATGTAGACATCAAAAAAGAAATCCAAGCTGATGGTGAGTCCTAGTTGAAAGCCAAATCAAACCATCCTAAATCAGCTACAACTTGTATCTATTCACTCATCTCTTTTAAAGAAGATAAATAAATTTATCTGCCCAGACTGTCACTAATTTTAGGATTATCCCAGAGCTCTCTGTTGAGATTCTGGTTACTGGCAGGAAGCAGAATCCTCTACTCTGTTACACACTGGGGATGAGTGACTCTGCTCCACACTTGGCAGTCACTGCAGCTTCAAGGCTGAAGAAGCCAGGAAGGGATCTCACCATTCTCTCCCTATTTATGTCTTTGTGAAATGATGAACAAAAGAACATAGATATTCTGGAACAGAAAATGATGTCACAGCTCTGGAGCTCAGCACACCCTGTTGTTCTTAACAGCTTCCACAGGCACAGGTGTATCAAGCAGAGAATTGGGACAACCAAATCATGCTCCACACAAACTGCACCAAAACCTGTACCAGCCTTCCCATCAAGTCCTACATTTAGCACCATATGGAGACCTGAACATGCTAATGAAACAATCATTCTCTGAAGAAAGGAGTATGGACACAAGCAGGTTTGGGAGAGGGTTGGGATGGATTTTTTCCCTGGAGTGTCAATTTTATGCTGCTGTGGCGCCTCCTGATGTCATTTTGTCCTGTGTTACAACTGACAACCCACAGCACAGGAGGAAGATGAAGTCATTTAGCACTCATCCACCAAAAGAATCACAGGGGTTGGAAAAGATCTCTAAGATCATTGAGTCCAACCATCAACCTAAGACGACCATGGCCACAAAACCATGTCCCAAAGTGCCAAGCCCACATTTCTTGAACACCTCCTGGAATGGTGACTCCACCACACAGGAAACACCAAGGGTGTTCAAAATGTGACTTCTCCTCACCAAAAAAGGAAAATTCATGAAGAGGCAACAAATTTGCCTTGTAAATCAATTTAAATAGTTACTAATTATCATCCCAGCCCTCCGACCAGCGAGCAGGTACCAAAGGAGAGCGTGCAGGCAACAAACCATGGTGTTTATTATTTACAAGCCTTGAGAGACAGAAACAAGGCAGCCCTTTAGTTACTGTTCATTAAAAAAATAACACAAAGTGATGAAGCACTGGTGTCTTCTACACGTCAAGACACAACCAGCCAAGTCTCAGCAAGCTCTCCAGTCACACCACGCATCCATGCGCCCCAAGCATGGGAAACTTCACGGTTCAGAGGAGGCAGGAGGAAGAGAGAGGACCTCTAGAAGGTGAAGGGGTTAGATATTATCCCAGTACTCTCTCAAGTTCACCTCCCCCTTTAACAGGATGCTACCTAAACCCAGCTGGGAATAAGCTTTCCATTCCCTCCATCCCTGAAGAAACCAAATTCTTCTTCATGTCAGCCCCAACTTCACCACGTTCCTCCAGCTTCAGAAAACGCAGCTCGTGGGCTCCACCAGCAGGATTTATTTCCAAGCAGACTTAAGCTCCACCTTTGTGTCTGGTCCACCAAAGCCCTGCTTGCCATCAAAGTGCAGTCAAGCCAAAGTTGCATCGACAGTACATCATCCCAGCAGAGTCCAGCCAGGTGTCTGAGATGGGGTCATACTTCTGGACAGTGTTCAGGTAGGATGAGCCTGAATGGCCTCCAACCACATAAAGGTAGTTGTCAATGACAGCTGCACCAACACCTGCAGGGGAGGGGGAAAAAAAGATATAAAACTGATTCCATCATCACTAACTGTGGAAATCAGTAATATCTTTGCTCCTAATTGGAACCACCACTTCTTTTCCTAAAGGCTCAACAGACAAGCCCTCTCAGCCTCTCCTCTTCCCATAGAACCACAGAATTCCTTGGGTTGGAAAAGGCCACTAAGACCATGGAGTCCAACCATCAACCCAACACCACTGTGGCCATGGTTCCATGACCCAAACTGCCATGTCCACATGTTTCTTGAACACCTCCAGGGATGGTGACTCCACCACCTCCCTGGGCAGCCTGTTCCAACGCCTGACCACTCTTGCAGGAAAGAAATTGTTCCTAACATCCAACCTAAACTTTCCCTGGCAGTTTCAGGCCATTTCCTCTTGTTCTATCACCTGATAATACAGAGAAGAGACCAATCCCTACCTTGCTCCACTCTCCTTTTAAGGAGTTGTACAGAGCCAGCTCTCCCTGAGCCTCATCCTCTCCAGACTAAATGAGGCCAGTTCTCTCACTGCTCCTTATAAGACTTTTGGGCTATCTTTAAAGAAAATAGGTTCTTCTCCTCCATTCAGGTCCTACACCCCTTTTCCAACTGTTTCAACACCCTTTGCTATGACAACACTCTATCTTTCTGTCTCTATACTCCTTGAGAGGGAGACAGAAGAGAGAATGAACTCTCAAGCCTCCAACTGAGATGTCAAATCAATACCAAAGTCCAATTGTTTACAGTGAGGGTGGTGAGACATTGAAATCCCTCCCCAGAAATGTTCAAGGCCAGGCTGGATGAGGCCTTGAGCAACCTGGTCTAGTGGGAGGTGTCCCTACCCATGGCAGGGGGATTGGAACTAGATGGTCTTTAAGGTGCCTTCCAACCCAAACCATTCTATGGAAATAAAATCAAAGGCAACACAATAGAACAGTGAGCACAGAAAGGCTGCAACTCACTCAGATCAGCGGAAGGAGAAGACAAACGTTCATTTTTGCTGCAGCACAAGCTTAAACTGGACTGCAGTTAAAAATGAAGCAACAATCATTCTGTGCCAGAGGTGACTGATGGTCACACGCCTAGATGCAGCTCAGTGCTCTGCAGAGAGCAGAGCTGCAGCTCTGCCGTGGCTTTTAGCGCACTGAAGAGCAGTTTGTATCTGAGAAGGTGCCAGCGCGACCTGCGGAGGTCTTCCCACGTCCCTACCTGTTCTGGGCTCCTTCATGGGTCGACACACAGTCCATTGGTTCTGATGAGGGTCATATCTCTCGATGCTGGACAAGTGAGACACACCATTGTGTCCACCTACCACAAAGATGAAGCCCAGCATGACACCAACACCAAAGTTTATTCGCTTGTCAGCCATCGAAGCCACCGGCTCCCAGGAGTTCTTGCTGGGGTCATAGCGCTCCATGCTGTGAAGGCAAACAAACTACTGGTGAGGCCTCCAGTGACATTGGAACCTCACCCAATATCAGCACTGTGGGGGTTGGAAGGGACCTCTGGAGATCACCCATTCCAACCCCCCTGCTCAAACAGGGTCACCCACAGGACTTGCCCAGGATCACAATGTCCAGCTGGGTTTGGAATCCCTCCAGAGAAGGAGAGTCCACCACCTCTCTGGGCAGCCTGCTCCAGGGCTCCAGCACCCTGACACCAAACAAGAAGTTGAATTTCCTGCAAAGAGGTCACCAAGTCTACCTGTCAAAGGCCTGGGTGAACACTGAGCATTCAAGTTTTGGGCGTAACCATAGTGGTTTTGAGTTGATGGTTGGACTCAATGTTCTTGGAGGTATTTTCCAACCAAACTCTGATTCTACAACTTCAGGCAAGAGGACTTGATTATCATCCACTTTCTATGGTCTGTGCCACATGGTTGCAGTGAAGAGAGCAGCCCAGAGGTACCCTGCTTTACTTTAAGCTGTCACTGAAGTTAGTACAAACTTGGCACAGAGGTAAGAGTGACCACCCAGGACAACAGCACAGCTCAGTTATCCTGAGTCAAAAATAAAAAGGTCACTTTTCCTTGCAGCCTCCACTGGAGTCTCTCCAGTAGTACCCTGTCTCTCTTGAACTGGGGAACTTAGAAATGGATCCCAGATTCCAGAAGTGATCTCTGTAAGGCAGAGGGTGAGAAGCTCTCTTGACTTGCTGTGATTGACGTCCCATCCCTGGAGACATTCAGGGTAAGACGTGATGTGGCCCTGAGCAGCCTGATCTAGTTGGAGGTGCTCCTGCTGACTGCAGGGGGGTTGGACAAAATGACCTTTTAGAGTCCCTTCCAACCCAGTGTCATCTGTGAATCACAGTATAGTTGGGTTGGAAGGGACTACTGTAGAGATGGTTTGTTTATTATTTCAGCTCATTAATTAAAACATAATCAGCTAGAAAAACACCAGATGAAGTTTCATATAGCCATAGCAAGCAAACTGTTTAAGTCATTGCTAGGTTTGCTTCAGTAATTAAAAAATCATTTGCATTTTCCCAGTGCAAGCTCCTTGGCTGTACTGTGCTAATTGGGAACTAATCCTCTGCTTCATCAAATGTATCAAGTAGAAAATTAAGTGCAATTAATGACTAGAGGAATGCTGCTCATGCTGCACTGTTAAACAGTCAATGCAGCCCTGCCTCTGAGCAAGGTCTTCATTCCTTACCCAGCTCTTTGGGTTTGCAGCTCATTCATCTGCTTCCTGAAGGGAATGACAGCTGGCTTGTTCCCTAATTTTAACAAAGAAAAGGGAATATTGATGATTCCTTTGCATCACTGAGTGTCCCCACCCATCCATAGGGATGTGGGACAATGGAAGGACCTGGAGGTCTGGTGAGGAGCAGCTGAAGGGACTGGTGTTGTTCATCCTGGAGAAGAGGAGGTTGGAGCCAGGTGGGGGTTGGTCTCTTCTCTGTAGTATCAGGTTATAGAACAAGAGGAAACAGCCTGAAATCGCACCAGGGGAGGTTTAGGTTGGATATCAGGAACAATTTCTTTCCTGCAAGGGTGGTCAGGCGTTGGAAGAGGCAGCTCAGGAGGTGGTGGAGTCACTGTGCCTGGAGGTATTCAAGGCATGTGTGGACATGGCACCTAGGGACATGGTTTAATGGCCATGGTGGGGTTGGCTGAAGGTTGGACTTGATTAGAGGTCTTGTTCAACCAAAAGAATGCTATGACTCCATTATTTAAATAGTATGCTGGTAGCAGACCACCTCCTTGTGATATGGCATGAAGCAAGATTACGTCTACCCAGCACCAGACCAGCAACCACCATCCTCAGCTTTCAATAAAATGTAGCACCAAGACTAGACCAGGATTCCATCTGAGGTACGTACCACAGTTGTGTGTGGATTCAGCACATGAAACAGCCTGGCAGTTCAAAACTAGAGTTTGAAACATTAAAGCTAACGACACACAAACATAGCTTTGTTACGGTTGGAAGAGACCTCCAAGATCAGCAGGACCGGAGGAAGCTCTTTCAAGCTGCACCACGGCAGGTTCAGGCTGGATGCTACAAAATATTTCTTCACAGAGAGGGTTATCAAGCATTGGCATGGGCTGCCCAGGGCAGTGGTGGAGACACCATCCCTGGAGGTGTTTAAGCAGTGTGTGGACCTGGTGTTTAGGCACATGGTTTAGGATTGACCCTAAACTGGGTTGAGGGTTGGACTGGAAGATCTTTGAGGCCTCTTCCAACCAATGTTTTCTGTGATCAAGTCATAGAATCAATAAGGTTGGAAAAGACCTCAAAGATCATGAAGTCCAACCTATCACCCAACACCGTGTGACTACTAAACCATGGCACCAAGTGCCACATGCAATCCCTTTTTGAACACCTCCAGGGACAGTGACTCCACCACCTCCCTGGGCAGCACATTCCAATGGCTAACAACTCTCTCTGTGAAGAACATCCTCCTCACCTCAAGCCTAAACTTCCCCTGGCATAGTTTGAGACTGTGTCCAACCATTTAATCCTTCTTAAGGATGAAAACCAACCCAAACACAGTAGCTGTAAATTGGAACACGTAAAGACACTTGAGAAGTGACAGGATGAGGAATAATAGCTTCAAATTGGTAAGAGGCTAAGTTTAGATTAGATATTGGGAAGAAATTCTTCCCCCTGAGGGTGGTGAAACATTGGAAAAGGTTGCCCAGAGAAGTTGTGGAGGCAGTTATAGTAACTGAATTGCTTTGGCTGGAGAAGACCTTTAAGATCATCAAATCCAGTGACTGTCTTAACTCTACCAGGTCTGATCCTAAACCACATCCCTCAGCACCACATCTCTGTGGCTCTGAAAAACCTCCATGGATGGGGATTTAACCACCTCCCTAGGGAGCCTGTTCCAGTCTTTCAGGACACTTTCAAGGCAAGAAGTTTCTTCTAATGTCCAACCTAAACCTCCCCTGGAGCAACTTGAGGCTGTTTCCTCTTGTCCTATCACTTGGTCTTCGGGAGAGCTTTCTACCAACCTCCCTTCAGGGAGCTGCAGAGCAGTGAGGTCGCCCTTCAGCCTCCTTTTCTCCAGCCTAAACAACGCCATGTCCCTCAGTTGCTCCTCACCAGACCTGTTCTCCAGACCCTTGATCAGCTTCTTTGCCCTCATCCAGACACACTCCAGCGTGTCAATGTCCTTCTTGGAGTGAGTGGCCCAAAACTGAATCCAGTGTTCAAGGTGTGGCCTCAGCAGTGGGGGGGGCAGTGGGACAATCCCTGCTCTTGTCCTGCTGACCATGCTATCACTGATCCAGGCCAGGATGCTGGTGGCCTTCTTGGCCACAGGCTGGCTCAGCTGAGTTGTCAGTGACACTGCAGAACAAGGAGTCACGAGCCCCACTGTAGATTACCAATCTAAGATTAATTTTTAATTGGCTTCCCAACAGGAGCCTCAGATGGAATTTTGCTGATCTCTTGCTCACGACTCCAGGCTCCCTGCACCAATACCTGTTCATGTGGGCAGGACCATAGCCACCAATGGCATAGATCATCCCATCCAAGACAGCTGCAGCAAAGCAACTTCTGGTTTTGTTCATGGGAGCCACCACCTGCCACTCCTTCACTTTGGGGATGTATTTCTCCACAGTTCTCAGGTAGGACTGCCCGTCATAGCCGCCCAAGGCATAGAGCTCTCCTGCCAGAACCACCACTCCCAGCGTGCTCCGGCTCTCCACCATCCTCTCCAGGGAGGTCCAAGTGTTGGTGTCAGGGTCCCAGCACTCCACTGAGTTCTCATGCTTTCGGTAGCTGATGCCTTGGCACACATGGGTTGCAATCCCTCCCACCACATAGAGCTTCTGGTCAAGGACACAGATCCCAAACTCATAGCGAGGGATGCTGAGGGGAGCCAGGCCTATCCAGGAGTCGTTCTGGGGAAAGTACATTTCCACACTGAAAGAGAGAAAACAAACATTATGAGAGCAGAGCTGACCTTCTGGAGCAATCTGCCTCTGAGCATCAAAGAACCCACTTTAAAAAGCCAACCTTGTCCTGGGCTGCATCAAAAGATATGTAACCAGCAGGTCAAGGGAGGTGATTCTGTCCTTCTGTTCTCATGAGGCTCTTCCTGGGCTATGGTGCCCTCAACACAAGGAGGACATGGAGCTGTTGGAGAAGGTCCAGGAGGCCACAAAGATGGTAAGAGGGCTGGAGCACCCCTGCTGCGGGGACAGACTGCAAGAGTTGGGGCTGTTCAGCCTGAAGAAGGCTCCAAGGAAAGCTCAGAGCAGCATTCCAGTACCTGCAGGGGCTACAGGAGAACTGGGGAGGGACTTTTTGCAAGGGCTTGTAGTGACAGCATGAGTGGGAATGGCTCAAAACTACAGCAGGTGAGATCTAGGTCAGATATTAGAAAAGTTCTTCACTGTGAGGGTGGTGAGACACTGGAACAGGCTGCCCAGGAAGATTGTGGAAGTCCCCTCCCTGGAAGTGTTCAAGACCAGGCTGGACAAGCCCTTGATCAACCTGGCCTGGTGGAAGGTATTCCTGCCTATGGCAGGGGCACTGGAACTAGAGGATCATTGAGGTCCCTTCCACCTCAAGCCATTCTGTAACTACTTCATACATCCAATCTCATTCTTCCAACAGCCCAAACAGAAGCTAAAGTGAAAATGCTGCTGACTGTTCTAAAGAGCTACAACCCCAGTTTCACAGACTATAGCATGATGCAGAGCCACAGCATCAAGGCCAAGAGCTGAAATCACAAAGAATCATTTTGGCCAGAAGAGACCTTTAGGATTGAGTCCAACCTTTAACCATGCACTGCCAGGTCACTACCAAACCATGTCCCTCAGCATGGTATCTCCACAGCTTTGAAAACCCTCCTCAGATTGGGACTCCATCCCTGCACTGGGCAGCCAGGGCCAGACCTTCACAACCTTCAAGGGGAAGAAGTTGTTCCTGAAGGCCAACTTACTACCAACAGAACAAGAGGACACAGTCTCAAGCTATGCCAGGGGAGGTTTAGGCTGGATGTTAGGAAGAAGTTCTTCACAGAAAGACTGATTTGCCATTGGAATGGGCTGCCCAGGGAGGTGGTGGAGTCGCCATCACTGGAGGTGTTTAGGAAGAGACTGGATGAGGTGCTTGGTGCCATGGTTTAGTTGATTAGATGGTGTTGGCTGATAGGTTGGACTTGATGATCTCAAAGGTCTTTTCCAACCTGGTTAATTCTATTCTAAAGCTCCCCCTGGTGCAACTTGAAGCCATTTCCTCTTGTCCTATTCTTGTTCCTTTCATTTGAACGCAGAAACCAGGCAGGAGAGCACTGAGGGAAGGGAAGACAAGACAGTGGTGATGCCCCAGCAGCGTCTGGAAGTGGGGTGTGACTGAGGTAAGAAATCAAAGGGCCATGAAGGGTAAAGTGAAGTCAAACCCAGTCAGACCAGCCATAAGTTGGTGAGAGACAAGGGGAACTGGAGAGCCTGTGTCTCTATATATGTAAAACATACATTTAGAAAGTATAATTTGTAGGTTTTTAAGTCTGTATTTTACACAGTGTATAATTTAAATGGAATGTTGAAGTGGAACAACCTAATTTGAATCTGTTTTCCAAACCTTGCTTATTTGTGTTTGCTTTTACTTCTGCTCAATGTTACAGTATGGTGAGTTTAGCTCATCACATTTAGACTCTGGTCAACCCACCTGACAAGGTTTAGTTAATTACTGACATGATTTCAAGGTGTCCAGCACACAGGGAACAGAAATAGGTCAAAGAAACAAGAAAATGAAACTCATGGAGAGTTAGTAGCCACTAGCTAAGAACCAAGAAGCAGGCATGGGGCAGAGTAGCTGGAAACTGCCCAGCAGAAAAGCACTTGGGGGTGTGGGCTAACAGCAGTGTGTGTTCAGGTGGCCAGAAAGTCCACCAGCATCCTGGCTTGGATCAGACCAGGGCAGTGATTGTTCCCCTGTACTGCTGAGGCTACACTTTGAGTCCTGGGTTTAGTTTTGGGACCCTCAGTCCAAGAAGGACATTGAGCAGCTGGAGCAGGTCTACAGAAGGGCAATTACGCTGGTGAAGGGTCAGAACAGGTCTGGTGAGGAGCAGCTGAGGGACCTGGGGTCATTTAGTCTGAAGACAAGGAGGCTGAGGGGAGACCTTCTGGCTCTCTACAACTCCCTGAAAGGAGATTGGAGTCAGGAGGGGGTTGGTCTCTTCTCCCTAGTATCAGGTGATAAACTGAGAGCAAATGGCCTGAAATTGTGCCAAGGGAGGGTCAGGTTGCACATTAGAAACAATTTCTTTCTTGGAAGAGTGATCAGGCATTGTAACAGGCTGCCCATGGAGGTGGAGTAGTCACTGTTCCTGGAGGTATTCAAAAAATATGTGGATATGTCACATGGGGACATGGTTCAATGCCATGGTGGTGGTGGGTTGGTGGTTGGACTTGATTATCTTAGAGGGATTTTCCAACCCAAACAATTCTGTGGGTCTATGCCACAGCAGGCTGGCTCTTGGGCAGCAGCCCAGTCACAAAATAGTAGCACCAAAAAAATACCCGAGTAATTCTGTTACTGTGAAGCAGGGAAAAAGTGAAAAAGAGCCTTCTAGCAAGTGTAAGTGAGAAAAAGAGTGGAGTTAAGCTTTCCTGCTTCCTACTTTTAATCCTACTGGGGAGTTATCTGTATGAACAACTTGTGACTTGTTAGATTTCTAAATCTATAAACCAAGCAATTCCCAGTCCCAACATCTATCAATCCCTGTTATCAGGAAAGTTAACTTGAAATGAGACAAGACAGGTTTTTACCTGCAGCCAAGAACTGTCACAGAAACAAAAAAATCTCTTCAGTAAAATATTATCCCAGGATTCAGCTGCAGAACCAGTTTCTGTAGCATGAGAATACCAACCCAGCTGGTAAGGGTGCACTGATATCAAAAGCACTGCATGCAAATACTCATGGACATGCAGATCCTCCTGTGGTTTAACTCCCACTTCTGGAAATGTTAATGCAATGTTGGCACCACAGGATGCCAGCATGGTGTGGGTTGGAAGGAACCTCTGGAGATCACCCAGTCCAATCCCCTGCTAAAGCAGGGGCACCCTCAGCAGCTTGCCCAGGATCACAATGCCCAGCTGAGTTTGGTATGTCTCCAAACAAAGACTCTGTGACCTCTCTGCGTAACCTTCTCCAGGGCTCTGTCACTCTCCCAGAGAAGATGATCCCACCTCTCCAGGGCTGCCACCACCTCCCCAGTCCTCACCTTTCCAAGCATGCAAAGAGCCCTGCTTTTCCTCCCACAGCACAGAGAACTTTCGGCGCGCAGCGAGGCCGCGTCATCAGCATGGTCTGGTGGGAGAGTCTGTGCTCAGGCATGAAGTGGTACTTGAGGGCCTCATTCAGGAGGTGTTTGCAAGTGTGGTCATCACGAATGAGATGGTTTGCTTCATACAACCTGGTGAGGAACTTGACACTGAGCAGGGGTAGGCGGACACAGTGCAGCAGCTGGGCCAGGTACTTCTGCCTCTCCTGCACGTCGTATTTGATCCAGGACTCCAGCGCGTAGAACACGGTCTCCTCCGTCACCACATTCAAGCAGTCGTTGGAGACAATTTCATCCAACTCTGAATGGGTGAGCTCAAAAAACTCTTCCGTCTGACAGACCTCCTCAAAGTTCTGACAGATGTACTTGTTGGCAGCCAGGTAGAGGTCGTGGCAGCCGTAGGTCTCGGCGAAACGCGAAATCCCGATGCAGTTGCCGGGATCGAGTTGGCTTTCCAGAAAGTCACAGCATTCCTTCACCACCAGCTTGATCTGCAGGAGGTTTGCAGCTGGTAGAAGCGATTCTACAGTGTCCTGGGAGATAAAGACAGTCCCCGTGTAGGCATACTCCACGATGGCCTGCAAGGCCGCCTCGTCGATGCACTGGAACTCCACCTCGGAGTTCTCCTTCTCGGAGAGGTTCCCGGTGAACATGGCTTTGAAGTAGGGGCTGATGCTGGCCAGCACCACCTTGTGAGCGTGGATCTTGACATCGCCGACCCGCAGGATGATGTCACAGAGCTCGCGGTGCTGGCGCAGCAGGTTCAAGCCTTGCAGGAGCTGCTCGGAATGCAAGTGGGTTAGGTTGGCAAGCATGTAGGTTGGAGATGACTGGTCCATCTGCAGCAGAGGGAACATTCAACACGTTACTCAAGGCTCTACGTCAGCAGCTTCATTACTCATGGTGCTCAGACACACCACCCAGAGCAGGCAAAACTCACTTTTGCTTTTCTCTTCATTAGACTTACTGCTCCCCAATCCAAGTTTGTAACCCTCACCTGCTGGTTTTCCATGCAAATTAAACCCAGGACAATGAAATATCAATTAACAGCCTGTGCTGCATTAATTACACAATCATGAAACTGTTTTAGTTGGAAAAGCCCTCTAAGATCAAGGCCAGCCATCAACCCAGCACCATCATGGCCATTAAAAAAAAAAGTCCCCAAGTGCCATGTCCACAGGTTTCTTGAACATCTCCAGGGATGGTGACTCCACCACCTACCTGGGCAGCCTGTTCCAACGCCTGACCACTCTTGCAGGGAAGAAATTCTTCCTCCTGTCCAACCTAAACCTCCCTTGGTGCAATCTCAGGCCATTTCCCCTCCTTACATCACCTGATACTAGGCAGAAGACACCACCCCACCTGTCTCCAACCTCCTTTCAGGGAGTTGTAGAGAGCCAGAAGGTCTCCCCTCAGCCTCCTTTTCTCCAGGCTGAACAGCCCCATTTACCTTAGCTGCTCCTCACCAGACCCCTCAGGAGTATCATTGTCCTTCTCTGTACCTTTCAACATTCTCCTTTGAGTGAGTGGCCCAAAACTGTATTCAGTACTCAAGGTGTGGCCTCACCACTGCCCAGTACAGGAGGACAATCCCTGTCCTGCTTCTGACAGCCACACTATTGCTGATCCAGGCCCAAATGCTGCCCAGGTGGCCCTTCTTGGCCACCTGGGCACATATTAGCTCATCTTCTACCAGCTGTTGATCAACACCCCCACGTCCTTGTTCACCAGGCAGCTTCCAGACACTCTGCCCTAATTCTGGAGCATTCACAAGGCTAGGCTATTGTGACCCAAGTGCTGGACTCAGAACTTGGCTTTAGAATAGAATTAACCAGGTTGGAAAAGACCTTCGAGATCATCGAGTCCAACCTATTATCCAACACCATCTAATCAACTAAACCATGGCACCAAGCACCCCACCCAGTCTCTTCCTAAACATCTCCAGTGATGGTGACTCCACCACCTCCCTGGGCAGCCCATTCCAATGGCCAATCTCTCTTTCTTGGAAGAACTTCTTCCTAACCTCCAGCCTAAACCTCCCCTGGTGCAGCTTGAGGCTGTGTCCTCTTGTTCTGGTGCTGGTTGCCTAGGAGAAGAGACCAACCCCCACCTGGCTGCAACCTCCTTTAAAGTAGTTGTAGAGAGCAGTAAGGTGTCCCCTGAGCCTCCTCTTCCCCAGACTCTTCACATCACTTGTGACCAGCCACCAACTGTATTTAACTCCATTCCTCACCACTCTTTGGGCCCAGCTAGTTTTAACCCCCATCCCCGGAACCCTTGCCAGTCATGTGGTTTGGGGCTCTGAAAAATCTGCTCTAATTGCAGATGTCCCTGCTGACTGCAGGGGGGGGTTGGACTGGATGGCCTTGAAAGGTCCCTTCCCACTCAAACCTTTCTGGGATTGTTCCAGAAAGTTTTAGCTTGCTTCATGACACCAGAAGGCACTTGAAGGCACCTGCTCTAATTTCAGCATCATTAAAATTCCAAGGCTGCTGCCCACCACTACCTGCTGGAGCAGCTCCTTCAGTTCTTTGTTCACGGCAGTGAGCGGGTGGAGGGTACAGATGTGTCAGGATCCCGGACCACGAGGAAAGGCAACCATTGTTCTACAGAGAACACTGCATCCACCCAGCTCCTCAGATGAAAAGCTGATTTAATTTTAAATTTGCTAAGTGATTACACAAACTTCCAAGATCTCACTTCTTTTATCTCATTACTAAGGGGGGTGTAAATAGGCAGAACTTCTTAACTGACATCTCCTTTTCAGTGAGCCTACTGAGAGTGCTGCTTCTGAAAGAAGAACACGAGTTGCCCACATTTAGACACAGAAGATAATAGCAGCGACAGGAGTGGAGGTTGAGACCCAGAGGTGGAAAAAACCTCTTACCCATTACAAAATCAATCAGTTCATCCCTCTCCTATTACAGCCCTGCACAGAAAACAAAAACCTATCTAAAAGAAGGTGATTGAAATCTACCTGCAAAAGACAAGATTTTATCCAGCAATATTTAGAATGCAACAACAATTTTCTATTTCCCATTTAATCTATGCTACAAAAATAAAAGAAGAGCTGTTCAGCATCTAAAACATTTCCTTTCCTTCTGCATTTGTGGTCAACTCAGAACTTGATTGCACATAGACACAGAAATCACCAGGTGCAACACCTGTGAGAATGGTTACAAGAAACTACAGTTAAGTCAATTCACAGAGAAAAACCTAAGCCTTTGTGCTCCAGCTCGGCAGCAGTGCCCACTGCTGTATCTCACACATAATGCTCACCCACACATGCAAAGGTTTGCCTTTTTATTGCTTTTTCTTTCTTTCTTTTCATGTTGCAGAGCAAGAAATGAGAAGCTGGAACCTTAACTGGCCCTGAAGAACATCTGCTAGTCCAACCATCTGCGCTCACAGCACAAACACAAATGGTTGCCCTCAAGCTCTGGGCTATCAGATCCTCTTCTGCCTGTATTAAAACTTATCTTAAACAGCAAGGGAAAGAATAATTGCAAATTAGAAGGTTAACCACAAAAGTAAACACCCAAGCTTGCCTAGTGAACATTTCCACTCTTCCATAGCCCATGCTACACATAAGATACCCAGGAAGTAATGCAGTGCACAGCATTTAAGTGAAAACAGCAGGAAGAGCTGCAGGCACTTTTCTATTCCAAGGTAGTATTTAAGTGCTCGCCAGTTCCTCATTCAGACTGCAAAGTGGCTGGAGCCAGGGAGCGACTTTTCTCGTTTTACAGCTCACTAAAGAATATCAAACCTCAGCGGCATCCAAGGCTAGTACCAAGCTTTTTTGCTTCTTAACATCATCACAAAAGCCACCTTCTGCACACACACAAAAAAAACCCAAGGGCATAAAATACCCTGCACTTGCAAGAGTTTTGCACATAATCTGCAGACTGCTCTGTTTATAACATTTTAAGATCTGCACGTCCTTTGCGTGTAACCTGAGTAGTTAAGCTTCGGTCCCAGCCCATTTCAAGAGACAGAGGAGTGAGGGGAAAGAAGAACAGAGCCCTGCTCATGGGTGTACGCTTCAAAAACCCTTGTAACGCGTCCCTCCCCCAGCCAGGCAGCGAGCGCGAAGCCAGCTGGACGGGGATCCCCACCGACTGCCACCTCACCAGCAGCTCCGCGACTACCAGAAGGAAGCGGACACTTTTCCACCACTGGTCAATTTATCGCAGTGTTTCCCGGGACTGACAACCACCTTCCAGGGCACTTGAGCCCGCTCGTACCCCACAGCCCCGCACCGCTCCCTCCTCCCTTCCTCCCTCCTGCACTCCATACTCAGCGCTGGACTACTCGAAAGGCTCGGACAAGCTACCGACACCGAAGCAGCCCAGGACAGAGCCTCAAGGCTGTGGAGGACTGTCTGCGGATAACTTACCGCGGCAGGGCCAGGCTCACCTGATGGAGGGGGTGGGCGCAGGCCGCGGCGAGGCCCGGCCCGCGGTACCACCACCTCTCTCGACTCCGCTTCTCCAGCAGCACCGGGCACCGCCTCACGTCACTTCCGAACACCACCGCCCCGCGCCCTCTACCCAATCAGCGCCGCGCACCCACAATGCCCTGGGGCGCGCCGTACCATTACTTCACACCATGGCGTGGGGCAAGCTCCTTTTGCCTGTAGCAGCCCCGCCACCATCAGCTCTCCTCTCTCATTTTTGTGTCGTAGAACCCGAGATATACCGTGCTGGGCATTATTTTATGTGATAAGAAAGGAGTAGTGAGGCGTGCTCCGGTCGTTCTTTCCCCTGTCCTCGTTGCAGTGGTAGGTCCCGCGCAGGCACGGTGCGCGGCGGCGCTTGGCGACGGCGGTGTTGTGGTGCTCGGCGTTGCCGGGGCCCCATGGCCGCCGCCCTCGCTCTGCGGCCGCCTGCCATGGAGGAGCCGGCAGGCACTGAGCGTGGGCTGAGCCGGCTCCCGCCGTGCCTCAGCCCTGGGAGGATGGTGGGCGAGGCTGATATTACTGTAGAGCTGCCTTGGGGGCCTCTACGTGGGAAGCGCCGCGGGCCCGGCCGCCCCTATCGTTCTCCCGTCGCCGTTTCCCTGCGTGTCCCCACGCCTCCGCCCGCCTCCCGCTGTGGTCTGGGTGAGCTCTCCCGTAGCCTAGTCTGTCCCATAGGGCAGCGGGAGGAGGAGGAGGAGCTCGGTACGGAGCCGTTGCCACCCACCAGCCCGCAGAGGCAGCTGGAGGGCCGGGTGGTCGGTGAGGACGCGGTATCACCGCCCCTCGCCCAGCCCGGCTGCAGCGGCTTGAAGTTCGGGCTGTTGCCGCCGGAGCTGCACGCTCGCCTGCTGGACCAGGAGGACTACAAGAACCGGACACAAGCCGTGGAGGAGCTGAAGAGGGTCGTTGGAGGTGCCAGCCGGTCTGCAGTGATCTCCACTCCTGCCCCCAGCCTCCTGGGGCTTATCAGCTTTCTGTACACCCTTCTCGATGATTCCAACTTCAAGGTGGTGCTGGGGGCGTTGGAGGTGATCCATCTGCTGGCCCTGCATCTGGGTGACCAGGTCCGGGCCTTCCTAGCACCGCTGGTGTCAGCTGCTGCTAAAGTTCTGGGGGACAACAAGGTGGCCATCAGGCAGGAGTACAACCACCTGCTCCTGCAGCTGATGAAGGCAGCAGGTCCTCAGCAGGTTCTGGGCTTGCTGCTGAAGCAGGAGTACCTGCAGCACAAGAACTCCAAAGTCCGTGAGGAGGTAGTCAACATCTGCATTGTTGCCCTCCTCACCTACCCAAGTGAGGAGCTGGACTTGGGCAAGCTGGCGTTTGGGTTGGCTCCAGCACTGGTGGACAGCAAGCGCAGGGTCCGTCACGCTGCCTTGGAAGCGTTTGCTGTGCTGGCCTCATCCATGGGCCCAGGCAAAACCAGCCTTCTCTTCAAGGCTGTGGATGCTGTGGAGCTTGAGGACAATGGGGATGGGGTAATGCACGCAGTGCAGGCCAGGCTGGCCAGGAAGACCTTGCCGAAGCTGGTGGACCAAGGCTTTGTAGAGTATGCTGTGTCCTTGCCATCATCTGGCCAGAACAGGGGGTCCTGTTTGCCCCCTGGGGCAGATACAGATTGGCTGTTAATGGGCAGCAGGACTCAGAGTGCCCACAGTTACTGTGGGTATCACCCCAGGGATGATGGACTGCAGAGCTCCAGCCCACATGGAGCTTATAGTGACCAAGGAGTAAGTCCAAGGAGAGTCTTGAGTGCAGGTAAAGGGAAAGCCAAACTGCCTTGGGAAAACGAGCACAGTGAAGACAGGGAAGGTGGCCTGGGAGTCAAGGTTTCTTGCACAAAGGGTGTGGAGCAGGTAGGTACTCCCATCTCATGGGGCTCCTTTCTTCTGAGGCACGTCATCCCTGGAGGTGTTTAAAAGCCATGTAGATGTGGAGCTTGGGGGAATGGCTAAATGGTGGACTCGATGATCTTGAATGTCTTTTCCACCCTCAAGGAGTCTGTGTTCCAAGGGGAGAAGTGAAAGCTGTCAAAGGCTTGTTGAGTGATGGGTATTTATGAGGTGTGGCTAATGCTGCTGATGTTTTGTGTGCAGCGATCTCTGTACCTGCGTGGATCTTGGAAGGCAAATCTGAGAACTCCTTCTGTCAGATTTAACAGCAGCAGGAGCCAGGCAACTTAGCACTTCTATGTCTTGTTGTTTTGATAATTATTTTGTTTTGTGGGTTGGTTTTTTTTGGTGGTGGTGGTTAGGTTTGGGGGTTTTGTCATCTGGGCTCTGTGAGCCTTTTATGAGGTCAAATAAGTGCTGGGTCCTGCACTTGTGTCACAACAACCTCATGCACACACCAGACTTGGGGCAAAGTGGCTGAAAGCCTCCTGGCAGAAAAGGACTGGGGAATGTTGATCATGAGTGGCTGAAGATAAGCCAGCAGAGTGCTCAGGTGGCTGATCCTGGTCTGGATCAGTAATAGTGTGGCCAGCAGGAGTAGAGCATCAATTGCCCTCCTTTACTGTTCATTGTGAGGCCACCCCTCAAATGCTGGGTTCAGTTTTGGGCCACTCACTCCAGGAAGGACAGTGAGGGGCTGGAGCAGGCCCAGAGAAGGGCAGCAAAGCTGGTGAAGAGTCTGGAGAACATGTGTGATAAGCAGCAGCTGAGAGAACTGAGGTTGTTCAGCTTGGAGAAAAGGAGGCTGAGGGGAGATCTCACTGCTCTCTATGGCTCTCTGAAGGGCGATTGAAGCCAGGTTGGGGTTTGTCTCCCAAAAAACAAGGGACAGGACAAGAGGAAATGTTCTCATGTTGCACCAGGGGAGGTTTAGATTGAACATTAGAAGAAATGTCTTCACTGAAGTTGTTCTCAGACACTGGGACAGGGCTGCCCAGGGAGGTGGTTGAATCCTCATTCCTGCAGTTGTTTGAAAGCCATGTGGATGTGGTGCTGAGGGATGTATTTTGGCACCAGACTGGGTGGAGTTAGAGAGTGGTTGGGCCTGATGATCTGAAAGGTCTTTTTCAACCTAAACGATTCTGCGGTTCTTTTCACTGGGACAATTAGTAGTTGAAGTTGAGGTGGGGAGGGGAGATGGTGTAGAAAGCAAGCTATCTCTGTATCTTGTCTTAACTATTCCATGCATAAAATTTGGGTAGTTGGCTGGTCCATGCCAGTGTAAGAAATTAATGATTAATTCAGACATTCCTCTGGAATGAATTTGCTTAAAAATTAACTTCTGGAGTCATTCTGTAGCTGAAAGTATGCATGACATGAGCTTAATGATTAAAGCTGGGATTCAGTTGTTGGTTTGTTGTTTGGGGGGGGTTCCCCCCCCTTTTTTTTTTTAACCAGTGTTTTTATGGTTGTGTCACACAGGGATTGTCCAAGGGCATGTCTAGACTTTGCTGATCAGATAAGGTGGGAAGTAAACCAGATGTAAGTTAATGTGTGCTTAAAATACAGTGTAGATAAAGCAGGTTGCCCGCAGGGGTTTGGTTAAACACAGTGATGTGAAGTTGGGTTGTTGATAAAACATTTCTGTGACTTCTGAAGTCTTTTGAAATTGATTTGGTTTCTTACCTATCTGTAGATGATCTCACTCAGAAAGGTGGTCTCACTACACTGGCAACACGGAGCAACCTCCTGTAGTTGAAGATGTCCTATGGCAGGAGGGTTGGAACTAGATGATCTTTCAGTTTCCTTCCAACCCAAACCATCCTGTGATAACCAAAAGTGCTCCAGTGCTCTGCTGCCCTCAAAAGTAAGGAAGTTCTACTGCTCTAGTTGAAGATTTCCCATGGCAGGGGGTTGGAACTGAAATCTTTAAGGTCCCTTCCAACCCATTCTGTGATAACCAAAAGTGCTCTACCACCCTCCAAGTGAAGAAGATCCTCCTGATGTTTAGATGGAACTTCCCATGCTCAGGTTTGTGGCTGTTGGTCCCTTTTGTATCAAGGCTCCTCAAGTTTTTCTTCTCTGCTTTAACTGCAGAAATATCTTAAATGAGAGTCTGATACCTGAAGACCAATGAAAAAGTCCAATCCTGGCTTTCAGGAAGGAAGGATTTATGTCAACTTTTGAGCTTTTGAGCATTTTGATGGATTTGCTTCAAATGCTGCAGCTGAGACTTTAACTCATTATGTGGATGGTTTCAGCCATGCCTGCTGAACCTGGAGTTTGTGAAACCTGTAAAAGCAAACTGGAACATGTTTTTTTGTAGGCAAAGGCCACATTTTTGTGGTTTTTCTTGACCACAAAACCCTTCCCAGGAGCAGGGATGCTGTTTTCTCCAGCAGCCTCAGCCTACGTGGCTGTGTAACTTGGCTCTCTGTGCCGGGGTGTCCCTTTGGGAACTGGTGGGGACTTTAAAGCACTGGCTGGAAATAAGAGAGAATTGGCTGCTTCACTGTAGCCATTCACTACAGCAGAGGAACTATCTGTGGGTTATTTTATTCATTTTGAAGGAGGGACAATCTTAGAGAGAATTAGAGACCTGTAGTTTAAGAGTTTGAGTTGTGAAGGTGATTTTTGGGAGGATTCTCACTGGTAAGAACTGGAGATTGAATTTCTCTTGGCTTCTGTGTGTGTCTTGCTGGCATCTTCCAAATCATCTTTTCTTGGAAGGGACCTGAAGTTGGGTTTGAAAATTAAATGTTTTTAGCTCTAGTCCATAACCATAAACAAGATATTGACTTTAACAATCTATTAACCATCCCATTTTTAAGATAGGATGTGATGAAGTAAATATTATAAAGATTTAAAAAACATTCTTGAACTCTCCCAGGGCTGATGCTAAGTCCCTCAGTACCACATCTCTGCCTCACTGAAACACCTCCAGGGATGGGGATTCAAGCACCTCTCTAGGCATCCCGTTCCAGCCTTTGAGAACCCTTTCAGTAAGGAAGGTTCTTCTAGTGTCCAACATAAACCTCCCCTGGGGTACCTTAACACCTTCCTCTTGTCCTGTCCTTTGTTCCTTTGGAGAGTATAACAACCTCCACCTGGCTCCAGCCTTGGGGTGTTGTAGAGAGCAATGAGGTCTCCCCTTAGCCTCCTTTTCTGCAAGCTGAACAACCCCAAGTCTCTCAGCTGCTCCTTTCCAGACCCATCACCAACCCTTCTCTGGATGTGCTCCTACACCTCAATGTCCTTCTTTGGTTGAGGGTCCCAAAACTGAACCCAAGATTTGAGGTGTGGCCTCACCAGTGCCCAGTACAGGAGGACAATCACTTTCCTGGTCCTGCTGGTCACACCATAGCTGATCCCAAAGAAAATATCATCTCAGCAGTGGTTTCTGCAGCTTTATTGTGAAGAGGGACCGATATGGGCGGTGGTGGGGTGTAGATGGCAAAGCTACGTGGGTGATTCTGCCCTTTGTACAGAAAAGGGTTGTTTGCTCTTTTCACACACATCAGTGTTTCTTTATTTTCCTTTTCCCTACAGTTCTCTGCATCCAATGATTTTCTCCATTCTCCCAAGCTAAGGCACTCTCAAGGAGCTTCAGTCACTGATGAACTATTTTTTAGTAGGAAAAGAACTTCAAGGAATTTATTGCAAAGCAGTCTAGATTTAAACTCTGAGCAGTCCTCTCTTTGTGCTGGTGAGTATTCACACACTGAAGGTTTTGACCTGCTGTTTGAAAAAGAGATTTAGAAGAACCTGAGCTTGAATTGGTAGCTTCATTAGCAAGATTTATCATTTCTTGGTTATTTGTTTGGTTATTTATTTGCTATTATTATGAGGAATGGAGTGCTAGGCACAGGGCTTTTGCTATGGCTGAAGCAAGCAGCATTAGCCCTCTTCCTACTTCTGGCAGCTCCAAGCTTAGTCTCCACTTTTCCAGTGGACAGATTTTCACTGCAAGAGATCTAGAAATCAGCTTTTTTTTTGCAGACAAGACCAAAACAAGGGAAAAAAGAAGTGTGGTTATGTGAACAGATGTATTGAAGAAAAGGCCTGTGGATATCTCTGAGTTACAGAACTTCCTGCTGCTTTTGGAGAATTGGGGGGGAAAAAACACAGCATTTTGGGGGTTAGAAAGGACCTCTGGAGCTTATCCAGTCCAACTCTCCTGCTAAAGCAGGGTCTCACCCACAGCAGCTTGCCCAGGATCACAATGGCCAGGACTCCAGATGTGGCTTGACTAGGGCAGAGTGGAAGGGGAGGAGAACCTCCCTTGATCTCCTGGCTACGCTATTCCTGAAGAAAGTAATCGGGGCAATGTTCTTTCACTCTCTAATGTACAACAGGAATTGTGAAACAGAAATTGTGACTGGGATTTCAGTCAAAGCAGTGAATCAATAGGAGAGAGAGAGTTTTACTGACTTGGAGCAGGAGTAGCTGTCTAGAGCTGCTACAAAATTTCTGTTGTCAGGAGTTAGCTGATAGTGGTGGCAGCAGGGCATGAAATACCAAACCATAAACCAGCCAGGATGTGAGGGAGGTCCTGTTTATCTCCTGTATGCTGGTCAGGAGAGCAGACCCTTGCATATCTGCTCTGAATTTGCGTGCTTGCTTGTTTGGCTTTGCGTAAGCAGCTCGGGGGGAAAGCTGGGGGAAGAGTGAGCTCTAGAGATGGTTTGAGAGAGTGAAAAATGCCCTGTTTGTGAAAAGCAGGCCTGAAGGAGTTTGTAGCTGTAGTGCCCCACTTAATTCATACTGTGTGGATTTGAGTTGCCAAAAGGCTTGTGAAAAGACTGGGCAAGTCCAGACTTGACTTCTCTTTTCTTGGCAGTGGGTTAAGCCCCCACCTTTCCTTGAGGAGCTGTGATGTGTGGTGTGCCAAGAGTACTCACTGTTACACTGGGCAACATCAGTCTAAAGAAACTTGCTGCCTTTTGGTATTTTAGGGTGGGTTTTTTTTTCCTTTTCTGGCATGTATTCCAAGAAAGGATCCTGCTGGGTTTTTTCTTCTCCTCAGCTACAAACAGTGCCCTGGAAGAGGGACCAGCCATTTTCCTAGTTTGTGTCTGTGAACAGCATTAGGAGGTTGCTTGGAAACTCTTACAAGTAGTTCTGCTTTGCACTGGTACTTAGACAAAGAGTTAATCTACTCTTACATATCATTGTATGTTTTTTACTGAATGCCATGTGTGATCTATTTATCCACTACCTTGTCCTGTTTTTCTTTTGCAAGGTGCTGCTGGCTCCCATCAGCCCCAAATTTCAGGGAAGTGTGGAACTCTTGGGCACACACGTGGCAAGAGTGGTAGTGTGGACTCAGATTTGCAGTTTTTAGGGTTAAATAACTGTCAGCCAGACAAAGGTAGGTTGGTTCCAGCTGGGTGCTATCTCAGTGTGTGCTACTCTGGAGAGGTCTCATGTCTGGGCTGAATGGAGGAGACCTGGGTGTGCTGCGGAGACAGTTTGGGTGCATGTAAAGCTTTTAATTCTCCAGACCTTGCTTTGATTTGTAGTGAATAGTACTAAAACCAACCTGATCTACTTGCAGATGTACCTGCTGAACAGGATGTCCTTCAAGAGTCCCTTCCAATCCAGTGTAATCTGTGATTCCATAAAGATGTCAGATCTACACTTCATAAAACTTCTCCTTTTCATGTGGAGGGTTAAAAGAGGAGAGCATCTGCCTTTCATGGGGCACAGTCTAGGTCCAAATTATAGAATCACATAATTGTTTTGGTTGGAAAAGACCATCAAGATCATTGAGTCCAACCATTCTGTCTTTACCTAGTCTGGTGCTAAACTGTGTCCCTCAGCACCACCTTTCTCCCTCTTTGAAACCCCTCCAAGGACTGGGATTTAATCACCTCCCTGGGGAGCCTGTTCCAGTCTTTGAGAAACCTTTTAATTGAAGAGGTTTCTTCTAATTTCCAATCTTGGGGTGCTCCCTTAGGGCACCTTGAGGCCATGTTCCTCTTGTCTCACTGCTTGTTAGTAGGGAGGAGAGACCAACCTCCACTTGGCTCCAACCTCCTTCCAGGGAGTGGTAGAGAGCAATGATGTTTCCCCCTCAGCCTCCTTTTCCCCAGGTTGAACACCCCCAGTTCCCTCAGCTGCTCCTTACCAGACCTGTTCTCCAGACTCTTCACCAGCTTCATTGCCATTCTCTGGACACACTCCAGCACCTCAATGCCCTGCTCAGAGTGAGAGGCCCAAAATTTGATCATTCCATTTGGGTTGCTGCAGAATAATAAGCTGTGGATTTTACTTGTTTTATTTTTTGAAGGAGGTAGAATTTGCAACGTTTGTGCTTTATTTCCACTCCTGTGTCACTGGGTTTTGAGAGTGTGTTGTGTGCTGTGCAGGCTTGGAATCTGGAGCAGTGAGCAGCAGAACCACGTGTTCTCAATGTGCTTCTAGTGTTTTGAGGGACAAGACAATTTGCAGAATGAAATTAGCTGAGGTGTCTCCTTGAGTGAAAATTATGACCTCCAGTTTCTGGCTAGCTGTCTGTTATGTTTTCATTACAACTGCTTCATTATAATTGTTGTTGTAAGAAAGTCACTGAAATTAATCACCAACAGTGCTCCTTTCTTCTTCACTCAGGTTGTACCAGCCTAAGTTTTTCCAGCAAGACTCAGAGAATTTTTTGCAGCCAAGCACAGCACATTATGACCTTACAAGGTCCTAACACAAGCCAGGGTACCTTCATCCTGCCCTCTTACCCTCTGTCATCACCCAGGAACAGCCCCAAGCACCTCTCCTCTCCAGCTGACTCTCCAAAGACATCACAAGATAATACCATGAGCTTCTCAAACTCCTGGCCTCTTAAAAGCTTTGAAGGACTGCCCAAGCCAAGTTCAAAGAAGCCGCTGCTCAGTCCAAAGCCAGGAGACAGTACAGGTAGGAATGGAATCAACAGGATGAAGATGGATTTCAGGTCTGCATGCTGAGTGGCAACCAGCACTGATCAGACAACCTGCTGTGGCAGGAGAACAGGGAATTATGCAGTGTCCCAATTGCAGTTAGAATCATGGAACTGTTTTGTTTGGAAGACACCTTTAAATCATCAAGTCCAACCCTTAACCCAGCACTGCCAGCTCACCACAAAGCCTTGTCCCTCAGCACTGCATCTTCACAGCTTTGAAAACCCCTCTAGGGATGGGGACTCCACCACTGCCCTGGGCAGCCTGGGCCAGGCCTTGACAACACTTAAGGGAAAGAAATGGGTTCTCATGTCCAGCCTAAACCTCCCCTGATGCAACTTGAGGCCATTTCCTCTTGTCCTGTCACTTGGTTTTTAGGAGAAGAGACCAACCCCTGCCTAGCTCCTGCCTTATTTCAGGGAGCTGTAGAGAGACAGAAGGTCTCTCCTCAGCCTCCTTTTCTCCAGGCTGAACAACCCCAGTTCCTTCAGCTACTCCTCAACAGACCTTCTCCCACCTTTGTTGCCCTTCACTGGCTACGCTCCAGGCTCTCAATGTCCTTCTTGGAGTGAAGGGCCCAAAGCTGAACCCCGGATTTGTGGTTAACTTGAAACAGTTTTAGGTGTATTTGCCATTGTTTAAACAACTAATCTGATTTCTTTTTAGTATTTGCCCAGAAATCTATTATTGGAAGAGGCTGGATTTAGATGACACATTAAAAAGTAGCTATTCCCCATGAGGGAGGTGAGGTATTGGAACAGTTTGCCCAGAGAAGCTGTGGAGGCTCCAAGCCTGGAAGTGTTCAGAGCCAAGCTGGATGAGGCCTTGAGTGACCTGGTCTAGTAGGAGATGCCCCTGCCCATGGCAGGGGGGTTGGAACTAGATGGTCTGTAAGGTCCCTTCCAACTCAAACCATGCTAGGATTCTGTATTTATAACAGTAAATAAAAGGCTGACATCTGCTTGTGTCCTCTTCAGGGGCGGATTCGCAGGAGAACCTTTCTCCTCTGCAGCTCAAGCCCACCCTGGTGAGACGCCCACCCTCTTGCCGGGGCCTGAATGGGAGCAGACCTGTGCCCCCCATTCCCTGCCTCACCAGCCCCCTGCCAGACAAGCTGGAGCTGAATGTTTTGAGGTGGAGGAACCAAGAGCCTGAGGACACCTGTCTGAGTGACACAGATGGGAAGCTTGCAACTGATCTCTCTGGGCTAAATGTTGACGATGAGGAAGTGGACCAAGAAGAGGTTGGTTCAGATATCACATCACACACTTTTAACTGTTGGTATTTTGTGAGGTAGGCTCAAGGAGCCAGAAAATACCATCTCTGACTTAAATGGTGTCATCAGTAGAGCAGGTTTTCAGCAAGATACTCTTGGGTGTGTAATAGAAGCTAAGCAAAGCAGTAACTTCAGTGTTGAATGATATGGTGTGGTCCAAAGAGCTTTATTTCCCTTGCTTTTCTCAGAGCCAAAGTCTAAGAATTATAGAATTGTTTCAGTTGGTAAAGATCTCTCAGATCATTGAGACCAACCATCAACCCAACACCACCATAGCCTCAAAGTGCCATGTCCATGTGTTTCTTGACCAACTGAAGTTGCAGTTATTTTAGATTCATAGAATGCTTTGGGTTGGAAGGGGCCTTATCAACTACCTCTGACCCCTCTGCCATGGGCAGGGACACCTTCCACTAGACCAGGTTGCTCAAGGCCTCATCCAACCTGGCCTTGACCACTTCCATCACAGCACATCAGCACAGCTGATGCCTTTATACAACTTCTTCTGTTGTCATTCTCTTGGTTTAATTTTCAGTTGTGTGCCAGATTTAAGTGAAGGTTTTGGGTTTAGTTACAGCAAAAGGCCAAAAATATAAAATCACCTCCTTGATGAAGCTTCATTTGACTCATTCCAGGAGCTCCCTCACTCCGTGGGCCACTTGTGTGTATTCAGTGGCTAGTGTTTCGAGTGTCCTACTCAACTATTACAGTATTCAGTGTCTATAATATTAAATATCTGGAAAAATCTCTGCCTGAGAGATTTTGATTGAGAGTCCAGGGGCTCATTGAACAGAGTTGTTTTCTTGTCTCCCTCTGCTGGCCCATCGAACACTTTGCAGCCAGCATAGCTGTAGATCCCACAGGGCTGCTTCTCAGCCGCTGGGGTTGTCTGGTGAGGTCCTCCTGTGCACAGGGGACAGCTTCTGGCAATCCCTGTGCCCAGGACATGCCGAAGGACCCTCTCACTCCACCCCTGAGGTGTCTCTGATATTGGAGAGACAGGAAAGAGCTGTTCCAGTCTGGGACTTAGAAAAATACTGCAGAGGCCTGATGGGTTATTTAGTGTGGCCATGGAGTGATCGTCCTCCTGTCTCAGCACTGGTGAAGCCACATCACAAATACTTGGTTTAGGTTTGGGTTTCTCATTCCAAGAGGATATTGAGCAGGTCTGAAGAAGGACAACAAAGGTGGTGAAGAATCTGGAGAACAGGCTTGGTGAGGAGCAGCTGAGAGACCTGGAGTGGTTCAGCTTGAAAAAGAGGAGCCTGCTAAAGCAGGATTATCCACATCAGCTTGCCCAAGTGGGTGTGGAATCCCTCCAGAGAAGGAGACTCCACAACCTCTCTGGAAAGCCTGCTCCAGGGCTCTGGCACCCTCACATCAAGGAAGTTTCTCCTCATGTTGAGGTGGAACCAGTTAATGCCTGTTGGCCCTTGTACTGTCTCTGGGCACTACTGACAGGTGCCTGGCCCCATCCTCTTGTCCCCTACAGGTCCTTTAGCTCTTGCTGAGCACTGATTGGATCCCCTCTCAGGCTGCTCTTCTCCAGGCTCAACAGTCCCAGGTCTCTCAGCCTTTCTTCCTCACAGAGATGCTCCAGGCCCTTCAGCATTGTTGTGGCCTCTATGGGACTCTGTCCCCTGAGTTCCCTGTTTCTCTTGAAGTGGGGAGTCCAGAACTGGACCCAGGACTCCAACCGTAGCCTCACCAGGGCAGAGCAGAGGGTATAATCAAGTGAAATGGTCAGTCAGGTTGCCTAGCAGAGGTGTGAGCACTGAATTCTCCAACGTGCTTTCTGTGCCTTACAAAAGCTTTTCTCAAGGTGTTGCTAAAGCCTCCCTTTTGTCTCCAACCCCTTTCAGATGCAGAACTCCCTTCGATCTCTCCGCAACAGCGCGGCCAAGAAAAGGGCCAAGCTGAGCAGCAACATCTCGGTGCTCGAGAGCCCTGATTCTGCTCTCACCCTTGACCTCTCTGTGGGCTCCCCATCCCAGGCTTCCTCCTGCAGCGAGAGTGGAGTTTACAGCCAGGAGTCTCTGTCTTCTCCTGTGTCCACCATCCCCCAGAGAAGGAGAAGAATGTGAGTGCAACCTGTGTCTTAACTCTGAACTTCTCATGGTCTCTGCTGCTGTTAGTTCATTGTTACAGATCTGTGATAGGTTTTGCTGTCTTCCACATGAAGGTGACCCTCTTGGTAGATGAGGGAAAGGATGTGGATGTGTTTGCCTTAACTTGAGTAAAGCCTTTGACACTGTCATCTACAACATCCTCCTGCAGAAACTGTCTGCTTCTGCCTGCTCATGGGTGGATGATTCCCTGGGTGAAAAACTGGCTGATGACTGGGCCCAAAGGGTGGTAGGGAATGGAGTTAAATCCAACTGGTTGCTGGTCACTAGTGGTGTTCCCCAGGACTCAGTGCTGGAGCCAATTCTGTTTAACATCTTTATCAGTGATCTGGATGAAGGGATTGAGGCATCCTTGGTGAGTTTGCAGGTGACACTAAATTTGGTGTGAGTATTGATCTGCTGGAAGGTAGGGAGGGATCTACAGAGGAAACTGTCTAGTCTGGATCAATGGGCTGAGGACAATGGGATGAGGTTCAACAAGGCCAGGTGCCAGGTATTGCACTTGCATCACAACAACCCCATAAATGCTCCAGGCTTGGGGCAGAGTGGCTGGAAACTGCCCAGCAGAAAAGGACCAGGGGGTGCTGGTTAAAAGCAGCTGAAGGTAAGCCAGTGTGTGCCCACATGGCCAAGAAGGTCACCAGCATTTGGGCCTGGATCAGCAATAGTGTGGCCATCAGGACTGGGGCAGGGATTGTCCTTCTGTGCTCAGTACTGGTGAAGCCACACCTTGAGTCCCAGGCTCTGTTTTGGGGCCCTTATTCCAAGAGGGGCTGAAGGAGGTCCAGAGAAGGGTAGTGAAGCTGGTGAGGGGTCTGGAGAACAGGTCTGGTGAGGAGGGAACTAAGCTGAGGGAACTAAGGTTGTTCAGCCTGTAGAAAAAGAGGCTGAAAGGAGACCTCACTGCTCTCTACAACTCTCTGAAGGGAGGTTGGAGCCAAGTGAGGGTCAGTCCCTTCTCCTGAGAACAAGGGACAGGACAAAATGAAATAGTCTCAAGTTGTACCAGGGGAGGTTTAGGTTGGACATGAGCAACAATTTCTTCCCCAAAAAGGTTTTCAAGGCCTGGCTCAGGCTACCCAGGGCAATAGTGAAGTCCCTGTCCCTGGAGGGGTTTTAAAGCTGTGGAGATGTTGTGATGAGGGACATGACTTAGTGGTGACCTGGCAGTTCTGGGCCAGTGCTTGGACTTGATAATCTCAAAGGTCTCTTCAAACCTAAACAGTTCTGTGATTCTCTGATCCTGCTTTCTTCTGGCTTTACTTTGGAGCAGTTCCCTGCTGCAGCCATGGGAACAGAGGGCAGTGCAGTGCTACCAGTGTTAGTAAATATTTGATGAAGACTTTAACTTGCCAGAGAAGGTCTGTGTACCACAGCCTGAACATGAGTCAGAAGCAGAAGGAATTAACAGGGAGGAGAAAGCTTTCTTATTATAGCCTGGAATGTAACGAAGGAATGGGCACAGAGAGGGAGCTGGAATGATTCAGGTTCCAGAGTCCTGCAGCCTGAGAATTAATTTCTAGACAGGTGACTTCCCTACAAGCTGAATCACAGCTTCCAAAGTAATCCATAGAATACCACATTAAAATCATAGAACTATAGAATTGCTTGGGTTGGAAAAGACCTCTGAGATGATTGAGTCCAACTATCAACCCAACACCACCATGGCCATTGCTAGAATACCTAAAATGTGAAGACTGTAAGCATCTATGTGCAATGTTCTTCAGGCAAGAGTGCAGGGCTCTGGGTCTGTTCTCTGTGATACACATAGAGAATCACAGAAAGGTTTTGTTTGGAGAAGACCTCTAAGATCATCGAATCCAACCATTCTCTAACTCTACCAAGTCTTGTGCTAAGCCATGTTCCTCAACACCACATCTCTGCCCTTTTGAAACACCTCCAGGGATGGGGATTCAACCACCTCCCTGGGCAGCCTGTCCCAGGGCATGTGAACCCTTTTGGGGAAGAAGCTGTTCCTCATGTCCAGGCTAAGACTCCTCTGTTGTGACTGTTTCCTCTTGTCCTGTTGTTTGTTCCTTGGGTAAAGAGACCAAACCCCACATGGCTCCAGCCTCCCTTTAGGGAACCAAAAGGTCTCCCTTCAGCCTCTTTTTCTCTAGGCTGAACAACTGCAGGTCACTCAGTTTGAATGGAGCAGTTTGAAAATGAAGTATCAAGATTGTCTTGCAGATACCAGCATTGTCTTGGTGAATACCTGTGTTAGAGACTGAGTACAGCTCAGTGCTGGAAATAGCTTGGTGGATGTCGCCACCAGTATCATCCATCCCTGACCAAACATGGCTGTTCAAATATATGCTATATTTAGTCCAGCATAAAGCTTACTCTTGAGAGTTCTCTCTGTGCTGTTCTTAATCATGGACTTCCTTGTCAAAGAGTTTCATAGAATCTTTGGATAATTAAGCTTTAAAAAGATCTTCAAGATCATCTAGTCCAACCTTTTACCCAACACCCCCATGACCACTAAAACATGTCCAGCCTGCCACATCTGCTGCTTTATTAGACACCTCCAGAGTAGTGGAGGTGGTGACTGCACCACCTCCCCAGGCAGCAAGATCTACTGAATTAATTTGTTTCTTCTACCCAGTGTGAACATTGGTGGAAGCACACTGGAGATACTTGTCCACTGCCTACATTGCATCAGGGGAGGTTTAGGTTGGGTGTCAGGAAGAAGTTCCTCACAGAAAGAGAGATTGGCTATTGGAATATGCTGCCCAGGGAGGTGGTGGAGTCACCATCACTGGAGGTGTTTAGGAAGAGACTGGATGGGGTGCTTGGTGCCATGATTTAGTTGATTAGATGGTGTTGGCTGGTAGGTTGGACTTTGATCTCAAAGGTCTTTTCTAACCTGGTTAATCTCATTCTATTAGGGAGGAGAAGCTGAGATCTGTTGCCTTTGCTGCAAAGTGTGATTTAGCTGGGCTCTGGCTGGTGGGTAGAGTTGGGCCTCTAAACATTTGGTGTCTACTTTCACAGGTCAGACACCTTTCCTCTTCTTGGTAGCAAATCACAGCCTGCAAGAGTGCCTTCAGCAAGAAGCAGAGATGTGGCAGAACCTAACTCCAGCGCAGGTAGGACACTCTGCTATTCAATTCATTTCTTGCTTCACTGGTCTAACAGAATGGTCACTTGGTGAGTCCCTTGGTGAAATTTGGATAATACTGTGGGACTACAGGTGAGAAGGAGCTCCAAGGATTCTGCCTTTCTATGGCAGGGTAGAACGCATTAATGTTGGTGTCTTCTCCCAAGGAACAAGTCACAGCATGACAGGAGATGCCTTCAAGTGACACTAGGTGAGGCTGAGGTTGCACATTAGAAGAAAATCCTTCACTGAAAGGGTTCTCAAGGATTGGAACAGACACCCCAGGGAGGTGGTTGAATCCTCATCTCTGGAAGTGTTTCAAGGAGGCAGAGATGTGGTGCTGAGGAACGTGGTTTAGCACCGGCCTGGGCAGGTTTAGAGAATGGCTGGACTCAATCTCAAAGGTCTTTTCCAACCAAAGCAATTCTGTGATTCTAACTGGGAAATCATCATTTTCCTAGAATGGTTTGGGTTGCAAGAGATATAAAAAGTCACCTGACTCTTTGGACACCAGCTGGGTAAGAGAAGGAAAGGATGAAATGTTTCAAGCAGCTATTTGTCTGGTAGGAAATTGCAGTTAAGTGATTCTCTTGTGTTTCATGCTTCCAGTGAAGCACAGGTAATTGCAAACATCCCCTTAGCTTTGACTTTGTGAGGCCACAGCTTGAGTCCTGGATCCAGTGCTGGATTTCCCAGTTCAAGAGAAACAGGGAACTGCTGGGGAGAGTCCAGTAGAGGCTCCAGAGATGCTGAGGGGCCTGCGCATCTCTGTGAGAAGGAAAGGCTGAGAGACCTGGGGCTGTTTCGTAATACATGCTGTGGTTAATGATTGCCCATGCCTGATAGGAAAAGACCTGCAGTGAGAAGCTGACCTTTGCTGTGAAACAATGAGCAGCACTTGGTCACTGAGCCACTTAATTGACCTGAATGTTCAGCATCAGACCCCCTGTGAGAGCTGACAGGCTGTGACCCATGAGCTCAGTGCAATACCTGTGCAGCTCATGGGTAGGGAGAAGTCCTTTGCTGCTATTGCTGACTGAGTTTGGCTCATCACACAATCCTAGTGTGCTGGTGGTTGGAGCGCCCACAGCAGCCTGTCCAGAACCATAACATACAGGTGGCTTTGGAAACTCCTCAGGGAAGGAGGCTCCACAGTCTCTTCTGCTCCAGGCTCAACAGCCCCAAGTCTCTCAGCCTTTCCTCCTCACAGAGATGCTCCAGGCCCCTCAGCATCTCTGCAGCCTCCACTGGCCTCTCTCCAGTTGTTCCCTGTCTCTCTTAAGCTGAGGAGCCCAGAACTGGACCCAGGACTCCATCCCTGTACTCACCAGGGCTGAGTAGAGAGAGAGAAGAACTTCCCCTGGCCTGCTGGCCACACTCTTCGTCGTGCCCCCTAGCAAACCATTTGCCTTCTTGCCCACAAGGGCACGTTACTGGCTCAAAGGGAACTTCTTTTCCACCAACACTCACAGGTCCTTCTCATTGGAGCTGCTTTGCAGCAGGTCTCCTCTCACTGTACTGGTACAGGGGGTTGTTCCTCCCCAGGTGCAGGACTCTACCCTTGTTGAACCTCATGAGGTTTCCCTCTTCCTAGCTCTCCAGTCTTTGCAGGTCTCATAAGTACAGCTCTCAGTATATGATGACATTGTAGAAGAACAAATCATGCTCCAAAAGGTGAAGTTCATGATTTACATTGTGTCATTTGGTTCTTTTTCTAAGGCCTTGCAGAGTCAACATCTGGATTTCCTCAGAGGAACAATCTGGATTTCATTTCACCAGCTGTCCTGCCTGAAGATGCAGTTGCAATTGTTGGTAAAGGTATTGCAAACCCCAGATTCTCTCTTCTATATCTCATCAGGGTATTAAAGTGAAGGGAAATGTCCCTTCAAACCTAGAGTGGGAAAAGAAGAAACCTTTTTGGATGGAACAGTCTCCAGTTCAGACAGGAATAATCCAAGTTATGGTTGAAAATGTTGCAGTTATGGGATCTGCTGCTCCATTCCAACAACCAAGAGTGGCAGCAAAAGATCATAGAACATCTCAAGTCAGAAGGATGAAGGTTAGGTCTTGTTTCTAGTCCAGTGTGCACACAGGTAGCTGTGTTCTTCCTACTCAGCAGAGCAAAGTAAGAGCACTTTTGAGTGGAAATTTGCACTAATAGTGTAATTAACTAAGTTCTGCTGAATAGTATGGTTGCTTTGCTGAAGATACAATGTGATCTGCCTTCCAGGTGTTTTTGGGAGCCCTCCTTCCCTACCAGCACACAGCCAGTCCATAGCATGTGTAGTGAATGGAGATGACCAAGCTGTGAAGAAGACTGAGCCATCAGCAGGGATCTGTGGGAGAAGCATCCAGCAGAAGAGTGCTTCCCATTTTTTCACTGAAAATGGAAAAGAGGTGAGAACTTCACAGCTTTTTTTCTGCCTCACTTCCTGGTCTTATCTATATGACAATATAAAGAAAGAGAGGTTGTGGAGTCTCCTACTGTGGAGACTTCCAAAACCCAGCTGGACATTGTGATCCTGGGCAAGCTGCTCTGGGTGTTCCTGCTTTAGAAGCAGGGGTGGATTAGGATGATCATCAGAGGTCTCTTCCAATCCCCACCATGCTGGGATTCTGGGGTTCTGCAAACTGGGTAATTGGTGAGTGATTTGTGTACTAAAATTTGCCTATTGTCATGGGGCATGACTGTTTTGCAGGCAAAAGTTGTGATGTCAAAATCGGCCCAGGAAAAGATGAGGCGGAGGAAAAAGGAAGAAAAAGAACACAATCATAGAGAACATCAGGAAGTCAAAGACCTTGAAGGTTAGAGGTTGATTTGCTGGAAAGCAGCTCTGGAGAAGGACCTAGGAGTGCTGGTGGACAACAGGGTCGCCATGAGGCAGCACTATGTCCTCATGGCCAAGGCTAATGGTATTCTGGGACACATGGAGAAGAGTGTGGCCAACAGGTCAAGGGAGGTTCTTTTCCTCCTTTATTCTGCCCTGGTGAGGCCACTTCTGAAGTCCTGGGCCCAGTTCTGGGCTCCCCAGTTCAAGAGAGGCAGGGAACTACTAGAGAGAGACACCAGTGGAGGCTATGAAGCTGCTGAGGACAGCAGCACTGAGGAGTAGTGTTTAGGTGAACAGTACCCTGTCAGTGCTGCTGAAATAGAAATTACAATTCCATGCTTATGAACGTATCCCATGAGTGCTCAGCATGACTTCAGGTATTATCAGAATTTGTTTAACCTGCAGTTTACTCTTCAGTCATTTGTTGTCAGGATATCAGGTAGTGATAGGACTAGGGGGAATGGAATGAAGCTGGAGGTGGGGAGATTCAGGCTGGATGTGAGGAGGAGGTTCTTCCCCATGAGAGTGGTGAAGCCCTGGAATGGGTTGTCCAGGGAGGTGGTTGGGGCCCTGTCCCTGGAGGTGTTTAAGAGCAGGCTGGATGAGGCTCTGGCCAGCCTGATCTAGTGTGGGGTGTCCCTGCCCATGGCAGGGGGTTTGGAAGTAGATGATCCTTGTGGTCCCTTCCAACCCTGACTGATTCTATGATTCTATAAAACAAGTAATATGATCCTTAGTTACAAAAGACCTCTAAGATCATGTCCAGCCTTCTACCCAATACCTCCATGACCACTATAACAGAGAGAGTAAAGTGCCTATGGGAAATTAAGAAATTTTCCAAAGAACAAGTTAGGACAGGAAATTTCCTCTTATTAGGATACAAAGGATTATATCTGGTTTACTGTTGCTTGGACATATCATTCTGTTTTCTAGAGTTAAATCTCCGTGGGGACACCTTAACACTGTCAAGAAGTGTGTGTTTGACCTCAGAAAATGTGGCCTTCAATCCCTCATTAAAGAGAACATCCAGTTTGAAGAGGAACAAATGTTCAGCCTTGCTAGATTGTGGTAAGCTGTCAGAATATTTGGATATGTGTAGTGGGACAGTTCCAAAACACAGCCAGGTTTAATGGGATTTACTTGTACAATGGATAAATCTGAGGTGTTCTGGAAGGTGAGTGCTTTGGGGGCAGTGGGAAAAGGAGATTGACCTCTTCATTAGTCCCTTGAAATACTTCTCATCTATAATGTTAGGAAAATGTTTGAGGTTTTCAAGGCCAGGTTAGATGAAGCCTTGAGCAACCTGGCCTAGTGGGAGGTGTCCCTGCCCATGGCAGGGGGGTTGGAACTAGATGATCTTCAAAGTTCCTTCCAACCCAAACCTCTCCATGACTCTGTTTTTTTCCCACAGAATGGCAGTAACTTGAGGTTATGGTGACAGGGATCTGCTGTGAATTCCAAGTGTTTATGTTCACAAGCAGCCAATAAATTAACATCAAATTACATAGCAGGAGGTTGGAACTGGATGATCTTTAAGGTCCCTTCCAATCCAAACCACTCTGTGAATATGAATCTGAGAGGTTTTTTTGTTGCCTCATTCCTCATTGTACCAAAATGATTGATTAATCACAGAATCATTAAGGTTGGAAGATACTGTTAAGATCATCCAGTCCAACCATTAACCCAGCACTGCCAGGTCACCACTAAACCATGTACCTCGGTACTACATTTTCACCATTTTGGAGCCACTCTATGGATGAGGCCTCCACCACTGCCCTAGGCAGCCTGGGTGAGGCCTTGACATTATTCAAGGGGAAGAAATTGATCATCATGGCCAACCTAAACCCCTCTGGTGCAACTTGAGGCCATTTCCTCTCATCTTGACAGCAAATTCAATCTCTTCTGTCTGATGGTGGTCAAAGGTCTTCAGAGCTTCTGAAATGGCCCCCTGCTTTTTATTTGATTGTGTCTTACCACAGCATTTTGTGGTTCCACTGTGCATTGTGCTTCCACTGTTTTGACATCAAACAACTCCAGCTCAAACCTCCTCAGGTCCAACTTGAGAATGTTCCCTCTTGTCCTGTCAAATATGTTCCTGTCCTCCATGTCTCCATAGAACGGAATAGACCAGGTTGGAAGAGACCTTTGAGATCATTGAGTCCAACCTATCATCCAACACCATCTAATCAACTAAACCATGGCACCCAGCACACCATCCAGTCTCTTCCTAAACACCTCCAGTGATAGTGACTCCTCCACCTCCCTGGGCAGCCCGTTTCAATGGCCAGTCACTCTTTCTATGAAGAACTTCTTCCTAACATCCAGCCTAAACCTCCCCTGGCACAGCTTGAGACTGTGTCCTCTTGTTCTGGTGCTGGCTGCATGGGAGAAGAGACCAACCCCCTCCTGGCTACAATGTCCCTTCAGGTAGTTGTAGACAACAATGAGATCTGCTCTGAGCCTCCTCCAGGCTAAGCAACCCTTGCCAAAAGTCTCAGTTAGGAGGTATGCTCTGACTGGCATCAGGATTGGTTATTTGGAAAACAGTTTATTGATGTGAATTAAATGCTGAGCAATCAAGGCTCATAGGATCCCAGACTGGTTTGGGTGGGAAGGGACCTCTAAATGTCTTCCAGTCCAACCCCCCTGCTGTCAGCAGGGACATCTGCATGTTGCTCAGAGGCTCAAACAACCTGATCTAGATATTCCAGCAATGGGGCATTTACCACCTCTGTGGGCATCCTGGGACAGGCCCTCACTACCCTGAGGGTGAAAATAAGAATGCAGTTCTCACTTTGAGAACCCTTAGTAGCAGCAGTCTACACCTCAAACTTTTTATTCCCTTCCTTGGGGTGAATTAGTTTCATCAGATCATGCTGATTATGTCTCCTGCTTGATGTCTTTGCAGATGAAACGTCTCCTGGGACACAAGGACGCTATAAAGACCAGGCCCTATCAGTCACTCACAGCCCAGAAGTGATGGACCCATCAGAGCTTCAGCCTTTTCTAAAACCAGAAGCTGCACTCACAGAAGCCTTGATGCTTTTAGCTGATGAGGACTGGTAGGTGTAAACATCCATGTACAACCTGAATATGATATAAAAGGTGCTTATTTTGGTAACTTGCTTAAAACTAACAGAATGGAGAAGACATCAAAAGTGGTGAGAAGGGTTGCTCATGATAGAGGAGCAAAACAGTTTCAGTGCAAAGTTCTTGTAAGTTGAAGCTTAAGAGCTGAGCTTTCAGAGACTTAGAAGTGTCTCTAATCATCTTTTTCAGAGACTTTAGTGATCATAGACTCATTCAGGTTGGAAAAGCCCTCTAAGATCATCAAGTCTAACCATCAACCCCGTACCTCAATGACTACTAGATCATGTCCCAAAAGTGCCATTTCCACACATTTCTTGAATACTTCCAGGGATGGTGACTCCATCACCTCCCTGGGCAGCCTGTTCCAATGCCTGTAGGAAATAAGTTGTTCCTAGTATTCAACCCAAACCTCCCCTGGTGCAATGTGAGGCCATGTCCTCTTTTCCTGTCATTAGCTAATTGGGGGAAGACATCAACAGCAGCCTTACTGCAACCTCACTTCAGGTAACTGTCAAGATGTCTCAGTACAAGCTCTGCTTTGGAGAGAGTCTCACCAATACCTTCTTGACATCTTTCATGGAATAGAAGGCTTTGCTGTGCTCTGATTGGTGAAATGGGGTTACACTGCTGCTGCCTGTTCAGCTTCAAGAGGGAAAGTGCAAACTGGGCAGGACTGCAGAAGAGAGTTGAAGTCTGGTGTGCTGAAATAGTCACATCAGGAGAAAGACTGACTTTGAGTTTCTTGCATTGTATGTGTTCAGTTTTGGGCCCCTCACTCTAAGAAGGACATTGGAGGTGCTGGGGCGTGTCCTGAGAAGGGCAGTGAAGCTGGTGAAGAGTCTGGAGAACACCAGCTCCTGCTAGTGAGGAGCAGCTGAGGGAACTGGGTTTGTTCAGCTTTGAGAAAAGGAGGCTGAGGGGAGACCTTCTGGCTCTCTACAGCTCTCTGAAAGGAGGTTGGAGGCAGATGGGTGTTTGTCTATTCTCCCAAGGAAGAAGTGATAGGATGAGAGGAAGCAGCCTCATTGCCCCAGGGGAGGTTTAGGTTGGGCATGAACAATTTCTTCCCCAAAAGGGTTGTCAAGGTGGTTTTGTTCCTCAGAATTTTGTAGTTTAATATTTTAATGTAAATATGCAAATGATCTTTTTTGTTTAACACAGGGAGAAGAAAATTGAAGGTCTCAACTTTGTCAGATGTTTGTCTGCCTACCATGCAACTATCCTGACTGCAAAGCTGCATGAAACAAGTTTGGCTGTGGCTCAAGAGGTTAAATTTTCCTATCAGCATATTTCTATTTCTCTGCTTATATGCATCTGTCTGTATTTTATAGCTCTTACAGACACTGAAGTGAAATGGTATCCCAGAATCCCAGCATGGTGGGGTTTGGTAGAGACCTCTGAGGATCATCCATTCCAAACGCCTGTCAAAGCAGGGGCACCCACAGCAGCTTGCCCAGAATTGTGACTTCTGGGGTAGGGGTTGGAATCTCTCCAGAGAAGGAGACTCCACAGCCTCTCTGGGCAGCCTGCTCCAGGGCTCCAGCACTGAGCAAGTTTCTCTTCGTTTTCAGATGGAAACTCCAGGCTTCCAGTTTGTGCCCATTGCCCCTTGTCCTGTCCCTGGGCACCAATGAAAAGAGTCTAGCTCCATCCTCTTGCCCCACCACAGGTCCTTTAGCTCTTGCTGAGCAGTGAGAAGATCCCCTCTCAGGCTGCACTTCTCCAGGCCTAACAGCCCCAGGTCTCTCATCCTTTCCTCTTCACAGAGTGGCTCTAGGCCCTTCAGCATCTTCCTACCCTCCCCTGGACTCTCTTGTAGTTGCCTGTCCCTCTTGACCTGGGAGCCCAGAACTGGACCCAGTCCTTTAGATGTGGCCTCACTAGGGCAGAGTAGAGATGGAGGAGAACCTCCATCGACCTGCTGGTCACCTCTAGTTAGTTTTCCTCTGCTGGGGAGTCCCAAAAGGATGAGTTTGTTGTTCAGCAAAGCAGCTCAGGAGCTTCAGGCACCAACCCTTGATCTGATTTCTTAGGAGACTGACAATATTCAGCTTGTAACTTTATCCTGTTACTGATGTGTTTGTAATTTAATTCTCTCAGACTGTGAATCAAGTTAGGAGCTTATTTCTCAGGTGCTTTTAATGTTGCTTAAAGAGGGAAAAGTTTTAAGCTGTGCTGATTTTTTTTTTTTTTTAAAGTCTATTTTTCTAAACATTCTTCATTGTTTGTCTGGGTTTTTCCTGTGTGCAGGTCAAGAATTTACGCTCAGGTGTTTCTCGGGCTGCTGTGGTCTGTTTAGGGGATTTGTTCACCCACCTGAAAAAGAGCATGGATCAAGAACTAGATAATACAGTAAAAGTCCTTTTGCACAAAGCTGGGGAATCCAACACATTTATAAGGGAAGAGGTAGACAAAGCACTGAAGGCTATGGTTAATAATGTGACTCCAGCACGTGCACTTTGTTCTCTTATAAATGGAGGGCAAAGGTAATTCTTACAAAGACTTTGTAAAGCAATAACTTGTGACTAGAGTTTATTTATCAGAGTCGTTTGTTTGGGGGGGTTTTTTAAACAATCAGAGCAGACAAAGTTGACAATACAGCAAGTGAAGCTCTGCAGAGCTTCTCCCCAGGGCAGTGTTTTGAGGTATAAAAGTAAAATGCAGCTCCCTTCATCTTCCTTTCTGTGCGCAATGCGAATGGCTGCCTGCTGATTTTGGAGCTTTTCTGATCATTTTGTAAAGCTTCAGTTGTTTTGCTTGCTGTTAGTGTCCTGTCCTTAGGGATCTGCTCTTTTGCTTTGCCTAAAGAAGCTCACAGTGTCCTTATTTCCCATTCCCTCTGCCTTTCAGTTTTTAGCACTGCTCTTTATTTAGAGAGGTGATATGTAACTTAACAATTCTCTGGCTGCAGCTATCTTGGTTGGTTCCCTCTTCTTCTCCAGGCTTGGCTGGTTAATTTGCTTTTTACCTGCAGTTTAATTCCTTTTTCTGTGGTGGTGGCCGTTGTTTTCTTGAGTCTCTCAAAGCTGACAACTTCCATCTCTGGCTGCGTGGTTTGATTCTGCCTTGTAGCTTACCTCAGTCTGTAGTAGAAGTTCCTTTCTCTCACTTAATCATGTTATTCTTTTACATCCTTTACTGTCACAGGAATGATTAATTAACCATTAGGCATTTCAGTATGTTAGATGTATCTACCTACTTAATCTCTTACCTCTCTCTGCCATCCCTCTGATGACATTTAATGAGCTACATTTCTTGGAGCCTCTCCCATTAAGTATTTCAGGATAAATATATCAGTCCTTAGACTTTCTGCACAGCTGCAAATGATAAGTTAGCCTTGATTTAAAATGGTTTGTTTCCTGGGAAGCTGATGGATGTAGAATATATTGACTCTGTTTCCTGAAAACCATCTGCAATTACCTGAACTTTAAACTGAAAGGCAGATAGTGGCTTTGTGGTCTAAATTATTGATGAATCATGCCTGTGCAGAGTTGCTTTGTGAATTGAAGAGCAGCAAACAGTTGTTTTGCACGTTGCTTTAACTCAGAAGCCACATAGTGGTCTGCTTGAGTACCCCCACGTTCAGAAACCCTTGCCCAGGCAATGCTTATGATCACAGCTGGCTACATCTGAAACCCTTGGCCAAGCAATGCTCATGTTCATAACTGGCTACATCTGCTCTCCTCATTTTATGTGGCACACCCAAAGATACTGGCCTGTGCTGGTGAGTTTTCTAGACCTACAAAGATCTGACTCACTCCAGTTTGTGAGCTTGAATACATTTCCAGACTCAAAGCATCCAAGTATATGAATCTGGATACAGCACTTGAAACAGCGATTGATTTCTGTCCAGCTAAGACTTCAATCACAGCAGTGTTTGAATCATGGAGTACTGTATTGCTTTTAATCAGCAGGTGGTCTAAAAGTTACCATGAGTTACAGCTTTTCTAGTGTTGGCTTCAGGAATCTCTGGCCATGTCAGCCACAGAGCAAGATGTGGCTCTGTTGTCTGTATCAGTGAATCTGAGAGTTGCGTTTACAAGTGGAAATTGGGGAGAAAAAGGATGTGTGTTTTTAGTACAGAGTGGGAGGGTTCTGTTTAGAATCATTAAGGCTGGGAAAAAAGCTTTAAGATCATTGAATTTGACACACAGGAGATCTCTGAATTGAAGTTATTGAAGAAACTTTAGATGGTTACATTCACTGTAAGCCATGCTTTTGCCAATAAAACCTTTTAAAGGTGACCTATTTGCTGCTCATTTCAAGCCTCCTGTGATCATAAGCATTCATGTTTGCCACCCTGAGTAGATACATGCAGGCATACTGATGCTGCATCAGCTGCAAAGTTGGCTTTGGCTTCACAAATAATGAAAACCATTACTGTTTGCCTCTGTGGGATGCTGCTCTAAAGATCCTGGACTGTTGCTGTAACCTCAGCTGTGTGTTTAGATGCTTAATGCTTCGAGGACTAGAACTGAAAGTGATTCCATTTCAGAAATGTCCAAGGCATGGGGTTTCTCTGCCTGAATTCTGGTTTATTCTATGTGCACACACAGAGATTTTCAGCCGTTCTGCCTGAGCAGCAGGCATTTGTGGGTTGCAGGGGGTTATTTGCTTGCACAGCAAGGACTTTAGGCCTTGCAATGTGTATTTTCCCATCAGTTCCTGCTGCAGGAGTTAGTTTGTCAGCATTTCCAAACTCCCAAGATGGGCGACTGGCACTGAGCAGGAGTCAAAGCTCAGGAGATAGCACTGAATGGGAGCTACCATGCTGCCAGAGAGGTTTTGCAGTCTTGGGTTGGACAAGGTGACCTTTGAGAGTCCCTTCCAACCCAGTGCAATCTGAATTTTGCAGTTTGAATAGACCCAGTTAGTTGGCAGGATAGGTTCCACTTCCAACAAGGCTTGTGGCAAGCTGTGGAACCAGGGAAAAGGGAAATCCTGGTGGAATGGGAGCATGGTCATCCAAGGAAGATTGCTGGGGAGTCACCCATATGGTTCACTAAGTCAATTCTTCCCCTTTAAACCTGGTTTTACCCTACAAGCCATGAGCTACCCAAATGTTTCATTTACTGTGCAGTGAAGCTGGCCTCAGGGCAGGATTTTTTTTTAATCCAGAGATTAAAACTGGAGAAGTCTGAATTTGTGGAGTTCTGTATTCTGATGACACATGGGATCAGCAGGTACAGCAGGATTGCATGCAGTCATGGAATTGGAATCACAGAAGGAAAGGCCCTCTAAGATTATCGAGCCCCACCATCAACCCAACACCACCACGGCTATCAAGCCGTGTCCCAAACTGCCATGTCCACATGTAAAAGGAATTGGAGAGCTGATTCCAGCTTTTCTCTTATTTTAGATGTTTAATGGCTCCTGTTTTACAGAAAAGTAGATTTCTGCAAGGTTTCTAGCAGTCACTCCTGCTTCACTTCTCTTTAGGAGTCACTAGAGCACTGCTTTGCTTCACTTTAGATTGACACCAAATACCCAGGATGCGCTCCTGAGCGTAGAGAATTGGGGTTTATGTAGCTGATGGGAATAAAATACAGCATTGTGCTTCCTAAAAGCTTTTAATGTTATTTTAAGGGAAAAAAAAATCAGTAAGGAAATTCTAAAAACAGCAGGAACTCACAAAGTTTATTGATCCCAAAAGGTGCAGTTAGGATTGAAACTGACTTCAGGCCAGAAGAAATGTCATTTCCCTTTTGTTCATGTGTGTTGTAGTTTGGGATGTTGAGTGACTGGACTGAAATTCAATCAAATAGGAGTGATTGATCCAATAATTGCAGTTATTGATCCAATAATGGGAGTCATTGGTCAAATACTGTGAACTAGTTATCAAATGGAAATGATTTTTCAGATGGAAATAACTGATTTGTCTTTGCTCTGAGCTCTTCTCTGAAGAGCCAGAATAAGCAGTGCAGTATCTGTAGCTTATGCTAGAGATGAAGCTTGTATGCCATGTTTGGTAGAGCACATGAATGCTGCTGTTGAGCTCCTGGGGGTGAGATGTCACTCAGCAGCTGTGTTTTCTGTAGCCACCTGCATTCAGCAGTGAGGAGATGCACAGCCCAGCACCTCTCCGACATTGTGGAGCGCATGGGAGCAGAGCGGATCCTGTCTGGAGCCAAAGCTGTGGCTGATCGGATTTTGCCTGCCATAGCCCGGTTTGCACAGGATAGTTCACAACAAACCAGGTCAGTGAATGGTTGTGGGTCAGAAAAGCACCTTCAAAAGAGGTTGAAACTTCTACACAGTTTTGTGTGTGCTCCTCTGCTCAGACAGGGAATAGAATCATAGAGTCCTGTTAGCTGGAGAAGACGTGTAAGATGCTGCAACAGGGTGCCCAGGGAAGTTGTGGATGCCCTGTCACTGGAAAAGTGTTCAAAGCCAGGTTGGATGCGGCCTTGAGCAACCTGGTTTAGTGCAAAGTGTCCCTGCCTATGGCAGTGGGTTGGAACTAGATGATCTTTAAGGTCCCTTCCAGCACAAACCATGAGTCTGACCATTAGCCAAGCACTGCACAGGGCTGTTACGGCAGAGGTCACCTGGGTGTTAGCTGGTGAAGGGTCTGGAGAACCGGTCTGGTGAGGAGCAGCTGAGGGAACTGTGCTTGTTCAGTCTGCAGAAGAGGAGGCTGAGGGGGGATTTTTTTTCTCTTTGCAGCTACCTGAAAGGAGGTTGGAGCCAGGTGGGGAGTGGTGTCTTCTCCAAAGGAACAAGCAATAGGACAAGAACAAATGACCTCAAGCTGTAGCAGGGAGGCTTAGGTTGGACAAGAGAAACAGTTTTCCCTTTTGAGTGTTGTCAAGGCCTGGCCCAGGCTGCCCAGGGCAGTGATGGAGTCCCCATTTCTGGAGGGATTTCAAAGCTGTGGAGATGTGTTGCTGAGTCACATGGTTCAGTAGTGACCTGGTAGTGCTGAGTTAAGGGTTGGCAAATATTAGCAAGCCACCAATTATATGAAGCTGCTAATGCCACCTCCTACTCACACTCAAAGAGCCATCTTCTCTACAGCAATTAAATTCCAAGTGTTACAGGTTAGCATAAATATTCATAGATACATAGAATGGTTCAGGTTGGAAGGGACCTGAAAGATCATCTAGTTCCAACCCCCTCTGCCATGGGCAGGAACATCTTTCACTAGACCAGGTGGTTGTTTTCTGACTAAAGTGATTCTGTGATTCTATGAGTGCTCAACCTGGCTGCAGGAAGAAGGGCTCAGAGGACATCATCTGAGGATATTTGCTGAACATAGACAAGATGCAGGCCATGGAGTGCTGGCACTGGTAGCCACACTGACTGTGTGGCCAGGCTGGAGCATCCTGTTTAAAACCAGCTGAGTCACAAAATTGCTGTCATGAATATCCTCTGTTGACTACGCAGTGATCTGGGGGCAGAACACCTTTGTAGGAGGCTGAAGAGGTGCCTGGTTACCCTCACAGAGAGCAATCTCCTGCTCTTCTGGTTTGGAGTTACAAAGCTGTAACTCCCACCAGTTACAAAGCAAAGCCACGCTGACTGGTGTGTCTGTCACCATCTGCTGCCCTGCAGGTACTATGGTCGAAAGATGCTCTTCAACATGATGGATCACCCTGAGTTTGAGAAAGCCCTTGAGAAGTATGTGCCAAGCAAGGACCTGCCTTACATTAAGGACTCTGTTAGCAGCTTGCGTGAGAAGGTAGGTGGCCAAGCCCTTCTTGAACCTCTGAGAGATGGAAAGGTGTCTTAGTGTGTGTCAGGTGTTGACAGTGAACGAATGTTCAGAGCAAGTCGTCAAGTGACTGCAGCAGGACAGCTGCTCTGTGCATACCTTCATTCCTGGCAGATGTGCCAGATGAAATGGAATCTGCTGCCACACTTCCATGGCTACCAGCCTGGCTTTTACCACGTCCCCTATTCATTCCTGCTTGCCCTTTTCTGCAGGGTCTAGGGGAGATGCCATTGGATACACCCTCAGCAAGGGGAAGACGTTCCCAGACAAGTGGTGTTGGACACTCAAGGTCGTCATCTACTTCCAGAGATGCTCTCAGTGTCACTGACAGGTAATGATCCTCAGTGGTTTACTTGGTTAGGAGCTTGACCTTTAGGTTAAGAGCCTCACCACAAGAGGAGAGTATGGAAGCACTCCAAACAGGGTTGTGAACATCAAACAGATCTGAAGGACAAGGAAGAACTTGACATGTCCTAGATAAACTCTTCTAAAGGGGGGAACTGGTAACAATAAGAATGGCTTCATGCATTTTTAAGTTAATTTATTGGCTGCTTGTGAACATACACACTTGGAACCTGGAACACTTGGAATTCACAGTAAATTCCTCTCACTGTCAGCTCAAGATATTGCCATTTTGTGGAAAAAAATCATAGGACCATAGAGTGGTTTGGGCTGAAAGAGGCCTTAAAGATCATCTAGTTCCCACCCCCCACCATGGTTAGGGACACCTTCCACTAGACCAGGTTGCTCAAGGCCCTATCCAAGCTGACCTTGAGCACCTCCAGGGAGGGGGCCATCCATGATCTCTCTGGCCAACCTGTTCCAGTGCCTCACCACCATCACTGTGAAGAATTTCTTCCTATCTCCAGTCCAAAACACCATGTTTTTTTAAGTCGCCATGTGTAAAGTGAAAGTCCTTCCCCAGAAGGTTTTCTGTTTATTCATAGATTCATAGAATGGTTCGTGCTGGAAGGGACCTTAAAGACCATCTAGTTCCAACCCCCTGCCATGGGCAGGGACACCTCCCACTACACCAGGTTGCTCAACACCCTATCTAATCTGCTTTCAAACACCTCCAGAGAGAGGTCCACAGAGGTTCCACAGAAAGAGATGTTTACACTTATGTGGTCTGAGATAACAGACTCCTGTTCCATCTTGTGTTCACTGAGTAGCTTTTCCTTTCCCATCAGAGAGGCTGCAGAGGGCCGTGAAGTCACCAGAAAAGTGGCTCCTCGTAACGCCCTGGAAAACGAAGAGTATCTCCAAGACCTGATTGGTTTATTGAATGCCCGAGACTTCCGCGAGCGAATCAGTGGCGTTAAGCAGCTCTTATCAGATACAGAGAACAATCAGGGCTTTGTCCTGGCTAACATTGTGAAGGTAACTGAGAACACTGTGTTTCAAAGGTCTTCCAAGTTATGGCATAACATGTTCTGATGAAATCTTGGCTCCCTCTTTCAATAAGAAGGGAAAAAGTTGGGGAATAGGGCAGGTGTGCACCTTCTGCCTGCTTTGTGAGTCTGGGAGAAGGTGAGGAAGGATCATGGTTGTGATAAAGCTCAAGGTAATCATCCTTTCTCATAGGAGAGGAGAAAAATAGGATGCAGAGCTCCAGGAGTTGTAAGCTAAATGTAGATAGAATGAAAGGAAAAACAAGATTGTCTTCTAGCAGTGCAGGGTCTTTGCTGTGGAGGTGTGACCTACTGCTATGAAATGTCACTGTCTTCACTCAGTGAAATCCCCACTCGGTGAAGACACTGTGAAACCAATCACTATAGTGTTTCTATAGAATCAAAGAATTGTTTTGGTTGGAAGAGACCTCCAAGATCATCAACTTCAAACCTAAGACCACCATGCCCGTTAAATCATGTCCCAAAGTGCTGTGCCCACACATTTCTTGAACACCTCCAGGGATGGTGACTCCTCCATCTCCCTGGGCAGCCTGTTCCAGTGCCTGACCAATTTTTTGAGCACCTTAAAGAATTCTTTTTTTCTCTAAGCAGAGCTCTGTGCCTTTGGTTGCAGAAAAGATTGGCCGTACTAAAAGTTGCAGATGGCTTCTTTATCCCAATTATATTGTCCAAGAATCAAACTCAGGCGAGGTGCAGTTAATAATGCAGAGGAGAAAAAACAGCAAATGATGCTTTGCTTGCTAAAATATAATCTCAGCAGAGCTGTCTTTTGCCAAGATAGACAGTTAAAGTGCAACCATAAAGCAGGGAACACGATATCCTCAGCTGAATGCTCCTTGGATACCTTTCCAGATCTTCGATGCGTTCAAGTCTCGCTTGCACGACTCCAACAGCAAAGTAAATCAGGTGGCTTTGGAGACCATGCACAAGATAATTCCCTTGCTGAAAGACAATTTGTCTCCTGTGATCAACATGCTAATTCCTGCCATGGTGGACAACAACCTGAACTCCAAAAATCCAGGGATTTATGCAGCTGCCACTAACGTTATTCAGGCTCTGTGTCAGCATGTAGGTAAGTGATTTTGCTCTCTCTTCATTTGAGAGAGATTTAATTATGTTAATTGAATTCTACATTTAAAGAGTTATTCTTTCCAACAGTTGCCATCCAACTATTACACTATGTAACAGATCATTGGGTTTACAGAATTCCAGCATGGTCGGGATGGGAAGGGACCTCTGGAGACCACCCATTCCACCCCACCCCACCCCCCCCCAGCTAAAGCAGGGGTACCCACAGCAGCTTGCCCAGGATCACAATGTGCAAGTGGTTTTGGAATCTCCCCAGAGAAGGAGACTCCATAACCTCTCTTGGCAGCCTGCTCCAGGGCTCAAGCACCAAACAAGTTTCTCCTCATCTTGGAAACTCCTGGCATCCAATTTGTGCCCATTGCCCCTTGTCCTGTTTCCAGGCACCACTGACAGGTGCCTGGCCCCTTCCTTTTGCCCCCTACAGGTCCTTTAGCTCTTGCTGAGCATTGAGAAGATGCTCTCTGGGGCTGCTCTTCTCCAGCTTCAACAGCCCCAGGCTTCCTAGCCTTTCCTTTTCATGGAGATGTTCCAGGCCCCTCAGCATCTTTGGAATCTCCACTGGACTCTCTCCAATAGGTTCCTGTCTCTCTTGAACTAGGAAGCCCAGAACTGCACCCACGATTCCATCTGTATCCTCACTAGGGCAGAGTAGTGTCGGAGGAGAAGCTCCCTTGACCTGCTGGCAACACTCTTCTCCGTGCACCTCAGGACACCATTGGCCTTCATGGCCACAAGAGCACATTGCTAGCTCCTGGGGACCTTGTCATCCACCAGCGCTCCCAGCTTCTTCTCTATGGAGCTGCTTTCCAGCAGGTCACTCCTCACCTGTCCTGGTGCAGTGGGTTACCACTCCTCAGTGTTTATTCTCACACCTTTTAAGAAGTCATTGTAATATTTGGCCAGTCCAGCAAAGAATCCTAACTGGTCAGACTGGTCCTGAACTTGTAGATGGCCTTGTTATTTTTCCTTAGCAGGTGGTTTTCACGTTGAGGGTGACTGACCCTTGACACAAGTTGCCCGGAGCAGCTGTGGAGTCTCCATACTTGGGAGATACTCAGATGCTGTTTTGACATGGCCTTGGGCAACTGCCCACAGTGACCCTGATGGAGCAGGGAGGTTTGACCAGATGATCTCCAGAGGTCCTTTCCCACCTCAGTCATCCTGTTGCTGAAGGTTGTCACACTGCAGAATCACTTAAACAGTTCAAAGAAATAGATTGTTGCTGGTTTATGCATGCCACCACTAGTTTCCTTCTTCATGTGCTGTAGTTTTGGAGCAGAATTGTGATGTTTTCAGGAAATATGGTGTGTCCTAGACAATTGCTTGGGCTGGAAGAACCCTTTAGCTTCATCCAGCCTAGGCATTCTCTAATTCAAACCAGACTGGTGCTAAAGCATGTCCTTCAGCACCACATCTCTGCATCTTTGAAACACCTCCAGGATGGGGATTCAACCACACCTCGCTGGGCAGTTTGTTCCAGGGCTTGAGAACCCTTTCAGTGAAGATGTTTCTTCTAATGTCAAACCTAAGCCTGCCCTGGTGCAATTTGAGGCCATTTCCTCTTGTCCTGTCCCTCTTTCTGAGTGGAAGAGACCAGCCCCCACCTGGCTCAAACCTCCTGTCACAGAGTTGTAGAGACCAATGAGATCTCTCCTCAGCTTCCTCTTCTCCCAGCTGAACAATCTCAGTTCCCTCAGCTGCTCCTCCCCAGATGTGTTCTCCAGACCCTTCACCAGCTTTGTTGCCCTTCTCTGGACCTGCTCTAGTCCCCCTCAATATCCCTCCTTTATTGAGTGGCCCAAAACTGAACTTTGTACTCAAGGCGTGGCCTTACCAGTGCTGAGATGATGAATTTGCAGGGCCAAGAGGCCCTCAGGCTGGACAAAGCTGAGGAAGCGCAGGTCCGAGTTTCTAGGCATAAATACTTTGATTATCCCATCCCATTGCTGAGGATGGAATTAAGGAACCCATGGTAGCTGTACTGAGGATTGTTGATATGGTGAATTGAAGCTCCAAATTCATGCAGGAAGGTAATGAAGAGAAAGAATCTTGTTTTGGACTCATTACAGTCAGCAGTGTTGACCAGTTAAGAGAAATTCAGTGTGTATCCTAGCAGTGTCCTACCAGATTCTAGGAGTTAAGGCTTCTTAAGTCTTTATTTTAATGCTTCTATGCCTTGAAACACATCACTACGTTCTCTTGAAGTTAATGCATCATAACTAAGGTTCTTATCTCCGTTTGCTCATGCTGTGTTTATTTTGAGACTGCTTAATTACCCTGCTTAACCTTTAATTTAACCCTTTTGTGTTCTTTACTTCTAGACAACTATTTGCTCCTCCAGCCCTTCTGCACAAAAGCCCAGTTCCTGAATGGAAAAGCAAAGCAAGACATGACAGAAAAGCTCGCTGGTAAAGCCATGTTTTAATTGCATGTTTGTTTGTCTCATTGCCTTAATTAGACAAATTAATCTCAGGATGGTGACGGCTGTTTATCTTTTGTTCTGACACAGGGGGTTGTGGGCATTAAGGACGCAGCAGCTGTCAAGTTTCACCCTCTTCTAATGCAAATTGAAGCTACTGCTGCCAAAAAAACCCCGTATTATTAGTGTTTATTCTTCTGCCTCCCCATTACTGTATGAATACCCCAGAAATGCTGAATTCCCATCTTGTAAACATGAAAATGTCCAAGACTTTAAGGGAAATCTGTGTTAACCACACTGACATACTTTTGGCATACTTTGAGAGTAGTTCTGTGTGTAGCAGCTATAAAAGGGAACTTAAAAAGCATAATGGACACTCTGTTCTTGAAACAGGCATCCCTAAGTTTATGCTTCCTGCATGTGTTAGTCACCAGATTTTAGACCATTCATCTCTTGGTGGGACTTTCTGGAGCAGTTTGTGAGGCTCTTGTGAGGCCACACCTCAAATCCTGGGTTCAGTTTTGGGCCCCTCCAAGAAAGACATTAGGTGATGGAGCAGGTCCAGAGAAGGACAGCAAAGCTGGTGAAGGGTCTGGAGAGCAGGTCTGGTAAGGAGCAGCTGAGGGAACCAGGGTTGTTTAGTCTGGAGAAGATGAGGCTCTCTTCAACTCCTCATTGCTTTCTACAACTGTCTGAAAGGAAGTTTGTGCCAGGTGGGGGTTGGTCTCTTCTCCCTGCTATCAGGTGATAGAAGGAGAGGAAATGGCCTGAAATTGTGCCAGGGGAAGTTTAGGTTGGATGTTAGGAACAATTTCTTTCCTGCAAGAGTGGTCAGACATTGGAACAGGCTGCTCAGGGAGGTAGTGGAGTCACCATCTCTGGAGGTGTTCAAGAAACATGTGGACATGGCACTCTGAGACATGGAACCATGGCCATGGTGATGTTGTGTTGATGGTTGGGCTTGGTGATCTTAGAGGTCTCTTCTCGCTGATGCCATTCTGTGATTGTATAAGATTACTTTGTTCCTTAAATATCTACTGTGTCTTTCAGAACTAGAGGGGAAATCACATCAGTTGTTACACAGTGCACTGTGAGAAACTGGTAGTGCATAAGACCCTGAATGGGAAGGTCGTGAGTTCAAGCCTGCAGTGAGCAGTAGCGTCCTCCCTACTCTAGTCATGAGGTCTGTGGTGACAGGTTGGACTCGATGATCTTTGAGGTCTCTTCCAACCTTAGTGATACTGAATACTGAATCCTAAGAAAAACAGAACACCCCTATGACAATCCTGACTAAAAAGTACCTGCAAAAGCCCCTCCAAGTTTCCTTTCCCTGTTGTATTTTTATAGAACACTTTAATAATCTGCAGTACCTGTGCTGCCCTCTAAACTAAGAGAGGATAAAAGGGGTGTTTGCAGGGATGTCAAGAGGGACTTGGACAGGCTGGAGAGGTGGGCCAAAGCCAGCCTCATGAAGTGCAACAAGGCTAAGTGCAAGGTCCTACACCTGGATTGGGACAGTCTGAAGCACAAATAGAGGCTGGGTGAGGAGTAGCTTGAGAGCAGTCTTGAGAAGGACTTGGGGGTGTCAGTTGATGAAAAACTCAACATGAGCCAGCAGTGGTCACTTGCAGCCATGAAGCAAGCCATACGAGCTGCATCCAAAGCAGCGTGACCAGCAGGATGAGGGAGGTGATTCTGCCTCTCTACTATTTTCTCCTGAGACCCTTCCTGCAGCACTGTGTCCATTTCTGGTGTTCTCAGAACAATGAGGACTTGGAACTGTTGGAGACGGTCCCAAGGAGGCCACAAAGATGATCAGAGGGCTGGAACACTCCCCTGTGTGGACAGGCTGAGAGAGCTGGGGCTGTTGAGTCTGGAAAAGGCTCCAGAGAGACCTTAGAGCAGCCTTCCAGTATATCAAGGGGGGGCTATAGGAGAGCTGGGGAGGGGCTTTTTACAAGGGCTTGTGGTGATAGAATGAGGGACAATGGCTATGAGCTGGAAGAGGGGAAGCTTAGACTAGAGATTAGGAAGAAAGAGTGAGGATGGAGACACTAGAACAGGTTGTCCAAGGACGTTGTGGATGGCCCCTCCCTGGAAAAGTCTTCAAGTCCAGGTTGGATGGGGCCTTGAGCAACCTAGTATAATGGAAGGTGTCCCTGCCCATGGCAGAGGGTTGGAACTAGATGATCTTTAGGGTCCCTTTCAACCCAAAACCATTCTGATTTGACATTGACTGCTTTTCAAAGCCTCTCAAAGCAGGGTTTCACCTCTGCATTGTGTTTTAAACCATCTCCAAACACTGTTTGACCTATTGCCTTCCTTGCAGACCTCGTTATGGAGTTATACCCACGAAAGCCTTATGCTGTGGAGCAGAAAGTTCTGGTTGTCCTTTGGCACCTTCTGGGGAACATGACCAACAGTGGCTCTTTGCCTGGAGCCGGGGGGAACATCCGGACGGCCACAGCAAAATTATCTAAAGCACTTTTTACACAGATGGGTCCAAGTCTGCTCACTCAAGCTGCAGCTCAGCCACCGCACATCAAGAAGAGTTTAGAAGAATTCTTGGACATAACTACCTAAAATAAGGACCTCTCTGTGTGTGAAACTCAATCAGGACACATAGACAACTAACTGTTTACATGGAGACAGACAGGACCATCCCCATGGTGCTGATTCACAGTGTTGGGTGTTGTTCATGCAGCAGCAGGGTTGGTGTTGGGAGAGCCTGAGCTGTGCTGAGGCTCACTCCCCTCGCTGCCACCCTCACCAGTGTGCCTGGTGACAGAGGACAAGTCCCTCCCGAGTCATGCCTGCTGGTCACTGGAGAAGATGGAGTACAGAACCCTCTCAGATTGCTGGTGAATAAAGACACCTTCTCATCAGAGTCATGTAGTGACTTCTTTAAACTTCATGCTGCCAATTATCCTGTACAAGAAGGGAGTGTGTGGCTTTTGTGAGAAATCTGCTGGGGTTTTAGCCAGGTGTGGAGGATGAGCTTTGCTGTGGCAGCTGTTAAAGCCCGGGCAAGTTGGTTTAGGGGCTGGGGCTGCTCCTCTGCCTGGGAATGCACAGCTCTGGGGAAAAGGAACCCCAGCCTGCTCCTTCCTTTTCTCTTCTCTTCCCCTTTTCCACTTTTCCATTCTGTTTTCCCCTTCTCCTTCTCCATTTTCTTTCCTTTCTCCCTTTTCCCTTCCCTCTCCTTTTCCCCATTTTCCTTTCCCCTGTCCGTTATCCGTTAATCCCCTTCCTTGTCTGTTATCCCTTTCCTTTCCTGTTCCTTTTCCCTTCCCCCTTTTCCCTCCTTCCGTTCCCCTCTCCCCCTCCCACTGTCCCCCTCGCTCCCGTCCCCCCGTCCCCCCCCCCCCCGCGTGTCCCCGGCTCCGCCGACAGCCCGGGGCCCGATTTCCGCAGAGCCGCGCGGCAGGGGAGGCGCGCGGCCGCCATTTGGCGGGAAGCAGGGCAGGGCGCAGGGCGTCTGCGCGGCGCCGCCGGGGCGCAGGCGCGAGGGGCTGTGCGCAGGCGCCGTGCGCGGTTCTCGGGGCCCGGCGGCAGCGCGGCAGGCTGGCGGTCACCGGCCCAGCGGAGGTGCCGGCTGCAGGTGAGGACTGCGGGGGCTCGGGGGGCGAAGGGGGGCGGCAGGGCCCCCTGTGGCAGGACTAAGGCTTGCTCGGCCGCGTTCTGCCGAGAAGGGTGGCCGGCGCGGGGCTCGCAGCCTGCAGCCACGTTCGGGCCCCTGCCTCCGGCCGCGCTTCAGGTGGCCAGCGGTTAGCCTGTCCTGCCCGTGAGGCTCGGGTGTGTTAAATAACGACTGTGATTAACTCCGCAGTGAGGGAAAGGTGGTTCGTTTCCGGTTTATGTGCTGTAAGCGCCGCTAAGTCTCGGAAGGGGTGGTCGGCCGGCTCACAGGCATTGAGGGCTTCACGTTTTATCGCATCGTTGCTATGTTGTTCCCCTGTACTGCGCACTGGTGAGGCCACACTTCGGGTCCTGGGTTCAGGTTTGGGCCCTTCACTCCAGTGAGGTCAGCGAGGTGCTGGAGCGTGTCCAGAGGAGAGCAGCGAAGCTGGTGAAGGGTCTGGAGAACAGGTCCTGTGAGGAGCAGCTGAGGGACCTGGGGCTGTTCAGCCTGGAGAAAAGGAGGCTGGGGGAAGGCCTCATTGCTCTCTACGACTCTCAGTGGAGGTTGGAGCCGGGTGGGGCTTGTTCTTTTCTCACATGCAACAAGTGACACGATAAGAGGAAATGGCCTCAAGCTGCCTCAGGGAGGTTTAGATTGCACCTGAGGAGCACTTTACAGCGCGGCTTCTCGGGCGCAGGAAGAGACTGCCCAGGGGGGTGCTGGGAGTCACCATGACTGGGGGTGTTTAAGAGACACGTGGATGGGGTGCTGAGGGACATGGTTTGGTGGCACTGCCTAAGCCATTTTGATCATCTCAAAGGTCTCTTCCAACCTCAACAGTTCTATGATTCAGTATTTTGGTTACTAAACCTTAATCTTGGGGCAGAAGCAATGGAAGGGACATGCTGGTAACGCCCTGCAGTCAGGTCTGGCCCAGAAGGTTTCAACCGGCTGCTTATCAGGGCTGTGAAGAGCCTTGGAAGGGTGTGAGAGGGGGTGTGGAATTATGGGGTGCTGCCTGTTTCTGCTTTTACCTCGATATTTTCCACTGGTTCGTTCATGTTTCTTAACACCTGCCTTGTCTGTGCTGAGGCTTTAATAGGAATGGGCTTAAGTAATGCTTGTGGGCAAATTAATGAACACTTAGTGCCTGTAGTTATCTGATAGATTTATTCAGTTACTTAGCTTGAGTGGTCTAAAACTCCTGGAATTGAGTTACTCTATTACACGGTTAGTTGTGTTAGATGCTCACTTTTGAGGCCACACCTGGGTTCAGTTTTGGCCCCCTCAACCCAAAAGGATATTGAGGGGATAGAGCAGGTCCAGAGAAGGGCAGCAAAGCTGGAGAACAGATCTGGTGAGGAGCAGCTGAGGGAACTGGGGTTGTTCAGCCTGGAGAAAAGGAAACCAAGGGGAGATTTTCTTGCTCTCTCCAACTTCCTGAAAGGGGGTTGGAGCCAGGTGGGGGTTGGTTTCATCTCCCTATTATCAGGTGATACAGTGAGATGAAGTGGCCTGAAATTGTGCCAAGGAAGGTTTAGGTTAGGCATGAGTAACACTTTCCTGCAGGAGTGATCAGGCAATGGAACAGGTTGCCCAGGGAGGTGGTGGAATCACCATCTCTGAAGGTGTTCAAAAACTGAGTAGATGTGGCACTCTGGGACATGGTCTAGTTGTTGTTGGTATCTCCAACACTAACTAAAGAAGCCAGCTTTGTATGCAGACTTTCTGGAGTAGCTCAGTGTGTGGGCCAGAGCTACTCATGGAGGAAATAGACGGCTCCCCTTGCACAGGTGTCCTCTCCTGCTGGTAGAACAGAAGCGCTGTAGTGCACTGTGTGCTCACAGCATGTGAGCATGTTTTAGTGGCTTCTAAACATCACCAACACTTAATTTTTGTGACTGGTAGCTATACAAAATTAGAAAATCATGAACTGTTTAAGAGAAGAAATTGTGTTTTTAGGGCTGCCAGCAGATGCATGCAACAGAGAAGAGAAACCAGCCCTTCCCAAAAGCAGTTGTTGAGACAGCTTTGCAGGGCAAAACGTGGAGTTTCTAGCTGTATGCCCAGGATAAGTGTCCTGGTGAGCTCCCAGGCTAAATGTGAGCTGTTACCTCATATGTTGAGGCTGCTGCAGAGAAGATAGGGACTATTTCTTCTGTCTGACAGATTTTGTTCTTCTCTGTCAATGCATTTGTAGAAGTGAGAGCAAGCCATTCTGTCTCTTACCAGCACTGAGAGCACTGGGTTTGTGCAGTCTGGAGAAGCGAAGGCTCCAGGGAGACCTTTTGGTAGCCTTTCAGTGCTTAAAGGGTCTGATTAGAAAGCTGGGGACAGACTTTTGGGCTTGTGACAGAACAAGGGGTAATGGTTTGAACTAAAAGAGGAAGAGATTCAGATTGGCGAGAAGGGAGAAATTTTAGACTCTGAGGGTGCTGAGAACATGTCCCAGGTTGCCTGCAGAGCTGATGGATGCCCCATCCCTAGAACCACTGCAGGTCAGGTTGTTTGGGTCTCTAAGAAATCTGCTGTATTTGCAGATGCCCCTGCTGACTGCAGGGGTGTTAGATGACCTTGAAAGGTCCCTTCCCACCCAAACCAGTCTGTGACACAGCTAACAGCACCAGGGTGCTCCATTGCCTAGAATCTGTTAGTCATTAGGACCTGGTTTGACTGCAAGAAGGCTCAGTGGACCACCTTACTCCAAGGCATTGGGTGGTGAAGGTGGGGATCCCTTGAGGCCAGGCACTGCTTGGCAGAGCAGCAGGCAGCCATGTTAGGCTGGAGTAGGCTTTGGGACAAGGGCAGGGCACGGCAGTAGCATTCCAGGAAGATCAGAACAAAGAGTAGGAGGAAGATGGAGTCTGTCCTGAAGGGCAGGAGGAAGCATCTCACACACGAGCTGTGTGTGGGAGAGAACCACTGCATGTCAGGTGGACATTTTATGTGGTCCTCTGATGCTGGATGGGGTTTTTTTTGGAGGCATCATTAATGTGAGATGAGTCTGGTGCTGGGAGTAGTTCTCGGCAGAGGCATCACTTAAGGCATGGATGGTTCATTTCAGCAGGTATTTGTCTTACAGAGAAGTTGCCAGTTTGTAGTAAGGAGGAGAGTTGGGTAAATCTGAACATAATTATCTAGAACAAACTTATACTAGAGTCATAGTAGAAGTCTTGAGTCACTTTTATGCCTCAGTAGTGCCCTATGATGCTTTTTGACCAAACCACAATGATTTGTGTGTGCAGATACTAAAAAATACAGCTGCTGTTAACATCTTTAACTGTAAATAAGGCTGGTAGGTGAAGGATCACAGAATGACTTAAGTTGGAAGAGACCTTCGTGATCCTCTAGTCCAACCTAGTAGACCAAAGTGAAGGTGTGTGGCGAAATACAGAGATGCCTGAAGCATCCATGACTCTTAGCTGACATTTCACGCCCAAGTTCCACTTGAATCGTCACTGAGTGCTGAATGTTTTTGTTTCCACAGGATCTTGTAGAGCAGGAACCTCAGCCATGGAGAACTCGGACAATGCAGAGGAGGAGAAGCCAACAGTTAGCAATGACAGCACAGAAAATGGGGCTGACACATCAACAGAAGAACAGCAGATGGACTTTAGTACAGAGATCATGAGTGTGACTGAGATGGAGCAGTCCCCTGATAGTTCCCCGGACCTGAATGAAGAGAACACACAGGAGAGTGAGATCCCCAACATCGAAAGCTTGCAAACGTCAGATATCGAGGCTAACTTCCCTCCAGACTTCGACAAGTTCTGGAAAGTGGTGGAGGACAATCCCCAGGACTTCACAGGATGGGTGTATCTGCTGCAGTATGTAGAGCAGGAGGTCAGTGCCTTCCCCCCATTCTCCCTGAAAGAATGAACACAAATCATGGGTATACTAAGGACAAATCCGGTACAGTGCATTGAGCTTTTGTGGGTGCTGTTTTAACACGGTTACTTAGGACCCCAGCATGGTGGGGATTGGAAGAGACCTCTGGTGATCAGCCAGTCCACCCCCACTGCTAAAGCAGGAGCACCCACAGCAGCTTGCCCAGGATCATAATGTCCTGCTGGGTTTGGAATCTCTTTAGAGAGAGAGACTCCACAACCTCTCTGGGCAGCCTGCTCCAGGGCTCCAGCACCCTCATACCAAACAAGTTTCTCAGGTGGACGTCCTGGGTTCCAATTTGTGCCTGTTGTTTCTTGTTCTGTCACTGAACACCACTGACAGGAGTCTGGCCTCATCTTCTTTCTGCCCACAGGTCCTTTGGCTCTTGCTGAGCATTGAGAAGATCCCCTCTTGGGCTGCTCTTCTCCATGCTCAACAGCCCCAGGTCTCTCAGCCTTTCCTCCTCAAAGAGATGCTCCAGGCCCCTCAGCATCTTTGCAGCCTCTACTGAACTCTTTCCAATAATTCCCTGTCTCTCTTGAACTGGGGAGCCCAGAATTGGGCCCAGGACTCCAGATGTGGCCTTCCTAGGGCAGAGTAGAGGTGGATGAGAACCTCCCTTGACCTGCTGGCCACACTCTTCTTCACATCCCCTAGGAGACCATTGACTTTCTTGTCCACAAGGGCACATTGCTGTCTCCTGGGGAGCTTGTTGCCCACCAGCACTCCCTGGTCCTTCTCTGTGGAACTGCTTTTGAGCAAGCCATTCCTCCCCTGTAGTGGTGCAGGGGCTTATTCCTCCTCAGTTGCAGGACTCTGTTTGTTCTTGTTGAATTTGATGAGGGTCTGCTGTGCCTAACTTTCTAGCATGGCCAGTTGCCCTTGAAAAATGTCATCAGCAGTGATCACAGAATAGAAATGATTGTTTTGAAGTTCTCAGAAATGACCAAATAGAAATGTTTTTTTCTGAAGTCATCAAAGGTGACCAAACCAAAATGATTGCTTTGAAGCCCTCAGAGATGCCCAAGTAGAAATGATTTGTTTTCAGTCATTGGAAGAGGTTACTGACTAACAGGGATCATTTTTAAGACAATATGGAAACAATGGTAGAGGTTAAGCTAACCTGGAGTTGTTTTGAAGGAGAGGATCCATTGCTCTTGTCTCTTTCCTGCAGAACCACCTGCCAGCTGCCAGGAAGGCCTTCGACAGGTTCTTCACCCATTACCCATACTGCTATGGCTACTGGAAGAAGTACGCGGACCTTGAGAAGCGCCACGAGAACGTCAAGCAGTCTGATGAGGTACGTAGGTAGCTGGGCACAGCTCTTGCCGTTGCTCCTGTTGGCCAAAAAATGACTAAGCTCCCACAAGTCATTTGGCTGCCAGTGCCTGCCAGGTTGGTAGGAGTTTGGTGTGCACGTGTCACCCCTGTGGCATCTGTAGCTAATGTTTTTTCTCTTTGTTGGCAGGTGCGTTAAACCTCTACAGTTTGTCAAGCTTTGCAGTGCAAGCCCTCTGTAAATTACACTGCAGCTTAACAAGTAGGGCAGGGCTTTTCTCTCACTTCCCTTTGTTCCTCATTTTTCACAACTCTAGAGTTGGTTTTTTATTCTTTTTTTTTTTGTATTATTCTTTTCTATTTTTTTGCTGGTCACAATTGCTCCATCTCTATTGCATTTTTGGTCAGACGCTGTCAATGATGCTCTAATGGGTCTGTGCCCTATGGTCTGTACCCCAAAGCCTGCCCACACAACCTGGTCAGAATGCAGGGACCGCTGCGCTTTGAAGATCAAGACTCTGCACGTGGAGATCAGAACATTGCCATGTTCTATCCAACCTCCACCCAAATGGTAATGGTAGATTATTTAAACAAAATTCCAGTAATTAGTATGTCCGAGGTTCAGCGGATAACACAGTGTTGCCTCTCTACTGGGACACCATCACCTCTGTCAGCTACAGCTCCTCTTCTCTTCATAGGTTTATCGCAGAGGGCTGCAGGCCATTCCTCTTAGTGTTGATCTCTGGATCCATTATATAAACTTCCTCAAGGAGACCTTGGACCCTTCTGATCCTGAAACCAACAGCACCATCCGAGGGTGAGTTGCGAGCGGGTGGTGACAGACGAGGTCTGCGTGTACCCAAATGTCCAAAAGTGCCTTGTCCACATGTTTATTGAATGATTCCAAGGGTGGTGCCTATCGTCTCACTTCGCAGCCTGTTCCAATGCCTGACCACTCTTGCAGGACAGACATTTTTCCTGATGTCCAATCTAACCCTCACCTGAGGCAATTTCAGGCCATTTCCTCTATCACCTGATAGCAGGGAGAAGAGATCAACCTCCACCTAACTTCCAGCCTCCTTTCAGGGAGTTGTAGAGAGCTATGAGGTCTCTCCTCAGCCTTTTATTTTCCAGATTAAACAACCCCAGTTCCCTCAGCTGCTCCACTAGACCTGTTGTCCAGGCACTTCACCAGCTTCCTTGCCCTTCTCTGGACCTGCTCTAGTCCCTCTCAGTGTCTGGGAGTGAGTGACACCCAAAACTGAACCCAGTACCTAAGGTGTGGCCTCACGATGTCCTACAGGGGCCAAATGTTGTGTCTTGAGAGCTTCACACTGGATGTTAAGAACTACTTTGTGCAGTGATGCAGCAAGTTCCCCAGAGAATCTGGGGAGTTTAATTCCATGGAATTTAGATACGGGGATTTAATTCCTTGGAGATGTTCAGGGTACAGCCAACATGATTCTGACCTCATCTTTGGCTGGCAGTGGTCCTGCTTTTAGTGAGTGGTTGGACCAAAGGTTGATGCAAAACCGTTATTGAGCTGTAAGTTAGCTCCGAGCAACGCGATTGATGTATGGCTGTGTTAAACTGCTAAATAATGGCTTTGGAATCTGACAGGGTGGTAAAGGTCAGGTGTTTTCCTCATGTCTTGCACACCTGCAAGTGGCTTTTCCTGTTGCCTTTATTCAGTTGTGGCAGTGGTAGAGGAGAAGGCGAGTCTGAGCTTCGTGAACTCCTGCAGACACCTAGAGAATACTTTGAACAACTTCAGTCTTGAACACAAGTATGGCTGCGAGTAGATGAGGTTGCTCATAATTGTAGTATCATTAAGGGTGGTAAGGACTTCTAAGATCGTTGAGTCACAGCTTCTAACCAACACCTCCGTGACCACTAGACAAGCCACATCTACTTATGTTTTGAACACCCAATCTTCAAATGGGAGCCACAGCCTCCTTGTGCTCCCACCTCACCCAGGAACAACTGTGCAATGGTTTCCCTTTCAGAGCCTACGAGCATGCAGTGCTGGCTGCGGGGACAGACTTCCGTTCTGACCGGCTCTGGGAGATGTACATCAACTGGGAGAATGAGCAGGGCAACCTGAGGGAGGTGACCTCCATCTATGACCGCATCCTTGGCATCCCGACGCAGCTCTACAGTCATCACTTCCAGAGGTAAAGAGAAACGAGTGATTTCACCCAATCCTAGCACATGCTGGTGGGAAGGGACCTCTGGAGATCGTCCAATCCAACCCTCCTTGTTGAAGCAGTGTCACCCACAACAGCTTGTCCAGGATCACAATGGCCAGCTGGGTCTGGAATCTGTTCAGAGAAGGAGATTCCATAACCTCTCTGGGCAGCCAGCTCCAAAGCTCCTTAACCAGAACCTGGGTTAATCAGCCTTCTGTATAACTTCTACAGACCTTTTTGTTTGAACATAAAGTATCTTTCTCTACAGCTGCTCTTATCCTTTGGCATCACTTTTTGATGATGAGTGGTCTGTCATCTTCAGTAGTGAACCACTGGAGTGCATCACCCTTTTATTTCACTTTGAGACAAGAAGGTTTTGGAGCCTGGCAGCTGGCGGAAGCTGCATTTGTGTGTGTGTTGTCAGAAGCTGCATTCTCAGTACCACTCCAATTGATAAATCACCTCAGAGCCCCTCTGGGACTGATTGTTCAGCTCTGGGTGGGCAGAGTGTTGCCACATGAGACATCAAGGTTGTGTTGCATTGTTTCTGCCTGCTCTCAGGTTTAAGGAACACATCCAGAACAACCTGCCTCGGGACTTCCTGACCACGGAGCAGTTTGTCCAGCTGCGCAGGGAGCTTGCCTCAGTCAATGGCCACACTGGGGAGGAGGCGCAGCCAGGAGATGACCTGCCCTCTGGGACTGAAGACATCACTGACCCTGCCAAGGTAGGCAGCCTGAGGGTGCTTAGGGATGTTCCTGCCTTGTTCTGTGCCTGAGGGATGAGTTTAGGTGCAGACAGTTTGGTGTCTATGCAGCTGAGTTGTTCCTCTGGTTCTCTGTGTGTCAGCTTGTCTATGGGACACACCTTCTCAGAGGTAGTAAAGACATGGAGTTAAAAAATTATGGAAGTGGTGTGGAAAGCTTTAAGGGTTAACAGTAATTATACCATATTAGGAAATGAGTACAGAAGTGGCTGGCCAGGCAGCATTGATGGGATGAGGCCAATGGGATGAGGTTCAACAAGGCCAAGTGCCGGGTCCTGCGCTTAGGTCACACCAACCCCATGAATGCTCCAGGAGTGGGGCAGAGTGACTAGAAAGCTGCATAGCAGAGAAAGATCTGGGGGTGCTGGCTGACAGTGGCTGAAGATGAGCCAGCAGTGTGCCCAGGTGGCCAAGAAGGCCACCAGCATCCTGGCTTGGATCAGCAGTGGTGTGGCCAGCAGGGTCAGGGAAATGATTGTGCCCTTGTGCTGGGCACTGGAGAGGACACACCTTGAGTTCTGGGTTCAGTTTTGGGGCCTCAGTTCAAGAATGACATTGAAGTGCTGGAGAAGGTCCAGAGAAGGGCAACAAAGTTGATGAAGGGCCTGGAGAACAGGTCAGGTGAGGAGCAGCTGAAGGAACTGGGGTTGTTCAGCCTGAAGAGGAAGCTGAGGGGAGACCTGAGTCTCTACAAATCCATGAAAGGAGGTTGGAGCCAGGTGGGGGCTGGTCTCTTCCACCAAGAAAGGAGGGACAGGACAAGAGGAAATGGCCTCAAGTTTCTCCAGAGGAGGTTTAGGTTGGATATTAGATGAAACTTCTTCAATGAAAGTTCAGGTTCTCATACACTGGAGCAGGTTGCCCAGGGAGGTGATTGAATGAATCCCCATTCTTGGAGGTGGTGTAAAGACACAGAGATGTGGTGCTGAGGGGTGTGGTTTAGCACCAGCCTTGGTAGAGTCAGAGGATGGTTGGACTCAGTCTTAAATTAGGTCTCTTCCAACCAAAATGATTCTGTGAGCAACTGTGATCCAAGGAAATTGTTCTTCAGTAGTGGTCTGTGGAGGTTCACATCCTTCACAGGCATGTGGAAATGGAGCCATCCAGAGGAACTGTTGATTGAAACCATGTTTGACTTGGGTGAAAATCCATCTTAAATCTCAATTACCTTCAGCATAAAGCAAAACTTGAGGTAGAAAATCAGTTTAGTTGGATTGTGCTGAAGGTAAGGGCACCATGTGGACAGTGTCCCACCCCTTCCCCTGCCCCTTCAAGGCAACATCTCTGGTACTTTGGGTTTATGCACGTGACTGTCACCCTAAAATGCATTTACAAAGGTGATGTGGTGTCTGCCTGTGTCACATCTTCAAACTTGTGTTTTAGCTGGTCACTGAGATAGAGAACATGAGGCACAGAATCATTGAGATTCACCAGGAGATGTTTAACCACAACGAACACGAAGTCAGTAAGAGGTGGACCTTTGAGGAAGCGGTAAGTTTGGGTCTTCTATGTAAGGCAGGAGGTGCAAGAGCTTTGAACATAAACCCTGGAGCTAGGGATTGGGTGACAAACCTTGTGATTGGAGCTGTTGTGGGGCTTTCAGCAAAGATGGGCTTTCACACTCTGCTGTGTTTCTTCTGAAAAGCCAGTTTGTGAGGGCAGCTCTGCCATCTGATCATTGAAATGTGGTTGAGGAGTGCCTGGGGAGAGGTGAGATGGGGTGCTGGTGATGAGTGGTCTTTGAACACATGGTCATGAAGTGTGTGTGTCAGGACTGCCTTGTCGCTGAGGTGCTGCAGGGTAATGCAGTGGAGGAGGTTCTGGCTGCCTGTCCTGAAGGGAGAATGGAATTGGGATGGGTTTGTGTTTCACCATCACGCTCCAAAATCTGAGATCATCTCTGGCTGCAGAGCTAATCCTGTCCTGAAAGGAGAATGGGTTCTCACTCTGAAACCTGGACACAGTTCACTTGAGTTTGCCAACAGGATCCATCAAACCTGCAGCTCCTGTCTACAAACCACTAAGTCATAAATTAGCCTGACCATTTGGCTAGGAGACATTTGCAGGGGCTTCTCGTGTCCCCTGTCCTGTTGCTTATTGCACTAGGCCAGACACCTTATAGGCCAGAAGAACTTTGGAGAACCTTGAGTAGGGCAGCGAGGCTGTAGGGAGCAGGATGTTGGCTGGAGTAGGAGCATCTTCCAGTTGGGAGAGGTCTTGGCCATCAGTCTGCAGCAGATGCTTCTTTGGCTCAGAGGGTTGCTACTGTGGTTGCTTCTGGAACACCATGGTTGCTCATTGGAACAGGTTGTCCAGGGAGGTTGTAGATGCCCCCTCCCTGACATGTTGTAGGCCAGATGGGACAAAGCCTTGAGCAACATGGTCTAGTGGGAGGTGTCCCTGCCCATGGCAGGGTGTTTGGAATCTTTAAGGTCCCTTCCAATCAAACCCATTCTGTGAACTCCAGCACACTGCATGTAACCACTCCTGCTCACATTGACTTTAGAACTGTAACTCAGGTGGGTTCCTCTTTCTGTTCCACCACAACCAGCCCCATACATCATGGAGAAGCAGAGCACTCAAGGCATGTCCTTACAGTAGGGGAGGCTCAAATACACTGGAGTCTTGTGGAAAATGAGGTTATGAGTGAAGGTCTTCTTGGCTCATGAAGCTACAAATGATTACTTAGAAGAATGGTAAAACTGTGGATATGCTGGAGAAAATGTGTAAGAAACAGGGTGTCCTCTTGTTCCTGGCCAGAATCACTACATGTTCTGACAAAAGAAGAGTATTTGGAACAGGTTTTCCAGAGATGTGATTGAGACCCCATCCCTGGACACATTCAAGGTCGAGCTTGATGTAGCCCTTGGCAGCCTGATCTAGTTGGAGGTGTCCCTGCTCACTGCAGGGGAGCTGGACAAGATGACCTTTGAGTATCCCTTCCAACCCAATGCATTCTGTGATCTGTTCTGTGGATACCAACATGATAGACCTACGAGGTGTCTGAAATACACATTTTGTCTTGGAATGGATAGAAATGAGTTAGATTGATAACAGAGGCCAGATGAGTGATGGAGACCATTTAGACCTGTTTGCTTAAGGAACATGGTTTAGCACTGGACTCAGTTGGGTTAGATAGTGGTTGGACTTGATGATCTTAAAGGTCTTTTCCATCCAAAATGATCCTATGAGTTTATTGTAGCAGTGAAGAGCCTTGGGTTCCATAGTAGGGTTCAGTGAGGAGCATGGAGGGGGTGATTTGCTTTACATTCCAGGTGGGTGTAAAGGATTGAACATTAACTTCTTAATTATTGTGAGTTCTTGATGTGTTGTGTGGATGTCCCTGAGATGGAATTGCAGTACAGGAAAGAAATGATCAGGTAAAGGTAAAGATGGAGAGAGGAAAAGCAAGATCTCTGGAAGGATGCTCTGCTGCCTGTAGGTCAAAGCAGTGCTAGTACAGTAAGTACTTCAGCTCTCTATGTGGAATGCGTTCATTGGTGTTCATCTTTGGGGTTCTTCAGCTGGGAGAAAAGGAAGCTGAGGGGAGATGTTTGGCTCTACAGCTCTTTGAAAGAAGGTTGAAGCCAGGTGGGGGTTGGTCTCCTCTCCCAAGGAACAAGTGATAGGACAAGAGGAAATGGCCTCAGATTACACCAGGGGAGGTTTAGTTTGCACGTGAGGAATTAATTTTTCCCCAGAAGGGTTGCCAAGGTCTGGTCCAGGCTTCCCAGTGCAGTGGTGGAGTCCCCATCCCTGGGTTTTAAAGCCATGTAGATGTGGTGCTGAGGGACATGGTTTAGTGGTGACCTGGCAGTGCTGGGCTAATGTTTTGACTAGATAATCTTTGAGACCTTCATCAACCTCTATGATTCCATGATAATGTTGCTGTTACATTGTGACCACAGGTTTTAAAGGGATCAGCATCACCGAGTTCTTGCTCATCTTCTGTAACCACTTTGCACTCCAAGAGCTTTCTAGAGCAAGAAGTGCCTAGCCTAGAATAATACCAGCAGCATCTCTTGATCAGCACTTGGGTAACCCCAGTAGATCTGGCTGGATAATGTCCTTGGACATAAGGAGGAAGTTTGGACATTAGGAGGAAGTTCTTCACAATGAGGGTGGTGAGACACTGAAACAGGTTGCCCAGTAATGCAGTTGAGGCTCCGTCCATGGAGGCACTTGAGATCAGACTTGACTGGGCTCTGGGCATCCCAGTCTAGTTGCAGATGTCCCTGCTGACTGCAGGGCAGTTGGACAAGATGACCTTTGAGGGTCTCGTCCAACCCAATGCGATCTGTGATTGGTGTGGTCCCACAGTCCCACTGATTGAAGTGGTGTTGCTTGACTCTTGCAGATCAAGAGGCCTTACTTTCATGTCAAACCTCTGGAGAAAATTCAGCTGAAAAACTGGAAAGAGTACTTAGAGTTTGAGATAGAGAATGGCACTCACGAGCGAGTCGTGGTCCTCTTTGAGAGATGTGTTATTTCATGTGCCCTCTATGAGGACTTCTGGATTAAGGTAAGGGAGAAGTGGTTTGCCACCCATCATCTCCTTGCCGCTGGCAATACCTTGACCTAGTGACTAACCTTTTGTACTCTTTGTGGAACGTTGTTCATATATAACTATATCTGTTGCATTAGGAGATGGTCTGCTTGCAACCAGATTTGACTGCTGCATATGCCAACTTCGTTGCCTCTCTACGTCCTTCCTTACAGAAACTAGTCTAGTGGTTCCATAAAGGTGCTGAATGGGTTTAAAACAAAAGAATTTTATCACTCTGGCATGTTTGGAAAGGCAAATACAAGCTTTAAACTCTCCCATCTCTGCTCTGTTTTCAACCATAGTATGCCAAATACATGGAGAATCATAGTATTGAAGGAGTGAGGCATGTCTACAGCAGGGCTTGCACAATACACCTGCCTAAGAAACCCATGGTTCACATGTTGTGGGCAGCCTTTGAGGAGCAGCAGGGTAAGAGCAACCCCGGGGTTCTGCTGGGAGGGATTCTGGTGGTCAGGAGGCTGTTGGGTGTCTCCTATCCTAAAGCATCTCAACCGGTGTTTCAGGCAACATTGATGAAGCCAGGAGGATCTTGAAGACCTTTGAGGAGTGTATTCTAGGGCTAGCCATGATCCGCCTGCGCAGAGTCAGCTTGGAGCGCAGGCACGGCAACATGGAAGAAGCTGAGCACCTGCTGGAAGAGGCTATGAGGAACGCCAAGTCCCTCACTGAGTCCTCCTTTTATGCCATCAAATTAGCTCGGCACCTCTTCAAAGTACAGAAAAACCTTCCAAAGGCAAGAAAAGTGCTGTCAGAAGCCATAGACATGGACAAAGTATGTGTTCCCTCCTTGCTGTCCTTAACAAACCAAACCAACCCCCAAAGATCACCAGTCTTCTCTCTCTGAAGCATTTCTTTCCAAGTAGGGCAACAATGATGACAGGAGTTGTAGCTGTAATGGTTCATTACTGCGTGGAGACACCAGTCCCTCTAAACTGAGGTTGCCCTACTTGTAGCTTGCAGCTCTTGCTCTATACCTTCATTTTTCCTTGGAGAATCTCTCTTTTCGTGGAGAATCTCACTCTTCCAGATGTGTGTTCATCTCAAGAGTGAACAAAACCTGTGGGCTTGTAGAGTTTGTAGGTGTTGGGCACTCTACATGCTCTTAGCTCAGTGCTAGGAAAGCGTGATGTGTCTTTTTGCAACGTTAGGTCATTTCTATGTGTCAGGCCAGGTCAGAGATGACCAATGTGACTAAAACCCCTTTTGTTGACTGTTTTGGCATACAGTTCATGGTGTGACTGTTCTGGTGTGCTTGTGGTAGAGATACATTGACCACTAAATACCTAACATGGCCAGGGCACAGCTTCTAATGCATCTTTTGCACAGGAAAACACGAAGCTCTATCTCAACTTGCTGGAAATGGAGTACAGTGGTGACCTCAAGCAAAACGAGGAGAACATCTTGAGCTGCTTTGATAAAGCTGTCAACGGAGAACTCTCCATTAAAATGAGAATTACCTTTTCACAGCGAAAAGTGGAATTCCTGGAAGATTTTGGTTCTGATGTAAACAAGTAAGAGGGCAACCTGTGCAGCAGCCAAGTTAGGGTCACTTTAAGAGTGCTGGGAGAAGTGGTAGGCTTAGCATCCATTAAATGGTGCCTTTCACACCATCAGCTCTTTGTTGGTGGGTGATTTTCTCAACCAAATTCCCGGGTTTAGATAGTGAGAGTGTGGGTGGCAGGACCAGGAGTGTGATTATCCCCCTGTACAGGACATTGCTGAGACCACACCTTGAGTGTATTGGTTTCAGTTTTGGGCCCCTCACTCCAAGGACATTGAGAGGCTGGAGCATGTCCAGAGAAGGCCAAGAAAGCTGGTGAAGGGTCTGGAGAACAGGTCTGGTGAGGAGCAGCTGAGGGAACTGGGGTTGTTTAGTCTGGAGGGAGTCTGAGTGGAGACCTCACTGCTCTCTACAACTCCCTGGAAGGAGGTTGGAGCCAGGTGGGGATTGGTCTCTTCTCCCTACATGTATCATCAGGTGGATGATCACTGAGCTTGGTTTAGAATGGGGTTTGGGTGCCTGATCCCTGGAGCAGGCTGCCCAGAGAAGTTGTGGAGTCTCCTCCTCTGGAGAATTTCCAAACCCAGCTGGACATTGTGATCCTGGCAAGCTGCTGTGGGTTACCCTGCTTTAGCAGTGAGGTTGGACTAGATGATCTCCAGAGGTCCCTTCCAGCCCCATCATGCTGGGATTTGGGGATTCTGTGTACCTGTGGAACATTTTAATGTGGTTGCTCCTGTGTTTACAATGTTGATGTGAGAACAGGTTTCTCTGTTGTCTTCCTTAGGCTTCTGGATGCATATGATGAACATCAGGCACTTCTGAAGGAGCAGGACTCTTTGAAAAGGCGAGCAGAGAACGGGTAGGAAAGAATTCTTCTGGGGTGTGAACCCAGCTGGACTGATGGAGCAGTGTGGGGTGGCTGGAACAGGCACTAAGCTATAGCTGAGAGAACTTGGAAATGCTCCCTCCTTGGAGGTGTTCCAGGCCAGGCCAGATGAGGCCTTGAGCAACCTGGTCTAGTGGAAGTTGTCCCTGCCCAAGGCAGGGAGGTTAAAACTAGGTGATCTTGAAGGTCCTTTCCAACCCAAAACACTCTGTGATTCTACAAATCTATGAAATGCTTAAAATACTTCTGATAACAGTCTTGGAGAGGTGTTTTTTCCTTCAATGTGTGAATACTTACTAAAGTTTCACTGTGGATTTACAGTTTTTCACATAAATACAGATATTTTTCAGCTTTATGCCTATTGTTTGCAAGACTAAAATCCCTGGTTTCTGGTCACTTGATGTTAGGTCAGTGGTTGGACTCGATGATCTTAGAGGTCTTTTCCAACCAAAACAGTTCTGTGATTCTATAAAGTAAATATGCTTTCAGCACAAACATGGCTTTTTCTGTCTCAGTTTGAGCACCAGAAGGATTTGAACACCAGAGCATAGAATCATAGAACTGTTTGGGTAGGAAAAGCCCTCTAGGATCATCGAGTCCAGCCACTGAACCAACCGTGTCCCAGGGTTCCATGTCCACACATTTCCTGAAACCTCCAGGGATGGTGACTCCCCCACCTCCCTGGGCAGCCTGTTCCAATGCCTGACCACTCTTGCAGGGAAGATATTTTTCCTAATATCCAACCTAAACCTCCCCTGACACAATTTCAGGGCATTTCCTCTTGTTTTGTCACTTGACACTAGAGAGACCAGCCCCTACCTGACTCCAACCTCCTTTGAGGGAATTGTAGAGAGCAATGAGGTCTCCCCTCAGCCTCCTATTCTTCAGGCTGAACAACCCCAGTTCCCTCAGCTGCTTCTCACCAGTCCTGTTCTCCAGACTCTTCACCAGCTTTGTTGCTGCTGCTTCTTGAAGCACAGTTTACTGTCCTCTAAATGAAATTATTCTACCCTACTGGGACAGGCCAATGAATATTAAAGTAGTCCTTCCTCTTAGCCATTGCATCATTCCCCATGCACAGATCAGCCCAGAACCTAACCTCTGACACATTCACAAGTAGCTGTTTAATTTCACAGGTCAGAGGAGCCAGATGAGAAGAAAATGCTGACTGATGACCCAGCTCTGGCATCAGCACAGATGATGGATGGAGACATGCAAGCCAACCAGGCAGCCTACAACTACAACGCCTGGTACCAGGTGGGTGTGGGGGGCCCTCCTGGACATTGTGGCTGTAGCAATGGCCCAGTGTCAGCTGGAGAGGAAAGCCTGGAGTCAAGATAGAGCTCCTGGTTTTGTGCATTCCTCTCTAGACTCTATGCATGGCTCTCTGTGCACCAACATCATGGAATCACAGAGTGGTTTGGGTTGTAAGGGACCTTTAAAGCTCATTTAGTCCAACAGTGCAGTGAGCAGGGGCATCTTCACCTAGAGCAGCTTGCTCAGATGTGTGGTTGGGTGTTTAGATGTTTACATTAAGAGAAGTGTGACAGTTGAGATTGTGACATTGCTGGTGAAGGGCAATGGACCTGTGTGTGCTGAAACATTTGGCCAGATGACCCACCTCAAGATGTCAGTTTACCATGTGATAGTCACTTTCTCTGGCTAGTAGTTTCTGTGACATCTTGCTCAAGATGAGTCTGCCACAGCTTGGGTTTGTGACTATTCTTCCATGGCACTTCACTTCATCCTCTGGAGTGGCATAAAGCACTCTGACTTAGTCAAGTCATACCTTGGTTTCCTCTTCTTGCCTGTAGCTCCAGCAGCCTCCAGGATATGCTCTGCTTGCTTTTGGCCTGACTGGCCATTTGATGTCCTGCCTTGTCCAATGGGCAGGCTGGAAAATCAGAGCTTCAAGTCTGCCTTCCTGTAGGATGTTAAGATGGGAAGGGTGGGTATTGCAGGCATGGACTTCTGCTTCTCCTGAGTTGTGAAGCATGACAGGTCCAACTGAGATGTTTGATGAAGGAGTTAATGGAAACTTTAGACTGAGAGGAACCTGCTAAGCTCATGGGGGAAGCATTTGCAGATGGGACACAAAGTGGTAGTGTATCGCTGTGGTTTAGAACTGCCCCCATCAAGTGTTCTTTGCAGAGCCAGGTGGTGAAAGGTATCTCACCAAGCATGGGGACACTGCCAGGACAGCTGCTCCAAGCTGTGAAACACAGCCATTGGGAATAGCAGACTTGGTGTGGATGGAGATCTCAGTCCTGTGCTACACAGGGCAAGAGGATGGGGCCAGACTCTTTTCATTGGTTCCCAGTGACAGGAAAGGAGTAGAGGTCACAAACTGAAACCCAATAGCTTCCATCTGAAGATGAGGAGAAGCTTCTTCAGTGTGAGGGTGCTGGAGCCCTGGAGCAGGCTGCCTGGAAAGGTGGCAGAATCTCCTACTCTGGAGAGCTTCCAAACCCTTCTGGCCATTGTGATCCTGGACAAGGTGCTGTGGGTGCCCCTGCTTTAGCAGGGGCCTTGGACTGGAAGATCTCCAGACGTCCCTTCCAACCCCACCATGTTGGGATTCTGTGGTTCCAGTGACAAGAGGTTGAAATCCTCTCAGTGACAGTCATTATGGGGTGTCCTTTGGAGCAAAGGCAGTCAGTAACTCTTGCCCTGTGTTGTTGCTTTCCAGTACAACTACCAGAATGCCTGGAATTACGGACAGTATTACCACCCAACTTGATCCCGGGAGCAGCTGGAGCTCACCGTGCTGCAGTTTCAACCAAGATGGAATAAAAATAATAATAAAAAAAAAATCTCTATTTTTCTAAGTGGGGGCTGTGAAAGGACTGCTGTCATAGCTGCTTTTGGGTCTTCTGCATGTGAAAGGAGCTGATGTTCACAGGGTATGTGTGCAGTAACTGATCAGTGGTATCTGTCCGACTCTAGCTGACCATCAACCCATTGGTTTTGTTAATTCCCTGCGCTAATGGATGGAGAGAGCTGAGGAGTTCAGTCCTGGCATGATTCCATAGATTGAGTTGGTGAAGCTGTAGGGCTTTGGTGTCTCCTTGAACTGCTGCAGGACACAAGGAGGTTGGGACAGCACCAGGACCTGCGCTACGGTGAGACGTCCTCTGTGTCCCACTCCAAATCCCAACCTGCTTTTTGTTGTCACCATGGAATCTCCTCACCTTTGAAGGCAACCTCTGCCAGCTGCTTTCTCTCCATGAGATCAGAGAGGAAGAGGCTGTGCAAAAAATGATGTTCTTTTATAAAGCACAAATGGTGTCTGGGGTGAGTTTTGTATCTAGAGTTTCTCATGTACACAGTGTGTGAGCAAACATTTGTGTTGGGTTTTTTTCATTTTGATCAAAGTGATCATTCCCATTTTTTGTAATAAAAGCAAGGAATGCAGTAGTCCTCTTGAGTTTTCTTGGGTTACCTCTCTCCAACCAGGACTAAAGGGGGTGTGTGGGCGGGCTCAGTTCAAACGAGCAACTATGGCATGTGGACACCTTGGGAATGGTTGGGACATGTCTGTAGTTTGCTTCTAGAACCTGGCATTTCCATAAAACACCTTTACAGGAGAGGTGGAGTGGGTTTTCTTTATCTAAATGAAGCACCTCCCAGAGTCTTAAGTAATTTCTTTCCTTTTCTGCTATTTCAAATAAAAGAGCTGCCTTAGAGAAGACATGAGCTAGGTCTCACAGTACCTCCTTCTCAGTCGACACCAAGGGACAGTACCAGCCATGGCCACTCCACATGGATCTGCTTCTTGCAGCAGTTCCCTGGGGCTCTATCCAAGTTTTCCCCCACAGTAAGAGAAGGGAGTTTGATGGTGAGCAGAGACACAAGAGAGGAACTCGCATGCACATACAAACTAAGTTTCTTTAGTGGTGTCACTGTACAGCAGTTGGGAGCAGGGCAAACAGACTGGGTTGGGGGACAAGGCCACAGTTGTAACTATTTCCTGGAGTTACAAGAGCAGAACTGCATTGTCAGGAGCTTTCTTGATCCTAAAATGGATTCCCCAGCAGCAGAGGAAAGGGGATTTCACTCAATATCCACCAGTTCTACCTCAAAGAAAAGCTTTGCATTGGGCGGAATCCTGTGGACATACATTAAGGAATGTTAACATCAAGCACAGACCCTACCAGAGCCAAGGCATTGCTGACTGGGAGGTGAGTTACCAGCTGTTCTGGGCCCCCTCTGCTAGGTTTCCACTTCACTGACCACATCAACATTTTGGCTGCTGTCTGCCACCAGCTGTCATGGGTTCCCATGTCCCACATGGCAGGGGGCTGGAGTGAGATGATCCCTTCCAACCCCGCCTATCCTGTGGTTCTCATTGTTCCCATCCCTCTAAAAGCAGCTGAGTTGTCTCCATTTTGACCTTCCTCTGGGAGGAGGTCAGACTGTCCTGCTGCCCTACAGAGGGAAAAGGAATGGCCAGGGAGCCACTGAAATGACCATGAGATAGGATTTCAGTGAGAATGTTCCTTTCCTCTGGTAAAAGAAACATGGCTGCTTGATGCTGCAGCATCACTCAGTTCTGTATTTCAACCTTCTGCCTCTACATCTGGAGCAGAACTTCCCTCCAACCTCCACTATACCTGATAGTATTCCCCACTACTGCTGTGGGAAGAAGCAGATGGAGAATAGGATGTTCTTCTCTCCATGAGTTCTCTCTGCAGGTGTTAGTATTCTAAGCCTGCTGTGAGTGACAAATGCTCCCACCATCATACCCCTGGCCATAGAACACTTGATTCCACCAAGGATGTCCAAGCTAGTTGAGTAAGAAGTTGCAAAAGGATACTTGGCATCAGGCTGCCCCTTCTTGCCATATGCCCACTCAGGTTCAATCTCCAGCTGAGCCTTCTCTCCTTTACTCATCGTGAGGAGGGCTTCATCCCACTGAAAAACAAATCAGCCCCAACTCAAACCAACCACAGCAGAACACAAAGGTCAGCTTCATACAATCACAGAACAGTTTGGGTTGGAAGAGACTATCAAGATTACCTGGTTCCAAACCCCCTGCCATGGGCAGGGACATCTCCTGCTACACCAGGTTGCTCCAGGCCTCATCCAGCCTGGCCCTGAACACCTCCCAGGAGGGGGCATACACTGCCTCCTAGAGCAACCTGCTTCTGTGTCTTCAGAGTGCCTCAGTCCCAAAGAGCTCTGCAGGAGTGCTGATGCTCCACCACTGATTCTGTTTCAGGTCTGGTCCCTGGCCCTGCCCAAAGCTGCTATGGGGCTCAGCACTCTATCAGTTTCACCAAAGCCAGCTGCTCAAAGGAGATAGCTGGCACCCACACAAACCTGGCAGCAAACAGGCTGAAGGAACACTCAAGCCCACTGCTGCTTCTGCAGAGCTGACCATGTGCCCAGGGACACTGTCCCCAGCTCTGATCCTGTCACATATAAGGGCCTTCTTCCCAACAGTAGCAGAAGTATAGATGAGGCTGGAATGGGTTTGGGTTGTTTTCTAAGTCAAGTAATCAGAAGATCACCCAAACACAGCATGGTGGGGTTGGAAGGGACCTCTGGAGATCATCCGGTCCAACCCCACTCCTAAAGCTGAATCATCCACAGCAGCTTGCCCAGGATCACAATTGTCCAGCTAGGTTTGGAATCTCTCCAGAGAAGGAGACTCCATAACCATCCTGGGCAGCCTGATCCAGGGATCCAGCGGCCTCACACCATACAAGTTCCTCCTTGCACTCTTACCTCATGCACACAGCCACCAACTTCACCACAGGCTCAGCAGCAGCAAGACAAAAGTTCAGCACCTCACTTGCTGTGCACCTATGTTGGTATCTCGCAGACATACCAAGTTCACACCAGTGTCTGTGACTTCCACTCTAACAGAAGGATGTGAAGAACACTTGTTTATTCTTTGGCCAGATATCCCCCTCACACAGCTCTCACCAGCTCTGCTGAAACACTTGGTGCTGGAGGGAGCAGAGGAATCACAGAATTGTTTGGGTTGCAAGAGCCCTCAAGGAACATCGAGTCCAACCTTCAAGCCAACACCACTGTAGCCATTAAACCATGTCCCAGAGTGCCATGTCCACTCACTTCTTAAAACACCTCCCTGGGCAGCCTATTCCAATGCCTGACCACTCTTGTAGGAAAGGAATTGTTCTTCATATCCACCCTAAACCTCCCCTGGTGCAATTTCAGGCTATTTCCTCTTGTTCTATCACCTAATATTGGGGAGAAGAGACCAAACCCCCCACATGGCTCCAACCTCCTTTCAGGGAGTTGTAGAGAGCCACAAGGTCTTCCCTCAGCCTCCTCTTTTCCAGACTAACACCAGTTCCCTCATCTGCTCTTGACCAGACCTGTTCTTCAGACCCTTCACCAGCTTCATTGCCCTTCTCTTGATATGCTCCAGCACATTTGCCCAGGGAGGTGGTGGAGTCACCATCCCTGGAGGTGTTCAAGAGGGGACTGGATGTGGCACTTGGTGCCATGGTTTAGTCATGAGGTCTGCGGTGACAGGTTGGACTTGATGATCTTTGAGGTCTCTTCCAACCTTGGTGATTCTGAGATTAGTGTTAGAGCATCCAACTGCAACTCATTTCAGTGAACCAGAGCAGCTAAAATTTGGAGTTTCAGCATCCAGGTCTGAGTTAATGGTTGAAATGAACTATGGTTTTGTGGCCACAGCAGTCTTAGGCTGTCAGTTGGACTCAGTGACCTGGGAGGTCTCTTCAACCAAACCAATTCTATGTAGGAGGCAAATGGCAAGATGCTGAGCGAAAACAACCTTCTGACAGACTAAAGCACACTGAATGTACCCAGTGATTGATGGAGCCCCAGCAACCTGATAACCCTCCAGCTGTGCCAAGCACTAGACAGACAGGCACAAGAGACTGAGCTCCTCCTGAGGAGCATGATGTTGTTCCACTCTTCTTCACCCACTATTTCAGGAGGGGAATGTCACTGCAGATGGGTGAGTGCATCTTGGAGGGACAAATACAACCTGCAGATGCAGACGCTTCCAACTCTGTACCCAAGAGCAGCAGCTCGAAATCTGTTCCCCACCAGTCAGAATTCCTGCAGAATGGAAACTTTGGGCATTCTGAGGGAGTTGTTAATGAGTTACTTACACCTCTGATGACTTTTCCTACGCCAACTTTGAAACTTAAAGGCTTGGCTGCTTTCTTCTTCTTTGCACCTGGAAGAGAGTTTTATGTCCGTTTGCTTTAATGTCCCACCAGTACACCCCGCACTGCTGCCTACAGTTCCTATTCTGAGCATGCCTTGCATAAATATCTGTTCTTAGCATATTATTTTTAGCCCACTCTCAGATGTTTTTTTAGGGGAAAACTTAGTGCTGTGCACTAAAAATATTCATCTCCACAGGGGATACACTACACCAAGCTTCTTCCAATCACTTTCATTCCAGCGTCTCTGTCTTTAAGGCCTTATTACAGAAGTACACCAAAATTTGTCTTTTTAGAGAAACTAACTGTTGGTGCTTGAGTTCTAGAGACAAGGGAAGTTTCCCAAGCAGGAACCATCTTTCCTGTTTTCAGTTTCAGCCCTGACTAAATCCCTGCGTTTCACATTCTCTCCAGCCTGGAGAATGCCAAACATTGAGGTCTGGCAAGACGCAGCAGTTGTCACTTGACACCAGCCAGCCTTAAAATACTGCTGTGCATTCTCTCATGGAGAAATCAGGTTGCAGAGACACCTCTAAGTCAGCTCCAGAAGCAGTTTGCCTGGACTCCTGCCACACACATCTCCCAGAATTTTGTTTAATGAGTCCAGTTAATTTCCTCTACGTGCACTTGTAACAAAAGCCAGGCAGTATTAGATAGGGTCTTACTTGTCTGAACGTTGGTATCGAAGACTGTTCCATCCTGTAGCTTTCCTGTATACCAGCAATGGACAGTGTCTCCTTTCTTTGGGAAGTTGGTTTTATCACCCTTCTTTAAAATGGATTTTGTGTACTTTGGTGGCCCCTGGGTTCATGGGAAAAAAAATAGAGATGATTGCAGCATTAACCAGTCTCACACCAGTGACTTTCAAGATCAAACGAGCACTTGGTTTGGTGCAGTGAATGGACACAATCAAAGTTAATAAATGGCATGGTTTTGGGCCCCTCACTTCAAGGAGGTCATTGAGGGGCTAGAGCCCGTCCACAAAGAGCAACAAAGCTGGTGAAGGGTCTGGAGAACTGGTCTAGTGAGGAGCAGCTGAGGGAAGTGGGATTGCTCAGCTTGGAGAAAAGGAGACTGAGGGGAGATATTCTGGTTCTCTACAGCTCCCTGAAAGGAGGTTTGAGCTAGGTAGGGGGTGGTCCCTTCTCCCCAGTATCAGGTAATCAAAGCAGAGGAAATGGCCTGAACTTGTGCTAGGGGAGGTTTGAGTTGGATACTCACAAAATTTCTTTTCTGCAAGAGTGGTCATGCATTGGAACAGGCTGCCCAGAGCAGTGGTGGAGTCACCATCCCTGGAGGTGTTCAAGAAACATGTGGACATGGAGCTTTGGAACATGGTTTAATGGCCATAGACATGTTGGGGCAATGATTGAATTTGATGCTCTTTGATGTCTCTTCCAACTCAAGCAATTCTGTGATTCTACATGCTCCTGCAGGGCTGTAAGATTTGGGCAATATGTGGCACAGTTCTCAGCCTAAAGCACAGCTTTGAGAGAGATGCCCACCACTAACTCAAGTTATGGAAGCTGGATAATAGCAAGTCATGATGCAAACACCAGATGAATTGCTCTAAACAGGTTTTTGAGACCAGTTTAATTTGGCTGCCCCACACAATGGCTCAAACAACACAACACCAACCTCATCCACTGCCTCCTCGGGCTTTGCTGCTTTGCCCTTGGCCTCCTCTGCCTTCACAGGCTTTGCCTTCTCCGCTGCCTTCTCCGCACCGTCTGTGCCCTTGAACCTCTGAGGAGAAAAAGAGAAGCTGCAGCCATCAACAAGCACCCCCTGTCCCCCAACCTCCCTGCCCCAAACCCTCCAGCCCCGCAGCCCCTCACCTGCGTGTGGAAGAGCTGCGTGTAGGCCGCGATCAGCTGCTCCTTATTCGCCGTCTTAGCCACATTCTTCACCTGCCCCAGAAGCTTGTGCTCGGCCAGAAACTGCAGAGACAAGCCAGTAAGGAGGAGGAAAGGGAGGACATAAAACCTTTGTACGCGTCAATCACCGGCCTTACCGCCTGGGCTGCGTGCTCCTGAAGGAATTTAATGATATCCTTCTTGGGCAGCGCTTCACTCCTCAGTTCCTCAGCACTCCAGGGCTGCGCCGGACCCGCCGTGGCCGCCGCCATTTTCCCGCCTGCAGCTGCCGCCGCCGCCGCCGCCTCCTCCTCCCGGTACCGCCCAACTTTCCCGTCGATCCCGCGGCAGCCGGCGGCGGGGAGCGGCGCCGCCCCCCGCCCCTCCCCGCCCGCTCCTCGCCGCCGGCTGCCGCGGGGTTTTTAAGCGACGAAACGGCGAGAAGATGGTTGAGTTCGCGCTCGGGGGCGAGTAGGTTGCGAGCGGGAGGGCGCTGTGCGACATGGCGGCTCCCTGAGGGAGGATGAGCGGCGGGCGGCAGCGCACTTTGCCTCAGGCTTGGTGGACGGCGGGTGGGAAGGCAGCGGAGAAGGGCAGGAAGAAAGCCGAAGAGAAGGCGGCGGAGGAGTTAAAGGAGGAGGAGATAGACGATGACCTGCTGTTGTTGGAAGCGGCGGCGGCGGCGGACCCGAGCCCGGCGGCGGGTTTCTGCGCGGCGGCGGGCTCCATTTGGATCTACCCCACCAACTACCCGCTGCGAGCCTACCAGCTGCGCATGGCCCACGCCGCTCTGATGGCCAACACGCTGGTCTGCCTGCCCACCGGCCTGGGCAAAACCTTCGTGGCCGCTGTGGTCATGTACAACTTCTATCGCTGGTTCCCCTCCGGGAAGGTGCTTTTCCTCGCTCCTACCAAGCCGCTGGTAGCTCAGCAGATGGAGGCCTGCGCCAGCGTGATGGGCATCCCGGCCGGGCACATGGCCGAGATGACAGGTAGGGCGGCGCCGGGGCCCGCACCGGGCGGGGGGTGCGCGGGGGGCACCTCGCAGCAGGCAATGCGGAAAGCACAATCGAGTTCAGCTAGTCCAACGCCTCTGCTAAAGCAGGGCTACCCACCATGGCCAGCTGGGTTTGGAATCTCTTTAGAGAGAGAGACTCCACAACCTCTCTGGGCAGCCTGCTCCAGGGCTCCCGCAGCCTCACGGTAAAGGTGGAGCTTCCTATATTACGGTTTGTTTCCGTTGCCGCTTGTTACTGGACACCGTTGAAAAGAGCCTGGCCCCTTCTCGGCACGCACCCTTCAGACACTTGTAAACATTAGTAAGATCTCCTCTCAGTCTTTTTATCTCCAGGCTAAACAGCCCCAGGTCTCTCAGCCTTTTCTCATCAGACAGATGTTCCAGGCCCTTCATCATCCTGGTAGCCTCCATTGCACCCTCTCCAGTAGTTGCCTGTCTCTCTTGAACTGGGCCCAGGACTCCAGATGCGGCCATTCTAGGGCACAGTACATGTGGAGGAGAATCTCCCTTGACCTGCTGGACATGCTCTTCACCCCAGGAGACCATTTCCCATCTTGGCCACAATGGCACATTGCTGTTGGTGAGGGGCAACGAGGCTGGTCAAAGGCCTTGAGCACAAGCCCTATGAGGAGAGGCTGAGGGAGCTGGGGTTGTTTAGCCTGGAGAAGAGGAGGCTCAGGGGTGACTTCATTGTTCTCTACAACTACCTGAGAGGTGGTTGTAGCCGGGAGGAGGTTGGTCTCTTCTCCCAGGCAACCAGCACCAGAATGAGAGGACACAGTCTCAAGCTGCGCCAGGGGAAGTTTAGGCTCAAAGTGAGGAGAAAGTTCTTCACAGAGTCATTCGTCATTGGAATGTGCTGCCCAGGGAGGTGGTGGAGTCACCATCCCTGGAGGTGTTCAAGAGGAGATTGGACGTGGCACTCAGTGCCATGGTTTAGTCATGAGGTCTTTGGTGACGGGTTGGACTTGATGATCTTTGAGGTCTTTTCCAACCTTGGTGATACTGTGTGATACAAGCCCTATGAGGAGAGGTTGAGGGAGCTGGGGTTGCTTAGCCTGGAGAAGAGGAGGCTCAGGGCAGACCTTATTACTCTCTACAACTACCTGAAGGGAGGTTGTGGACAGGTGGAGGCCTGGAGGTCTTCTCCCAGGCAACCAGCACCAGAACAAGAGGACACAGTCTCAAGCTGTGCCAGGGGAGGTTTAGGCTGGAAGTTAGGAAGAAATTCTACACAGAGAGAGTGATTGCCCATTGGAATTGGCTGCCCAGGGAGGTGTTTAGGAGGAGACTTAATAGGGTGATTGGTTGCATGGTTTAGTTGATTAGGTGGTGTTGGGTAATAGGTTGGATGTGATGATCTTGAAGGTCTCTTCCAACCTGGTTTATTCTGTTCTATTACTTATTGTCCACCAGGACTCTCAGGTGGTTCTTCATGGAGCTGCTTTCCAGCTGGGCAACCCTTCATCTGTGCTAGTGCAGGAAATTGCTCCTACTGAGGGAGCAACTACTGAGTTGCTCCTACTGAGGGGCAGCACTCCACACTTATTCTTGTTGAACCTCATGAGTTTCCCCTTTGCCCAGCTCTCCAGTCTGCCTGCCTGCCTTCTGCTGCTGCTCTCATGGCTGTTCTCAGCGGAATGCTTTGCTGATATTTCTTTAATTTGCAGGTGGAACCCAAGCCCTCAATCGGCGGGACCTCTGGACTGCCAAGAGAGTCTTTTTCCTTACTCCTCAAATTATGGTGAATGATCTTTCTCGTGGGACCTGTCCTGCTGTGGAGATTAAATGTTTGGTTGTTGATGAAGCCCACAAAGCCCTTGGAAATCACGCCTACTGTCAGGTAAGGCTGCAGTCACCTTGCTCCTGGCTTGCAGTTGAGAGATTTTGGGGTAGTTATTGTGTAAGTCCTTCATAAAGTGTTACTGTCATTATTTCTCTAGAGAGATGGTCCTTCCTTTGCTTTGAAAGATCACTCATAGAATCAGAACCGTTGAACTGTTGAGGTGGGAAGAGACCTTTGAAATCACCAGGTGCAAGTGCTTGCCTAGAGCTCACAATCACAACACTACAGCTTAGCCACTTAGTTTGAAACCCCTCCAGTGACAGGGTCTCTGCCACCTTCCTGGGCAGCCTGTTCCAGGGTTTTACAGCTCTTTCTGTGAAGAAATTTTTCCATGTATCCAACCTGAGCCTTCACTGACACAGCTTGAGGCTGTTTCCTCTTCTCCTCTCACTTACTGCATGTGAGAAGAGACCAATCATTACCTGGCTCCAGCCTCCCTTTAGGGAGTTGCAGACAGTCAGAAGGTCTGCCCTCAGCATTCTTTTCTCTAGGCTGAAAAAGCCCAGTTACCTTAGCTGCTCCTCATGAGACCCTTCATCAGCTTTGTTGCCCTTCTCTGGATCTGCTCCAGCACCTCAATGTCCTTCTTGGAGTGAGGGGCCCAAAACTGAACAGAGGACTCAAGATGTGGCCTCACCAATGCCTAATACCAGGGCACTTGGTCCTACTACCCACACTGTTGTTGATTCAGGCCAGGATGCTGTTGGCTGCCTTGGCCACCTGGGCACACTGCTGGCTCATCTTCAGCTGACCATCAGGTAACACCCCCAGGTTCTTCTCCACCAAGCAGCCCTCTAGCCACTCTGCCCCAAGTTTTTTAGTTAGTCTCCCTTGCATCTTCAGTGCCTTGGTTTTAATTAAAACCTGTATTAAAAAAACTCAATAAGGCAAGGTGGGAACCTTTTTTTTAGTGTCCAAAAGGGTTTTGTTTTGGCTGAGGCAAGTTGATAGCAGAAGCTGCTATCCTATTTCTCTTCTTTCAGCTGTGTTTGTGTTTTTAACTGTACTTTGGTGTGGGGTTTCCCACCACTTTTTGTTTCTGCACCTTGATAGCTTAATTTTAACACTGGCCTAGTGGGAGGTGTCCCTGCCCATGGCAGGAGGAATGGATCCAGATAATCTTGAAGGTTCCTTTCAACACAAACTATTCTGTATGTTTGTGGTCTGTTAGAGTAACTTCTAAATGAGACAAGGTGTTGGTTTGGGGCTTGTTTTTTTCCTTTTAGTGTTTCAGGGTAAAAAAATGTGGCCTTTATTTTAGCAAAATGAATTCAAGATGTCTTTGTGGAATAGTTTTCTTCCTTGATTAGCAAAGAGCTGTTGTGCAATAGGTGCCCTGAAAGAAAGTTTAGGTAATGGAGAAACTGAATGGATAAGGACTTGTCTGGTTGCTTTTAAGGCTTCTTCAGAGTCAAGTAGGTGCATTTTAGAGCTTGTTCTAGGTTATTTTAGTTCAAAATGCTGTATAACAATGATTCTATTATTTTTTTTAACCTTCTGCTTTGTTGTGACTCACTCTGTGAGCTAGAACTATATTTTCTCAGCTACAGCAGTAAAAAAAATCTCTCCCCTCACCCCTTGTCAGCCCTGGAGCTGTGACACTGGCAGGCTTTGGTCTGTTTCAGCTTTACCTTCCCATCACTTTCAGTAGAACTATTTGTACAAACTGAACATGGGTTGCCCTTGGAGGTGGTGGAGTCACCATCCCTGGAGGTGCTCAAGAAGCATGAGGACATGGCACTTGGGGACATGGTTTGGTGGCCATGGTGGTGTTTTGTTGATGGTTGGGCTTCATCTTGGAGGGCTTTTCCAGCCCAAACAGTTCTATGATTCTGTGAATTCCCCTTCAGTCTCTGTTCACTTCTCTGTAGCTTTTCTGGTACTCATAATGCTGTGCAGCTCGTGGTGGCTGATCGCTGTTTCGGTAGCGCTCGCTTGGTGAGAAGATGGAGTAGGGAAGCAATATCTTTGCTGCCTGATTGTTCAGCAACCCTTGTGCTAATTTTGGTATTGGAGTTGTAAAAGGAGAACATAGGAAGTCTGAGGAATATTCAGCCTTTTCTCAGTTGCTGATGGAGCATTTCCCAGTGAGACTCAACTGAATGCTGGTTGGAATCATGGAATTGGTTGGGTTGGAGGAGACCTCTAAGATCGAGTCCTTCTGTTGATGGTGCTTGTCGTCTCTGCTCAGATGTAATGGGAACAGCTTGCCCAGAGAGGTTGTAGATGCCCCATCCCTGTTCAAGGCCAGGTTGGATGAGGCCTTGAGCAACCATGTCTAGTTGAGAGGCATCCCTGCCTGTGGCAGGAATCTTGGAGTAGATGACCTTTAAAGGTCCTTTCCAACCCAAACCATTCTGTGGTTTAATGGGACTCAACTTCCATGGTCTACTGCTTGGAGTGGATTCTTCAAACTTACTTTTGGGCAGCTTCTTTGAGTTAGTTTGCTATTTATTTGTTAAACCAAGTGAAAAATCACCTTGTCATTCACCAGGGTTGTTCTGCTGAATGGGACTGGGATAATCTAATCAAGATGGAGTGGATAAAGCAGTTATAAATGGAACATTTCCAACTTACTCTTTGGAGTTAGAGGTGGTTCTTGTAGAGTATTTTGTGAAGCCTTTTCTGTTTGCTGGTTATGACACAATTTGTGTATATAAATCATCTCCTTTCAGGATACTGATGGAAACTTTGCTCTGTTTAGGTTGTTCGTGAGCTAAGCAAACACACCAACCAATTTAGGATCCTGGCCCTGAGTGCCACTCCAGGCAGTGACACAAAGGTGAGTCATGTCTTCCTGCATGGCTGGAATCATAAAGATTCAGTGTAAGCTATGTTTAATTCCAGTTCTGGGCTCCTCAAGTCAAGAAAGATGTTGACTTGCTGGAACGTGTCCTGAGAAGGGCAACAAAGCTGGGGAGGGGTTTGGAGTGCAAGCCCTGTGAGGAGAGGCTGAGGGAGCTGGGGTTGCTGAGCCTGGAGAAGAGGAGGATCAGAGGAGACCTTATTGCTCTCTACAACTACCTGAAGGGAGGTTGTAGCCAGGTGGGGGTTGGTCTCTTCTCCCAGGCAGCCAGCACCAGAACAAGAGGACACAGTCTCAAGCTGTGCCAGGGGAGGTTTAGGCTGAATGTTAGGAAGAAATTCTTCATAGAAAGAGTGATTTGCCATCAGAATGTGCTGCCCAGGGAGGTGGTGGAGTCACCATCACTGGAAGTGTTTAGGAAGAGACTGGGTGGGGTGCTTGGTGCCATGGTTTAGTTGATTAGATGGTGTTGGATGATAGGTTGGACTCAATTTCAAAGGTCTCTTCTAACCTCATTAATTCTATTCTAATCCCACTGGGAGGGGACTCAAGTCTGTTAGACTCCCACATAAAACCTGAATCTCCTTACAGTCTGTTGGTTGCTAAGGTCTTGTCTTTACTGTGCTCTGGACTCTTCATTTTCTGGCTTTTTGGAAAGCAAATAATCCCTTCTGGGTTTTGCAAACACTTGAACCAAGAAGAATAGAGAATCCTGGAATGCTGTAGGTTGAAAGGGACCTTTAAAGGTCATGTAGCCCAACCTCAGTAGAGTCATAAAATTGTTTTGATTGGCAAAAACCTCTAAGATCGAGTCCAGCTGTCAACCCAACTCCACAACAGCCATTAAACCATGTCCTGCAGTGCCATGGCCACATGTTCCTTGAATACCTCCAGGGGCAGTCACTCCACCACCTCCCTGGGCAGCCTGGTAGCATGATGGGTAAACAGAAAGCTGAGGTTTTCAGTCAAAGCAAATCTGGCTCCAGGTTGCTTCTCATTATGTAATTCTGTGTCCAGAGAATGGCAATGAAGCTGGTGAAGGGTATGGAGAACAGGTCTTATGAGGAGCAGCTGAGGGAACTGGAGTTTAGTCTGGTGAAAAGGAGGTTGAGAGGGAACCTATTGGGTCTCTATGACTCCCTTGAAGGGAGGTTGGAGCCAGGTGGGGCTTGGTCTCTTCTCCTGAGGAATGAGTGACTGGACAAGAGGAAAAGGCCTCAAGTTGTTCCAGGGGAGATTTAGGTTGGACACAAGGAAACATTTCTTCCTCTTGAGAGTTGTCATAGCCTGGGCCGGGCTGCCCAGGGTGATGGTGGAGTCCCCATCCCTGGGGGCTTTCAAAGCTGTGGAGATGTGGTGGCGATGGGACATGGTTTAGTGGTGATCTTGCATTGCTGGGTTAATGCTTTGCCTGGATGATCTTGGGGGACTCTTCCAACCACAATGATTCTGTGATTCATGGCACAGGTAAAGCCACAGGAAGAGCTCTGTCCCTGCAGGCCAGTTCATAGTACCATAGTATCAGTCAGGGTTGGAAAGGACCACAAGGATCATCTAGTTCCAACCCCCCTCCCATGGGCAGGGACATCCCAAACTAGATCAGGCTGGCCAGAGCCTCATCCAGCCTGGGCTTAAACACCTCCAGGGACGGGGCCTCAACCACCTCCCTGGACAACCCATTCCAGGTCTTCACCACTCTCATGGTGAAGAACCTCCTCCACACATCCAGTTACTTGCTTTTTGTATTCATGAACTTAGAGCTGGCTCTTTGTGTCCTGCTTGAGGTCTTGAAGTGCAGAGTCTTGTGTTTTTCATCTCTAGGTAGTAGGGACCTTCTCCTTTCAGTTGCACTCAAGGAAATCAGGATGTCTTTGTGATGTTAACTTACATTTTTGGAGTGTTAACAAGCAAATAATGACCTTTTTGTGTGTGCCTTCTCAAACAGGCTGTGCAGCAAGTCATTTCCAACTTACTGATTGCCCAGATTGAGAGCTGTGCCGAAGACTCACCAGAAATTCAGCCTTATTCTCACGAGAGACAAGTGGAAAAGATTGTCGTTCCTCTGGGTGAAGATGTGGTAGACATTCAGAATGCTTACATCCGGGTGAGCTGGGGCATTCTTTTGTTCTCCAGTGGCACTAAAGATAGAATCTCCGCTCTTGCTTTAACATCTCCAGTGGAGAGACACTGGAACAGGTTGTCAACAGAGGTTGTGGATGTCCCCCATCCTGGAGGTGTTAAAGGCCAGGTTGGATGGGGCCTTGAGCAACCTGGTCTAGTGGAAGGAGTCCCTGCCCATGGCAAGAGGGGTTGGGACTAGGTGATCCTTAAGATCCCTTCCAGCACCTCGAGTACTGTGTCCAGTTCTGGGCCCCTCAGTTTAGGAAGGATGTTGACTTGCTGGAGCGTGTCCAGAGAAGGGCAACGAAGTTGGTGAGGGGCTTGGAACACAAGCCCTATGAGGAGAGACTGAGGGAGCTGGGGTTGCTTAGCCTGGAGAAGAGGAGACTCAGGGGTGACCTTATTGCTCTCTACAACTACCTGAAGGGAGGTTGTAGACAGGTGGATGTTGGTCTCTTCTCCCAGGCAGCCAGTACCAGAACAAGAGGACACAGTCTCAGGCTGTGCCAGGGGAGGTTTAGGTTGGATGTTAGGAAGAAGTTCTATACAGAGAGAGTGCCCATTGGAATGGGCTGCCCGAGGAGGTGGTGGAGTCACCACCATTGGAGGTGTTCAGGAGGAGACTTGATGGGGTACTTGGTGCTATGGGTTAGCTGTTTGGGTGGGTTGGATTGGTTGATGGGTTGGATGCGATGATCTTGAAGGTCTCTTCCAACCTGGTCTATTCTATGTAATTTTTTTTTTTTAATTCTATGAATCTGTGAACTTATTAAGGGAACAATTTCCTGTGTGATTAACTTGGCCCTAGAGTATAAGGCAGAGGGAAAAAAAATCATGGTTTCAACCACAGCACAGCAGTGATACCTGTTACCTTGCAATGACTTCAAAAGCTCTGCTGCAAAACTTAACTACTGAATCATTTATCTCATTCTCTTTCTGCAGTCCTTCAAAATAACATGAGACCTGAGCTGAGGGCACTTCAATTTCCTTGAATGTAGTGGTTTTAAGGTGTTGGGAATGGCCATGCTTGTGTTGTCCAGGTTATTGCCAGCCTCATGAGGATTAGTGACTGAAATATGCTCTCTGGTTAGGAATATTCTCTGTGTGCTTACTTAGCCTTGATTATTTGTTGTTGTGTGTGTGTGTTTTGTTTGGGTTTTGTGGCTTTGTGTTTTGATTTTTTTTTTTCTCTTGAGAGCATTATTCTTCTTCCCTTTTTATCCAGTAGGTGATGTCCAATCTCATTTCAGCTACACTGTCACCTAGAAAGGTTGGGCCAGAGGATCCCTGAGGTCCCTTCCAGCCTGGCATTTTGTGATCCAAACGTAGAACAGGTTAGCAGGGGCCAGAGCTGTTGTCTGGTCAGTGATGACTTAATGGTCAGTGTCCTCTCAGTAAGCTCCTAGTAGACAAATGGTATTGCAGAAGGTACCACTTTGAACAGTTAAAAATGTTCCTTTTTAGGTAGAAGACCTAAATTTGGATTCATTACTATCAGACTGTCATGATTAGACTACATTTTTGGTTTCATTTTGATGAACTGGGGGCAGTTTGTGAAGACCATTGTAAGACTACCTTGTTTGTTCATGAACTGAGGCCTTGAGTCACCTGTTCTAGTGGAAGGTGTCCCTGCCTATGGCAGAAGGGTTGGAACTAGATGATTTTTAAGGTCCCTTCTGACCTAAACCATTCTCTGAATTAAATGTATTTAAATGAGGAGTTTTCACTGAGCAGCTGGTAAGAACTCTAAGATAGTTTGGCATCACTACAGGTGTCTGTGAATGCTTGTGTTGAGTACAGGGACTCCATCTGAGGCTTAAGCTGAAACAAGCATATAGGGTTGGCTGATCTGGTGTAATCAAGGAGGCTAGACCAACCTTGACTCCATGGTCCTGTGGCTTCAGTGGTTTCTACTTCCTGTCTTTGAACTGTTATTTGCATTTGTATTGCTGCTGCTTGACTTGAGAACACAATTGGAAGGATGGTGCCCAGCCTGTTTCAGTATTGATGGGGCAAACCAAGCCTTGCTCTTGGAGACCTCAACACTTTCAATATTGACTCCTGCCCCTCAGCTTCTGCAGAGTGTGCCCAGCTGTTCAGCTCTACCTTTTACCCTGATTCTATGTATTGGCTGCTCAGCATTTTGAGATCAGGGTGTGACTGCAACCATGCATCAGAGAATCATTTAGGCTGATGATATCTTAAGATCATCAAGTCCAACCATTAACCCAGCACTAACAGGTCCCTCACCACTATATCTCCATGGCTTTGAAAGCTCTTTGGGGATGGTGACTCTGTCACTGCCCTGGGCAGCCTGGGCTAGGCCTTGACAATCTTCAAGGGGAAGAAATTGTTCCTCATGCCCAATCTAGACATATTCTGGGGCAACTTAAGGCCATTTCCTTTTGTGCTATCAAACAAGTTCCTGTCCTATGCGTTTCCTTATCCTTGTCCCTTGCCACGAGAATCAGTTGTGAGGTGTGCTCTGAATGGCATGGATTTAGGAGCAAATGCAGAATAAGTCCATCACTCCAAGTGCTGTATTTCTACAGCTTGGTTCTGATAGCAGTCCTGTCCCAGGCTGTGCTGCTGTGGGAGACCAGGCTGGATGCTGTACAAAAATGGGATTGCAGATGGCTCTTGCAGTGGGGAGCAGGGAGGTTACTGGCAGACCTGCTGCCTGCAGCACACAGATCCATAGCCCCAAGTGTTTGTTGCAATACTGTGTGGTTTTTGAAAGCTCCCTACCACAGGAAGGTCAGGGACCTGCTGGAGTGGGTTGAAGGAGTCCACAAAGATGATCAGAGGCTGGAGCACCTCACCTATGAGGACAGGCTGTTCAGGCTGGAGAAGAGAAGGCTACCGGGAGACCTTAGAGCAGCATTTCAATGCAGCCAGGAAGGCTGGGGAAGGACTGTTTACAAGGGGCAATGGTTCGAAACTGGAGCAGGGTGGATTTAGGCTGAACATTAGGAGGAAGCTCTTCACAGTGAGGGTGGTGAGACTCTGGAACAGGTTGCCCAGGGATGTGGTTGAGGCCCCATCCCTGGAGACATTCAGGGTCAAACATGAAGGGGCCCTGGAGATATCCTGAGCACAGGAGATACCCGTGGCTCTATTGGAGTAGAGCCAGAGGAGGCCACAGCAATGCTGTGAGACCAGGCTGATAGAGTTGGGGTTGTTGAGCCTGGAGAAGAGAAGGCTCCAGGGAGATCTTTTGGTGCTTATAGAGCCAATCAGAAAGCTGAGGATAGACTTCTGAGCAGGACCTGTTATGACAGTACTAGGGGTGATGGTTTGAAGTAAAAGGAGATAGAGACTGGAAAGAAGGGAGAAATGTTTGACACTGAGGGTGGTGAGAGCCTGTCCCAGGTTGCCTGCAGAGGTGGGAAATGTCTCATCCCTGGAATCATTGCAGGTCAGGCTGTTTATGGCTCTGAGCAACCTGCAGTAGTTGCAGATGTTGTCCCCTGCCCTGATTGGGGGGGGGGGGGTGTTTGGACTGGATGCCTTTTGAGGGTCCCTTCCAACCTGATGCATTCTGTGAAAACTGTTTAAGTTTGGGGATCTCAGAGTTCTTTTGGGCATCTTACAGATCTTAGAGTCCCATTTCCCTCTTTCAGTGGCTTGTGCAAGATCAGAACAGCAACTTGTGTGTCTATTGGAGAATGGAGAGGCCAGGGCACTCTGCACAATAAAACAATCTCTTTAATTCTGACAGACAGCACCACTGAACAAGACAACACTCAAGGGACAGTGAGGGACAGTGTCGGACAGCACGGCGCAGGCCACGGGACGTGTCTGTCCATACAATAAGCAAGGCCCTGAGTATCACAATAGCTGGAATCAACTTTGTAGGCACTAATGCTGATTTGAAAGATACATAGTATGCAGGACAGCACTCATCTGCTGAGCCTGCAGCCTTCCATCTTCCACAAACTGAGGGTGCAGAGGCCTGCAGCAGGCTGCCCAGAAAGCTCTCCTTTGGAGAGAATCCAGACCCACCTGGACACTGTGATCTTGTGGGCAAGCTGCTGTGGGTGCCCCTGCTGTGGCAGTGGGGTTGGACTGGATGATCTCCAGAGGTCCCTTCCAACCCCCACCATGCTGGGATTCTGTGAAATATGAGTGAATTCTGATTTATTGTCTTGTTTGAATAGTGGGAATTACTTCAAAAAAGGAAAATCCATGAGTTAGAGTTGCTTAATGAGCCAGAGGTGGATAATAAAATACCTGCTCTGAGAACAGAAGGTAGTCATGCTTGAGGTGATGCTGTCAAGCTTTCTGAGATGACATCCTTGAGTAATTGTGATGTTTCCTTGGCATTCCCTGCTCTAACTTGAGTAATGGTGAGGGTGGTGAGATAATGGAATGGGTTGCCCAGGGAGGTTGTGGATGCCCCCTCCCTGCAGGTGTTCAAGGCCAGGCTGGATGAGGCCTTAAGCAACCTGCTCTAGTGGGAGGTGTCCCTGCTCAGGGCAAGGGGTTGGAACTAGATGATCTTTAAGGTCCTTCCCAACCCAAACCCTTCTATGAATCTGTGAATAAACTTTGTGTGTCAGTGCCAAACCACAATTCTTCAAGCCCAGGCTTTGAGGGCCACTTACAAAAGCTGATACACTTTGTGGCTATGGAACATTGTATCTTCAAACTCTCAGTTCTCAGCAGCAGAAGCCATCTACTAGAAGTCAAAATAAATACTAGCCTGAAAGTCATGGTTTGACATGAAACAACACCAAACACTGCTGCAGTTATCAGCACACTCAGATAAAGACCTGACTGTGGTACTTCAATAATGAGGATGGTTCTCTAACATACCCACAAGTAGCTGGGTCACAGAAGGAGACATCAGATGTAGGCAGAGGTTTAGAACATGGAGTATGTACAAAGTGGGACTCTGTGGTGGGGGGATTTAACTGCTTCAAGAACTGCTGGACTTCTGTGGTTGCCCAAGTGTTAAAATACTTTCTCTGACTAGCAAAAGCAATCAGACTGCAGGAACATCTTTAATTTGCCTCAAGACCTTATCAAGGGTGACAACTGGACATTGGGAGGAAGTTCTTCATGATGAGGGTAGTGGAACAGGCTGCCCACAGGTAGAATCATTAAGGTTTGTAAAAAGACCTCTAAGATCATCAAGTCCAAACTTCTACCCTGTATGGCCACTAACTGGTCACTAGGTCTGGTGGAAGCCCCATCCCTGGAGACATTCAAGGTCAAGCTTGATGGGACCCTGAGCAATCTGATCTAGTTGGAGATGTCCCTGCTCACTGCAGGAGGGTAGCACAAGATGACTCTTGAGGGTCCCTTCCAATGTGAAACATTGTGGTTCTGTTTGTGCTTATAAAACCCTTGAGGGGGATTGAGGACAAACCCAAACCTATTATTTGATGCTTCCCTGGTTCTTCAACTTTGTTTTTTCAAACCTTTCTTGTGTTATTTTCTGTGCATTTATTAACTTTCACTTTACTCCTGGCTGGTATTTCCAGCCAGGAAATAAAGCAAGCAAGATAAATACAAATCAGACAGGAAATAACTCAACATATTGATTAGTTTTCCCTTCTGCCTGTGATCCTGTATCTTGACGAAAGAGAGTAACATCAGACATGAATAGGTATATTCATTATCTCCTCTAGTGAATACTTTGATGTGTATTTAGCTTGGCACATCCAAGTGGTTCCTAGATATGGCCACTGTGCTGTTGCCTGGCGCAGACCAGGTTTGATGGTCTCCTGGTTGGAAGAAGAGCCCCCAACCCACAGCCTTTGAGATTCCTGTCTCCCAGCTTAACAACCAGTTAAGCTGTCTGTGCTGAACCATCTCAGAGTATCTGACCAGCTCAGCATAGAATCATAGAGTGGACCAGAACAACTCATGAGGGAAGATTGAAAGAACTGGGGCTCTTTAGACTGAAAAAGAGCAGACTGCAGGGGGGGATCTCATCAATGCTGATCAATAGTTAAAGGGTGGTATCAGGAAGATGGGACCAGTGGTGCCCAGTGAGAGGGCAAGGGGAACAAACTGGAACATAGGAAGTTCCATCTAAACATGAGGAGGAACTTACTTATTTTGTGGGTGACAGAGCACTGGGACAGTCTGCCCAGAGAGGTGGTGGAGTCTCCATCTCTGGAGACACTGAAAACCCCCCTGGATGTGTTTTTTGTGTGACCTTCTCTAGGTGACCCTACCTTGGCAAGGGAGTCGGATTTGATGATCTCCAGGGGTCCCTTCCAACCCCTACCATGCTGTGATTCTTTGATTGTGTGTGATTCAGAAGAAGAACGTGAGGACTGTGGCATTTTTTGCCCCCCCACAAACTTTTCTCTGTGTATTTTCTTTCCTCCTTCCCCTTGATGTCTTTCCTGGAATCCCTGCAGGCAGCAACCACCAGAGGGCACCTTGGTTCCACTCAGCAGGACCAGCTGGTACCCTCTGGTTGTGCTGCTCGGCAAGAGATTGAGCATCAAGTCAGTTTGTGAGCAGGGAGCCTCGGGGAACTAGGTTTTAAGTTCAGGAGACCTGCGTGTTTACTCGGCCAGAGGTGTTCCACAAATCCATTTTGTTGGCCAATTAGCTTTACTGTAACCTAGCAGACAGCTGGCTGTGGTTGCAGGTTTGTATCTGAACAACACAAAAGTTCTAGTTTTGTGTTTCTTTTGGGGTAGGAACTAGATGACCTTTAAAGATCTCTTCCAACCCAAACCATTCTACAAGTCTATTTAAAGCTTAGATGCTGTGATTGATTAATAAATAATGCTGGTGATATACTTAAGGAAGCTTTATATAAAAATATATTTTCTTCCATTAAAATTAACTTTTCCTGTCATACCTGTGAGAGGGACCTTTGGGAAGGGATTTTTGAGAGCAAACCTGTGTGCTAACCTACTTGTAAAGTGTAGTAGGTGCTCTTGAATTGGTGAACAGCCAAGCATGGGCTGTCTTCAGACCTTCTCTGGGGGCTTCTCTTGCAGTCATGGCCTCCTAGACTGGTGGCTGTCTACTTATGTGGAGGGTAAAAGAAACAAACTGCAACAGAAAAACCAACATTTTGGGGAAGAAAAATTCTCACAGTGAGGGTGGTCAAATACTGGGAGAAGGCCCAGAGGGGTTATGGGCTCCTCATCCCTGGAGATGCTCAAAACACAACTGTGCTAGGCCTTGAGTGGCCTGCTCAGGTCACTTCTAGCTGATTTGTTGTGTTTCTTTTTTCTCTGTTTCAGTGAAAGATTTATATCATGACATTAATAGTGTAGTACTACCAGAAGGGTCTAAAAAGTCCTAACAAATTACTTCAGCTGCAGCTTTTGACATCTGGCAAAGCTGTGAGAAGAAAGTTCAGAAAGCCGAATGGTTGAGAGCAGCCACTTTCTGCTTAGGAATGCCCAGCTTAGTGATGGGATTGCTGTCAGTGTGGTTAAGGGGACCTGTGTCTTCTGCTATCAACATTTCAATGGGTATTAGGACTGTTCATGAGAAGAGACCAAGCAAGCAGGTGAGAAGAACTTTGGTTGAATGCTTTCTGAGGTAAGCATGAGCAATCTCTGCTCCACAGATGGGCATTAAAAGCAGTCAGCACTGGCCTGCTCTTGCTCCTTGGGTTAATTCCAGTAGACTAAATCTGGTAGTGCTCCTCACAAATGAAGACCTGACTATTCATTTTCTAAAGCCTAGCCTGCATGTGTGAGGTGGTTTCAATGTCTGTGTCCTACTGAACGCCCCAACAGGGCCTTTCTATGCCTGGGACAGCACTGGGTGCCCAGAGCAGGTCAGGCTGAGGGCTGCAGGATCACCCCTACCACTTCCCCCAGCTCCAAGCAGTCTAGAGATGCTAAGAAGTGGATGAGGAGAGAGGTTTCTGTCTCCCTTATCTTGTAAAAACAAAACAAAATGCGACCTAAGTCCTAAAGTGCTAAAAATCTCCATACAAACTGTGTACAACCTGTCAAAGTCACTGTAGGAACCTGTATGGGTGAGGTGTTACCTCTGTGGGACACTTAACTTGGAGCCACCTCCTGGCTCAGAGCCACATTGCTAACATCTTGGAGGGTTGGACATGTAGACTCATGTGATTCACCTGTGAGAGTGCCAGCAAAGCAGAGCTGGTTGGTGTGGCTGCCAAGCAGCAGGAGCAGGTCATGGTCTCTGCAGGAACCAGATCTCGTTGTGTCGGTTGGCGGCGGCTGGGTTTGTGTAGCCTGCGATGATGAACGTGTCCTGCAGACACAGCTCGGGGCTCTCCAGGATTGCTGCCAGCAAGTTAATTTCTCTCATGATAGAGTCTTCATTGGTGATGCCTCTGAAGCTCCTGCAACAACCAACTTCATATCAAGTTCTTTTTAATAGACCCCACAAGTACTTGCTTCTAAATTACTCTAAACTCTAACCTGATTCACTGCAACAGGTTGTCCAGAGAAACTCTGGAGGCTCCGAGCCTGGAGGTATTCAAGACCAGGTTGGATGGGGCCTTGAGCAACCTGGTCTGCTGGGAGATGTCCCTGCACGTGGCAGGGGGTTGGAACTAGATGATCTTTAAGGTCCCTTCCAACCCAAACCTCTCTAGGATGCTATGATTGTGATTGATCTCAAACAGATACCAGGTTTCGTCAGTGTTTCCACTGATATTTGCCTTGTTCCCAACCATACAGTCTGTTTTCAGGTGGTATTACACCTTGTGGTGGAATTGTGACCTCTAGGCAAGAGGTTAGACTTGGACAACCTCAGAGGTCTCTTCTAACCTCAACAGTTCTATGATTCATGGGTGCATCCTTGTAGCAGGTAGATTGGTACCATTATGTCCTGAATATCCCAGTTTGATAAAACAGGTCCAGGGATGTCATAGATGCCCTGGAGGTGTTAAAAGGCCAGGCTGGCTGGGGCTTTAAGCAGCTTAGTCTAGTAGGAGGTATACCTGCCCATGGCCAGACGTTGGAACTAGATGGTCTTTGAGGTCTCTTCCAACCCAAACCATTCTATGAAGTAGTCAAAATCAAGTTTTTCTCTTCAGATGAAACCATTTAGACCTTCACCTCCTTTAAACCTTTCTTAGAAGCTGCAGCATACCCAAATGGAAGAATCCATCTCCTCACCATTTGTCCCTCAACACAACTAAAGAGTTTCTTACCTGCTATAAACAATGGTAGAAGGCCATTCTTCAATGATGATGTCTGAGTCAAAAGGATGAGGTGGCTCATCCTGCAGCACTTCAGGTAGGTAGTAGGCTACTGTCACTGACTGTGTCATCTCTGACTGAGACTCGTTTGTGTGCACGATGGTCACAATGGGGATGGTTATTCCCAAGTACAGGCCTGAGGAGACACATGGAACTTGTGTATCCAACTACAAGCAGCATTTTGCTATGCCTTGCAGAAGAGATTAGGCTATGGGGAGGAGAGTTCACTGCTCTCTAAAACTCCCTGAAAGGAGGCGGGAGTGAGGTGGGGTTTGGTCTTCTCCCTAGTATCAGGTGCTGGAACGAGAGAAAATGGCTTGCAGTTGTGCCAGGTTTAGATTGGACATAAGGAAACACTTCTTTCCTGAAAGAGTGGTTGGAACAGGCTGCCCAGGGAGGTGCTGGAGCCACTTTCCTGGAGGTGTTCAAGAAAGATGTGGTCATGGCACCCTGGGACATGGTTTAATGGCTGTGGTGGTATTGGGTTGATGGTTGGTCTTACTGAGCTTAGAGGGCTTTTCTAACCCAAACAATTCTATGATTCTATATCTCTCACTCTCTAATACCTGCACATGTGATGTGGATGTGTCTCCAAAATATAGGCTATTTGGTGAGCTCTGCTGTCTTCATGTAGGGCAAGGAGTTTGAGTTTGCCTTCACCTCTTTCCCTCAAGAGGTTTGTGTTTATTTTGTAAGCTGACTTTGTGTCAGTGGTACTTAGGGGCTGGAAACTGCCTGGTGGGAAAGGACCAAGGGGTGATGGTTGACAGAAGGCTGATGAGCCAGTGTGAAGACCACCAGCATCCTGGCCTGACTCAGTAATAGTATGGAAAGCAGGACCAGGGCAGGGACTGTCTGTACTGAGCACTGGTGAGGCCACACCTTGAGTACTGGGCTCAATTTTGGACCTCTCACTCTAAGGAGGACATTGAGGGGCTACAGCAGGTTTAGAAAAGGCCAATGAAGCTGGTAAAGGGTCTGGAGAACAAGTCTTGTGACAAGCTGCTGAGGCACCTGGGGTTGTTTCATTTGGAGAAAAGGAGAGTGAGGGGAGATCTCCTTGCTCTGTACAACTCCCTGAAATGAGGTTGGAGCCAGAAGGGCACTGCTGGAAGGGTTGCACTACAGGAACATGTCCCTATAGAGAGGGAGCTACTAAAAGGAAGAGCTAATGATTAAATTTAACATTTTAATTAGACTGTAGAATCGTGCACCACTTACCTGAGGAGTTCTGCTCACAAATGTACCTCATGAGCTTCATGAAGCCTAGGCAGATACTCTGCTCATACTGCTTCTCCTTCATCTTTATGCAAGCCCACTTGGCCTTCCTGTACTGGCGCTTCTCGTACAGCAGATCTCCCAGCTGCAAACAGGAGGAGAATGACTTTGGAGTTTAACTGCCTAAAAACACAGGCAACCAGGAAAGTCAAACTATCAAATAGCTTAGAAGAGCTTTCTCTCTAGGAGAGCTGGAGAGGCAATTCTGACAAAGGCATGGAATGACAGGATGAGGGGTGATAGCTCCAAACTGGGAAAAGCTGAACTGAGCTTAGACACTAGGGAGAAATTCTCCTCCATGAAGGTGGTGAAACACTGGAACAGATTGCCCAGAGAAGATGTGGAGACTTCAACCCTAGAATTGTTCAAAGCCAGGTTGGATGGGGCCTTGAGCAAGATGGTGTAGCAGGAAGTGTCCTTACCCACGGCAGGGGGACTGGAACTGGATGGTCTTTAAGGCCCCTTCCAACCCAAAGCATTCTGTGGTATTTTGGTGCTTTACTTTTAGCATAAAGACATCAACTACTTCAGGTGGACAACCAGGAGAACAAAGAAGGGCAAAAAAGGTGGTGAAGGGTCTGGAGAACAGGTCTAATGAGGAGCAGCTGAGGGAACTGGGGTAGTTGAGCCTGAAGAAAGGAGGCTGAGGGGAGACCACCTGACTCTCTACAACTCCCTGAAAGGAGGTTGGAGCCAGGTGGGGGTTGGTCTCTTCTCCAAAGGAACAAGTGAGAGGGAAAGGCTGAGGGAGCTGAAATTGTTTAGCCTGGAGAAGAGGAGGCTCAGGGGAGACCTTATTGCTGTCTACAACTACGTGAAGGGTAGTTCTTCTCCCAGGCAACCAGCACCAGAACAAGAGGACACAGTCTCAAGCTGCACCAGGGGAAGTTTAGGCAGGAGGTGAGGAGTTGTTAGCCATTGGAATGTGCTGCCCAGGGAGGTGGTGGAGTCACCATCCCTGGAGGTGTTCAAGAAGGGATTGGATGTGTTACTTGGTGCCATAGTTTAGTCATGAGGTCTGTGGTGACAGGTTGGACTTGATGATCTTTGAGGTCTCTTCCAACCTTAGTGATTCTGTGTGTGATTCCAACCTTGTTGAATCTATGACAGGAGGAAAGGATTAGGTTGGATGTGAGGAGCAATTTCTTCCCCAAAAGGGTTAAGGCTTGGCCCAGGCTGCCCATGGCAGTGGTGGAGTCCCCATCCCTGGAGGGGTTTCAAAGCCATGGAGATGTGGTGCTGGGACATGGTTCAGTGGTGACCTGGCAGTGCTGGGTTCATGGTTGGACTCCATGGTCTTAAAGGTCTCTTCCAACCATAATAATTCCACAATTTTATGGAAATTCCCCCATGTTGATGGTTGGACTCAGTGATCTTAGAGGACTTTCCCAACCAAAACAACTCTATGATTCTGATATTAAAAATCCTGAAGGATGAAGATGTTTTCCCAGTGAAAGCTGTTTTGGGAAGCCAGGTGTGGGTCCCAAGAACCCGGCTGGGATGGGAGGCAGTACCTTTTCTTTGCGCTGGATCAGAGTGAAGGGGATGGTCTGTCTCTCCTGGGGACTGTTGTTTCTAGTCAGCTGCTGGATGGGCTCTGCCATGTCTGCAACAAAGAACACAGGCTGGAGAAATAAGCATGACATTTAGATTTGCCATTGAAATGTGGTTGGATTGGGTACCTTTGCAGCTGTGGTTGCCTTCACTTTAATTCTAACTGCAATTCATAAATAAGTTCTGCTTAAAAGTTGATCCTTAAGGGAGAGGCTCAGAACCTTTGGATATAAGGTTGGTCTTAGGGATGGAAAAACTCTATTCCAGGAGAGTTTATCCCTTGGCTTCCAAAGCTGAAGTGATGGAGGGCTTTGAGAGAGGATGAGCAAGTGAACTGTCACATGCTGTGTTTGAAAGGCTGGATGCTACCTCGTGATATTTATCAGACAGGCATGGCAAGGGCTGAAGCTTCAGCTGAAAGAAGAGTCTATCTGGAATGTTTTAAGTAACTCAGGATCTTGAGTGGAAAATGCAGGATGGGGGGTGGGAGGAGAAGTATTATCCATGCTTCAGGGAATTAAGATGCAGGAGAATTAACTTGGCCAAGGTCACTGAGTAAATCTGGAGCTGAGCTGAGAATCAAACCTCCATCTCCTGGCATCCAGTAGTTTTAGCTTTAAGGCTATTTGGCATGGTGGAGATCCTCCTAATGAAAAGGAGAAAGCTGCTCTGGGCTGCATTTTAAATGGGTTTGAAAAGATGTCCTTGGGAAACATGTAAAATCTAAGTGATAACTGACATTAAAATAGATCTCTTTAGAGGCTGAGAGGGAAATAAAAGGATATTAGGCTTCAGCAGTGAATTTTCCATGGAGTGTTCAAGAACTTGGAAACATTTCAGGACTCTAGAAAAGTTTACTGGTTTTAGATTCCTTTGTTGATAAATGTGGGTGGTGCTTTTTTGGTGGTTTTTGTTTGTTGGGGTTTTTTTGTTTGGTTGTTTTTTTCCCCTTTTCTTTCTTCCATCTTAATGCACAGGGTTGGAATTACACTTAATGAATGTCTTTTAAGGAGGTTTATTCTTCAGTGAGTGAAAGCCTGCCTGTCAGGCACATTTGGTTTGTTTTATAAGTATTATAGTATGTGTTTGTAATATATCAATTTTGAATTGTAAATCTTTTAACCTGCACAACTCTTAAAATCATTTCCCCCCAAAAGCAAGTGAGTTAGCTGAGTTCCACCTCTCAGTCCAGGCTTACCGGCCTGAATAGTGGTGTGACAGCACAAAGCAGGATGAGGTAAGAACAGGACGGCCAGTAGGTCAAGGGAGGTTCTCCTCCCCCTCTACTCTACCCTATGGAGATCACATCTGGAGTTCTGGGTCCAGTTCTGGGTTCTCCAGTTCAAGAGAGACAGGAAACCACTGGAGAGAGTCCAGTAAGGCTGGGAAGATGCTGAGGGGCCTGGAGCATCTCTGTGAGGAGGAAAGGCTGAGAGACCTGTGGTGGTTTAACCTGGAGAAGAGCAGCCTCAGAGGGCATATTCTTAATGATCAGCAAGAGGTAAAGGATTTGTGGGGGGCAAGAGGATGGGGCCAGACCCTTGTCAGTGGTGCCCAGTAATAGGACAAGGGGCATAAACAGGAACTCCATCCAAAGATGAGGAGAAACTTGTTTGATGTGAGGGGGCTGGAGCCCTGGAGCAGGCTGCCCAAAGAGGTTTGTGGAGTCTCCTTCTCTGGAGAGATTCCAAACCCAGCTGGACATTGTGATCCTGGGCAGGCTGCTGTGGCAGGGGCACTGTGCTGCATGATCTCCAGAGGTCTCTTCCAATCTCCAGGATCTGGGAATCCTCTCTGGGAGCTGTAGCACTGTAGCTAGGGGAAGTCTTGATTTAATTAAATGTCAAAATAGTGATTAGAGTTGGTAGTATGAGTAGGTGTTATGGAAGAGACAAAGCTTTACAAGAGGGTTTGTGTAAATAAGGGACACGTGACAAGACTTGTTCAGGGCTGAGCAGTATTTAAATTGTTGCATGTCTTGATCCTTGATCTGTGCCTGACCAGACCTGCTGGGAGTGCTGCTCCAGTGGGATGCACTCCTCAGCTATGGCCATAATGTGCGTGCACACAGAGCTTTGTTATTCTAAAGGAGAGCAAATAGTCTTTGTGATGCTGTACCCCAAGTCTTCATGCTGAGTAGAACCACTAGATGTGTCCTTTGGAGAGATCCAAGAAGCAGCAGCTCTCAAGGTGTCTACAAGCACCATTGTGGAAGGAAGTTTTAGTGCTGGGCAGCTGTGGGCTTCAGCATGAGGCTGCACCTAGGGGATGAGCCAGTGATGGAGGCTCTGTCATCCCTGCCCATGTGATCCCAGAGGCTTTGGCTGTCCAGCAGCCTCAGTACCAGCAAAGCCTGGTGCTGCTTCCAGCAAGGGAGGTACATGGGAGTTGGTGGAAATCCCCCTGTAATTCAAGATCTAAAGCTTCACCTGGAGCCAGAATACTTGAGCTCAGATCATGCTGCTGTGCACACTGTCTTAGACAACCTTATGCTTTAGCAAGCTAGCAGCTTTCCTGAGCTTGCTTGTGGAATGTTCTCTTGCTGACCACTAGACTACAGGGCACACAAGTCCTGTTGTTAATATCTCTGTCTGCAGTTATCAGGCTGACAGTTAATCTGGACCAAGTAAAGGTCTGGTGTTTTCTCTCATCATGGCTTCAGTGACAGCAGCCTGTTGGATGGAGCACACTGGGCAAGAGATGTGGTCTGCTCCCTGTTACAGGAAGGGTTCTTCCTCCCAGGAAGCCATCTCTGTTCCTTCTACCTCACTGTGTTGAGGCTCAAGGGGGCTGGCTATGTTGAACTTTGGATGGACCATACAAGCTCATGTGGGCTGCTCTTAGGCTGTAACAGCTGAGATGCAGTTTGCTCCTGACATAGAGCCCCTGAAGGGGATAAAACACTTTTTAGGTTTTGGACCATTTTCTTGGTGTTACAAAGTCAACCTTTCATAACGGAGTAACTAAAACGTGCTGAAATGCTCCTTTGGAATTGTTTCCTCAACTTGATGTCCTGCCTCATCAGAGGAGTGTCAGTGGGGTCAGAATACCTGATCATTTTGTGGGAATGAATCTTGTCCTCTGCTCCATTAAGCTACTCCTGAGGAATATGTTCATGCCTCACTATTGTGTGTGTTAAACTGGGACCTTCTCTCTCCTACCTCCCTTTCTCTTCACCTACCTCACTTCCCCCTGTGTATACCCCTGTGGAACCTGAAGCTGTTAGATCTGATGCACTGAAATTACAGGATGGCACTGCTGGCACAGGGCAGCCAAAGACCCCTTCTGAGGGGACAGGGAGGACAAGGCCAGGTGAGAACTCTGTTCAGAGGGACCCTGCCTTTCTTAGTACCTGATGGGGGTATGAAATTTCATTGTTAAAACACAGTGGAGATGAGGTGGGACCTCTAGGCATGGTTGGACAGCAGGGTGTACTCTCCTTTATGTGTCTTCTCTAAAGAGCCAAACTTTTGGGTAGCTACAGGAGATACTCTGAAGGAGGCTGCTTTTGCAGGTAGTCGGTTCAATATTTAATCAGGATTTAATCATCAGTATGAACAGGTCAAGCCATTGCTACTCCAGCTGCTTGTCTACAAGCTTTAGAATCGCCCTGTGCAGAGTTTTACCTCAGGCTTTTTGTATCAGCAGTGTCCAGAGGTCTGATGGCTGTTCATTGCTCTATCACCACACAGCTCCTGCAGGCACCAGGCGTACCTGAGCCAACCTCACCGCTGCTGGCTGGTGGGACCCTGCAGCTGGCCTGGCCAAGGGGTAGCCGAGGAGGCAGCTGAGAGCCGTTCTGCCCCGCAGCCCCTGCAGGGGATGTTCCGGGTGCCAGACCCCCGGGCAGGCTCTCGGGCTCTCTAGGGAAGGGATGGCTTGCGAGTGGCACCGCAGGCTCCTGCCAGCACCACTCCAGTGCCCCCTGCAACCCTCACGAGTTACCACCTGGGCAGCACCAGAAGGGACGCGGCGGTGCTGAAGGTCAGGAGTCCCCGGGAAGGTGCCGGTAAGCTCGGAACTGCCTCCCTGCATAATCCTCCCGATCCCAGCGGGCTGCCGTGGGCGGAAAGCGGCTTAGCCCTGCCCTGAGCGCTGCCCGCCCCGTCCCGCTCCTTACCCCGGGGCACGTCCACCTGGTGCCCTCTGCCCACGTTCTGCCAGTAGCTCAGCAGCCGCTCCTGCTCCTCATCCTCCATGCGTTCGGCTTCCTCTTCCAGGCTGCTGCCGTTGCTGTGGTACGCGGAGTCCGGGCTCTCCTCCGCCAGCCCGCCCAGCTCCTCCAGCGTGATCATGGCCGCCGGCTCCGCCCCGCTCATGCGGCACCCGCCCGTGCCCGTCTCCATCCTGCCGAGCTGTGCCCAGCCCTGCCGCCTCCCTCTGCCTTATGAAGGGCTCACCCGGCTCTGCCTTGCCCGGGGATTTGAAGGCGAAGGGGGCTGGCCCCCGCCTCTGCCCGGCCGGGGGGGAGGGACGGAGAGCAGGGAGGTGTGGCAGTGCCTGACTGAGCTGCCGGCACCGGGTAGTGCTGATACAGCTCAGATGAGCTACACAGAGGTGAACTGCGCTGAGCTGAGCTCCAACAAGTGGTGTCTGCTCGCGGGCTGGCTGGTCTGTAGCTTCAACAAGTGTCCTCTGCTCGCAGGCTTGCTGCTCTCTATCCTTTCCGAATCATAGATCACCTGCTTGGAAAAGACCGGAACATCATTGCATCCAGCCAGAGCCTAACATCTCCCTGTACACAACTCTTAGACCACACAGTCACAGAATTGTTTCATCTGTAAGACACCTCCAATATCGTTGAGAGCAACCATCAACTCAACACTACAATGACCATTAAACCGTGTCCCAAAGCACCATGTCCACACATTTCTTGAACTCTTCCAGGGATGGTGACTTGCCACCTTCCTGGGTAGCCTGTTCTAATGCCTGACCACTCTTGCAGGAAAGAATTTTTTCCTAAAGTCCAACCTAAATCTCCAGTGGTGCAAGTTGAGGGTATTTCCTGTCATCTTGTCACTTGTTATCTGGAAGAAGCAGCCAGGCCCCACCTGGCTCCAACCTCCTTTCAGGGAGCTGTGGAGAGCTAGGTCTCCCCTCAGCCTCTTCTTAAAGCTGCAGATGCCAGCTCATGTGCTGTTCAAGGTTCCAAGCATTAGAGATCTTCAAGAAGTTTGGGTTTTGTGTCTTCTCATTTTGTTCTCATGCTTTCCTAGCTGATCCATCTATCCATCATTTTATGAGTCATCTTTTTCCCTTTCATCTCTTCATTTTGAACACAAGTCTTATGAGGAGCAGCTGAGGGACCTCTGGTTGTTTAGACTGGAGAAGAGGAGACTGAGGGGAGACCTCATCAACCTCTATGCCTCCAACGCGTATGGAGCCAGTTGGGGGTTGGTCTCTTCTCATATGCAACAAGTCACAGGACAAGAGGAAATGGCCTCAAGTTGTGCCAGGGGAGGCTGAGGTTGGATATTAGGAAAAAAAATTTCACTGAAAGTGTTGTCAAGCCCTGAGTCAGACTGCCCAGGGAGGCGATGGAGTCACCATCCCTGGAGGCATTTAAAAGACATGTGGATGTGGTGCTGAGGGACATGGTGTAGTGGCAGTGGTTTAGCAGCAGTGGTGGGATAGTGAGCTCTAGGTGAGTGGTTAGGTGTGGTCATCTCAAATGCCTCTTCCAACCTCAACAGTTCTATGATTCCTCTTAGTCCTTTATTAGTAACACTCACTCCAATGATTACACTGGGATATATGGTTGGATTTCTGTCACCTTCACCCTATGTACACCTCCTAAAATCAGTTCTGATCAATACCTTATTAAAATGGTTTGTGCATGCTAACAAGGGGTTTGAAATTTTATTTATAGAATCCCAGGATGGATTGGGTTGAAGAGGACCTTAAAGATCATCTGGTTCCACCATCTAGGTTGCTCAAAGCCTCATCTGGCCTGTTTTTAAACACTTCCAGGGATGAGGCATCCACAACTTCTTTGGGCAAGCTGTTCCAGATTCAGAGCAATCTGAAACAGCCTTTATTCTTAGCTCATCAAAATCCAGTGTTTGGGGGTTGTGTTTATTTGCTACTTAAAATTTTGAGTCCATACTACATGAAAATTTCTCTTGCTGTAATGCCAAATGTCCTCACCACTGCCTCATACTTCAGTAATTGAGTAATTGACTTTAGGAGACAATGTGTAGAGGATCTTCCTCTTCCTATCCTGCATGAGTAATTCTGGCATGTTCTCACATAAAACAATCCCAACTCTTCTGTTCAAGACTCAGTTATGAGAATGAAGAGTTGCTTTTTAAAGGTAAGGCTCAGTGGTCTTAAAGGTCTCTTCCAACTGAAACAATTCTGTGATTGTATGAAATGAAAAGATTTAGAGGGTTGCTGCATTTGGGTTTGGGCCCCTCGCTTCAAGAAGGACATTGAGGTGCTGGAGCAGGTCCAGAGAAGGGCAATGAAGTTGCTGAAGCATCTGGAGAACAGGTCCAGTGAGGAGCAGCTGTTCAGCCCAGAGAAAGTGACTAAGGGGAGTCCTAGCTCTCTACAACTTCCCTGAAAGGAGGTTGGAGCCAGGTGGGAGTGGGTCTCTTTTCTCAGGGAATAAGTCAGGAGGATATAGCCTCAGATTGCACCAGGGGAGATTTAGGTTAGACATGAGGAACAATTTATTCCCCTTGAGGGTTGTGAAGCCCAGGGCAGTGGTGGAGTCCCCATTCCTTGAGGGGCGGTGAGAGACATGATTTAGTGGTGGACTTGGCAATGTTAAGTAGTGGTTGGTCTTGATGATCTTAAAAGTCCTTCCAACAAAACAAGTCTGATTCTATGACAAAGCTGTCAGTCTTTGGAGCTCAGTTTAGGCAGGAAGAGAAAGCTCTGAGTCCTAGTAAGCAATTATGTTAAATTAATTCTCTAGTTTGTAAACGGGTAACACAACACTTGCATGTTTTGGAAAGGTTGAGGAGCTTTTCCAGCAGCTTTATCTTTTAATTAAAAATCAAGGTATGGAGGGAAGATAAATGTGATCACCCTCAGCAGTGCTTGGGTCTGTATCTAAGTAGGTTATGTTTACTGTTCCTTATTAGCTCTGAAGCTCCAGCTGACTGGTTCCTGCTGTCTCCCATAATAGTCTTTCTTGGTTTGTTTTGCAGAAGATTGATTAAATCAGGCAGGGGTGTACACTGAGCGAGCAGGGACAACACAATTCTCTTACCTTTGACAAACTAGGTCAGCAGATGAGACCTCAAAGTCCGTGTCATGGAAATTTCTCGTTGCTGGAAGTATGTAAGACCTGGCTGGATGAGGCCTTGACCAGCCTGGTCTAGTGGTGAGGTGTCCCTACCCATGTCATGGAAGCTTTGAACTACATGATCCTGAACGTCCCTTCTACCCCAAACCATTCTGTGATTCTACGATGATTTGTTCTGCTGTAGCCTTCTTGCATCAGTTCATCTGAACTCTTCTGAAACTGGCTGGAAAGCCTGGGTGACACCACACAGTTATGAGTAGAATTGGGAACTACTGTCAAAGCAAGTCAAGACTGCCTTTGGAGGAGCTTGTTGTTGTGACCTGAGGTGGTCTTGGTGCCACCAGCCAAGTGGGCCAACAGATTCTCAGTAATTTTTGTGGAGCAAATCTGATTACTGTAATTACGGCAGAGTTTAGCGCTCATGCAAAACTAAGTCTGTGGAAGAAAAAAACCCTGGCCACCTAAGGCTGCAAAACAAGGAAAAACAGGATTAAGATGAATTAGTGCAGGTCAGTTCCCTTGTTTTGCCCATGTGGAAAGCAGGTACATGTGATAGAGAAAAACAAATTTTCTTTTTGGCTTCCCAAGGAAATGGGACACAGTGCAGTGCTGGGCCCAGAGCCTAGGCACATGTTGCTCTCTGCTCATGTTTCCTCACCTTCCACACAGCTTTCTAAACTGTTGGAAATTACCTGTGGTCATTTTGGCTTCTCAAAAATGAATACAAATTGTCCCGAGTCTGAAATCCCAGAATTCCAGCATGGTGCAGGTTGGAAGGGACCCCTGGAGATCATCCAGTTTAACCCCTCTGCTGAAGCAGGGACACCCACAGCACCTTGTCCAGGGTCACAATCTCCAGATGGGTTTGGAATCTCTCCAGAGAAGGAGACTCCACAACCTCTCTGGGCAGCCTGCTCCAGGGCTCCAGCACCCTCACAACAAACAAGTTTCTCCTCCTGTTCAGATGGAACCTTCTGGGTTTCAGTTTGTGGCCATCACCCCTTTTCCTGTCCCTGGACACTGCAGACAAGAATCTGGCCCCATCCTCTTTTTCACCACCCTTTAGCTCTTGCTGACCATTGAGAAGATCCCTTCTCAGGCAGCTCTTCTCCAGGCCCAAAAGCCCCAGGTCTCTCAGTCTTTCCTCTGGATTCTCTCCAGTAGTTTCCTGTCTCTCTTGAACTGGGGGGCCCAGCACTGCACCCAGGATTCCAGATGTGGCCTCCCTATGGCAGAGAACCTCACGGTGAGGCTGAGCACCAGGTTGTCCTTCAGTACAGCAACAAATTATTGAGAAATCAATACAGTTTGATGTGAAAAATGATACATTTGCAATAAAATAAAGGAGCTGCTTATGTTTTGAAGAGGAAACCACTTCAGAAAGCTGAATTCCAATCCCTTGACTTGTCTTGTACATTTTGTGTTTGGTTTGTAGGTGCTGGAGGGCTTCGCCGGACGCCTCATTAAAATAGGAGTTCTAGCAAGACGAGATGTTCCCAGCCTGACAAAGTACCAGATCATTCTAGCCCGAGATCAGTACAGGAAGAACCCTTCCTCTCAAAACCTGGTAAATCCTTCATTTCAGAGTGAATAAACAACAATCCCCCTAGCATGCGCATTTTCCTGACTCATTTTAAGTGAGATCTCCTTTCTAATGTTCCCTTTTTAGCCCTGGAATAAACTCAGCCTTCTTGTTCCCCAATTTTTGATGCTAATATAAGAAAGCTAAGGCAAAGATGAAGCCTTCACTTCATTTTAAGCTTAACAAAGCCTTATCTTTGGAAAGGGATTTTCCAGGCTCCCTTTTCCAGACTCTAGTTGTTTTGAGGACTTAGCTTGTAGTTACTGACTGCCAAGTTTACACTTTCCACCTCACAACTCCTTGCCTGCTCCTCATTCTCTGTCAATTGTCATTCACTCTTCCCATTTCGTAACCTTAAAGAATATTACCTAAAAAATGAGAGAAAAATAACCCTGTGTACCTTCTAAAAGAACATTGGGAAACAGCACTCACAGAAGATAAGCCAACGTTTCTGGCTTTAATTTTGTAGCCTGGTTCAGCGTGCCAGAAATGTCCTGTTTTGCCACATGATAGATGGCTCAGCTGCCAGATGTTGAATCTTGCTGCATCAGAAAGTAATGAGCTGATCTTGGAAGATAATTCAGGTGTTTGGAGATCCTTTTGGAAGTGGAAAAATAAATCACAGCATCTTGGGTTGGAAGGGACCTCAAAGATCATCTGGCCCAAGCTTTCCTGGGAAGAGTACAGATGGTTCAGCACTCTGTCCAGCTGAATCTTCAAGGTGTCCAATGCTGGGAACTGCACTACTTCCCATGGGAAATTATTCCAGTGGCTGATTGTCCTTGTGAAAAAAATTCCCTCCAGTGAAGCTTCTTTACAGTGAGAATGGTGAGACACTGGAACAAATTGCCAGGGAGGCTGTGGATGTCCCCACCCTGTCGGTGTTCAAGGCCAGGTAGGACTTTGAGCAACCTGCTCTTATGGGAGGTGTCCCTGACCATGACAGGGTTTTGGAACTAGGTGATTTTTAAGGTCTCTTCCAACCCAAACCATTCTGTGAATTAACTTGATTCCAGACTGCATTGCTAGACCTTAGTTTGTGCTTTGGCTCAGCTTCTCCAATGTCAGTCAGAGTTGCATTATGCCTCCTGATGGACTTCCTGCCCAGCTGAGCCTATTCTGTTTTCCCAGGGAATACACCAAGGTGTGATTGAGGGAGATTTTGCACTTTGTATCAGTTTGTATCATGGTTACGAGCTGCTGCTGCAGATGGGACTGCGGTCATTGTTTATCTACCTCTGTGGAATTATGGATGGATCAAAAGGTGAGATGCCTTCAGAAACATCTTTCCTTTCTGTCTCCACCACACCTTGTTTCATTTTCCTCATCTGCATAGCTTGTTCTGCACAAAAATGATATTTTCTTCCTCTTCATCCCTACGAGAAATGTGTTTCCATCATGTTAAAGGATTTAGGACAGCAAGTGTGGTTGTGTAGCAGCAGCTCTCAGAAGATTAAGATGCATGGAGAGCTTAGAGTAAATGGCATTAATATCTCTGGAGAGACAGGTGCTGGAATGATTTGGGTTGCAAAAGACCTTTAAGATCGTCCAGTCCAGCCATTCTCTAACTACCAAGGATGGTGCTAAAGCGTGTCCCTCGACACTGCATCTCTGCCTCTTCGAAACCCCTCCAGGGATGGGGAGTCAACCACCTCCCTGGGCACCCTGCTCCAGTTTTTGAGAACCCTTTCAGTGAAGAATTTTCTTCTAATGTTCAACCTAAACCTCCCTTGGTGTAACTTGAGGCCACTTCCTCTCATCCTATCATAATAAACATTGAACAATTTAGACTGAGAAATTGTAGAGCAGTTCCTTCCCCTACAGACAAACTGATGTGTTCTTGAGTTTGAAGCTGATGTATGCAACAGTTTTAGGGCTCTTTGCCAGCAGATGACAGGTTTAGACCCATCACATTAGAATTCTTATTCCAGCTGTGCAATATCTTCCATGCAGCAAACAAACCAGAAAGTTCATGTTGCCTTTCTTTGTTCTCACATTCTCAAAAGCACCAGTAAATGTTAGGTAGTGACCTGTTGGAAATGAGCTCTGGGGAGAAGGGCCTACTAGTGCTGGGAGTTGGTCTCTTCTCTCAAGCAACCAGCACCAGAACAAGAGGACACAGTCTTAAGCTGTGCCAGGGGAAGTTTAGGCTGGAGATGAGGAGAAAGTTCTTCGCAGAGAGAGTTGTTAGCCATTGGAATGTGCTGCCCAGGGAGGTGGTGGAGTCACCATCCCTCGAGGTGTTCAAGAGGGGATTGGACGTGGCACTTAGTGCCATGGTATAGCCATGTGGTCTGTGGTGACAGGTTGGACTTGATGATCTTTGAGGTCTCTTCCAACCTTGGTGATACTGTGATACAGTAGACAACAAGTTCCCCAGGAGCCAGCAATGTGCCCTTGTGGCCCAGAAGGCAAATGGTCTCCTGGGGTGCATGAAGACTTATGGCCAGCAGGTCAAGGGAGGTTCTCCTACCCCTCTACTCTGCCCTGGTGATGCCACAGGTGGAGGACTGGGTCCAGTTCTGGACTCCACAGTTCAAAAAAGATGGGGAACTACTGGAAAGAGTCCAATGGGGGCTTCAAAGATGCTGAGGGGCCTGGAGCATCTCTGTGAGAAGGAAAGGCTGAGAGCCCTGGGACTGTTGAGCTTGGAGAGGAGCAGCCTTAGAGGGGATCTGATCAATGCTCAGCTAGAGCTAAGGGGGTGAGGCATCTCCTACCTCTCTGGGCCAGGCTCTCACCACCCTCATGGTCAAATCTCCCTCTTTTTAGTTCAAACCATCACCTCTTGTCCTGTCACAAGCTAAAAAAGCTTCTGTTTGGATAGCGGGAATGACTTTTACTCCAGAGATGAAATACTGAAGTATTTCAACTTCTCACAAAGGTTTAACCCGTACGAAGAATGAGCTTGGTCGCAGCGAGGACTTCATGAAGCTCTATCAGCAGCTCACAGACATGTTTGCAGACACATCTCTGCCTTCAGGGGATGGAAGGGTTCACAGGGGTAAAACAGGTCAGTATTTCTTTCTTTCTTTTTCTTTCTTTCTGTATGTATGTATGTACGTACCTTCTCTCAGTGGCTTTAGCTGCCTTCAAGTTTCCTGTGTTTGAAGTTGTTAATTTGATTTCAAATGAACAATGACCGTAGAAATTCCAACCAAAAGATTGCAAACTAACTGTTACAGCCACGGTGTCTTACAGTGTGGCTGTAACAAAAGTAACACCACTTCTTCAAAACCTGATTTTTTTGTCTTCCATTTCAAATAATTAGTTACTGATTTGAGGTGACTGCAGTTAGAACTAGGGCCAGGAATTCGTGTGTCTTGACTCAGAACTATGAAGGGAAGAAAGGCAATTCCCTAAATGTTCTTCCTTGTTGTAGGTTTCCTTACCTCTTCATTTCCTTTTCAGTGTTTGAAAATAAAAAGGGATTTATCTACAGCCATCCAAAATTAAGGAAATTGGAAGAAATTGTAGTAGAGCACTTCAAATCCTGGAACAAGAAATGTTCTGGTAAGTAGCAAGAACTGAGAGATAAAATGTCTCAACAGCTGAACCTGTGGATGAAAAGAAATACCCAGCTGAATTATTTACAAATTTCTTCAAGTCTTTATTTTATTGTTCATAGGTTCATAAAATGATTTGGTTTGGAAGGGACCTTAAAGATTGTCTAGTTCCAACCCCTCCTGCCATGAGCAAGGATACCTTGCACTAGAGCAGATTGTTCAAGATCTCATCCAAACTGACCTGGAACACCTCCAGTGAGGGGGAATCCATGGCCTCCCTGGGCAGCCTCCATGTGTGCCTGTGCCTCTTCTCTATGGAAAGGTCCTCTTTAGAAGAACTAAACCATCATTTCTCTTTAAGAAAAAACATTCTGTAGGTTATCATTATTGATGTAGTAAGCACCAGCTTGTATCTCCTGAGGTTATCACAGACTGGTTTGGGTGGGAAGGGACCTTAAAAGGTCATCCAGTCCAACACTCCTGCAGTCAGCAGGGACATCTGCAACTGGAGCAGGTTCCTTAGAGACGCAAACAACATGACTTGGGATGGTTCCAGGGATGAGGCATCTACCACCTCTGTCTCTCACCATCCTCAATGTCAAACACTTCTCCCTTCTTTCCAGTCTGAATCTCCCTCTTTTAGTTCAAACCATCACCTCTTGTCCCGTCAGAACAGGCCCTGCTCAAAGTCTATCCTGAGCTTTCTGCTCACCACTTGAAGAACTGAATGGTCACCGGAGGGTCTCCCTGGAGCCTTCTCTTCTCTAGGCTGAACAACTCCAATTATCTCAGCCTGAAAAATTAAAAAACTCTAGGAGAATCTGTTCCATGATCTTCCCCAGATCCTTTTTTCTCTACCTTGTTTGAAACTGGGTGCAGTGTTTCACTTCTTTCAGTCACCAGAGGTTTCCCCTGCCTGCCAGGAATTTCAAACATCACAAAGAGTGACCTGGTGACTCCATCAGCCACTTCCCTCAGGACTCTGGGATGCATCTCACCAGGTTCTATAGACTTCATAGATTCACAGAATGGTTTGGGCTGGAAGGGACCTTAGAGATCATCTAATTCCAACCCCCTGCTACCATGGGCAGGGACACTTTGCACTAGACCAGGTTGTTCAAGGCCCCATCTAACTTGGCCTTGACGACCTCCAGGGAGGGAGCGTTGACAACCTTCCTGGGCAACCTCTTCCACCACCTTCACCACTTCTGTGTGTTCAAATTCCTTAGGTGGTCACCAAGCTGATCTTCACTTACAGAAAGAGGAGCTTACTTTCCTGGTCCTCATTTTGTGATCTAGCTTTGCATCTCCAACCCAATCACACCAAGCGGTAGGCAGGAATATTAAGACACTATAAATTTCTTTATTTGATTATTATTCACTGTGACACAGCCATCTGTGATGGGACCTTTCCAGTCATAGCCCAGAACCTGTATTTCCATCCTTAATCCCTCTTTCTTGGAGGTAGACTTTAAACTCAGACCTGGACAAGCAGCTACATGCTGAATTTTGGGGTTGGACTCTGCACACACCCTTGTCCTGATTTATTCCTCCTCCAGATAAGGATTTGCCATGAATCTGTCAATAAAACCTTGAGTACTTATTAAGATTCTGAGCTCCATCAGAAGGCTCTGAAATAAAAACCTAACCCATTCTGTGAGCAGTGGAGAACATGTTCAGCTTGTGTCAAGGTCTCATGCAAGAGGGATCTCTAGGGGATAAAAACAAACAGAAGCCAACAAACCTCCAGAACTTTATTTTGTTGAGTTCTGCAGTATTGAACTATTCTGAGTCATCGTTTGCTGCGTTCATGCCTAGCTGAACTAGATGATCAATCTAAAGTTCAAGCAAGTCCTTCTGCAAAGTATTGTCCTCAAAAAGCCCTACCTTTGAGACAGAGGATGACTAACCTAAGTCATAAGCTACCTCAGGAACAATACCAACTCTTCTCCATTGTCTGAGGACTTGTGCTAAATTGTCTGGGCAAACTCTGAACCATTTCTAACCAGCTGATCAACCAGGTTAGGTCTGAGCTTCCTGGCTGTGTAGCTATTGCCCCTGCTCTTACACAGAATCCCAGCATGGTAGGAGTTGGAAAGGACCTCTTGCCTGAGGGAACTGGGGTTGTTCACCCTGGGGAAAAGGAGGTTGAGGGCAGACATTCTGGCTCTCTACAACTCCCTGAAAAGAGGTTGGAGCCAGGTGCTTGGTTTCTTTGTCCGTGCAACAAGTGACAGGACAAGAGGAAGTGGTCTCAAATTGCCCCAGGGGAGGATTAGGTTGGACATTAGAAGAACCTTCTTCACTGAAGGGGTTCTCAAAGTCTGGAACAGGCTGGCCAGGGAGGTGGCTGAATCCCCATCTCTGAAGGTGTTTAAAAGATGCAGAGATGTGCTGAGGGCCATTGTTTAACATCAGCCTTGGTAGAGTTAGAGGATGGTTGGACTGGATGATCTTAAAGGTCTGTTCTGACTGAAATGATTCTGTGATCTAGTTTGGGTCACCCCAAGCAGCTTGCCTAGGATCACAAGGTCCAAGTAGGTCTTCAGAGAAGAGACTCCACACCATCCCTGGGCAGCCTGCTCAAGGGCTCTGAACCCTCAAAATCAAGAACTTCGTCCTCATGGGACCTTCTGGGTTCCAGTTTGTGCCCAGTGCCCCTTGTCCTGTCATTGGGCACCACTGACAAGAGAGTGAGCCCACTTAAGTGAGATGAGATCTATGAGTGTGAACCTTGCAGGGTGGACTTCTCCTTATCTTTTATTAGTAAGTAGTCAGTTGGTAATAAAAATGCTTTCTTGGCTCTTTCACATCAGATCAGGTGAGGACAGAAAGCACGTCTGTGGTTGCTGTGGATACCAGGGTGATGATCTTCTCCTCCTTTCGAGACAGTGTACAAGAGATTGCAGAAATGCTCTCCAGACTCAGTCCAGTCGTCAGAGTGATGACGTTTGTGGGCCACTCCACAGGGAAGAGCACAAAAGGCTTCACACAGAAGGAGCAACTTGAGGTAAAGAAAGATGTGGCTTAGGGAGGAGTGGTGATGGGCACCAGTTGTGAAAATAACCACAGGAGAGCTGAGAGACAACGACTGAACTTTGAAGTGTTTTCAGTAAACTCTTGCAGGTCAGGTGCTTGCACAGCATCCCAGCATGGTGGGGGTTAGAAGGGACCTCTGGATATCATCCAGTCCAACCCCCCTACTAAAGCAGGGTCACCCACAGCAGCTTGCCCAGGATCACAATGTCTAGCTGGGTTTGGAATCTCTCCAGTGATGTGGTGTTTGATCATGAGGTAATAGTTGACAAATTCATAGAGATTAAATTTTGTATTTTTAATATCAAAGAATCATAGAATTGTTTGGGCTGGAAAAGCCCCCTAAGATCATCAAGTCCAACCGTCAACCCAGCACCACCATGTCCCCACGTGCCATGTCCATATGTTTTGTGAACAGCTCCACAGATGGTGACTCCACCAACTCCCTGGGCAGCCTGTTCCAATGCCTGACCACTCTTGCAGGAAAGGAATTCTTCCCTGTGTCCAACCTAAAACTACCCGGGAACAATTTCAGGCTGTTTCCTGTCATTCTATCACCTGATATCAGGGAGAAGAAACTGACCCCCACCTGGCTCAAACCTCTTTTCAGGGAATTGTAAAGAGCCAGAAGGTCTCCTCTCAGCCTCATCTTCTCCAGGATGACCAACCCCAGTTCCCTCAGCTGCTCCTCACCAGACCTGTTCTCCAGACTCATCACCAGCTTCATTGCACTTTTCTAGACCTGCTCTAGCCTCTCAATGTCCATCTTGTAGTGATGGGCCCTAAACTGAAGCCAATACTGTGGCTTTAGCAATGCCCAGTACAGAGGGCAAATCACTTCCCTACAGAGGGCAAATCATTTCCCTACAGCCACGCTGTTGCTAGTCCAAGCAGGATGCTTGTGGCCTTCTTTGCCACCTGGGCACACACTGGTTCATATTCAGGTGCTGTAACCAACACCCCCAGGTCCTTTTCTGCTGGGCAGTTTCCAGCTACTCTGCCTCAAGCCTGGAGCATTCATGGGGTTGTTGTGACCCAAATGCAGGACCCAGTAATTGGCCTTGTTCAGCCTCACCCCATTGTCTTCAGCCCTTGGATCCAGGCTGGCCAGATACATGAATTTCCTCTGGCTCTGTCTCGAAAGCTGCCCAGTGTGTCTGAGGAGCCTGCTGGCTACCCTGCTCAGTCTGCCTTTAATCGTTTATTCAGGTGGTAAAACGCTTCCGGGAGGGTGGATATAACACCCTGGTCTCTACCTGTGTTGGAGAAGAAGGCTTGGACATTGGAGAAGTTGATCTCATCATCTGCTTTGATGCCCAGAAGAGCCCAATTCGCCTGGTGCAGAGGATGGGGCGGACGGGGCGCAGGCGGCAGGGCAGGATTGTCGTCATCCTGGCTGAGGGGCGTGAGGAACGAGTGAGTCTGGGGCTACTTCTGCCTGGGGAAGCAAAATGGCTTTCCTGGGCTATTCCTTCAACCTAGGTGCTGTGCAGTTAAAACCAGAGCATCCCTGAATGCCTGACCGTGTCTGAACTGTCCCTGCAGCACCTCTGCTGTGAGTTGGGGTTGTTCAGCCTGGAAAAGAGAAGGCTCCAGGTGGCCTTCAGGCTTCTGGTGGCTTTCCAGTAGCTGAAGGGGGCTATAAGAAAGCTGGGGAGGGACTGCTACAAGGGCTTGCAGCAGTAGAACAAGGGACAACGGTTTGAAACTAGAGCAGGGTAGATTTAGGTTGGACATTAGGAAGAAGTTTTTCACTGTGAGGATGGTGGAACACTTGAATGTGTTGTCCAGGGAGGTGGTAGAGGCCCTGTCCCTAAGGACATTTGGTTTTGATGGGGCTCTGAGCAGTCTTCCCTAATTGCAGATGTCTCTGCTGACTGCAGGGGCTCTGGACAAGATGTCTTTTAAAGGTCTTGATCAACCCAATTCATTCCATGATTCTTCCCCATGAGTCTGGTGAGGCACTGGAACAGGTTTCCCAGAGAAACCGTGGAGGCTCCAAGCTTGGAGATGTTCAAAGCCAGATTGGATAGGTCATTGAGAGGGCCAGTCCAGTAGGAGATGTCCCTGCCCATGGCAAGAGGTTGGAACTAGATGATCTTTAAGGTCCCTTGCAACTGAAATCATTCTAGGATTCTCTACCAAAGAGGAGCAGACAATAATCTGACAATAGCTGTGCCTTCTCAATGTGAAGAGCTCCCAGCCCTTTATCTTGATAACACTGCTTTGATACATGAGGCACAGGACCTGGGAGAGTATTTTGCCCAGGAGCAAGGTGTGGAAGAGCACAGCGATGTGTCTGTGAGAGCAGGAGAGCTGGAAGCTCCTGGCTCTGAGCTGCTGACGACACTGCGCTCAGAGTAGTGCTTAGTGGTAGCTGGCTTGCGTGTGAGGCCTGAAGAGATCAGCTTAAGGGGAAATCTACTTTTGCTAAATTCATGAACCTCAGCACTCAACTGAGAGCATAATTAATCGTCTCTGAGTGCAGGCTGCCCCTTGGGAAACTCATCTACTAGTGGAAAACTAAAGCCTGAGCTGTAAGCCAGGAGATCTGGTCTTCAGCTGTACCTGCTTACTGCTCAGAGTGATCACAGAATTATGGAGTGGTTTGGAAGGGCTCATGTTATCCACCCAGGGACATCTGTGACTAGAGCAGGTTGCCCAGAGCCACAAACGACCTAGCCTAGGATGGTTCCAGGCATGGGCATCTCCCACCTCTCTGGGCAGCCTGGGCCAGGGTCTCACCACCCGCAGTGTCAAACATTTCTCCCTTCTTTCCAGTCTCAGTCTCCCTCCTGTAGTTCAAACCATCACCTCTTGTCCTGTCACGACAAGCCTGTCTCTGTCTCTCTTCTCAGTCCCTTTAAGCACTGAAATGCCCAACTTCATCCCACAGCAGCTCCATTCCAAAGGCTGATCCAAGGAATCTGGCAGGGCAGGAGTTTGATGGGAGGAGGTGAGGCAGTCCCCACTGACACTACAGCTTTGCAGTTTCATCCTGCAGTCCCTCTTAGACTGAGAGGCATTTTTAGGGGGCACATCACTGTTCTGGCTGAAAATTGCTTTTGTTTTGCTGAGTTTGATTACTTAGACTTGGGGAAATCACAGGATCGTTTTGGCTGGAAAAGCCCTTTTAAGATCGTCAAGTCCAACCACTCTCTAACTCTGCCAAGCCTGGTGCTAAACCATGCAGCTGTGTTTGTGAGGTTGGTTCTGAGCTGGACCAGGTTTCATGAGAGAGAAGCCTGAGGTTTCTGTAAGTTGTTTGTAAACCCAAGATTTCAGAGTCTGCCTCCTATTTATCTTGATCAATAAATTACTATTGTGACTCTGGTCTAAATTTTTATGGAGTAGGGATCTGAATGAGAGTCCAAAGAATCCTGCCTGAGGTGGGAAAAGCTGCTGTGAAGGGCTGAGAGTTAGAAATGCTGGAAGTCAGTTCTAGTTGTAAAGATTTTCTCATGCTGCTTATGGAGACTAAAAACTGTTAATCACAGAATGCATTGGGCTGGAAGGGACTTTTAGAGCTTATCTAGTCCAACCCACCTGCAGTGAACAGGGACATCTCCAGCCACATCAGGTTGCTCAGAGCCCCATCAAGCCTGACCTTGATTGTCTCTAAGGATGGGGCCTCCAGCACATTTCTGGGCAACCTGTTCCTGTGTTTCATTAACCTCACTGGGAAGAACTTCCTTCTAATGTCCTTAATGTCAGAGTCTTCCCCATCACAGAACTTGAAGCTGAGTAATTAATGCTCTCATATTAATTACTGCAAATTTGGTTGGTTGATGGTTGGTTTTCTTTTAAATCAAACCAGTCCAAGTTGATTCTAAAGCTTTTGAGAAGACATTTTGCTGGGGAAACAAAATGGTAAATGGAGGTCTGGAAAGTTTGATGTTTGGCAGGAATTTGTGAGCCAGGAGAAGGGATCATAGTATCATAGCATCAGTCAGGGTTGGAAGGGACCACAAGGATCATCTAGTTCCAGCCCCCCTGCCATGGGCAGGGACACCCCACACTAGATCAGGCTGCCCAGAGCCTCATCCAGTCTGCTCTTAAACATCTCCAGGGACAGGGCCCCAACCACCTCCCTGGACAACCCATTCCAGGGCTTCACCACTCTCATGGTGAAGAACTTCCTCCTCACATCCAGCCTGAATCTCCCCACCTCCAGCTTCATTCCATTCCCCCTAGTCCTGTCCCTACCTGAGATCCTGAGAAGTCCCTCCCCAGCCTTCTTGTAGGCCCCCTTCAGATACTGGAAGGCCACAATTAGCTCAGCTCTAGCTGCTTACTGCTCATAGAATGATCATAAAATCACGGAATGGTTTGGATGGGACCTTTGGAGATCATCTAATCCAAGTACAAGTGTTGGTAGGGGAGCTGTGGGCTGGCGAGTTCAACCAACTCAATAGGAAGGGCACAGGCTGCCCAGAGCCTCTTCAGCTTATAGATTCATAGAATGGTTTCAGTTTGAAGGGACCATAAAGATCATCTAGTTCCCACCCCCCTGCTGTGGGCAGAGACACCTTCCACTAGACCAGGCTGCTCAAGCCCTCATCCAACCTGGCCTTGAACACCTCCAGCTCCTCTCAGGCCAACTGAGACTCTGGGAAACAGAGGAGCAGGGCACAGTCTCTGTAGCAGCTGATTAACAACTCTCTTGGTAATACAAATTATTTCCTGTAAAAAGACTTTTGGTTTTTGGCCTGTGGTGGAATTTAAAAGATATTTCTTGGGATATCTGTGGGGCACTTTGAGCTGTTAACCTCTTCCAGTTTCCTTCAGAGAGCATCTTGTTGCGCCCTTCTCTCTAATCCTGCCTTTCAAAGGCCATCTCTTTCCAAAGGTGATGGCTGCCATGCTGTCAGACACAGAGCACAGTCTCTGTGGATGATCTGTCCCACAGACTCACAGAACTCTATTAGAAAAAGAGCTACTTGAGGAGGGGGCAGTTTTGAAGGGGGCACCAGTTTCTTCCTTTAGTCCCTCCATCTTTGTCTTGGTTTCTCAGTTGTGCAATCCAACTGGAGTATAATTAAAAGGACTTGGAGCATGGATGGCATTCACTAATAATCTTGGGCCTTATTTTTTCCGTTGACCTCCTTTCTTTGTTGCTGCTGTAATCTAATTTACATCACCCTGGTATCTATTGCAGACTGCAAACTGCCCCAGGCAAGGGCTGTGCTGCTTTGCCTCTCAGGTGCTGTGCCCACTTCTAATCTGGTTAGAGAGTGCACAAAGCTGCGCTTGAGTTTGTCATCTGGGATGTTTGCAGCTTAAAGAACAATCACTGCTGTTTGCTAATTCCCTTTTCCTAACCTCCCTTTTTACTAGGCTCCCCTTGCCCTCCCCCTTTCTTGTCCCCTTGCCCTCCCCCTTTCTTCTCCTCTTCTGTTTGTCTTCCTTTCTTCCCTTCATCCTCATTCCATTTCCTATGGATGTTTTGCCTGCACACAAACCCATGATAAATCAAACATAACTTCACTTAGGTATTTTCAGATGGAAGCTCTTTGCAAAAGAAAGCACAAATAATTTAGTAGCTGTTTTCTGTTGTTCATCATCACATATCTAATCTAACTTGCTGCTTCCCTGTATTCATCTGTGTCCTTCTGTTGCTTTCTCTTCTTTGCATTCTGACATAATGAACTTGCAGTTCAAGAATAAGCAGCTGTCCCTGAACTCATGGGTTGGGAAGGGGCTCTGGAGATCATCCAGTCCAAGCCTCCTGCTAAAGCAGGGGCACCCACAGCAGCTTGCCCAGGATCACAATGGCCAGGTGGCTTTGGAATCTCTCCAGAGAAAAAGACTCCACAATCTCTCTGGGCAGCCTGCTCCAGGGCTCCAGCACCCTCACACTGAACAAGTTTCTCCTTCTCTTCAGATGGAACCTCCTGGGTTCCAGTTTGTGCCCTTGTCCTGTTCCTGGCCACCACTGACAAGAGAGTCTGGCCCCATCCTCTTGCCCTCCACAGGTCTTTTAGCTCTTGCTGAGCATTGGTCAGATCCCCACTCAGGCTGCTCTTCTCCAAGCTGAATAGCCTCAGATCTCTCAGCTTTCCCTCCTCACAGAGATACTCCAGGCCCCTCAATAGGTTGTGTTGACCCCTAGGTAAGGTATACCTCACTGATAATATTCTCAGAAGAGGGAATATGGATGGGGCTGTGGGCCTTACATCACATTTTGGTTTAGTTTTGTTTGTAGAAAAGCATTGTGGAAAATGAACCCAAACCCCCACCAACTAAACTAAACAAAAAACATCTTGATGACAGAACATAAAATAATGAGAAGCCACTCGGACCCTCAAGTGTTGTTTTGATGAAGGCCTGTGAAAAAACAACCCCCCATATCTGATTCCTCTTCTTGTTTGCAGACATACAACCAAAGCCAGGTGAACAAGAGGAGCATCCACAAAGCTATTTCAGGAAACAAAATGCTTCACTTCTACCAGCACAGCCCACGGATGATTCCAGAGGGCATAAATCCAAAGCTGCACAAAATGTTTATCACTGCTGAAAAACATGAACCTAGCAGCTCCAGAATGCTTTCCAATGAGAAAAGATCCAGCTCCCTCCAGCACAAATCTCTCTTTTCCTGTGTCACTGGTAAGAGGATTATGATGTTGCTCTAAGCACTGTCTAAGCTGCTATCTCATGTTATGGTGTTGAGTCCTATCAAAGCAATGCACTCTTATGAGTTTGGGGGCTACCTGAATGTCATCTCCATCAGCTGCAGCCTTTGGGCTGTGACACTGCCTGCTGCTTTCTTTCCTCATCTTTAACATCCTCAGAGCATAGCTCTGTCCTTAAATACCCATGCTTCAAACAAACATTTGCTTCATCTGTCTCTATGGAGCTTCTTTTTATCCTCTCCCTTCTTTCTTCCTCCCCTCCTCTCCCTTCTTTCTTCCTCCCCTCCTCTCCCTTCTTTCTTCCTCCCCTCCTCTCCCTTCTTTCTTCCTCCCCTCCTCTCCCTTCTTTCTTCCTCCCCTCCTCTCCCTTCTTTCTTCCTCCCCTCCTCTCCCTTCTTTCTTCCTCCCCTCCTCTCCCTTCTTTCTTCCTCCCCTCCTCTCCCTTCTTTCTTCCTCCCCTCCTCTCCCTTCTTTCTTCCTCCCCTCCTCTCCCTTCTTTCTTCCTCCCCTCCTCTCCCTTCTTTCTTCCTCCCCTCCTCTCCCTTCAGTCTAGGATTTGTTCACAGCCCAGATGGCAACCAGTGAAGAAAAGCAAGGATGAGGTAAACAGAGACAACTTGCAAGAGAACAAAGAGAGCAAATGCATGGAATTAAAATAATCATTTGAGAATGTTTGGAAGCCTGTCCTAGAAAATAGAAAAGAGAGGCAGTTAAGTGCTTGAAGAAGATAATGTGCTGAACATCTCCTGCTGAGGGACTGGCACTTCAGAGGCTATAATTGCGAGGTGCCTTTTGTGTGAAATAGGTTAGCAGCTGCCCCAGTTGAAGCACACAGGGTGCATGGAGGCCTGCTGCTGCTGAAGGTGAGCAGTGCTGATGGCCTATCTTGAAAACAACTTAGATGAGTGCAGGTTATTGAGCACCACCTTTGTGTTCAGTCGCCTTCGGCACTGTACAAAGCCGGCGGCTGTTCCTGGCTGTGATATTCAAGCTGAATCTCAAAAAGAAGAGAAATTACTGCATTTTCTGCACCTTCCTCCCCTTTCTTCTTTGCCCCCCTTCTTTCTTCTTTCCTTTCCTCCCTCTTTTGCCCCCTCATTTCAGTGCCTCTTCCACATGGGAAAACATGAAAGCCAGCAGCAGTGAATGATACTTCTTTATGGTCTCTTTGCATTTCTTCTTGAGGTCCCTCTGTTCTTCAGGTATGGCCATGGGAGAATAGATATGCATAGACATGGAAGCATCATTAGCAGAAGTATCCCAGTAATTTCAAGCATTCTTCTTTTCTACTTGGACTTAGCCATTTTCTGTTCTTTATTTCCTGGAATCATAGACTGGTTCGGGTTGAAAGGGACCTTAAAGATCATCTAGTTCCAACTCCCTGCCATGGGCAGGGACATCTCATGATAGACCAGGTTGCTGAAGGCCCCATCCAGCCTGGCCTTGAGCAATTCCAGGGAAGGGACATCCACAGCCTCCCTGGGCACCCTGTTCCAGTTTCTCTTCATTGGGAAGAATTCCTTCGTAATGTCTCCTGTCAATCAAGTTTCTTCCAGTTTGAAGCCATCACTCCTCACCCTGTCAGTTTGATTCAATTTCTGTTAGTTTCACACTCTTCATCCAATGCAACTCTCTGTCATAAAGTTCTTCTGACTGTGAGCTCCAGAAAGACACATTCTTGACCTGGCCCATAACATAGTGTGTTGTTCAGCCACAAGAGCAGAAATCTCCTTACTCAGCACTCCTCTTGTGTTGTTTCTTCTCAGCTGAGATTCTTTTCTCTCTCGTTTTGTTTTGGTTTTAATGAGCTGCTGACATTGAGCAGCAGCTTACTAAGTGCAGTAAAATCACAAAAGATTAAAGAAAGAGGAGCTTTGCGCTTAAAATGGCTTGGGCTCAGAGCAAGAATCTCTGCACAGATGGCACCTGACTACTGTGGCACTTCACAGCGTGGTTTAATGACCATGGTGGTGTTGGGTTGAAGGTTGGGCTTGACCTTAGAGGTCTTTTGCAGCCAAAACAATTCTATGATTCCATGTTTGGAATCATGGGTTTTATGCTCATCTGGTTTTGCTTTTTAAAATGAGAATCACCATCCCATGAGGCAATTGAATAGGTGAAAGCACTGAAAGATCTGGATAATCATCTCCAACCTTTGATCTTTACAAGTTCTCTGCCAATCTGCCAGTGCTGGGAGAGGTATGAAACCACAGCAGGCAGGGCAAAAAATAGCTCAGGGGCATTCAATGATGTTCTTGGTAGCTGAATGTCCTTTATCTATCAATAATTCTTTTGTTTTGCTTTTTGCATTGCATTTGTCTGGCTGAAACCTTCTTTTCTTAATTCTGCTGGCTCTTCACCATTCCTTTGCTCCCCTATTTCCAGGCTGTGTAATTTTGGAGTGATCTGGAGCTGTGCTTTCACATTATTCCTTCAATTGCTGCTTTTATCTTCATTCCTTTACTGCCTTTTTGTAAAATGCACCAATTCTTTCTTTAGTCTTCAGACCTTAAGCTGCCCTCACCTTATAATATAACCATGGCAAGGCTTTGGATGGTTGATAAATTCATAGAACCATGGAATGGTTTGGTTTGGAAAGAACTTTTCAAATCATCTAGTTCCAAACCCCGCTGCCATGGGCAGGGACACCTCCCACTAGACCAGGTTGCTGAAAGCCTCAACCAGCCTGGTCTTAAACACTTCTGGGGGGGGGGGTCATCCACAATCTCCCTGGTACCTGTGTCTCCCTGGAATTCTCTGACTTCATCTCTTATTTGAATTAAACACTGAAAAGGTGAAGTGGATGTTTTGGGATTGGTTTTGCTAAGTCTGGCATTGTATTGTGCTGGCAGCAGTCATTTGTCTGAGTTCCCTGTTTCTTTACATTTTAGTTAGGGTTCATTTGGTGTAACACATCATTCCTGACACAGCTTATGGTTGTGTGTCCTTGCTGAGGCCTCAGCTGAAGGACTGGGTCCAGTTCTGGGCTCTCCAGTTCAAGAGAGACAGAGAATTTCTGGAGAGAGTCCAGTGGAAGCTCAAAAGATGCTGAGGGGCCTGGAGCACCTCTGTGAGGAGGAAAGGCTGAGAGGTCTGGAGAAGAGTAGCCCAAGAGAGCATCTTCTCAGTGTTCAGCAAGAGCTAAAGGACCTGTGAAGGGCAGGAGGATTGGGCCAGACTGTGCTCAGAGACAAGACAAGGGGCAACAGGCAAACTGAAACCCAGGAGGTTCCACCTGAAGAGGAGGAGAAACTTGTTTGGTGTGAGGGTGCTGAAGCCCTGGAGCAGGCTGCCCAGAGAGGCTGTGGAGAGATTCCAAAGCCACCTGGCCATTTTGATTGTGGGCAAGCTGCTGTGGGTGCCTCTGCTTTGGCAAGTGGGTTGGACTTGCTGATCTCCAGAGGTTCCTTCCAACTCCACCATGGTGGGGTTCTGGGATTCATCTGAGTTAAACAGCAATGGAGAGAGTTAAAAAAAGGTTATCTTGTGGAGGTGATAACTTTCAGAATAGTTTGCTCTAAGGTAATTCTTCAGTCTGAGCTCTTTTTCATAGAATCACAGAATGCCAGGTTGGAAGGCACTCCAAAGATCATCTGGTCCAACCTTTCTAGGTGAGAGTGTAGTTGCAATGAGATGAGTTTGAAAGCAGAGTTCAGCTGCTGCTCTCCTCCTTCAGCCAGAAATCCCCATGTGTATGGGTCAGGTGGCCAGGCCTTTCCCCACACTCTAAGGTTAAATTATTGTTTCTGGTGAGGGAAGCAGCTGAGCAACTGGTACTTTAGACATTAACCCATATTGCTCATCATTTCTGCCAGCCAAGCAGATTCTTTTCCTTCCCCTCTCTCAGGGAGCTCTGTGGTGCTTTTTTTCGTGTTCAGTCCATCTTCCTGACAGCTAAGATACTTGCTCTGCTCAGAAGCAGAAAGCTCAGAGCTTTGGGAAGTATTTGTTCCTGAATTTTGCCAGCTGCTGGAGCCTCTGTGCCTGTTGAGTGTTGCACCATCTGTTACTTGGCCAGATGGTATCACTGGATGCCTTGGTCTTTGTCAAAAGAAGTTGTCCTTTGGAGCTGTATCACAGACAGATGAAGTCATCTGTTGTTGCTGGTTCCCTGGACGTATCTGGATGGCAACATTACATCTCCTGAGCTGTGTGGGGAAGTTCTGATATGCTGGCTGGGTAATCACCTCCAAGAGCAAGAGGGAATCCAAACCAGATCTCATTGTCTAAAGAGCTTTTAACTGGTTCCCACTTTTTCCTGTCTACCACCTTGCTATTGGAACATTCATTCTACTGCCTTGGTAGGAGGCATTTTTGCTCCTTGGTTTTGAAGAGAAGTCTGAAGTGAGGCAGATGTAACTTTGGACTGAGCAAGGATGTTAAGTTTTGGTTACAGCTGAGGACTCTGGCCTTGTGCAAGCAGTGCTGCCAAAATTCTATGCTGATCCAAGATTGACATCTTCTGTCCTCTGTGTGGCTGGATATTCATTGTTAGAGGAGAACTAACAGTTAACTTTCTTAGAGCAGGAAGGGCTGTGAGGTTTGCTTTGATAAGTGTTCAGCTCTGGGGAAGAGGACCTGAAAGTTCTGATGGACAACAAGTGCCCCATGAGCCAGCAATGTGCCCTTGTGGCCAAGAAGGGCAGTGGTCTCCTGGGGTGCATGAAGAAGAGTGCAGCAGGATGAGGGAGGTTCTCCTACCCCTCTACTCTGACCCAGCTGTCTCAGTCTTTCCTCAGAAATTAGATGCTTCAGGCCCCTCAGCATCTTTAGAACCTCCACTGGACTCCCTCCAGTAGCTCTCTCTTGAACTGGGGAGCCAGAACTGGACCTAGTACTTCAGATGTGGCCTGACTAGGACAGAGAAAGAGAGAAGAACCTCCCTCTACCTGCTGACCACGCTGTTCTTCATGCACCCCCGGAGACCATTTGCCTTCTTGACTATGAAGGATGCATTGCTGCCTCATGGGGAATTACTTGTCCACCAACACTTCCAGGTGCTTCTCTGTGGAGCTGCTTCCTAGCAGGTCACCCCTCAGCTGTAATGGTGCAGGGGGTTGTCCCTCCACAGGTGCAGGACCCTCCACTTACCCTGGTTGAACTTGGTACGGTTCCCTCCACCCAAATCTTCAGCTTGGCCAGGTCTCTCTGAATGGCAGCACAGCCTGACTGGGTCTCAGCCATTCCTCTCAGTTTGATATCATCAGCAAAATGTTTGAGGGCCCACAGTGTCCCTTCATCCAGGTTGTTGATGAAGAAGTTGGTGTCTTCAGGTAGGATCTATAGGTAGTTGCTGTCTATAGGTTGATGTCCACATCCCTGTTTGTATCTGTCTGTGTATTTGTTTGTATGATGCCTTCCCCCAAACCATCAGATAATAGATGTATCCATAGTTACAACACAACCCTGGCTTGGGGTTTGGTTCTGAGAGCAGATTGTGGCTTTGCTTGTGACAAACAGAAGGTATTTTTAGGTATTTTTTCTCTTGGCTGGTACCACAAAAAGTTTTCTTCATCTCTTTTTCACAAGCAGATAACAGTTTCCTGCTCTTTTTCCCTACACAGGCCAGAAACAATCACATCATCATGAGAAATGGTCTCTGTCACCTGAGGAATTTGAAATGTGGGACAGAGTGTACAGAATTAAGGAAGATGATGGAGTGAAGGAACCAGTGCTGCCTCAAAGTCGGTTTGAGACCTTAGAAAACCTGGAAGAAATGCCAGTGAGTTTGACCTAACTGCAATGTTCTCTTGGACCTGAGTGAGACTCTGAGGGACAAAGTTAACTAAGAAAACTTGGGGCAAGGTGGTTGGAGAGATGCTGGAGGAGAAAGGATCTGGGGATGTTGATTGATGGCTGGCTGAACATGAGCCAGGAGTGTACCAAGTTGGCCACAAAGCCAACAGTATCCTGGCAAGGATCAGCCACGGTGTGGCCAGCAGGACACTGGTGATGCCACACCTTGAATTCTTGGTTCAGTTTGAAGCCCCTTACTCCAAGAAGGACACTGAGCTGCTAGAGCACGTCCAGAGAAGGGAAACAAAGATGATAAAGGGTCTGGAGAACAGGTCTGGTGAGGAGCAGTTGAGGGAACTGGCAGTGTTCAGCCTGGAGAGAAGGCAGCTGAGGGGAGACCTCATTTCTCTCTACAAGCCCCTGAAGCGAGGCTGGAGCCAGGTAGGGGTTGACATCCTCACTAAAGGAGTAAGTGGGAAGACTACCAAGCTGGGGGCAGGTGTTGATCTGATGGAGGGTAGAAAGGCTTTGCAGAGGGACCTTGACAGGCTGGACAGATAGGCAGAATCCAACAGCATGAGATTTAACACATCCAAGTGCCAGGTTCTGCACATTGGCCACAGCAACCCCATGCAGAGCTACAGGCTGGGGTCAGAGTGGCTGGAGAGCAGCCAGGCAGAGAGGGACCTGGGGGTGCTGGTTGATGGTAGGCTGAACATGAGCCTGCAGTGTGCCCAGAGGCCAAGAGGGCCAATGGCATCCTGGCCTGGATCAGGAACAATGTGGCCAGAAGAAGCAGGGAGGTCATTCTGCTCCTGTACACACCACTGGTTAGGCCACCCCTCGAGTACTGTGTCCAGTTCTGAGCACCTCAGTTTAGGAAAGATGTTGACTTGGGGGAAGGTGTCCAGAGAAGGGCAACAAAGCTGGGGAGGGGTTTGGAGCACAAGCCCTATGAGGAGAGGCTGAGGGAGCTGGGGTTGCTTAGGCTGGAGAAGAGGAGACTCAGGGGTGACCTTATTACTGTCTACAACTACCTGAAGTGTGGTTTTAGCCAGGTGGGGGTTGGTCTCTTCTGCCAGGCAGCCAGCACCAGAACAAGAGGACACAGTCTCAAGCTGCACCAGGGGAGGTTTAGGCTGGATGTTAGGAAGAAATTCTACACAGAGTGAGTGATTTGCCATTGGAATTGGCTGCCTGGGGAGGTGGTGGAGTCACCATCACTGGAGGTGTTTAGGAAGAGACTGGATGGGGTGCTTGGTGCCATGGTTTAGTTGATTAGATGGTGTTGGATGATAGGTTGGACACGATGATCTCGAAGGTCTCTTCCAACCTGGTTTAATCTATTCTATTCTAAATGACTCGAGGAAACAGCCTCAAGTTGTGCCAAGGTTGATTCAGGTTGGACATGAGGAACAACTTCTTCACAGAAAGGGTTGTCAAGCCCTGGATCAGGCTGCCCAGGGAGGTGCATTCCGAAAGTCTCTCAGTGTCCATGAGCGTCTGTTGCTGTTTGTGATAAATTCACAACGACGTTGTATTCATCGTTGTTCGTTCCCTTGGTTCTGTAGCTATAACAAATGTTGCTGAAAGAAAAACTTAACTTTAAGAAGCTGTTTTTCTGATTCAGAAAAACACTTGGGAGCTATTGTGTCATCTGACCACCACTTAACCCGATCTGTCTTGCATGGAAAGCTGTGATATCACAAAGCATGGAGGAGAAAGCTGGGGAGGGGCTGTGTCCAAGGGCTTGTAGAACTAGGACAAGGGGTAGTGGTTTGAAACTAGAGCAGGTTGGGGTTAGGCTGGACATTAGGAAGAAGCTCTTCACTGTGAGGGTTAGTGAGGCACAGGTTGCCCAGGGAGGCTGTGGATGCCCCATCCAAGGTGACATTCATCATCAGGTTTTATGGGACTCTCTGCAACCTGCTGTCATTGCAGATGTACCTTCTGACTGCAGGGGTGTTGGACTGGATGACCTTAAAAGGTGCCTTCCAGTGCAAACCATTCATAGATTCATAGAATTGTTTGAGTTGGAAGAGACCTTGAAGACAGGGACACACTAGACCAGGTTGCTCAAGGCCCCATCCAACCTGGCCTGGAACACTCCAAGGAGGGGGCATCCCTGACCACCCTGGGCAACCCGCTCCAGTGTCTCACCATCTTCCCTGTAAAGAATTTCAGGCAAGTGGACATCACTTTTGCTAATCACTTCCTACAGTAAAATCTCTTTGTCCATCTTCATTTCAAGCTGCAGAAGCACCAAGAGGAGGCATGTCATGAGCTTTCTTTGTCTGAGTGGAGTATTTGGCAGAATCGTCCCTTCCCTACGTCCACGGTGGATCACTCGGATCGCTGCTACCATTTCATCAGCATTATGGAGATGATAGAGCTGCTGAGGCATGAACAGGTGAGTGATGCCATCTGCCTGCCTGGAGGACTGCAGGAGATGTAATTCAAATGTTCAAAGCTAGGTTGGATGAGGTCTTGAACAATGTGGTCTAGTGGGAGGCATCCCTGCCCATGGCAGTGGGGGTTAGAGTTGGGCCACCCCTTCCAACCCAAACCGTTCTGTGACGCTGTGATTTTCCAGTGTGAGAATTCAAGTTGGAGGCTTGGAGCACATGGTGTTCCTCAGAGGATTAGGTCCACTCTTGTTCAACGTCTTAATCAACAATCTGGATGAAGGGACACTGTGGAGCCTCAGCTGTTTTGTGATGATATCAAACTGGGAGGAGTGGTGTCACTGTGGGAAGCCTGGACAGGTGGAGAGTTGGGCAGTGGTGAACCTCATGAAGTTCAACCAAGGTAACTGTAGGGTCCTATCCCTGGACAGGAATAACCCCCTGCACCAGTACAGTTGAGGGGTGACCTGCAGGGAAGCAATGCCAAGGAGAAGGTCCTGGGAGTGCTGGTGGGAAAGAAGTTCCCCATGAGGCAGCAGTGTGCTCAAGTGGCTAAGAAGGCCAACAGTCTGCTGGGATGCATGCAGTGTGGCCAGCAGATCAAGGAAGGTTCCCCTCCCTCTCTACTCAGCTCTAGTGAGGCCACATCTGGAGTCCTGGGTCCAATTCTGGGCTCCTCAGTACAGGAGAGACAGGAAACTACTGGAGAGAGTCAGTGGAAGCTCAAAAGATGTTGAGGGGCCTGGAACATTTCTGTGAGGATGAAAGGTTGAGAGCCCTGGGGCTGTGGCACCTGGAGAAGAGCAGCCCCAGAGCATCTTCTCAGTGCTCAGCCAAGAGCTCAAGGACTGGGGAGGTTGGTGGGGGGGAGAAGATGAGCCCAGACTCTTGTATTTGTGCCCAGTAACAGGACAAGGGGCAGTGGGCACACACTAGAACCCAGGAGGTTCCATCTGAAGATGAGGAGAAACTTTTTTGGTGTGAAGATGCTGGAGCCCTGGAGCAGGCTGCTCAGAGAGGTTGTGAAGTCTCTTTCCCTGGAGAAATTCCAAACCCTCCTGGCCATTGTGATCCTGGGCAACCTGCAATGGCTGCCCCAGCTTTAGCAGGGGTGTTGGACTGGATGATCTCCAGAGGTCCCTTCCAACTCCACTATGCTGGGATCCTGTAAAATATAAGAACTGTTCATTTCAAGCCACCAGCAGTGCCACCAGAACCATTCCAGGATGTAAAAGACATTGCAGATGATTTGTATCATGTGTGCACTCAAGCACAACCCATAGAAACGTTGCAGGGATGGATTGCTGCTTTTAAAGTGGTTTGGGTTTGAGGCCTTTTGTTTGTTTTGTGCAGAAGCTTTAGTTAAAAACCTAATTGCCCTTGAGAATTAAAGGATAAAGGGAAGGCAGCCAAACAAAGATGAATGAAGGCCATTGGGTGGTGAGGGGTTTGGTTGCCAGCAGTTGGGGATAGCAGATGAAAGTCACCCACATGAAACTGTGTGTAGCAGTGTCTCTCTTGACAGTACCTGAAGACTTCAGTTGTTCACCACTCTGTTTTTAACTCCAGCTTAGCTCTTCTTTGTTCCACATACTGCTTTTTGGAGTCCTGAACTTTTCCAGGTCATGAGAATCCTGTCACTAAGCTGCCAGAGCTTCCTGAGTAAGGAGACTTACCAAGGAAGAGAAAGGAGACATTGTAGTTGTACTTCATGATGGGGAAGTGGTATTAATGCAGAGTTGTAGAGACCTTCAGAGCTAAGCTAAGCTTCTCCACCACAGAACAATGCTGTCCTTGACTTCTTTCAGAGCATGTGTTCCCAGACTAGGATCAGGAACGTGTGCCAGAGAGAGAGGTCTTGGGGAGAGTTCAGGTACAGAGAGCAGAAGCAATTCAAGAGGCAAAGGAATGACTCTGGAGACATTCAAGGTCAGGCTTGACCCTGGCCCAGGTTGCTCAGGGGGGTGGGAGGTCTCTCTTCCCTGGAACCATTCCAGGTCAGGTTGTTTGGGGCTCTGAGCAACCTGCTCTAGTTGCAGATGTCCCTGATGACTGCAGGGGGGTTGGACTAGAAGAGCTTGAGAGGTCCCTTCCTACCCAACCCAGTCTGGGATTTTGTGAATGGTTAAAAAATAAAATTGCTCTTCTAACTGTGGATTTACCACCACCAGTTCAGGCACTTGAAATGTTTGTGTGTGGCTGACTTAGTCTCATTTTTCGAAGGTGTACTGATACCAGAAGTGTAGTCAGGTTCCCAAGAGCCTTCAAAGGTGTAGATGGAAGGTGTCCCTGCCAATGCCAGAGGGTTGGAACTAGATCTTCACAGTCCCTTCCAACCCAAACCATTCCATGAATCTATGAACAATTGGCAGCCTTAAAATCATTGCATAGCATATTTATTAGTCATCAGCAAGCCCTCAGCCTTCTCCCTCAGAATCTGTCAAAACTGGTTCCAAAAAATATGAGTAAAGCAGAATAGCCAAGTTTCACAGACTCTTCAGAGAAGCAGGCCTGCCTCCTTCCCTCTGGACAGTGGGACAACCCAACTCAACTGGTTCTCACCACTAATAATTTAACAGCTCAGTGTCTGCTTAATCATTGAATTCCAAACTGGTTTGAGGGGAAGGGACCTTTAAAGATGTCCAGTCCAACCCCCCTGCAGTCATTAGGGACATCTTCAACTAGAGCAGGTTGCTCAGAGCCCCAAACAGCCTGACCTGCAATGATTCCAGGGATAGGCATCTACCACCTCTCTGAGCAACTTAGAGCAGGCTCTTGCCACCCTCAGTGTCAAACATTTCTCCCTTCTCTCCAGTCTGAATCTCCCTCTTTTAGTTCAAACCATCACCCCTTGTCTTCCTGTCACAACAGGCCCTGCTCAGAAGTCTGTCCCCAGCTTTCTGATTGCCCCTTTAAGCACTGAAAGGCCACCAGAAGGTCTCCCTGGAGCCTTCTTTTCTCCAGGCTGAATAGCCCCAACTCTCTCAGCCTGGCCTCACAGCAGAGAGCTTCCAGCCCTCCCATCACTGATGTGGCCACCTCTGGCCCTGGGGGACCAACAGGTCCATTTCTTTCCTGTGCTGAGGACTCGCAGAGGTGGCCCCAGTGCTATGGGTGGGGTTTCAGCAGAGGCTGCACGTTATAGGTAAGGTTCTTGCAGTCACAAAGGACTAGGCCTGTGTGTTATCTCCTTCAGCTGCCTCCCAGCTCCCAGTTTCAGGTGTTATCTGGATTGGTTTCCAGCCAGCTTTCTCTGTTCTGTCTTAACTAGTCATAGGTGGAGACACTGAACTTTCAGTTTTCTCATCAGCTGAAGGAGAAATCACAATGAGATGTCACTGGCATGCTGCAAACACCTTCTAATGACTACACAGAGTGTGAGTGGTGACAACATGACAAATCACTCCACCCTTTTGAAGTCTTCTAGGGAAAAACAAAGCGTGGGCAGGAACTCTGGCTGTGTCTGACAAGATTGGCAGTGCAGGTCTGGAACCAGCAGTGACACCCAGATTTTAATCTCCAGTTGTTGTTTTTGGTCTCTGAGATCTTAATCCACTGAGAAGTGTCCCTACTGGTACAGCCAAACTGCAATTCTGGAATTGCTTTTTCAGTTCCTTTGCTGAAAATTCCAATTTCTACATTTCCTTAATGTAAGGAGGAAAAAAAAGAAGGTGATTTTGGGTCACCTGTGAGTTGGAGTCTTGGCAGAGGAGAAAGTGTGCACAAGCTCTCCATGCCTCCTTTTTGTCTTCTCAGCTGGGCCTGCAACTTTCTGTCCTCTTTGGTTTTTAATAGACACAAAGCCCAGAATCCCAGCGTGGTAGGGGTTGGAAGGGACCTCTGGAGATCATCCAGTCCAATCCCCTGCTAAAGTTCCCACAGCAACTTGCCCAGGATCACAATGGCCAGGTGGCTTTGGAGCCGCTCCGGAGATGGAGACTCCACAACCTCTCTGAGCAGCTGCTCCAGGGCTCCAGCACCCTCACACCCAACAAGTTTCTCTTCTTGTTCAGATGGAACCTCGTGGCTTCCCATTTGTGCTCATTTCCCCTTGTCCTGGTCACCACTGACAAGAGTTTGGCCCAATCCTCTTGCCCCCCACAGATCCTATAGCTGTTGCTGAGCATTGAGAAGATCCCCTGTGTGCCTGCTCTGCTCTACACTCAAGGTCTCTCAGCCTTTCCTCCTCAGAGTTTTATATTGCTCTTTCCTAAAGTCATCCTTGACTCCTAGTGCTGGGTTCTCCACATTGGCCACAACAACCCCATGCAGAGCTACAGGCTGGGGTCAGAGTGGCTGGAGAGCGGCCAGGCAGAGAGGGACCTGGAGGTACTGGCTGAACATGAGCCTGCAGTGTGCCCAGGTGGCCAAGAAGGCCAATGGCATCCTGGCCTGGATCAGGAACAGTGTGGCCAGCAGGAGCAGGGAGGTCATTCTGCCCCTGGACTCAGCACTGGTTAGGCCACACCTTGAGTCCTGTGTCCAGTTCTGGGCCCCTCAGTTTAGGAAAGATGTTGAGTTGCTGGAACATGTCCAGAGAAGGGCAACAAAGCTGGGGAGGGGTTTGGAGCACAGCCCTGTGAGGAGAGGCTGAGGGAGCTGGGGTTGCTTAGCCTGGAGAAGAGGAGGCTCAGGGGAGACCTTCTTGCTCTCTCCAACTCCCTGAAGGGAGGTTGTAGCCAGGTGGGGGTTGGTCTCTTCTGCCAGGCAGCCAGCACCAGAACAAGAGGACACAGTCTCAAGCTGTGCCAGGGGAGGTTTAGGCTGGATGTTAGGAAGAAGTTCTTCATAGAAAGAGTGATTGGCCATTGGAATGTGCTGCCCAGGGAGGTGGTGGAGTCACCATCACTGGAGGTGTTTAGGAAGAGCCTGGATGGGGTGCTTGGTGCCATGGTTTAGTTGATTAGATGGTATTGGATGATAGGTTGGACACGATGATCTCTTCCAACCTGGTTAATTCTTATTCTATTCTGTTCTGTTCTGTTCCTCTGCAAGGCACTGATAGTGTTCCCAGGCCAGGATGTGCTGCCACTGGAGTCGTCCACCCAAAGGAAGGAATGTTAATGTCTTTGTAGTGGAGCCCTCTTGGGGCAGTCCCTGCACTGTGGCTCTCCCTACTTATCAGGGACATGACACCAACAAAATCTCATCCCCCTGTGTTTTGGAAGAGGACCATATTCCATGAGTCAATGTTGAGAGGTGGTTTGGGTTTCCTGTTCCTACCAAGCTTGTCCTACTTCAGTCTTCTCCAAGTCGAGTCCTGGTGGTCAGAACATCGAGTGAAATTTGGGTACCGCTACACAGTACATTACAGAACCTTTTGAGTGTGTCATGTTAGCTCTGAGCCATTTCTGTTAGTGAATGCTGCTTTGAAGGTCATCACTGCTACCAGGGAGCAGAGTCTGACCCTGTGGATCTCTGTGGTCCAGTTCAGGACCTGTGTAGATCAGATGGCTGGGTCCTTGGCAAGTCAAGCCTTCAGGATCTCCAGAGCTGAAGTCCCATAGCTTCTTTAGGCCCCTGGTTCAGCATTTCATCACCTTCGTGGTGAAAACCTTTCTCTTAGCATCTAATCAAAATTTCCCTTGTCCCATGTGCTCCACATGAACTCTGGCCTCAGCATTCATCTGAAATGATCTGGAAGGTTCTGTTGGAACTAACTCTGTCCAAATCCAAGCCAAACCATTCTATGATTTCTTGGGAAGAATCTTCTTCAGAGATGAGTAATAACAGCAGAGGAGGCAGCTCAGGAAGTATTTGTGTGTCCTTAGTGGGTGTTTGCTTTGCTGTTCAAGAAGAAAGTTCAGGAATTCACTGGTGTGAATTCTTGTTCTCCTTCCATGATTACAAGAATTCCATTTTTTCATGATTCATAGACTCCTAGAATGGTTACTTTGCATAATAGGTTTTTTCAAAGTCTAGGAAAAGGCTTAGATGTTGTTAGGCAGAGGAGATGAAAATGTTTGAGGGGAAGACAGAGCTGTCTTGCATGTGTTTGCTCTTAGACAAGAAGTTGGCACAACCCAAAGAAACCCAAAAGGTAGGAGAAATCCCAGCTGTGAGCCTGCCACAGGCACATCCAGGGCACAAAAGCCTTTAATGCCTGGCTGGCTTTATTACTACAGCAACCAGAAGCAGGCAGATGGGATTGGATTTTCTGCTGGCTCCAAAGAGGGATTTTTTAATGTGTGTGTAACATGGTAACAAATCAACTTGGCCTCCTGCAAAATAATTGAAGAGCTTTTAAGCATTAAACTCTGCTGTTTGGGTACAAGGTCAGGGCAGAGTAATCATTTTTTAGTGAGATGATATTTGGCCAAATTGCTGTGGGTAAGGAACAGAAAATACTAAGCTGCACTTTTTTCCTAGGAGTTAGGAAATCTTCCTGACTTTTAAAAAGTCTTCTGTGGGAGGATGATGAATTTTGGGCAGGCTGTGGATGGACTATGGCTGTCCATTTCCCACCTCAGAGTTGGCAGTGTGAAGTTCCACTGAGATTAATTCTTCTGCATAGAAAGACAAAAGAAAACTCAAAAGACATTCAGCAAGATTTGGCCACTTTGGAGAGTTGGGTGGATGAAAAGCCTCATGAGGTTCAACAAGGACAAGTATAGGGTCCTGCACCTGGGGAGGAATAACAGGCTGCACCAGTACAGGTGAGGGGTGACCTGCTGGGAAGAAGCTCTACAGAGAGCTATCTAGAAGTGCTGGTGAACAAGTTCCCCAGGAGCCAGCAATATGCCCTTGTGGCCACAGAGGCAAATGCTCTCCCAGAATGCATGAAGAAGAGTGTGTCCAGCAGGTCAAGGGAGGTTCTCCTCCCCCTCTACTCTGCCATGGGTGAGGACACATATGGAATCCTGGATCCAGTTCTGGGTTCCCCAGTTCAAGAGGGATAGGGAAATACTGGAGAGAGTGCAGGGAAGGCTACAAAGATGATGAGGTGACCTCATGATGTAGACCCTCATTTAGACCTAGTAGGTTGTCTGTGGTTAAAATTCTGCTCTGAGGTGTGGCAGGTGTTCAAGGCTGGCTTGCACAGGGCTCTGAGCAACCTGATCTAGTTGAAGATATCACTGCAGAGAGGTTGGAACTAGATGATCTTTAAGATACCTTCCAACACAAACCATTCCATGACTCTGGAGAGTTCTCCAGTAAGCAACAAATAATTTAAGCCATCAAATGATGCATATTGCTGACAGGTACACTAAAGCAATTGTGGAACTGCTGGCTGGAGCTGTGGGGCACTGAATGTGGCTGAAACAGCAGGCAAGAAATGTTGAAAGCCTTGGGGTTCTCAAAAGCAAGCTGGTGGCCCAGCTCTTACTTTATTCCAGGAAAACCCTGGAACAATACCATGCTTCCTAGCGTGGAGGTGGAAGGATGGTTTTTCTGTTCTTGGAGGGTGAAGCTGCTAGGGAGAACTTGTGAGACCAAAGTGTCATTTCTCCAATTAAAACAGTTGCTTTGTGCCACATTGATTCTTCTGATCTTGTTGCCAAGTGGTTTGAGTCTGAAGGCTAATTGAGAGCTGGTTGAGATTGATCAGACCCTGGAGTGCAGGTGCTTTCTGGTTTGCTGTGCTCACAGTGAGAACAGAGAAGTAAAAGTGATTTTTGGCGTGGTAGCCATGTGCAAAGGACAAGAGGACTGTGTGACGCCTGGAAGGGCTTAGCTGTGTTAATCTGAGCTGCTGTATCTCTTTTGTTGAAGGGTTCCTGGACAGTGCTGCAGGAAAGCTTCCTGCAGCTCTTGTGCCACAGGTTCAGCCATACCAGCCAGACATGTTTTTTCTACCCCCACAATCCCAGTGTAGTGCAGGTTGGAAGGGACCTCTGGAGATTGTCCAGTCCAACCCCCCTGCTAAAGTAGGGCTACCCACAGCAGCTTGCCCAGGATGACAATGTCCAGGTGGCTTTGGAATCTCTCCAGAGAAGGAGACTCCACAACTTCTCTGGGCAGCGTGCTCCAGGGCTCCAGCACCATTAGACTGAGGAATTTTTTCCTTATCTTCAGAAGGAACCTCCTGGGTTCTGTCTTGTGCCCACTGCATCATGTCCTGTCCCTGAGAACCACTGGCAAGAGTCTGGCTCCATCCTCATGTCCCCCACAGGTCCTTAGCTCTTGTTGAGCCTTGAGAAGATGCCCTCTGGGGCTGCTCTTCTCCAGGCTAAACAGTTCCAGGCCCATCAGAATTTTTGTAGACCTTTGCTGTAGCCTCTCCCGTAGTTCCCTGTCTCTCCTGAACTGAGGAGCCCAGCACTGGACTTAGTCCTCCAGATGTAGTCTTACCATGGCAGAATAAAGGAAAATGAGAACCTCGCTCAACCTTCTGTCCACATTATTCTTTGTGTACCCCAGGAGACCATTGGTCTTCTTGGCCACAAGGGCAGATTGATGGCTCATGGGGAACTTGTTGTGTACCAGCACTCCCAGGTCCTTGTCCATGCTGCTTCCCCACAGGTCTCTGCCCCACCTGTACCGGTGCAGGGGGTTGTTCCTCCCCAGGTGCACATCCCTACACTTGCCCTGGTTGAACTTCATGAGGTTCCTGTCCCTCAACTTTCTATCCTGGCCAGGTGGAAGGATCCACTTCAGAATGGTGAGGATCATGTGTGAAGGCAAACAGAAGGGTTTTCCCTGCAGGATTAAGGCACGAAGTGGTCACTTACAAGGAAGAACTTGTAACCAGTTGTCATCTGAATAGATTAGAACATGGAGCTTGGATATCTGCTCTACCTACTTATGGAAGCTCACAATCCAAAAGTGTTTCTCCCCTTCAGGCCATCAAAGGCCAGTTCTGAAAACACCTTCTAGTTTGTGTCAGAAAAGACTCACTGCAGTCCTCGTGCTCTGCAGCTGCTGCTTTCACCTCACCTCCATTCCAACCAAGCTGCAGAGAGGAGATGTGCTGGTTGTTGTGTGTGTCCTGCTTGTGTGGTGCTCAGTTGGTGGCTGGGGTTAAAGCCCCACAATCTGTTTATAGACTTGAGCTTTTTATTTTTCACTAGCAAAATCAGCAGGCTTTGGGCAGCTGCCTGAAGCTCATTAGAAAATGTCCATCCAAAGCAAGTCAGGAGGAGAGAGGTTAATTCTGATGGGGGCAGTGGGCACTTCAGCTGAAATGCTAGAAACTGGAGCTGGGAAGGGAGCCTGTTTTGTGTATTGTTATATAGTGAAGAAACTTTGTTACCTTCCTTTTTGATTGCTTTCTATGTTACAACCCTTTTGCTTTCCAAAAGGAATTGATCAAGGTGATTAATTTAGTGTGATAACGAACAGGAATCTCTTCTTCCTACTCCTCCATGACCTATTTACTGCATAGCTGCCACACACCGGAGCCTACTGGGTTAGAAAAGCGCTGAGCAGCTCACTTAAGATTCTACCAATTGTAAACATTAGGCTTAAAAATAAATAAATAAAGATACAAATTCCAGCTCTGTCCCCTTCACTCCATCAGCATGAGCTGGAGTCACTGGGAGAAAGCATTTTGTTTGGGAGCAAGTGTTTGGAATGTGTCTAGTTGAAGCAGAACAGTTATATAACACCACATAAGCCTGAAATTGGGTTACTAAAGTTTGTCCTAGATGCTAAATTTGTCCCCTGGCTTCTTGTCCTGGCACTCAGCACTCCTCCTAACCTGACTGGTTTTTTTTCTCCTTTCTTCATTATTTTCCCAAGTTAGAGCATAATCATTGCTATCTGAAAGTCCCTTCCAGCCCCAAGCATTGCATGATTCTATGACTGGCAGCAACCTAATGAAGTTCTGCAGTGTAACAGCTCCTTACTCCTCCTTTTTTCTGTGCTCTATCCTGTTTTCCATGCAAAAACACCAACAAAAAGTCCCTGGGTTGCTATTTTTTTTTGCTTGTTTGTTTAATAAAGAGGTTTTGGAGGCCTATCTGAAGGCAGGGAAGATGGCAGGCACTGAGCCATAGAATCACAAAGGTTGGAAGAAACCTTTTAAGATCTTTGAGCCCAACCATTAACCCAGCACTGCCAGGTCACCACTGAACCATGTCCCTCAGCACCACATCTCCATGGCTTTGAAACCCCTCCAGGGATGGGGACTTGGCCATAAGAAAACCAGAAGGAGTTGCTGTTGTCTGGTCTACCTCTGATGCAGTTGTAATTTGAATGATCCTTTGACCTCCTCACCCCTCATCTTTTCCTGCCATTTTGATTAGGTTTGGGTTAGTTAAATAATGCAGAGCAAGACAGGGCCAAGAGTGATCTCTGCATCTCTTACATGGCGTTGCAGGGGCAGAGTATCACCTCCTCCTGTTTCACTGAGGTTTAGGGATTTGGAAGCTAATCCCCTTTTATTCTGTTTAATGTGAGTTGTGTTCTTCTAATGCTTGGGTCCTTCAGCTGAAACATTATGCAAGGCTCAGTCATTAGCTGGACAAATTCAAACAGATCCTTATCGACACCATTATCTTGTCAGCCAAGTGTGTCATCTCCTCAGGTGACATGTGGGGAGTTAATTGGAGCTGTGGTGTAGTGGTGCTTGTTTGTTTCTCCCATTTGATTTATTGCAAACCTCTCCATGTCTTGATTTTGTGTTTTGATTGAGCTTGAGGGAAAGTAATTACTTAGAACCTACACATGTCAAACCCATCCTTTAACCCTTTCATTGTCTTCACTAGTTTGGTTATCACCACTTATTATAAATCAGCCTCTGCAGTCTGGGGATCTCCTTAGAACCACAGAATCATTTGGGTTAGAAAAGACCTTTAAGGTCAAGTCCAACCATTCTCTGACTCTGCCAAGGCTGGCGCTAAACCATGTTCCTCAGCACCATATTGCTGTCTCTCTGAAACCCCTCCAGGGATGAGGATTCCACTAAGAAGAGGTCTCTCCTTGGACACCTCTTTCTAGTTTCTTTCAGATGTTTCTGAATGGATAGATTCAGCCTAGGCAGTGAGTGTGTAGCTGTTGAGGTGCACCTTCTATAGTGGCAGATGAATCAGAGGACCGTCAAATGGTTTAGAAGGAACCTTTTAAGGTCATCCATTCCAACCATGCTTGTAGTCAGCAGGGACATCTTCAACTGAACCAGGCTGCTCAGAGCCCCAGACAATGTGATCTGGAATGGTTCCAGGGTTGAGGCATCTCCCACTGCACCCTCAGTGTCAAACACTTCTTCCTTCTCTCCAGTCTCAATCTCCATCTTTTAGTTTAAACCATCACCACTTGTCCTGTCACAACACCCGCTTCTCGAAAGCCTGTCCCTATCTCTCTTCTCAGCCTCTTGAAGCACTGAAAGACCACCAGAAGGTCTCCTTGGAGCCTTCTCTTTGCCAGGCTGAACAACCCCAACTATGTTTTATGAGTAAGCCAAGTTTGAACTTTGAAGGACTGATTTCAACCATCACTTTCAGGGCCTCACTGGAGCCTTCCTGTTCCTTGTGGAGATTGTGTTCCTCAGTTTTGAGATCTTTGTTCAAAGGAGAGCATGAGGAGGATAAGGAACTCTTCAGTCCAGGCAGCCCTTGTGTGGTAACCTGACTGGGAGTGATGTCAGAGCCTGTTGTGCAGTTTTCAAGTGTATGTTTGAAGAGCTGCTGGCTTAGGTCAGTGCCTTCATGAACTGAGGAATAAGAGCTATCCGTGGAACAAAACAGAAGTTTGGAGCATGTAAGTGAGATGTTCTTGATGTGCCATCAGTGGCAAAAGCCAGATTACTAAGGATAGGATAAAGAGAACAAAGATCTCTAGGCTCATTTCTGTTTCAAGAAGGGTTTCTTCTGGTCACAGCTCCCAGAGCTGCAGCCTCTGAGGACTGGCCTAGCTGACATCATGCCTTGAAGCTACTTGCAGTTCATGTCTGAGTCCTGTGTCTTAACCTCATGACACAGAATCCCAGCATGGTGGGGCTGGAAGGGACCCCTAGACATCATCCAGTCCCAAGCAGGGACATCCACAGCAGCTTGCTCCAGAGAAGAAGACTCCACAGCCTCTCTGGGCAGCCTGCTCCAGAGCTCCTGCACCCTTGCACCAAACAGGTTTCTCCTCATCTTCAGGTGCAATTTTCCGGGTTCAATTTGTACCTATTGCCCCTTGTCCTGTCCCTGGGTACCACTGACAAGAGTCTGGCCCAATCCTCTTGCCCCTCACAGGATGCTCAGCAGCAGCATTGAGAACATTTTCTCGTAGGCTGCTCTTCTCCATGCTCAACAGCCCCAGGTCTCTCAGCCTTTCCTTCTCACACAGATGCTCCAGGCCCCTCAGCATCTTTGGAGCCTCCACTGCACTCTCTCCAGTAGTTCCTTGTCTCTCTTGAACTGAGGAGCCCAGAACTGGACCCAGTACTTGAACTCTGGCCTCAGTGAGGTAGAGCAGAGGAGGAGCCAAACATTCCTCAATGCTCAGCACAGAATATCATTCTCTGGTGGCCTGTTATTTATACTTGTTAGCTTGTGGGCTTTCAAAAGCATTCAGGTTTGAATGCTCATGCCAGCAAATGTTGGTTTGGAAAGCCGGGGTGTGAAAAACAAAGCAGGTGGTTGTTTTGTGTTTGGGTTTTTTTCCCAATTCTCTTCTTCATTTCTTGTTTTTTCTCTCCCCCTTTTTTCTCTCCCCCTTTTTTCTCTCCCCCTTTTTTCTCTCCCCCTTTTTTCTCTCCCCCTTTTTTCTCTCCCCCTTTTTTCTCTCCCCCTTTTTTCTCTCCCCCTTTTTTCTCTCCCCCTTTTTTCTCTCCCCCTTTTTTCTCTCCCCCTTTTTTCTCTCCCCCTTTTTTCTCTCCCCCTTTTTTCTCTCCCCCTTTTTTCTCTCCCCCTTTTTTCTCTCCCCCTTTTTTCTCTCCCCCTTTTTTCTCTCCCCCTTTTTTCTCTCCCCCTTTTTTCTCTCCCCCTTTTTTCTCTCCCCCTTTTTTCTCTCCCCCTTTTTTCTCTCCCCCTTTTTTCTCTCCCCCTTTTTTCTCTCCCCCTTTTTTCTCTCCCCCTTTTTTCTCTCCCCCTTTTTTCTCTCCCCCTTTTTTCTCTCCCCCTTTTTTCTCTCCCCCTTTTTTCTCTCCCCCTTTTTTCTCTCCCCCTTTTTTCTCTCCCCCTTTTTTCTCTCCCCCTTTTTTCTCTCCCCCCTCTGACCACCCTTAGCAGTGTGAGAACCTTTTCTTCTTACTGTAGATCTCCTCTATCCAAGTCCTCCTGTACATATTTGCAGTAAATACTGTCCTGTGTTTGTCACCAGGGAGACTGCAGCTATGACCTGGAGATCCAGCCTCACTTGCAGATTGAAGATGTTCATGTTAGAAGGAGAAAAAGCCACCTTTCCACCACCAGCTCCATGATGGATCAGAAAGCATGCTCATCTGGATCAAGAGGAAAACCATTGTTACCTGATAGAGATGACGATGGGAATGAACTCTTTGCCACATTCAAAGTAACAAAGGCTCTCAGAAGAACTTCAGGGTTAAATGGGGACATGCCTGTGTTGCACTCAGACACCAATACCTCAGCAAGACAGCTTCCTTCTGTTGAAAGCACTGACCAGAGCAGGCAAGTGGATGAGGAACTAGAGGTGACTTTTGATTTAAATGAGTCTTTTGACCTTTGTGACGACAGTGAAAGTCTTGAAATTCAAGCAAGTGAGGCAATGAAGGGATGCACAGCTGTGGATGAAGCTTGTAGGTCACTGGGGACAGCCCACACAGATTCAGGTTATGGTAGCTTCACAGGTGACAAGTCACCGCTGTCCTCTAACTTGTTTTATCTTCCTGAGTCATACCTGGATTCCTTTGCTCTTGTGAGGCCATCTGAGGAGCCTTCTGGGTTAAAGAACACATTCTCTCTTGTGAGAAGGCTTTTAGCACAATCTCCTCCCTCCCTGAATCACCTTGATGCTTTTGAAAGCACACTGAGCAATGAAAAAACACCACGGCCCCTCCAAAAAGTGATTTGTGGTAGCTCTTCAGACAGGCTACAGGACAAAGTCTTGCCTGTGGCTTCAGAAGCTGATGGTTCACTGCTGCTCTTTGACCATCCTGAGCTGAGAGTCACAAGTGAATCGTGTGCTTCTGTCCATGCCTGTTTGCCAGAACCTCTGTCGTCTCCTGAGGCTGCTGCTGGTAGAGCCAAAGAGGAGCATCCCTGGGATGACAGCTTTGAGGGTCTGCTTGCCAATGAGGAATTCCCTGAAACCCAAAGGAAAACTCCAAATCACACTCCAAAAAATAACCCTTCAAAGAAGAGTTTTGTCCAAGAGGATGAGGATCTGGAATTTGATAAGCAAGAAGTGATGATGGATGAAGAGAGGAGTGTCCATTTATTTGACGATGAACATATTCCTGACACAAACAATGGAAGCTATTCTACAAGTAAGAAGCATTTCACACCTTCCCATGAACCCTACTTGATCAGCAGACCAGAGGCAGAGCAAGAGTCTGAGTGGCTTCCTTCAGAGGTGAGCTGCCTGAATGCTGACAAAACCTGCAAGGGGCAACCAACCAGCAGTAAACCCTCCCCCATGGAGGTGTCAGGGGATACCAGTGTGACCAAGCAGCTTCTGGACAATGTTGATCTTTATGATTGCTCTCAAGAGCTCTTTTCTGTCAACTTTGAACTGGGATTTTCCATTGAAGAATGTGAGGATGAAATCCTTGAGGAAAACAGCAGTAACACCAGAAAGTCAACCAGTGCCACAGGGAGTCGTGGAGGTGTGAACTCTGAAACCAGATTGCTGGAGGATAGCTCCAGGCTTGAAACATCACCAAAATGGGATTGCAGAAGTCTTGAGAGAACACACATCTCCACACCATTGCTGTTCCAGGGAAGGGACATGAAGGACAGAGAAGGGGCTGAGGATGCCTCCACTGCAGTGCCTTTCTTGGAGTCAGGAGGTGGAAGAAAGGGAAGAGGATCACCTGAAGCTTTAGCTTTGGCACTTTCTACTCCAACACGTGGAAAGGCTACCAAAAAGACTCCCAGGAATATCTTCTCTAGTGCCAAGGAGATTCCAGAGGTGACTTTTGCAGAAGTAAATAAAAGCCCACAGAGGCAGGACTGTGGGAGTTCAGCCATGGTTAGACTTGAGTCTCCTTTAGGAAGAACTGAAAGCCTGGAAGACATCAACCTTCATCCCTCATGTGTGTCTCCTGCTTCAGGTAAGGATTGCAGTGGTGCAGTTAGTACTTCATGTGTAAATAATAGAATCCAGAGAATTTTGGATGCTTTGGTTTTATGGCTTACTTAGGAAGGATGAATCACAGCATCCTAGACTGGTGGGGGGTGGAAAGGACCTCTGGAGATCATCCAGTCCACCCCCCCTTGCTATAGCAGGGGCACCCATAGCAGGTTGCCCAAGATCACAATGGCCAGGTGGGTTTGGAATCTCTCCAGAGAGACTCCAGAGCCTCTCTGGGCAGCCTGCTCCAGGGCTCCAGCACCCTCACACTGAAGAAGCTTCTCCTCCTGTTCAGATGAAACGTCCTGGGTTCCAGTTTGTGTCCATTGCCCCTTACCTGTCCCTGAACACCACTGACAGGAGTCTGGCCCCATCCTCTGGCCCCCCAGAGGTCCTTTACTTATTACTGAGCATTGATCAGATCCCCTCTCAGGCTGCTCTTCTCCAGGCCAAGCAGCCCCAGGTCTCTTAGCCTTTCCTCCTCAGAGAGATGCTCCAGACCCCTATTCAATCTTTGGCGCTTCCACTGAACTCTGAGTTTTTCTTGCTTCTCACTGCCCTAAGCAGTGAATCAAAGCATTAACCACCTCCTTTTGGGTGCCTAAAACAGACTTTATTTTTTCTCCTTTCTCTTTGAATTTGTCTGATAGCCTTCATATTTTCTGAAGATGATTGATTGTTGAACATCACCTTTCTTCCTGAGTCGTCACACCTTCAAAGGGATATTTTGGTTTGCTGAGTTCAAACCCTGCCCATCTAGTTAATGAAGAATAATAATAAGAGGAATATATCAAGTAAGATTAAAAAAACCCAAACAACAAATCCCCAAAAACCCCAAAGAGCCAAACAAAGTCAGACTTGATATGGCCCTAGGCAACCTGATCTAGTTGGAAGTCTCTCTGCTTTCTGCTGGGGAGTTGGACAAGATGACCTTTGAAGGTCCCTTCCAACCCAATGCAATCAACGAAAAACAACAACAACAAAACAAACAAAAAAAGCCCCAAACAAACAACAAGGGAAAAACCAAACCAAAAAAACAAAACAACCAATCAAACAAAACCCAACCAACCAACCAACAAAACCCCCAGAACCGAACAACAGCACCCCCAAATATGGCTGTACTTGTATGGAACCAACCAGCAATAGGGCAAGAGGAAATGGCCTCAAAGTTTCAGGGGAGGTTGAGGTTGGGCATGAGGGACAATTTCTTCCTCAAAAGGGTTGCCAAGGCTTGGTCCAGGCTGCCCAGGGCAGTGGTGGAGTCCATATCCCTGGAGGGGTTTCAAAGGCCTGGAGATGTGGTGCTGAGGGACATGGTTTAGTGGTGACCTGGCAGTGGTTAGTTGGTTGGACTTGATAATCTTGGAGGCCTTTTCCAACCATGATGGTTCCACGATTCCATGAAAAGAAATCAGAAAGAAGACTTTTTAGTGAGCTCTGGTGTTGTTTCAGTGCACCCAAAGTGATGTGTATCACAGAGCACTTCTCTTACTCAACTTTTAAGGGCTTCTTACCCGGGTTTCATTCTTCACCTCCCATTTTTTGTGGCTCTGCCTCCTGGGATAATCACTTCCTCTCAGAGCCTCTCCAGGTGAGGAAGATGTATTGTCTATCTCAGCTGGAGATGATTTATTTTGAGTAAGAAGGGTAAAAGGAACAATATTTGCTGCACAGATCAATAATTCATCTCCTTTGTGGGTCCTTTGCTGAGAGAGACAGGTTTTGATTGCCCAGCTCCAGCAGCATTGTGTTGGGAACAAGGACATCTCCTTCGCAGCCTTGTTGACTCTTGTTTTGTCGGCAGGACCCAGCAGTGAGAGCGAAGAAGAGATCATTTTCCAGAGAAAAAACAGGAGAAAGAAGAATGTTTTGAAGTCTCCTGATGTGAGTCTTGGAAAAAGAGACAAACAAAGACCAGAGAAGCAAAGTGAAAGAGCAGAGGGAACAAACCCTCCCTGCAATTCTTTCTGTTTCCACAGGTTCGGAAGGACTCCGATGTTGAGTCACCCGTCCGTGCCACCAGGAAGCGCCAGCACCCTCTGAACATGGTGAGTGGGACAGAGGGAAACAGCTCCTTTGGGGAGTGGATATTTGAACTTCAACCTCTTCCTCTGGTCTGCAGGACTGTTCTTATTGAAAATACAGTCACAGTGTTGTTTGGCTTGGAAAAGACCTCTAAGGTCATCTTTACTCCTGTTCAATCTCTTTATTGATGATCTGGATGGGGGGATTGGGTCAGTCATCAGTGAATTTGCAGATGACACCAAGCTGGGAGGAGATTTTGATTGGTTAGAGGGCAGAAGGGCTCTGCAGAGGGACCTTGACTGACTGGACAGATGGGCAGAGTCCAACAGGATGACATTTCAACATATCCAAGTGCTGGGTGCTGCACTTTGGCCACAACAACCCCATGCAGAGCTACAGGCTGGGGTCACAGTGGCTGGAGAGCTGCCAAACACAAAGGGACCTGGAGGTGCTGATTGACAGCCAGCTGAACATGAGCCAGCAGTGTGCCCAGGTGGCCAAGAAGGCCAATGGCATCCTGGCCTGCATCAAGAATAGTGTGTCCAGCAGGAGCAGGGAAGTCATTGTGCCCCTGGACTCAGCAGTGGTTAGGCCACACCTTGAGTCCTGTGTCAGTTCTGGGCCCCTCAGTTTAAGAAGGACATTGAGACACTTGAGTGTGTCCAGAGAAGGGCAACAAGGCTGGGGAGAGGCCTTGAGCACAAGCCCTATGAGGAGAGGCTGAGGGAGCTGGGATTGTTTAGCCTGGAGAAGAGGAGGCTCAGAGGAGACCTTCTTGCTCTCTACAACTACCTGAAGGGAGGTTGTAGCCAGGAGGGGGTTGGTCTCTTCCAGGCAACCAGCACCAGAACAAGAGGACACAGTCTCAAGCGGCACCAGGAGAAGTTTAGGCTGGAGGTGAGGAGAAAGTTCTTCACAGAGAGAGTTGTTAACCATTGGAATGGGCTGTCCAGGGAGGTGGTGGAGTCACCATCCCTGGAGGTGTTCAAGAGGGGATTGGATGTGGCACTTGAAGCCATGGTTTAATAGTCATGAGGTGTTGGGTGACAGGTTGGACTTGATGATCTTTGAGGTCACTTCCAACCTTATTGATTCTATGATTCTAATTTCAACTGTCAACCCAGCACCACCATGGCCATTAAACCATTTCCCTAAGTGCTGTGACTACAGATTTCTTCAACACCTCCAGGGATGGTGACTCCACCATCTCACTGGGCACCCTGTTCCAATGGCCAATATCTTCTGCCATCTGGCCTAAGGTGTACGAAGAAGGCTGCATTAGTAAGAGTGTGGCCAGCAGATCAGGGAAGGTTCTCCCCCTCCGCTTTGCCCTGCTGAGGTCATATCTAGAGTCCTGGGTTGGGTTCTGGGCTCCCCATTTCAAGAAAGACTGGGAACTGCCTGGCTGACTGTGTTTGTGAAATGTTCCTCTAGTCTGACATGTCCAGTGATGACAGCAGCATGGACTTTCAGCAGAGCACCAGGAGGATCACAGACACCAGCTCAGCAGCTGCTAACAAAAACCAGCTGAGAAGTACCAAACGGCAGAAGGTCAAGAGCACTTTTTCACACAGGGTATGTGATGTCAGGTGGCTTTCTTCACACCTTGAATGTCACATCTGGAGCAGTTTGCATTGAAGTGGTAATGTTGATAACTGCTCTGCTTTGTAATTGACTCCCTAGTCCAGATCAGGCAGGGAGAGAGTCAGATGGAGAGAGTCCAGTGGAGGCTACAAAGATGCTGAGGGGCCTGGAGCATGTGTCTGAGATGTGTCCATGACTACAGTTCATGTCAGATGCCTCATCTCCCTAATAATGTGCATTCTCAAAAATCCCAGGATCTCACTGTGGTGGGTTGGAAGGGACCTCTGGGGATCATCCAGTCTAACACATGGGGGCACCCAGAGCAGATTGCCCAGGATCACAATGGCCAGCTGGGTTTGGAATCTCACCAGAGCAGACTCCACAACCTCTCTGGGCAGCCTGCTCCAGGCCTCCAGCACCCTCACACCAGACAAGTTTCTCCTCTTCTTCAGATGGAACCTCCTGGGTTTCAATTTGTGCCCGTTGCCCCTTGGCCTGTCTCTGAGCACAACTGACAAGAGTCTGTCCCTGTCCTCTCGCCCTCCACAGGTCCTTTAGCTCTTGCTGAGACTGAGAAGATGCCCTGTCAGGCTGCTCTTTCCCAGGCTCAACAGCCCCAGCTCTCTCAGTGTTATAATCAACCTTTGGCAGGCTCTGTCTCTCTTAAACTGGGGAGCCCAGAACTTGGCATGTGTAATGTTAATTAATTAGCAGCCAGCTCCTAACTACAGTTTAATTAATTTTTGTCTCCTGTAGCATGCAGCAAGACAGTTTCTAGATGAAGAAGCTGAGCTGTCCCAGCAAGATGCAGAGGTTGTCTCATCTGATGAGAATGAGGATATAGAGAGCGAGCTGAGCTCTTCCCTTGCTCAGTTCCTGAATGATGAAGCAGAAGTCACACAAGTGTTGAATGGTGAGTGAGGAGGTTTGGGTCTGGTTAGAAGCTAAGGGGTGTTGTGTTTGAGCATGGCCTGTTGATCAGCTAATGTAGAATCATTAAGGTTGGAAAAGTCCTCCAAGAACATCAAGTCCAACAATCTCAGTTCACATTTGCTGTCCTAGGTCAGCTGTTGAAGGGTGGTTGTAGCTACATGAGGGTTGGTCTCTTCTCCCAGGCAACCAGCACCAGAACAAGAGGACACAGTCTCAAGCTGTGCAAGGGGACGTTTAGGCTTGATCTTAGAAGGAAGTTCTTCACAGAAAGAGTGATTGCCCATTGGAATGGGCTGCCTAGGGAGGTGGTGGGGTCAACATCCCTGGAGGTGTTTAAGAGCCTGGATGAGGCACTTGGTGCCATGGTCTAGTTGATTAGATAGGGTTGGGTGATTGGTTGGACTTTCTTGATGATCTTGGAGGTCTCTTCCAACCTGGGTGATTCTGTGATCTTTCTGGAGCATTTTTGCTTCAGTCAGCAGGAGCTTTCTAAAGAAAGACAGCAGAGAAAGAACATTGGTCTGTCTACCTTATGTTCATGGTGCAGAAGGCATTGTGGGACTGAGGAAAATCCACACAAATTTGGCAAAAAAAAAAGCTTTGGAAAATGGCAATGAACAGCTTTATGGAATCACAGAATAGCTGTGGTTGGAAGAGACCTCTAAGATCATTGAGCCCAACTGCCTGGTCACCATTAAGCCATGTCCCTCAGCCCCACACTTCCATGGCTTTGAAACCCCTCCAGAGATGGATTCCACCACTGCCCTAAGCAGCATGGGCCAGGCCATGACAACCCTCAAGGGGAAGAAGTTGTTCTTCCTATCCAACCTAAACCTCCCCTGGGGCAACTTGAGGCCATTTCCTCTTGTCTTGTTCCTTGGGAGAAGAGACCAACCCCACCTGGCTCCAGTCTCCTGTTAGGAATTACTGAATAAGGAGAAGAGTAATCAATGAAAACGTGAATCCTTCCCAACAGCTCTTCCTTTTCTCTTCCTGCTTGCTTTCAGAGTGTGAGATGAAAGGAGTTTACCTGAAATCCGTCCGCAGCCCAGCTCTGGGCACCAGCTACAAAATGGTCCATCGTGCGTTCGACAGCATGGCCATTTTCTCACAGGTATGGAAGGAGATGACCTCTCCTTGTGAAATTCCACTGGCCTCTGACCATGCTTAGGTTTTAATCCTGCTCTGAAGTCCGGTTGCAGCCATGCTCTTGTCTGCGGGCAAGCATCAGTGCTGAGAGATCGCATTTGCTCCAACAGTTAGAAATTTAGCTCCTGAAACATCTAGGAGATGATAGGGCAGCTGTCTCACAGTGCTTCTGACTGCTCCTCAGCACTCTGGCCGGGTGTTTCTTGCTGTCCACTGTCACTGGGGACTGACTAGAGTCCAGCAGAGACTACAAAGCTGCTGAGGGGCCTGGAGTGTCTCTGGGAGAAGGAAAGACTGAGACCTGGGGATGTTGAGCCTGGAGAAAAGCAGCCCCAGAGGGCATCTTCTCAGCGTTCAGCAAGAGCTAAAAGGTCTGTACGGGGGCAAGCTGATGGGGCCAGGCTTTTGTCAGCAGTGCCCAGTGACAGGACAAGGGGCAACGGACACAGACTGGAACTCAGGAGGTTCCACTTGAAGATGAGGAGAAACTTGTTTGGTGTGAGGGTGCTGGAGCCCTGGAGCAGGCTGCCCAGAGAGGCTGTGGAGTCTCCTTCTCTGGAGAGATTCCAAACCCAGCTGGCTACTGTGATCTGGGCAAGCTGCTGTGGGTGCCTCTGCTTTAGCAGGGGGGTTGGACTGGTTGATCTTGAGAGATCCTTTCCAACCTCACCATGCTGGCATTCTGTGAATGCAGAGCCCTAGATTTAATGTCAAGAACAAATCACTGGGGCTTTTTTAAGACACAGCAAACTTGCAGTTGTGCTCACTGATCATTTGCCAGCAGGTCACAAGAAGTCATGGGGCTTGAGCAATTTTGTCTAGTGGAAGGTGTCTCTGCCCATGGCAGGGGAGTTGGAGCTAGATGATCTTTAGGTCCTTTCCAACCTACACCATTTTATGAATCTATGACTCAATGTCCACAGCCTCAGCTCACAATGTCAGTTTTGTGGTTGCTCCACCTGAGGTTCTGCAGAAATAGCCAAGTTTGAGCTTCCATTTTACTTCACACATTGCACAGATGTGTGCATGGGATGGGTTTGATCAGCAAAGTGCACATACGGAGAGGAGCAGAATCCTCACAGGGCTTCAACGCTCACCAGGTTTGGCGTTTCCTCCACAGATTCCTGAGCAAGACCAGACTTATGCAGAAGACAGCTTCTGTGTGGGAGAGGAGGAAGAGGAGCCTTGCCCCCAAAATGAATCTAGTGAGGAAGAAGTGAATGTGAATTTTGATCTCCTACACGACGAGACCTTCAGTGGTGGGAGGAAACAGTACCTGACCCGCCGCAGGAGGAGGCTAAACCAGGCCAGGGTGGAGGAGACCTGCTCTGTCCCACTGCAGAAGAAGAAACCATCCCGGATTATTGTCCTCAGTGACTCCAGTGGGGATGAAACCATCAGCAGCAGTGAGAAGCCTGTGAGACCAGACTGTTTGAGGGCAGAACAGAAAAACAAGCCACCCAAGGCATTGCCTTCAGCCGCCTCTGTGCAGCATGAAGGAACTGCTGGGGATATTGTTGCTCAGCAGTCTGTGAAGGACAAGAATGAGTTACTTCTTGGGTTGAAGGCTTCTGTATCTGAAATGCTGGATTTTCACCCAGAGCATCATGGCAGAAGGACATGCTCTCTACCAGCTGTCCCTGAGCCAGGGAAGGAGGATCTCCAGGCTCCCTCTGAGGTTGGTGTCAACTCAGTACAACATTTATTCTCACCTCACTCTTTGCTAGATAATAAGAAGCTGTGGATGCTTCAAGCCTGAATGTGTTGAAACCCAAATTGGATGGGATCTTGAGCATCCTGATCTAGTGGAAGGTGTCCCTGCCTGTGGCAGTGGGGGTGGAACTAGATGACCTTCAAGGTCTCTTCCAGCCTAAACCATTCTGTGATCCTCTCACCTCACATTTGGATAGATGATCTGACCCATGGGGACCTGTCCTGGTGTTGTTCTGTTGTTTTGGGGGCTATCAGGAGCACAGTAGCAAAAGGTGGCAACCTTTGTTGGGTCCATTCTGCTTTACATTGTCTCCCTTTTCTTTGATGTAGGGCTTTTTTTACTCACAGTGTAAATTGGAGAGTGTCTTGGAGAGGATAAACTGTCCTGAGTCTGCTGCTCTGGAGGAATGTGAATCTATTTCAAACAGCACAGTGTCCACTGATTCATAAAATCACAGGGTGGGTTGGGTTGGAAGGGACCCTAATTAGAGATTGTATAGTTCCAACCCCTCTCCATGGGCAGGGACACCTTCTAGACCAGGTTGCTCAAGGCCTCATCTAACCTGGCCTTGAACACCTCCAGGGAGGGAGCATTCAAGACCTCCCTGGGCAACCTGTTCCAGGGTCTCACCACCCTCACTAATCCTTCCTAATCCCCAGTCTAAATACCTTGGGTTTGTTTAAGATTTTATTAACTGGAGTGGAACCTTGGAATCATCATCAGTTAAAAGCCAGTATTGATTTTCTAGGCACATTGTTCTTCAGCCTCATCCTTCTGTGATCTCTCAGAAACCCTGATTTTTACCACAGGTGGGAAGTTCCTTGAAGAGTGCCTGCAGAAACCCTTCAGTTCCACCTCCCTCTTCTTCCACAAAGACCTCTGCAGTTCCAGTTCCATTTCCACCTGCTCCTCTGGAGAAGCCCCCTTCCCTCTGCATTCTGGCAGACAGCAGGGAGATCTCCTCTGGAGCTGAGGTGATCTCCTCTTTGAAGGCCCTGCATGGCATGAAGGTGCAGATTTGCTCACTGGGCAGCAGTGATTATGTGGTCAGCAACCGCCTGGCCGTGGAGAGGAGGTTTCTGTCTGAGCTGCTGAGCCCAGCCAACAGGAACAAGGTCACCCAGAGGATCCAGTGCCTGCAAAGCATCTTTGAGAGAGTCTGTATGATCGTGGAGAAGGACAGGGCTAAAGCAGGTAGGTGTTCCCAGCTTGGGGGCACATGGGGACACACTGGGCACACTGCTTTGGTGTGTGGTACAGGACAGAAAATAGACGGAAAACCATCTTGTGAGCACAGCTTTGCTTTGGTGACACAAATGTAATGGCTCAGCTATGGAAACAAGGACAGAATTGGTCACTTTGTGTCCACTTTGTGCCCTTTTTGCTCATCAGGCCCTTTTCTGAGCACTGCTGCTTTCTTGTTTGCCAGCATCCAAGTACATTCTAACTTCCATAGTTCTCCCAAACCTCTGGTAGCTTGGTCTCTCCTGTTGTCCAGCCTTTATTAAGTGTTCCTCCCAACCCTCTCTCCAACTGATATTCCTCAATCTCTCCCATAACACCTCTGACCCCTCCTGTCTTCCTTCATATGTTTCCCTCATCATCTTTTCAGCTCCTGTGGATGAAACAAATCCATTCATGGTTCTACAAGTGTTGAAGGCCAGGCTGTTTGGGGCACTGAGCAACCAGTTGCAGATGTCGCTGGTGACTGCAGGGGGGGCTGACTGGATGAGCTTTAAGGTCTCTTCCAACCCAAGCAAGTCTGTGACTCTCAAAGCAGGGCATCTTTGAGCTGTTTTGAGCTGTTTGGTTGGAGAAGACCTTTAAGATCAAGTCCAACCTTCAACCCAGTCTCCTTTTCTCCTGGCTGAACAACCCCAGTTCCCACAGCTGCTCCTCCTCACCACACCTTTTCTCCAGGCACTTCAGCAGCTTGGTTGCCTTTCTCTGGCCATCAAAACCATGTCCCAAAGTGCCTTGCCCACGTTTGTTACCACCTGGACAACAGTGATTCCTGCTGGATGTGCTTTCTCACTTGGATCTCACTCAGATCTCCATTTTCACTCTGCAGGAGAAACATCTCGGATCTTCCAGAGGACACAGTACTATGATGGGGTCCTTGCAGCCTTGGTCCAGGCTGGGGTCCGAATTCTCTTCAGCTCTTGCCAAGAGGAAAGTGCTGCTCTGCTGAAGGACCTGGCTTTGGTGGAGCAGAGGAAAAATGCTGCCATTTGTGTGCCAGCAGAGGTGGAGGGTCACAAGAGGGAAATGCTCAACTTCTACCTGACCATTCCCAACCTCAGCTACCCAGCTGCTCTCAACATGTGCCATTGCTTCAGCTCCATCAAGGAGCTGACCAACAGGTAACAGCAAAGGTGTTCAGAAGGTGCTTTGAGGCCTGACTGCTTTGGTTCTTGTGTCTCATCCAGGACTTTCTGCCAAGGGCGTTGCTTAAGGAGATCTTCTCTCTGCCTTGTTGTTAGAACCATAGGGTTGTTTCATTTGGAAGAGACCCTTAAGACCATTAAGTCCACCATTGCTAAGTTCACCATTAAACCATGTCCCTCAGCACCACATTCCATGGCTTTGAAACTCTTCCAGGGATGGGGACTCCACCACTGCTGTGGACAGCCTGGGCCAGGCCATGACAACCATTCTGGGGATGAACTTGTTGCTCACATCCAACCAAAACCTCCCCTGGTGCAATCTGAGGCCATTTCTTCATGTCCCATCACTTGTTCCTTGGGAGAGGAGAACAATCCCCACGTGGCTCCAGCCTTCTTTCAGAAAGTTGTAGAGAGCTATGAGTTTTCTCCTCAGCCTCCTTTTCTCCTGGCTGAACAACCCCAGTTCCTGCAGCTGCTCCTCACCACACCTTTTCTCTGGGCGCTTCAGCAGCTTTGTTGCCCTTCTCTGGACCTGCTCCAGTTACTCTCAGAGCTCCTCAACTTTCCTGTCTCCATATCACTCCTGCTCTTCATGCATTTTTCAGTCTCCTCAACCTGAGCAGACCCAGGTCATGACATGGCCCTACTTCAACCACCACCTCCCCTTGTGCCTCACCTTTCCCTCTCCTCTTCCATGGCTTTCCATTTCATCTGCAGCTCTCCTGCTTAGGCTGGTGTGCTCACAGCCCTCAGGAACCTGGCAAGAGGTGACCACCAGTAGCTCCTGGTCTTCCTCTTGCTCTCTTTGCATTGGACACTTCTTGCCTTCTTTTGTTGGTGTCATGCCCTGAAGTGTCCTCCTGCTGTGGTCTCTTACAGCTCCCCCTCAGAGATTGCTGCTGGTGCCCAGGTCAGCGCTCAGAAGGCAGAGGAGATCTTCCGCTACCTGCACTACGGCTTTGACCTGCAGATGCTGCCTGATGACCTCAGTGCCAAGGGGAGAAGCAACACCAAGAGCTGAGGAGGTGAAAGGGGGCTTAGGGACTCTCCCCCCACCAAAGCTGATTTCTTTTAACTGCACTTTATGGAGTTGTTTATGGGTCACTGTAAAATATTGTAAATAAATCCTTGTGGAAATAGCAGGGGTTGGAGGTGCTGCATCCAGCTCGCACCCAAAGGATGGTTCTGACCCCAGCAGGGTCCCAGTCATGGCTGCTGTGTCACACAGACCCATTTCACTACAGAGCTGACCATGTGTACTGTCTGGGCAGACAAATGTTTCCTGGCAATGATCATCCCAAAATTCCCTTAAAAAGGAGAATTATGGCTGAAGGGTTTTGGTGGAGCCAGAAAGGAGGGGACAGAACCAGCCTACAGTCACTTGCCAGCTACTCCAAGATGGGTACCCACAGTTCCTGCTCCTTTTTCCTGACCATAGCACTGAGGGGTTGGCCAACTGTGCAATGGAGATGTATGGGCCCGGGGCAACGAACTTCTCTTGATCTTAGGTGGCATCAGAGATGCCATCCCTTGTGACAAGCCCTCCCCCCTCTCCTGCTCCCAGAGACCTCAGCACGCAGCCGGCTGCTGCCACACTGTGGTTATCTGACAGAACACTCGGTGTGGATTCCTTACTGTCCTATCAGGGGTTCGATGAGATGACCTGCAAAGGCCCCTTCCAGCCCAAAACACTGTGAGGCTTTGATTCCATCCCTTCCTGGAGCATGTTAATGAAGAAGGGAGGGCAAGGAGCAGAGAGAAAGTGCCTCAGTGAGGCCTGAGTGAGGGACCAACATGGACCAGCAGCAGGCTGATGGCAGACATTCAACCTCTTCAGCAACCTGAGGGACAGGGTGAACCTTCAGCCAGCTTGCTGATATCAGACTGGGAGGAGTGGCTGACACCTATCAGGCTCTGGCATTCACTGTGACCTGGCCAAGCTGGAGGGCTGGGGGAGAGGAACCTCATGAAGCTAGATAAGGGCAAATGTAGGGTCCTGCCCCTGGGGAAGAACAACCCCTGCACCAGTACAGGAAGTTCCCCAGGAGTCAGCACTGTGCCCTCATGGCTAAAAAGGCCAATGGTCTCCTGGGGTACACAAACAGTGTGTCCAGCACCTCAAGGCAGGTTCTCCTCCTTTATTCAGGCCCAGTGAGGCCACATCTGGAGTCCTGGGTCTACTTCTGGGCTCTCCCATTCAAGAGAGACAGGGAACTACTAGAGATGCCAGGGGAGGCTACAAAGATATTGAGGGGCCTGCAGCATCTCTGGGAGGAGGAAAGGCTGAGAGACCTGGGACTGTTTAGCCTAAAGAGTACTCACACAGGGGATCTTCTCAATGCTCAGCAAGAGCTGAAGCATGGTGAACAAGAGGAGGGGGGCAGACCCTTGTCAGTGGTGCCAAGGGATAAAACAAGGGGCACAACTTGGAGTGCAGGAGGTTCCATCTGAAGACAAGGAGAAATTTGTTTGGCGTGAGTGTGCGGGAGCCCTGGAGCAGGCTGCCCAGAGAGGCTGTGGAGTGTTGTCTGGAAAGATTCCAAACCCACTTGGGCCATTGTGATCCTGGGCAAGCTGCTGGGGGTTCCCCTCCTTTAGGAGGGAGATTGGACTGGATGATCTCCAGGGGTCCCCTCCAACCCCTACACCATGCTGGGATTCTGGGATTTATCTTTATTGAAAAAAAAAGAAGACAGAAAAGTTGCAGGCCCAGCTGAGAAGAGAGAGAGGAGGGATGGAGAGCTTGTGCACACTTTCTCCACTGCAAAGAGTACAGGTGACCCAAAAGCAACATTTTTTTCCCCACATTTCCTTAATGTAAGAACAGAGCCCTTCAGCAGAGGCTATACTATTACCTATTTATTTTATAGCCACAACTCCAGGAGATCTTTTAGCTGAAATTGAAGCCAAACTTGTCCTGTACTTGTCTCATTGTTCACTTCTCCATCCCTCGGGACAATGAGAGAAAGAGGAAGGAGGAAGCTGAGCAAAGGAAGTGCCACTTGGTACTGACAGGAAGGGGCAGAGGTGGCAGGACAGGCAGCACACTGAGTGGTGTTAATACACAAAATCAGCACAGGCCAGGAGGTCCACAACCACCCCCAACCCCTTGGCTGCAGAAGAAAGGTGCTGAAGTGTTGAGCTACTAAAATCCACAGAGTTCAGAGAGAAAAGTAGTCATCACCCTGCTCCTCCTCTGAGGAGGCTGCTGCCTCTATCACAAAGAGGTTCTCCACGTCAGCAGTTGGGGCCACCTCTGCAAGGAGAAAAATGGGGGGGGTTATTAGTGTGTGGTGGGTTTGGAAAGCACCTAGAGGAGGTGCAAAAAGCCAAGAGGCTCAGGAGAAATAGCCTGCAGATCTCCAACATCCAACACCTCCATGGTGATATTCAAGGCAAGGTTCAACAAGGCCTCAAGCGACCTGGTCTAGTGGGAGGTGTTCCTACCTATGGCAGGGGGGTTGGAACTAGATGAACTTCAAGGTCCCTTCCAACCCAAACCATTCTATGATTCTATAAAAGGAAGTGAAGGAAGCTAAAATGAATGAGGAGTGCCAAAGAGAACTTACTTTGAGTATAGCTGAACTTAGTTTTACGTGAAGTTGGCGTGTCCAGAACTGCTGCAGCCTGAGGGAGAGAACAGAGAGGGTCGTCTTAGACACCTGCACCAGTACAGAGAAGCTAGGGAAATTGGAATCGGCTGGGTCCTGCACTGGAGTTGAGCTGCCCAGGCCCTGTGCTGCATTGCCACAAAAACCTTAGTGGACAAGATGAAATAGCCTCAGGTTGCCCAAAAAAGCCTGTACTTGTGTTAAAGCAACCAGCAATAGGGCAAGAGGAAATGGCCTCAAGTTGGAGGAGAGGTTGAGGTTGGACAGGAGGAACAATTTCTTCCCCAGAAGGGTTGTCAAGGCCTGTCCCAGGCTGCCCAGAGCAGTGGTGGAGTGTCCATCTCTGAAGAGTTTCCAAAGTTGTGTAGGTGTGGTGCTGAGGAACATGGTTTAGTGGTGACCTGGCAGTGCTGGGTTAAGCGTTGGACTGGATGATCTTAGAGGTCTCTCCAAACCTAAGTGACTCTATGATTCTGGTTTCTTAGAGGAGGTACTACTTAGAGAAGAGCTATTTATCATCAGGATTACAAGCACTGGGTTTCTTCTGGGTTGTCAGATGCTACTGAGTTTTGTGACCTTCAGAGACATGAAGTGCCTGCTATGTTCTTCTGTTAGAGAGGAACAGGTCATTGTCACGTGGTATTACAGAACCCCTAAGTTTAGAGATGCATTCCTAGGGGCTGAGTCTTCTGGCTTTTCCATGAAAAGCTGAGATCCCAGGGGCAGAAAAACCACAGAATTGTTTTGGTTGGGAGAGATCTTTAAGACCATTGAGTCCAACCATTAACCCAGCACTGCCAGGTCACCAGTACAGCATGTCCCTCAGCACCACATCTCCATGACTTTTCAGTATCTGAATGGGACTCTTCAAGAAAGCTGGGCAGGGGCTGTTTCCAAGGTCTGGTAGCACTTGGACAAGGGACAATGGTTTGAAACTAGAGCAAGGTAGGTTTAGATTGGACATTAGGAAGAAGTTCATCACTGTGAGGGTGGTGGAGCACTTGAATGTGCTGCCCAGGGAGGTGGGAAGAGGCCCCATCCCTGGGGACATTCAATGTCAGGCTTAATGGGACACTGAGCAACCTGATCTAGGTGCAGATGTCCCTGCTGACTGCAGGTGTTTGGACTAGATGATCTTTAAAGGTCCCTTCCAACCCAGCGAATCGTAATGCCATGGTTCTACACAGTTTTGAAACCCTCCCATGGATGGGGACTCCTCCACTGCCTTGGTGGCCAGGCCTTGACAAACCTTTCCATGAATAAATTGTTCCTTATGCCCAATGCTAGACCTGTTCTCCAGACCCTTTCTTGCCCTTCTCTGGCCACCAAGTGTAGACCCAAAACCCATCAGGCTGGGAGGAGATAGGGGGTGGCTCCTGGTCTGCAGTCCCAGGATTTCTCTGCCTAAGCAGCAGAGGTTGGGCTGATCGAGGTGGATCTGGGCAGCGCTGAGGGGATGCAGCATTACCGACTTCTTCTTGATGTTGTCCCAGGTGCCCCTGCTGCTCTGTGTCTGCTTCTGCATCCTGAAGACATGCCTGTCATAGTCGTTCCTGTAGAGGGAACCCAGCACCTTAGTGTCACCACCCTGCTGCCTGCTGCACACAGGTAGAGGCACTAGGGAACACTAAGGTGAGAAGGACCTGGGCATGGCCATCAAAAGCATCTGCTGGTCACCTCAAGGGGACAGCAACTGTGGGAGGGGTTAACCAGAGGACATGGTTACCAGGCAAAGCTCCACCATTTCTCAGAGGAAGCTCATTTCTTGTCCTTCAGATAAAATGTTTCCATTCCAGTTTCAGACAAGTTGAAGAAACTGAGCTAGGAGGTTAAGACTCAAAACCAGCAGAGAAAACTTTGCTGAGGCTGAAGCTCAAACCACTACCTTCTCCAAGAGGAGAAGGACACTGGACAGGAGATGGACACTGGTTTTGTGGCCTCTGGTCAGTTGATTGCTCACACTGCCAAAGGAAAGGGCTTTTCCTAAACAAGTCCCTCCAGGACTGCACACACTAAATATGGAAGTGACCTGCTGTCCCAGTTCCAGAAGTGATGCTGCTTAGAACACAAAAGACAACCTTGCAGAAAATCCAAAGGAAAAGGTGAGCAGAGGACACTGGAATGAATTCCTACCTGTTGATGGGTGCCAGCATGCCAGGGCTGATGTGCTCACACTGTGGGGTTTTCACCATAGGGAAGATGGCTGAGGAAGGTGTGATGGGGTTGTCCTTAAGTGCAAAGACCTCATCATCGTCATCTCGACTTTCACGCAACGTTGGCAACTGCAAAGGCACATCAGACCCACCCTCTTAACACATCTGCTGAGACTTCTCATGGGTCTGTCAGGAGGTGGCAGTGGGAAACAGACTCTTGTGAACCACTGCTGTATCCCTTGTTCCCACATGGAGGAGACCCAGACTCTCTGTAGACCTCACTCCATTCCCTGCCTTGACTCCACCATGTTCCTTAGGCAGATGCACAGCACGTATGTAGGAAGGTCTCCACACAGCAGCTAAGTGAGGCTTCCATCTTGCTCTTGCTGCTCCTTCCATGGATGGCAAACATTTTCTGGACTTTTTTGGCTACTACACAGCCCCAAAAGAATTTCTGATTAAAGCTACAGGGTCAAAGTCAGCCATCAGCAATCAGGAGAAGGAGCTGAGCATGGCTATACACAGGTCTGCTCACTTTGAAGAGAGGAAAACTGGAAAGGTTCAGATTTACCTTCACTCTTCTGTTCTGAAAGGGTGTGGCAGTGAAAACGTCATCATGGTTGTCCTTTGGCAAATGGTCCAAGAAGTCCCTCATCTGCTGCTTCCTCTTGAAGGTTCCCACTTTGGCACTTATGACTGGCTCCTTCTTATCTACAGGAATTAAAACATCCCTTGTTCTAAGGCAGCAGGGACATGGTTTGACAACTCACCAACTACTCAATGCCACTGACAGAGCCCAGTCCCTCCTCCTTGAGAATATCTCACAGCTTCCTTGTGATCCTCTGAGTTCTGAGACAACTGATGGCTTGAAATAAAACCTCTCTGCTACATCTTACTACAGAATCAAACTGGTTTGGGTTGGAAGGGACCTTAAAGGTCACCCAGTCCAACTCCCCTGCAGTCAGCAGGGACATCTGCAACTGGAGCAGGTTGCTCAGAGCCCCAAACAACCTGACCTGCAATGTCTTCAGATGGGGCAACTTCCACCTCTCTGGATGTCCTGGGCCAGGCTCTCACCACCCTTAGTGTCAAACATTTCTCCTTTCTCTTCTGTCTGCATCTCCCTCTCTTAGTTCAGATCATCAACCCTTTTCTTCCTGTCACAACAGATCCTGCTCAAAAGTCTGTCCCCATATTCATCAGAAGCTTCCTGCAGACTTCACACAGCCACTGCAGGTGCCAGACAGCAGCTGGTATATGATGGTTCCATAGGTCACAGCCATTTTTCAAGTGTCCAAGTCAGGTTGGATACAAACCAGGGAAGTGGTAGATGCCTCATCCCTGGAACCATTGCAGGTCAGCTTGTTTGGGGGTCTGAGCAACCTGCTCTGGTTGCAGATGTCCCTGATGACTGCCTAGATGTCTTAAGGGGACAGCCTCAAACGGTCACACTAGATAACCTTTACATTTCTTCCCAACCTAGCCCAATCCAGTCTGTGACTATTTGCCCTCAGTTGGTAAGGCCAGGTTAAATCTTCCACATCGTGCCCCAAACTAGAAAACTCTAGAAACATTCTTTTTCCTCTTGTACTTTAGTCCTTCATGAGATGCTCCACCAAACCCTGACCCTCCCCCAATGTGTGCTTTTGTCCCCCTCTCTCACTGCCCAATAAATCCTGAACCAGAAATGGTTTGAAGTCTGCAACACCCCCAGAGCACGGTCTCAGTACCCTTCTCTGCTGATTTTGCTGAAGTGTTGCTCTTCTTGGTGTGGAACTTGGAACCTTTTGCCTCTTGCTCGTCCATGTACTTATGATGGCATTCCTCAGCTGAGCGTGAGCCCACCGCCATGGCCACCTCCAGCCAGAAGCCACTTTTGTGCTTGGGAAAGGATGCCACAGCCCTGCCAAGAGAACAAAGCCACAGCTCGTGCCATAGAATCACAGAATGGTTTGGTTTGAAAGGGACCTTAAAGATCATTTAGTTCCAACCCCTTGCCACGGGCAGCGACATCTTCCGCTACACCAGGCTGCTAAAGGCCTCATTGCCTTGAACACTTCCAGGGAGGGGGCCATCCACAATCTCCCTGGGCCACCTGTTCCAGTGTCTCACCACCCTCACTGCAAGGAATTTCTCTATGATATGTCATGCTGGAGAACCTCACTGGGTCAAACTTCCAGAAACCTGCTGGCTGTCCTGGGAAGAACACTATGCCTTGGTTGTAGAGAATCTTGTTCCAGCTGGAACACTCTGGGATAAGCTCAAAGAGGACAGATAAGCTGGAAAAGGGCAGATTTAGACTGCACATTAGGAGGAAATTCATTACAGTGAAAGTGGTGAAGACACAGGGAAGAGGTTGTCCAGGAAGGTTGTGGATGCCCCCCACCGGAGGTGTTCAAGGCCAGGTTGGATGAGGCCTTTAACCTGGAAGGTGTTCCTGCCCATGGTGGTTAGAACAAGATGATCTTGAAGGTCCTCTCCAACCCAAACCATTCTACCATTGTCTCTGATACCTTGTCCATATCCAGATACAAGATAAATTCATCTGCAGCAGGTCCCCTCACCCCTGAGACATGAGCTCACCCAGTCCCAGCGTGATGGAAGTTGGAAGGGATCTCTGGAGATTCATAAAATGGTTTGGGTTGGAAGGGACTCTAAAGGCCACTTACTCCAACTCACTGCTAAAGCAGGATCACCTCATGTCTTTTCAGGCTTCTAATCTAAGAGAAACAAACCCAAACATGCTCATTTTATTACTTAATATATTAAATCTTTTAAGTATTAATTAATGCACTAATCAAACCATCTTGCAGATCTCCCCTTTAATGCACTCAAAGCTGTAAGCACATTGTGTTTATTCCATCAGGGGAGAGAAAATGCTGCCTCTGCCCCACTAAATCATGAAGAGCAACACTTGTACCCTAAAGACTAGTAGTTCACCCTATCCTGACCTACTTGTGGTTTTCTAGTTTACTCAGAGGATGTTTATCACTAGAATAGTACATCCACAAAGAAGTTGCTTGAGGTGTCACTGTCTTTCATAGCTGCATAGAATGGTGGCAGCTGTGGCCTGCAATTACTTCAGATAACTCCCAAGTATCTCCTTTGTTTCACCATTTTTTACTTTGTTAACATGAATTCTTTAAGAGGGAGTTTAAACAGAAAGGATTCCTTTAAAATAGCATCAGTGCCTGAATCTGGGAAACCTAAGCTCTGAGAATATTCTGCCTCCCCACGTTAGAGGGAAACAGAACAGCCACTTGCCTGTAAAGCTTCTGTAGCTCCTTTTCAGACCACTCATCGGCTGCCCTCTGAAAGAGTTCCAGGGATGGCTGCACCTTCTCCCTCTCCTGTTCTCTTGATTTGGCTGCTGAAGACTTGGCAGGGTTAGAAACTCGAGAAGCTTTTATTTTATCAGGAACTTTTGAGCTCTTCCCTTTCACCTGAAGCTCTTCTGTGCCAGTTTCGGCCTCACTGTCAGACTCCAAATAGCTCAGATGGTTGAACCTTCTTCTTCCCTTTGTTTCCTTCTCTGGCCCGAGGAAAGAAGAGGACTCATCAGAAGTTTTTTTTTCTCCAAGGGAATCACCACCATCAGTGGATCCAGGCTCACTTTGCCTCAACACCATGTGATGGGAGGCAGCAGACTGCTTCACTGTCCCCTGCTCACCACATATCTTCTTATTGTTATCCCATGAACCTCTATAGTGAGAGGAGAGTTCAAAGGTTGAAGTCTTTTTATTGAACACAGGTTCATTCCTCCTTTTGACAGACAGGGTGACATCTTCACTAGATTCTTCTTCCTCACCTGTACTTGATGATACAGCTCTTAACAGTTGGTCTTGAAGCTGTTTGCTGGATCTCAAGCAGGACTTGTACCTGTGCTGATGGACAGTCTGCTCTCCCCGGCCTGCTTCTCTCTTCTCCTTCCTCACTCGTGGGGCTCGGCTCTTCTGTCTGCTGAGTGCTTCAGCACTGGAGGAGTTCAGCCTAGCAGAAAGCTGGGCTTTGCTTCTCGTGGCAAAACCTGCCTGCTCACTCTCCTCCTCATCTGAAACGAAGCGCCTGGCCTTCTTGCTTCCACTGGGCTTGAGATCTCCCCTGGAACTCACTCCTGTCTCATTGCTCTTCCCTGAAAGAGGATATGTTGGAGAACATCACATCATGGAGTGGAACATCACAGAGAATCTTCTGCTGCATATTTTATGTTGTTGTCAGAGCTCTGATATTCCCCACTTTGCATTCCAAGTATTAAAATACTTTTCCTACATAAGCATTTAGAGATTCCAAGCAGGGTAGGGGGTGGAAGGGACCTCTGGAGATCATCCAGTTCAACCCTCTGGGCAGCCTGCCCCATGGCTCCAGTACCCTCACACCTAACAAGTTTCTCCTCCTGTTCAGGTGGAACCTCCTGGGTTCCAGTTTGTGCCCATTGCCCCTTGCCTGTCCCTGAACACCACTGACAGGAGTCTGGCCCCATCCTCTGGCACCCCCCACAGGTCCTTTAGCTCTTGCTGAGCAGTGAGAAGATCCCCTCTCAGGCTGCTGACAGAAATGTTCTAGGCCCATCAGCAGCTCTGGTGCCTCCACTGGACTCTTTCCAGTAGCTGCCTGTCTCTCTTGAACTATGGAGCCCTGAACTCAGAACTCCAGATGTGACCTCACTGGGACAATGTAGAGGGGGAGGGAATACTCCCTTGATCTGCTGGCCACACTCTTTTTCACACCCCCCAGGAGACCACTGGCCTTCTTGGCCACAAGAGCACCCTGCATTTATTTTAATTCCTACATCTTGGGAAGCAAAGCCAGACCACAGCTCCCTAGAGTGCTGAACTCCACCCTCTTTCAGCCTCTCTCCAGTGAGATCCAACAGCTCTGTGGCCAAAGAGACAGGAGGAGAAACCTCAAAAACCCCATAATCCTTTCCATTCCAATGTCCAGAAAGAAAGTGTTCCCTTTATGCACGTGAAAGTGGCATTTGCACAGAGTTTACATTTGGAGCTGTCAACATGGAGTTAATGCTGCTCTTAGAGAAGACAAACCAATCAACCATTAAAAGATCACCATGCTGTTCCTGCCCCCACCTCATAAGGCCACTGATTCTGATCAGTATTTCTAAAAGAAAAGGAAAGAAAACCAAACCCACAACTGTTTTTTTTTTACCTTTGCTTTGGATTTTTGGTGTTTCTTCCACTGTCTTTGTGACTTTCTTTCGTTTTCTCTCCGTAGAGACAGAACTGGTCTTTCTTTGAATTTTTTCAGTACTTGACAGCTTCAAAACAAAACAATTTCAGCTCAACCAATAGGGATTAGACACCAGACCTAAGGACAGCAGCCCTGAAAAAGCCAAACATGCAGGACTGAGAGATTCTGAGTCACTTACACTGTCATCAGTGCCTGCTAAACACCCTGTGATGAGCACAGGTGGTTATGGAATCATAGAATGGAATGGGTTTGGGTTGGAAAATACCTTTAAGATCATCAAGTCCAACCGTTCTCTTAACTACCCAGGCTGGTGCTAAACCATCTCCCTCAGCATCTTATCTCTGCAGCTTTGAAACACTTCCAGGCATAGGGATTCAGCCACTTCCCTGGGTAGCCTGGGCCAATCTTTGAGAAACCTTTCAAGGAAGAATTTTCTTCTTATATCCAACTTTAAACCTGCCCTGCTGCAACTTGAGGCCATTTCATCTTGTCCTGTCCCTTGCTCCTTGGGAAAAAGAGACCAACCCCCACCTGGTTCTAACCTCCTTTCAAGGAGCAGCCATACACATGCCTAAACCTGAAGCAACAGAGCCAGGCTCCCTTTGAATTGAAGTAGCTTTACGACAGACAGAAGTAGCCATAACTAGAAGACCCTTACCAGGCTCAGATAATCTGTTCCACCTTCTTCTAAGGTAACATTCAGATCCCTATCCACAAACTGCCTTTGCCCACACCAGAAGTTGAGGGGTGGCTTCACAAGACGACCGCTACGGGTGTAAACCTTGTCTGAGTCAGTCCCTACCCGACTCTGTTTTGGGGGTGTATCTGTGAGGAAAGAAAACAAACAAAACCCAAATAGTCCAAAATGCTGTAGTGAAAATTCCCCTGGGCAGACTTCACCAAGCAGCTCCTTTGCACTGACCACGTGGAAAATGTAGACCGCGCCACCAAGTTTGATTTTCTTCTTTGAAAAGCAATCAGTTAGAAATGAAAGCCCACACCTTAGTATGACCCAAACGTTCTACAGTTTACAGCTTTCTACAGGATATATAAACTTCTAAGCACAGTAAGAGTCAGACAGGGCAATAGAATAATGAAGAGAAGTTGTCACAGTGGAGAGCCTTTAACAAATGAGCTGTTCAGTCTGGAGAAGAGAAGGCTCCGAGGAGACCTACTTGTGGCCTTCCAGTATCTGAAGGGGGCCTACAAGAAGGCTGGGGAGGGACTTCTCAGGATCTCAGGTAGTGATAGGACTAGGGGGAATGGAATGAAGCTGGAGGTGGGGAGATTCAGGCTGGATGTGAGGAGGAGGTTCTTCCCCATGAGAGTGGTGAAGCCCTGGAATGGGTTGTCCAGGGAGGTGGTTGAGGCCCCATCCCTGGAGGTGTTTAAGCCCAGGCTGGACGAGGCTCTGGGCAGCCTGATCTAGTGTGGGGTGTCTCTGCCCATGGCAGGGGGGTTGGAACTAGATGATCCTTGTGGTCCCTTCCAACCCTGACTGATACTATGAAATGAGAGGGGAAAAAAAACCAAAACCAAACAGCTTTTGTCACATTGGGAAGTAATCATGGAATAGTTTAAGTTGGAAGGGATCTTAAAGATCATCGAGTTCCAACCTCCCTGCCACAGGCAGGGACACCTCCCACTAGACCAGGTGCTCAAGGCTTCACCCAACCTGGCCTTAAACACCTCTCTGGAGGGAGGAATCTGATCAAACCTTTATCTAACAGCATAATGAAGTTTGGAGTTTACAGTAAGATATTAAAAATTCAAAGTTAAAGCCAAAAGCTTTTACAGAGTAATACAGCATGGTGGGGGGTTGGAAGAAACCTCTGGAGATCATCCAGTCCAACCTCCCTGCTAAGGCAGAAGCACCCACAGTAATTTGCCCAGGATCACAATGACTGGGTTTGGAATCTCTCCAGAGGAGACTCCACAACCTCTCTCCAGCCTGCTCCAGGGCTCCAGCACCTTCACAGCAAACAAGTTTCTCCTCATCTTCAAGTGGAACCTCCTGAGCTCCAGTTTGTGTCTGTTGCCCCTTGTCCTGTCACTGGGCACTGCTGACAAGAGCCTGGCCCCATCAGCTTGCCCCCTTACATGCCCTTCAGCTCCTGCTGAGCATTGATCAGATCCCCTTCGTGGCTGCTCCTCTCCAGGCTCAACAGCCCCAGGTCTCTCAGCCTTTCCTCCTCACAGAGATGCTCCAGGACTTTCAGCATCTTTAGAGCCTCCCCTGGACTCTCTCCAGTAGTTCTGTATCTCTACTCCTTCCTAACAAATCCAGGAGCAACTAATTCCTTTGGTAACAAAGCAAACAGAATGAATTGTCCCACGATCAATTCTCTCCAGCCCCAGCTGCCTTCACTGTGTGAAAACCATTAAGATGCCATCAAGCTGCTCAAGGACTTGATGTGAGTTCAAACTAAGACCAACAGGAGGAAAAAAGCCACTTTTTCTTTTTTTCTGAAGGATAGGATAATGAAATACTCACAAGTGTTCTCATCAACCTTTGGCAGTACTTCATAGGTGGTGTTTCTGAGATCAGGTCTTTTCCCATTGCTTGCTGTGCCTCCTCCAGTGTTCAGCATGTCCATGGTCAATGGGTCAGCATCTTCATTCTCATCAGTGGTTTGCTTTTGTTCTTTCCTAACAATGTAGATTTTAACAGCAAAAAACCCAAGGTAAGCTCAAGGCCTTCTTCTCACCTTGGCCAAAGCTCACTAGCATAGTGCAGCTGAACCCACATAGACACCACATGAAACACCAAATCAAAGCCCTTTGTGTATGGTCACTATCATGCTAGATAAAGAGAGGAATAAGAGAAAGCTTAAGAGATCCTCCTGAAGAACTGAGCAGTATGGACCTGGAACATTCTCTTTATGCAGACATCTACAATCTTTTCTACTTCTCTAACATACTTAAACAGCAAAATCTTAATCAGTAATTACAAGATGTTGCAATGAAACAGAATCTGCAGAGCAGTTACCTCCTCCTTTCCTCAAGGAACTCCTCAACATATTTCTTCCAATTCTTGGAAAAGCCAAACCTGAATCTTTTGATGAATTGGTAGGGAAAGCCTGTTGGGAACAGCAGTGGGGTTAACATCAACACTTCTCAGCACAAAGCAGAAATCACAGCCTGAAGCATGGTGGGGTGCTGAGTATCTTTGAAGCCCACCACATCTTGAAACACTACAGACAGACAACTTTCCCCACCCTAAAGGACCAGTCCTGCCCCTGGGGAGCAACAACCCCCTGCACCAGTAGAGGCTAAGGGTGACCTGCTGGGACAAGGACCTGGGAGTGCTGGTGGACATCAAGGTCCCCATGAGCCAGCAATGGGCTCCTGTGGCCAAAAAGGCAAATGGTCTCCTGGGGTGCATGAAGAAGAGTGCAGCCAGCAGGTTGAGGGAGGTTTTCCTAACAGAGATCAAGTGGTTACATAATAAGGAAGAACCTCAGTGGGTTTAAATGGAAAATGAGGAATAAAATGAATCCCATCATGTTGTGGGCTCTCAGGGAGATTCCTAAACTTCATATATTCATAGAATGGTTTGGGTTGGAAGGGACCTTAAAGATCATCTAGTTCCAACCCCATCTCATTCCAACTTTGGAGAAAATAATGCGTACTGGTGAGGATAGCTGTAGTCTGATGGTACTGTGGATGGAAAATGCTGGCCAGAAAGCACAAGAGAAGAGCTACAGAATACACATGAAATGGGGAACTTCAGTCTTGAGAAGAGGAAAATGATGACTGTGGTGGCAGGGCAACAGGTGTGGTTACAAGTTTGAGTTACTGTTAGGTACTGTTTTAGCAGTAGTGGTGGGTTTGTGAGCTCTAAGCAGACAGTTGGAGTTCATGATATTAAAGTCTCTTCCAACCTCATTATTTCCATAGATCACACAATGACATCACAGTTTAGTTTAGAAGGGATCTTTGAAGACCATCTAGTCCAACCCTCACATGAGAGTATGTGCTGATACGGGATTTAAAACTTATCTCTCAGGGTAAAAACTGAAGAATATGGTTTGGATGGCTTGGCAAGTGATTCTGTTCAAGGGTCAGCTTCATACTCACTAGCACTTAACAGCTTGAACACCCCAGAATCCCCGCATGGTGGAGGTTGGAAGGGAACTCCGGGATCATCCAGTCTAACATCCCTGATAAAGCAGGGGCACCCACAGCAGCTTGGCCAGGATCACAATGTCCAGGTGGGTTTGGAATCTCTCCAGAGGGAGACTTCACAACCTCTCTGGGCAGCCTGCTCCAGGGCTCCAGCACCCTCACAACAAACACATTTCTCCTCCTGTCCAGGTGGAACCTCCTGAGTTCCAGTTTGTTCCCATTGCCCCTTGTCCTGCCACTGAGAAGAGTCTGGCCCCATCCTCTGTCCCCAACAAGTCCTTTAGCTCTTGCTGAACATTGTGAATATCCTCTTTGTGGCTACTCTTCTCCAGGCTCAACAGCCCCAGGTCTCTCAGCTTTTCCTCCTCACAGAGATGCTCCAGGCCCCTCAGCATCTTTGGAGGCTCCACTGGACTCTTTCCTGTAGTTTCCTGTCTCTCTTGAGCTGAGGATCCCAGCACTGGGCCCAGCACTGCAGCTTTGGCCTCAGAAGGGCAGAGCAAAAGCAGAGGAGAACCTCCCTCGACCTGCTGGCCACACTCCTCAGGTGTTTAAGAACCATTAAGAACCTTCTTACCTTCTTTTCTCATGGAGGCCACATCAATCCTTCCCTGCAGCACGTAGACACTGCCGGAAGAGGTTCTCACTTGGTTGGAGGCGATGCGTTCCATCACGGCGTTACTGTGCCAAAGCTGATCTTTCTTATCTCTGAGAGAGCATGAAGACAAACAACACACTGGTTTCAGAAAAGCAAGGTAAAACTCAAATGTTAGTATTCCCTGAAAGGTGGGCAGAGGTGGTGGGGGCTTCTCTTAGTTGAGAGGTGTCCACTAGACAAGTAACTACATTAGGTGGTTACTAACTACAGGAAGAGTAGATTAGGAGTATGTCCAGCAGATCAAGGGAGATTCTCCTCCCCCTCTAGTCTGCCTTGGTGAGACCTTGCCTGGAATACTGCATCCAGTTTTGGGCTCTCCAGTTCAAGAGGGACAAGGAGCTGCTGGATAGAATCCAATGGTGGGCTACCAGGATGATTAAGGGTCTGGAGCACTGCCCTACGAGGAGAGGCTGAGAGCCCTGGGGCTTTTTAGCCTGGAGAAGAGACAATTGAGAGGGGATTTAATAAATGTTAACAAATATCTGAGGGCTGAGTGTCAAGAGGCTCTTCTTCATTGCACCCTGTGATAGGACATGGGGCAGTGGATATCAACTACAGCACAGGAGGTTCCACTTCAACATGAGGAGGAACTTCTTCACTGTGAGGGTCACAAAGCACTGGAACAGGCTCCCCAGAGGGATTGTGGAGTCTCCTTCTCTGGAGACTTTCAAGACCCATCTGGATGTGTTCCTGTGCGACCTGTGCTAGATTCTATGGCCCTGCTCTGGCAGGAGGGCTGGACTTGATGATCTTCAAAGGTCCCTTACAACCCCTAACATCCTATGATTACTCCTCTCCAAGGGTCCATTTCCCACAGGCTCCCCAAACCACTTCACTGCAAGTTAAATCTGACCCGTGTTTTCTTGATCTTGCAGCAATGTGAACATGACCTGACCATAAACATCACCAAGAGCCCCTCAGAGTCAGTTTTCAGGCGGATCAGATGCTGCCATGGTTCACCACGTAGCTGTAGGAGTAATGGTGCCACCTCAGATACTATGGCAGGAAGATATGGCTGAGGACGGTCTGCACTTCAAGCTGCCACAAACCAGAAATGATGTAGAAGGTCCATCGTGGCACAACTGTCAGGGATCTACTAGACAAACGTGTGTCTATTCCTCTTTCATCAGCTCAGGGCTGGAACTCAAGCTCTTTAACTGGTACTCTCCTGTGTATAGAAACTCCAGCTCCTGCACACCTGATGGAATCCACCTCTTCCTTGAGAAGTTTAAACTCTAACATCACTTTGTACTTACCAAGAATGCCTTCCTTGAAGGTGCAACTCAACCTAAGTCATGGGCAACCTAAGCCATGGGCTAACATGGATCCTTCTTCTCCTCAAGCCTCAGCCTCCAGCCATGCAGTTCCTCATCCCCACATGCCCCAGCTGTGCTGTGCTACCGCCTTTGGAGCAGAGAGGCTCAGTGGGCTAAGCCAGGAGACAGAGACCTTTAGAAAGCATGGCAAGAGCTGTAAGCAGTGTCCCAAGGGTAGGGCTGCAGCCAAGGGACCTGCGTCCTCAGCTGGGGAAGCAAAATAAGCAGCAAAAGCGTGAGAAGCTGCTTCCAGAAGTTACCAAGATGTTCCCAGAAGACACAACTCAAAACTGCAGATGAAGATGGCATAGCCTTTCCATCTCAGAAACTGAAATCCCACCACCATCTTTCTCACCCCACTGAAATCAGAAAATTTCTCCTTACTTGCGTTTTCCTTCCAGAAAGACTGCAGAGTTGCCATCCATCACTTTAATTCTCCAGCTGGTGAGGCAGATAGTTTTCTGCTCAAAGGAAAAAAACAATTCATTTTTAGCTGAGACTGAAGGTATGAAAGGTGTGAGGAAGATGGACATGAATTCCTGTGCAACTCAAGGTGTTTAGGCATCAGAGAAACTAAAACCAACCATTCCACACATCCGTGTTGAGGCATCTTCAAGCTGGACTCTAAACTACAAAACTGCCAGGAATTAGAGACATTTTGAGACATTTGATGTTGGCTTTTAGATCTGAAACAGAGGTATTGTCTTGGAACTCAAGCACATCTAAAAAGCTCCTCACAAAAGGAAAGGTACCTGACACCTATAGCCAGCACCTGTTCAGATCTCTAGTGATCAGTAATGTACTCTGTGCAGAATAGTGTGGCCAGCAGGTCAAGGGAGGTTCTCCTCCCCTCTATTCAGCCCTAGTGAGGCCACATCTGAAGTCCTGGATCCAGTTCTAGGCTTCCCAGTTGAAGAGACAGGGAACTGATGGATAGGGTCCAGTGAAAGCTGGGAAGATGCTGAGGGGCCTGGAGCATCTCTGTGAAGAGGAAAGCCTGAGAGACCTGAGACTGTTGAGCATGGAGAAGAGCAGCCTGAAAGGGGATCTGAGCAATGTTTACAAATATCTGAATGGTGGGTGTCAAGAGGCCAGGCTCTTTTCAATGGGACAGGACAAGGAGCAACGGGCACAAACTGAAACACAGAAGGTTCCATCTGAACAGGAGAAGAAACTTATTTGGTTGTGAAGGTGCTGGAGCCCTGGAGCAGGCCACCCAGAAAGACTGTGAAGCCTCCGTCTCTAGAGAGATTCTAAAGCCACATGGGTGTTTTGACCCTGGAAAGCTAGTTGGATGGGATGATCTCTGGAAGTCACTTCCAACCCCCACCATTCTATGATCTCTTCCAGCATCTTCTGCTCAGGCACAAGTCTTTAACACTAAGAGCTATCTGGTCCCACTTTTTAGTATCAAATGTACTTAAGTGTGAAGGAGAATGGATTGAATGCAGAGGAGGGCAATGAAGCTGGTAAAGGGCCTGAAGAATAAATCTTATGAAGCAACTGAAGGAGCTGGGGCTGAAGGTTTGAAAAAGAGAAGGCTGAGGGGAGACCTCATTGCTGTCTACAACTAGCTGAAAGGACATTGTAGAGAGGCTGGCGCTGGTCTCTTCTCCCAGGTATTAGTGATAGAACAAGAGGGAAAGGCCTCAAGCTGTGACTGGGTAGGTGTAGACTGGCCATTAGGAAACATTTTTCAGGGAAAGAGTGGTCAGGCATTGGAATGTGCTGCCCAGGGATGTGGCGGAGTCACCAACCCTGGATGTGTTTAAAGGTCACTTGCCTGTGGTGCTAGGTGATATGGTTTAAGGGTGAACTTTTTACAGTATGGATATGGGTTGGACTTGGTGATCCTGAGGGTCTTTTCCAACCTGAAGGTTTCTGGGATTCTGTGAAACAACTTGCTGAACTAAAAGAGGACTGCAAACCCATGGATTTTGCCAGGGACCAAAGGTAACTGACACATGGCAAAGTGTGGTTCCACCAGCTTAGGAGGGGAATCACTGAGGAATGCAGCAGGTTTCAAAATTCCAGAATCCCAGGATGGTGGGAGTTGGAAGGGAACACTGGACATCATCCAGTCCAACCCTCCTGCTAAAGCAGGGGCACCCACAGCAGCTTGCCCAGGATCACAACATCCTGGAGTCTCCACCACCTCTCTGGGCAGCCTGCTCCAGAGGTTCAGCACCCTCACACCAAGTAAGTTTCTCCCCATCTTTATACCCTCCTGGATACCATTTTGTGCCCATTGTCCCTTGTCCTGTCACTGGGAGCCACTGACAAGACTCTGGCCCCATCGTCTTTCCCCCAACAGGTCCTTTAGCTCTCAGGCTGCTCTTCCCCAGATGTTTACCAGCAAGATCTAAAATCCCAGTTCATTCTCCTCCCAGTGCTCATTGTTCTTGACAAGAAAAAACTAACTCTCCACAATGATCTGAAACCAGCCCACAGCAATGCAGCAGCTGCCCTGAAGAATTAAGTTCTCCCACCTCTTTCTCTGCTTTGCCAGCAGCTTGATCTGTAGGAGGTTTATTTGATGGGACATTAAACTCTTCTCTCTCCTTTTGCTTCCTGGGAATGTGGACATTGGGAGAAGCCAGCATGATACTACAAAAGCACTTTCTGGCTTTTGCCTCTGAGATCTTGTCTACTTCTTGAGCAGGTTCCTCATTATCTGGCTGCAACTCTCTTCTGTCTTGATGAGGTTCAGTTTGTTTGGCTTCTCTGTTTTGCCACTTTTCTCCCAGCTGATCCCCATTTTTGAAAGGACCAGAGGTTATATTGCCAGAAACAACAGCTGTGTCATCAGAGGATTCATCATCAGCATCCATGGGTTCCACAACAAACATATCATGATCATCCATATCAGTAGCCACGCTCTCTGCAGGGTCATTCCTCAGCTCCTCAGCCAGCAGAGTCTTCACTGATGACTTTTCTGTAAGGGTGGAAGTAGGAAGGTTCTGCTTGATTGGGTTTGAAGGATCTGCCCAAGAAAAATAAAAGGAATAAAAGAGATGAGTGATTTTCAGAAGTAACAAGGATTACATTCAGAAAGTTACCTCCCAAGACTCTGGAATGCATTGTGATGGCACTCACTAAAAGAAAAACATTGAGGTACTGCAGCATTTCCAAAATGCAGCAATGAAGCTGGTAGTGAAGGACCTGGAGAACAGGTCTGGTGAGGAGCAGCTGAGGGACCTGAGGTTGTTCAGCCTGCAGAAAAGGATGCTGAGGGGAGACCTGGCTCTCTACAGCTCCCTGAAAGGAGGTCGGAGCCAGGTAGGGTTGTTCACTGGGAGAAGAGACCAACTGACAGGATGAGAAGAAATGGCCTCAGCTTGCCCCAGGGGAGCTCTAGAATGAACATGAGGAACAATTTCTTCACTGAAAGGGTTGTCAAAAACTGGAACAGGCTACCCAGGGAGGTGGCTGAATCCCCATCCATGGGGGTGCGGTGCCGAGGAAGATGGTTTAGCACCAGCCTTGGCAGAGGTAGAGAATGGGTGGACTGGATGATCTTACAGCTCTTTTCCAACAACAACAGTTCTATGATTCTGTGTTCTTCATCTGCATTTCCAAATGTAGACTACAGGACAAGAAGCTCACACGGGGTCACCATCAAGAAAGAATAGAGGGAGAAGAAAAACCAAAGATAGATGATATTGCAGGAGCAAACATTTTCTTTCAAAAATCGTATTAAAAGCCTGTATTAAAAGCCAAGGAACAAAAAAGACTCAGCAAGTGAGATTCAGGATTTTCCCCACTAAATTTCACATTGAAATAGTGAGGTGTTACACAGAGGACTCAAGCACATCAGAATGCCAACAGGGTGGAGGTTGGAAGGGTCCTCTGGAGATCATCCAGTCCAACCCCACTGTTAATGCACCCACAGCAGCTTGCCCAGGAAGACAATGGCCAGGTGGCTTTAGAATCTCTCTAGAGAAGGAATCAGGATGCCTGGAGAAAGGTGGCTTTCATTGTTAGAATGCACTCTAACAGACTGACAACCTCAAGCTTCAAGGTCAGCAGCCCACACCCCTACACCATGTTTAAACCAAGTCTAAAGGCCACCTCCAGGTTTGAAAAGGCAGACCTGCAGATTTTCATTGTATGCAGGATGCAGAGAAAGAGAATAATGATCTCCAAAGAGTTTACAAGCAAAACAGACATCCTGAAGCCAAGGAAGCTTTGGAGGTCTTCTTAGGAGCAAAACCAAGAGGTACCTTTTTGCTGCTGCTGCTGCTGCTGCAATTTTTTCTTGACACGCAGGAAGAACTTCTGAGGGGACTCTAAGATAAGAGGGTCTTTGGCTAGAGCTCTCATGGGTCGCTTATCAGGAAACAGAGAGCCATTTAAATCTGGAAAAGAACACAGATAATCTTGGAATTTGGGGAAGAACAATGTTTTCTTTGCCAAGATGGGTGAGCAACAAGAGCTTTCTCTTTTTATCAGGGGTTAGGTGGTCTGTAGCCTCAGCTGCACCTGAGAAACACCTCCAGGTGTGTGTCAGGTTTGGGTTAGAAGCAACATATAAAGGTCACCAACTCCAACCCCCCTGCAGTCAGCAGGGACACCTACAACTACAGCAGGTTGGTCAGAGCCCCAAACAATGGTTTCAGAGATGGGGCATCTCCCATCTCTCTGGGCAATCTGGAACAGGATCTCACCACCCTCACTGTCAAACATTTCCCCCTTCTCTCCAGTCTCAAACTATCACCCTTTGTCCTGTTACAACAGCTCCTGTTCAAAAGTCTGTCCTCAGCTTTCTGATCAGCACCTGGAAGGTCTCGCTGGAGCCTTCTCTTCTCCAGGATGATCAACTCCAACTCTTTCAGTCTGTCCTCACAGCAGAAGGCTTCCAGCCCTCCTCTCATTACTGTGGCCACCTCTGGTCCTGTTCCAACAGGTCCATGTCTCTGCTGTGTAGAGGGCTCCAGAGCTGGACCCAGCACTGAAGATGACAAGGACAAGACACAGCAACTCTCTTCTTGGCCTCCAGTACTCCTTTGTGTATGTAGAGTGACTTCAGAACAAATTATTTAAACATATCATAAAGAAGCATTTGACACTGAGGGTAATGAGATCCTGCCCCAGTTTGCCCAGAGACATGGGAGATGCCGCATCCCTGGAACCATTCCAGGTCACACTGGGGCTCTGAGCAACCCGATTCAGTTGCAGATATCCCTGCTGACTAAAGAGGGGTTGCAGTCCTTTAAAGATCCCTTCCAAACCATTCTATGAAAAACTCCTAACCATACAGGGAAAGGTAGTACTGGTACCAGTATAGACACCTCGCTCTGCTTTTCATAGAGCCAGGAAGAGCCACAAGCAAAAGCCACATCAAACTCAGGGTCTAGGGCAAAACATCTGTTTTAGAGAAGCCATGAACAAACCTTCTGTTGGCTGGACGCGCTCAGCAGGCCCCTTGGCTGCTCTCTCCTGGTCTTCTGCCGTGACCGTTTTCTCAAGCCTTCTTCCCTGCTCCACCGGCTTTGGCATGGGGGTCAGGATAAAGTCGGTGCTGCAGCTCCTCGGTGGTTCCTCTCTCGTCGGCCGCCCGGGGTCCTGCTGCTTCTGCGAGGCATTGGTTTTCATCCGCTGGAAGACGTTGAGATGGTTGTCGCTGGCAGGTCGTTCACTCGCCCGTCGCTTCAGGCAGCGCTGAGGGCTGGGGAGCAGCCTGTCCAGGACCTTGCTGACACCCAGCAGCTCCTTGCAGGTCGTGCTCCCTGCCAGCGCCGCGGACTGGAGAGCAGTGTCAGGCTCCGGCCCTCCGGGGCGGCTTCCCGCAGGGCCCGACGGCTCTCTCCCGCTAGCTGGACAGATCCTGGCGGTACCGTGAGACCTCAGGAGCTCCTTCAGCGGCGTCAGCGTCCCCTCGGGGATGCAGCTGAAGGGCACCGAGCGGAAGGGCAGCTCTCCCGGCCGGCGGGCGGGCGTCACGATCGTGTCTCCGCACAGATCGGCCGCGGCTCGGCCCCTCATGGTACCAGTCTCTACCAGAGGCGGTTCGGCCTCTCTCGGTGATCTGTCCTCGGCTCTACCTGGCCCTTCACAACATTCCCGCCCCAGCCTGGTTAGGCCCCTCATGGCGGACTGGGCTCAGCTCGGCCCCGCCCGGCTTTACATGGCGGTCTCCCCACGGCTCGACCCCTCACAGCGGTGTCGCGTCGGCCCAGTCAGGCCTCTCACCGGCGGTATCGCCCCGCCCCAGTGAGGGCCGAGCCGGTCCCCGACAGCGTTCGGTTCGTCTGGGTCCTTTCCCTCAGAGACCGCGGAGGGCTGCGGTACCAACCTCCGCGCGCGCAGTCACCGAGCCCGCCATCGCAGTCAGAATGATTTGAGCGAAGCCGCCGCGCTCCCATTGGTGGAGAGGACCTGTGACATCACTGCCATCTTGGACGGTGCCATTCAGGGCCAGAAAGGGGAAACAGCGCAAACCGGAAATGGTGGAGCCTTTTTTAGGGAGGTGGAAGGGGTGTACTCTCCTGCGGCACCCCTCTCTCCTTTTCAGCGGTGGTTTACTCTGTCCTGTAGCTGTATCGTCGCGCTGGCGACCGTTAGTGGCTGCAGCGGCGCCAGTGAGGGGTGGGCTGCGTAGCAGCGGGCGCTGTCCTCATAGAGCGGTGGCGATTTTGTTTCTGTAGGGGAGCCTCCAGCTGGGTTGAGTTGTTGGTGAAGGAAGGGAGAGCTCGGTAGCAAACGTTTTGCACCCGCTAACCCCATTAAACGAGCGTGGAACCGCACACTGGGCTGGGAATAGGGCACAGGGATGGATAGAGCGCTGCAGCCTCTCAGAGCGGGCTGGGAGAGCGCAGCACAGCCAGAGGTCTGCCTCTGCGCCGTGCTGCTGCCTTTCGGGTACGGTCACGGCAGGGAAAAGGAGGGTAAAATCATAGAATCAATAGGGTTGGAAAAGATTTGAGAGATTATCAAGTCCAACCTGTCACCACAAACCTCATGACTACTAACCCATGGCACCACGTGCCACATCCAGTCCCCTCTTGAACACCTCCAGGGACAGTGACTCCACCACCTCCCTGGGCAGCACATTCCAATGGCTAACAACTCTCTGTGAAGAACTTTCTTCTCACCTTGAGCCTAAACTTCCCCTGGTGCAGTTTGAGACTCTGTCCTCTTGTTCTGGTGCTGGTTGCCTGGGAGAAGAGACCAACCCCCACCTGGCTACAACCTCCCTTCAGGTAGTTGTAGAGAGCAGTAAGGTCTCCCCTGAGCCTCCTCTTCTCCAGGCTGAACAACCCCAGCTCCCTCAGCCTCTCCTTGTACGACTTGTGCTCAAGGCCTCTCTTTATGGCCTGTAGGACCTGGCCTGCAGAGTGACCCCAAGCTATAACTGTCCAGAGGACGATGAAGCAGTTGAGGGAACTGGGAGTCAGCCTGGAGAAAAGGAGGCTGAGGGGAGACCTCTACAGCTCCCTGAGAGGAGGCTGGAGCCAGGTGGGGGTTGGTCTCTTCTCCCAAGAAACAAGTGACAGGACAAGAGGAAATGGCCTGAAGTTGTGCCAGGGGATGTTCAGGTTGGACATTAGCAGAAATTTCCTCACTGAAAGTGTTCTCAAGCCATGGAACAGGCTGCCTGGGGAGGTGGTTGAATCCCCATCCCTGGAGGTGTTTGAAAGGCAGAGGTGTGGTGCTGAGGGACGTAGCATCAACCTTGGTGGCTAAGAGAGCGGTTGGACAGGATGATCTTAAAGGTCTTTTCCAACCAAAATGATTTTATGATTCTGTGTAACTAAGAAAGGCAAAAATAACTCTCTTTTTATAACCACTAATTTAAATAGGGGTTTTAATTAGAGCTCTGACAGCATAGGCAGGCTGTTGTGTCTCTTAGACAGAAGATTAAGTGGTAGAGTTTCCTATTTGAGGCAGGAAAGGGGGGAAGTTACTTGCATAATGCAGGTAACAAACAAGCTGCTTTAAGCAGCTGCCTGCTAATGAGAGGCACCGCTTGTGGAGTCAGGTGTGCCCAATAGTTAGATTAGCCCAAGTAATTAGGCTTAGAAACTGAGGTTTGGCCAAGAAATGACCTCAGTTTTTCCTGTAATTGACCAAATGCCTGTAAATAAAAAGGAGCAAAAACATTCTTCTACTGGATGTTTTTGGCTTCTGGTTAGTGTTTAGTTTGGAATTTTTTTTCTTATATATATATAACTAAAGTCTTTGGGCTTCTTACAGGAAATGCATGAGCTAATTCGTGGCTCAGGTTATATGTTGCACAGTGATTTTGTACTTGCTGCAACCCAAAATTTCTGGGAATTCCTGTGTGGAGGAGGAAAATGGAGGTACACAGTGTGAGGAATCCAAGGTAGGTGTGTATCTGGGGAGGTGGGTCATGAGCTGTAAAGAAAATAATTCAATGTGAAGTATGTGAGAGCAGGTTATGTGGAACAGGAATGCTGTGAGAACAGGTTCTGTAGTCTTGAAGCCCCTTGGTAGAAGCTTCATGTGTTTCTGAGCTGTTAAGGAGGAGGAAGTCCCTGCTAAATTGGGGTTTGAGGTGAGGAGAGGGTTCTTCATGGAGAGGGTTGTTGGCTGTTGGAGTGGGCTGCCCAGGGAGGTGGTGGAGTCACCATCCCTGGAGATGTTCAGGAGGGGATTGTACCTGGCACTTGGTGCCATGGTTTAGTAGTCATGAGGTGTTGGGTGACAGGTTGGACTTGATGATCTTTGAGGTCCCTTCCAACCTTATTGATTCTATGATTAAAATCTGAGTGAATGAGCTGGGCAAGTGCTGCCAGTTATGCAGTGGTGTATGGACACTTTGGAGCCAAGAGCAAGGCTTTCAGAGGTCCACAATAGTTGGTTCCGGCTGCTGGCCTTGGCTTCATGCACGGTTCCTTCTGAGGCTGTTTGTCATAAGGTTGGTGGGGAGAACAGGTGGGGAATATGAAATAAAAGCATGGAAAAGTCAAAACAGGAATGGCAAATAAAGGCTGTGTTTGCATTTCACATGAGTTGCTGGATGTCTGACCGTGGTTTGTATACAGCTGGCTGTCCACAGAGCTGGTGTGGTGTCCTGGTTTCACTTGGATGGAGGCTGTTAGTGGTTTGTAATCAGCCGGGACAGCTGCCCCAGGCTGGTGCCAGGTGTATCCCATCCCCTATTGTCACTTTATGATGTGTGTTGCACTGTAATGGTTCAACAAATCTTAAAAGGAAACAAACCAAACCCAAACAACGCTGAAAAAACCAAACATTCACCTCACAATGTATTCTGTATCTCCCATGGCATCTTGTTGCTATCACAGTTCCTTAAATACTCATCAGATCAGTACTTGAGTCTTTGAAAGCCCACCAGTGGAGTCTACCTGGTAACACAGCAATTACCACTGTGGTGTCAGGTTCTAGTTCTGCTTTGCATGATGGCCGTGGCTTGTTGCAACTTGAGGCCACTTCCTGTTGTTTTATCACTTGTTCTGTGGGAGAAGAGACCAACCTGGCTCCAACCTCCTTTCAGGGAATTGTAGAGAGCCAGGTCTCCCCACCGCCTCCTCTTTTCCAGACTATACAATCCCAGTTCCCTCAGCTGCTCCTCACCAGACCTGTTCTCCAGATCCTTTACCAGTTTTGTTGCCATTGTCTGGACATGCTCCAGCCCTTCACTGTCGATCTTGGAGCAGGGTCACAAAACTGAACCCACTATTTGTGGTGTGGCCTCACTAGTGCTGAGTATAGGGAGGCAATTTCCACCCTGGTCCTGCAGGCCACATCGTTACTGATCCAGGCCAGGATGCTGCATCCAGGTGTAAAGGCTCAACAAGCATTTCCAGATGGGAAACACGGAGGAAGGAAAACCGCTGAATTCTGTTAGTGCTGGTGTGATGTGGGATGCTGCAGCAGCACGGTGAGGAGCTCATGTCCACGAGATGGCAGGAGCTGCCTGCTGTGCTTTGCCTGCTTCTGGCTAGCATACCCAGCTCTGCCTGGAAGTCCTCCTACTACAAACAAAGTTATTTATAACCCTGACAATGTTTAGCAATTCGGTGCCCCTTTCTGTGATTCTTAGAGACAAGAATGAGGGAGGGCTTGAAAACATGTTCTCTGGCATACAGCTAAGCTTGTCCTGAGTTGAGAAAGCTGTGCCTCTTCTGGATGCTCCATTGCTGCTTACAGCTTCATTCACAGGTCCTCAGGCAGGAGACGAGGCTCTGCAGGCTGGATTTTGTTGTCTTACATGCTATGCTTGTTTCAGAGGGTTTTCCCTCGGCTTCCTTTTCTCCAGACTAAAAAAAACCCAGGTGCCTCAGCTGCTCCTCACCAGACTTATTCTCTGGACCCTTCACCACCTTTGTTGCCTTTTCCTGAACCTGCTCTAGCCTCATAATGTCCTCCCTGTAGTGATGGCAAACCTTGCTAAGTCACAGAATCACCAAGGTTGGAAGTCCTTGCAGTGACTCTCACCTCGGTGTTAAAACGGAGTGCTCTATGTCCCACCTGAAATGATTTCTGTTCAGTTTCTAGAGGCTTCCTTTCTCAGCTCCTCATAGAGCCAAGGCTTCAAAAACATTGATGGAATTAGCCCAGGAATTACTTGTCAAAGCTGACACAACAATGGATTTGAAGTTATCTGAGAGTTGCCTGGGTTTGGCTCTGGTTGTGGCTGATTTATGACTGCTTTGTTCTTTGTTGGTGAGGGTTTATTTTAGCTTGTGTCTGTCACCTTCCCTCTCGTTGCTGTGTATCCCTTAAGTGATGGCTGCAGCTGATTGATTCCAGAAAACATGTCTGGGGTTTCTGTGGGAGAGGTGGGTTTATTAACCTGGTTGTTAGGGAACAGCACCACCTGGTTACAGAATTTGACATTATTTCCCTGACAAGTGAAGTGGCTTCACAGTGTCATAGAATCCCACACTGATTTGGGTGGGAAGGGACCTTTGAAGGTCATTCAGTCCACCCTCCTGCAGTCAACAGGGACATCCCCAAATAGAGCAGGTTGCTCAGAGCCCCAAACAACCTGACCGAGAATGTTTCCAGGGATAGGACATCTACCACTTCTCTGGGCAACCTGGGACAGGCTCTCACCACCTCAGTGTCAAACATTTTTTCCCTTCTCCCTCTTTTAGTTCATCATCCCTTATCCTGTCACCACAGACCCTGATCAGAAGTCTGTCCTCAGCTTTCTGATTGTCCCTTTAAGGACTGAAAGGCCACCCAAAGGTCTCCCTGGAGCCTTCTCCAGAGTGAACAACCTCAACTCTTTCAGCCTGAACTCACAGCAGAGGGCTTCCAGCCCTCCCATCATTGGTGTGGCCTCCGCTGGTTCTGCTCCAGCAAGTCCATGTCTCTGCTGTGCTGAGGACCCCAGCTGTGCAGGTGGGGTCTCAGCAGCGGGGCAGAATCCCTCTCTCAGGTAGTGGGACGGGTCAGAGCCTGTCCTGGGATTTTATGGGCAGTTTTGCAGAAATAACAGCAGTTTACAAATTCTGGTGGCTCACAGTTCAGGCTGGATGTTGCTGTGATGGTCCTTTCCTAGCAGTGTTATTTTGCAGTATTTCATGGGCAGGAAACCACCTCAGAAGTAACATACATCAGAGCTTAGGTGCTTGAAGAAGTCCCTGACCTAAAACTTGCAAACTAGGGCAGTGCTTTGGGCAGAGGCATCTGTGTTTATACTGCTTTTGTCTTTTTTCCCCACAACACATCTGCTTAGGCCAGTGCCTGAGGAAGGGTGCTGAGCTACACAACACTTTGATTCTCCTGCTCTTCTGTAGTCAAGGTGATTTGTCCAAAATCACAAACAAAGCTCACTCGGTCAATCCCTGGTCCAAAGGGTTTCCAGCCTTCTCAAATCAAAGAGAAGAAACATGCAGACCCCATCATACAGGTTAGGTTGAGTGAGTGATCTGGGTCTGTGCCTGAGCTGGAGCATATAAGCCAGTGTTTTAAGAGGGACACAAAGGGCTCGATGTGGGTCAGGGCAGAGGCCCATACAGGGCAGTGCCCTTGCTCTGCCTGTAGCTGTTAGTGGGTACTCGGATATAGAACACACCGAGAGGGGCGTGCAGTGATGCCTCTTTGTTTACTTGCCCAGAACCAGTCCTGCAGAGCCTTTCTATTCTCATTAGTCCTGTAGGACAGGGCATGAGTTAGACTAGAGACATCTGAAACTGAGAGACTTCAGCCAAAGGCATGTGCTGAAAACTTTGAACAAATTTAACCAATTTAAAGGCAAAGTGCTTGGCCAGTCTAGTGCCTGTAAAGTCTGAACAGTTGCTTTGAAATATCCCATTGCAGTAGTGTTGGAAAAGAGCTTTAAGATCATCCAGTCCAACCATTCTCTACCTCTGCCAAGGCTGGTGCTAAACCATGTTCCTCAGCTTTGAAACACCTCCCTGGATGGGGATTCAACCACCTCCCTGGGCAGCCTGTTTCAGTCTTTGAGAACTCCTTTCAGTGAAGAAGCCTCTAATATCCAACCTAAACTCCCCTGGTGCAACCTGAGGCCATTTCCTCTTGTCCTGTGTTCCTAGGGAAAAGAGACCAACTCCTTCCATGGAGCTGTAGTGAACCAGGTCTCCCCTCAGCCTCCTTTTCTCTAGGCTGACCAAACCCAGGTCCCTCAGCTGCTCCTCACAGGACCTGTTCTCCAGCCCCTGTTGGTGGATGCTACATTAGGTATGCACTATATGTTTGTAGAGGGAGAGCCACATCGGGTCTGAGGGACACCTTCACTGCTGCTTCCCATTCCTGTCACTTAGGAGACATTGTGGTCTAGCAGCCTGCAGGCTGCTAATGCTTTTTCTTAACACAACACAGATTACAAAGCCATTAGCAGAGTGGATGTTGGCTACCTGCAGATTACTCACCGGTGAGCACTTCAGACAGTCAGGAATTGGTGTTGCCATTTTTTAAGCCCATCACTTTCCCAGACTCTTGGATGCTTGCCAGATGTCTTGCTCAGGCACTTGCCTGGGAATGGACATCTTTCAGGTTTGAGAGCTCCCATGTCCCTCAGCACCACATCTCTGGCTCTTTGAAACCCCTCCAGGGATGGGGGGGTGGGGTGGGGGTGTTCAAGCAGCTCCCTGGGCAGCCTTTTCCAGTCTTTGAGAACCCTTTCAGGGAAGAAGTTTCTTCTTATGTCCAACCTAAACCTCCCCTGGGGCAACCTGAGACTGCTTTCTTAAGTCCAGTTCACACTCAAGGTTTTCATGTTTCCCACTTTTTCATTTGCATGCAGGAAGAGGAGCTTTGCTGAGGAGCTACAGTGTGTTCCTGGGACAATCCAGCCTGGTGCAGCTTCTAGCCTGCATTGGAGCCATGCCCTGGGTAGACCCCAGAGGGGCTGAGGTGGGAGGGATGTCTGCAGATGCTGCCTGCTCAAAGCAGGGTCACTTTGGTAAGGGCCTCAGAGGGGCTGCTAGAAAGTCTCTGTCACTTATTTAGTGTCCAGGTTGCTCTGGGTTGTGTCCAGATGGGTTTTTACTGTCTCTGAGGGTGGACATTCCAAAGCTTATCCAGGCAACCTCTTCCAGGGTTCAATCACCCTTGCTTTTTTTATTCTTATGTTTAGATGACATCTCATGCATTTACATCTGTGCCTGTTGTCTCTTGTCCTCTCCCTGGGGGCCACTGAGAAGAACACAGGTCTGTCTGCTTTACACCCTGCCTTTAGGAACTGATGAGATCTCCAGGCTGAACAGTCCCAGCTCTCTCAGCCTCTCTGCATGCGAGAGATGCTCCCATCCCTTCATCTTTGTGAGTCTTCTCTGGACTCATAAGTTACCTTCATCCCTAGATGCTGCCCAGGAGGCTGCTGGCTGTCTACCATGCTACTGGCTCATGTTTTTGTACACCAGAACCCTGAGGTCTTCTCTGCCAAGTGCTTTCCAGCTCGTTGGCCACCAGCATGTACTGGTTCAGGGGGTTATTCCTCCTCAGCCGCAGGACTTAGCTTTTCCCTTTACTGACCTCCACGTGCTGCTTCTCAGTCCATTTCTTCAGCCTGAGCCTGTCCAGGTCCTGAGTGGCAGCACAGCCTTGTGCTCTATCAATTACACTCACTAGTTGTATCTCATAGAATCACAGAGTAATTTAGGCTGGAAAAGACCTTTAAGATCATTAAGTCCCTCAGCACTACGTGGCTTTGAAACCCCTTCAGGGATGGCAACTCAACTACTGCTCTGGCCAGCCTGGGCCAGGCTTTGACAACCCTTTTGGTCAGCTTGCTGCTGGTGCTGTGTTTTCTGCCACCATCCAGGTCAAGATTTGGCCTGAATAGTCATTTCTTGGGGTAGGGTCAGCTCCCTGGGGAGCAGCGGAAAAACACGCTTGGAGTCTTCTAGCAGGTTAACAGCAAGGCCAGGCATAGAAGGTGTCTCTCCCGATTCCCTTTTCCCCATGTAACAGCTTCTCTGTTAAATTCTAGTTCTTTCATGCCTTTTCCAGAATAAAATTGCTGATCAGTGTTTGAGTTTGCTTGGCATGGAAGTGGCAGTTGGTGGAGAAACCTTTCCAGTCGATAACTCTGTTTGGAGCGTAAGACTGTAGCAGAAGAGCAGCGAGCTGGCTGCAGACACAAAAAGCAGCCAACCTCCTGGCCTCAACCTCCTCAATTACCCCTTGAGTTATGAGTGGTGGCATAAATCTGGCTTTGCTGGGTGAGTGGATGAACAATTTGTGCTGCGCTGGGGCTGCCAGTAAGTGAGCAGGTGTTGACTCGGCATCATAGAATTGTTTGGGTTGGAACAAGCTTCTAAGATCAACCTCCAAGGTCCAATCTTCAACCGAAGACCACTGGGGCCATTGGACCATGTCCCCAAGTGCCATGTTCACACATTTCTTGAACTTGTCCAGCAATGGTGACTCCACCACCTCCCTGGGCAGCCTGTTCCAATGCCTGACCACTCTTAGGGGAAAGAAATTGTTCCTCATGTACAAACAGAAGTTTCCCTGGTACAATTTCACACTGTTTCCTCTTGTTCCATTACCTGATACAAGGGAGAAGAGGCCAACCTCTACCTGGCTCCAACCTCCTTTCAGGGAGTGGTAGAGAGCCAGAAGGTCTCTCCTCCAAGCTAAACAACCCCAGCAGGTCCCTCAGCTTCTCCTCACCATCTTTGTTGCCCTTTTCTGGACTTGCTCTAGCACCTTCTGGGAGTGAGGGGTCCAAAACTAAACCAAATATTCAAGGTATGGCCTCACCAATGCCCATTCAGGGCGCAGTCACTTCCCTGCTCCTGCTGGCCACACTATTGTTGTTTCAGGGCAGGGTGTTCGTGCCCTTCTTAGCCACCTGGGCACATACTGTCTCATCTTCAGCTGCTGTTGACCAGCACCCCCAGGTGTTTCTCTGTTTCTCTATCCACTTTGCCCCAAGCCTGGAGTGTTGATGGGGTTGTTGTGACCCAAGTGCAGGTCACAGTACTTGGCCTTGTTGAACCTCATGCCACTGATTCCAGCCCAGTGATCCTGGCTGTCCAGATCTCTTTGCAGAGCCTTTCTACTCTTCAGCAGATCAACAGTCCCGCTCATTTTAGTGTCATCTGCAGAGCTGAAAAGATAAAGGTTTATAATCCTGATGGCTCTGAGGTGACCTCTCAGTAGTGGCGGTGGAGGCACAGCCCTCTCCCTTTCTTCATGATGCAGTTTGGTCAGCCTGTGAGGATAATGATATGAGAAGGGCTTATGAAGTGATTGGCCAAGAGGTGCAAACTAGCTCTAGCTCACATCAGTGCTACTATCAGAGAGGTCCCATCTGGATAGCAGGTGATAGAACAAGAGGAAGTGGCCTGAAATTCTGTGGGAGGAACTTCTGGTCGAACATACGGAATTATTTCTTCCCCTGCAAGAGGGATCAGGCACTGAAACAGGCTGCCCAGGGTGGTGGTGGAGTTACTATCCCTGAAGGTGTTCAAGAAACATGGATATGGGACTTGGAGGGTGTGGTTTAATGGTCATGGTGATGTTAAACTGATGGTAGGACTCAATGATCTGAGAGGTCTTTTCTGACCCAAACAGTTCTATGATTTATGACTCTTTTATACCGTTTACTATTGTGGCAGCATTTTACCTTTTAGTTCTACCAGTCCTTTTCCCTTGCTGATGTTTGCATCCCTGAACACACTGAAGAAAAATGTCCTCTTACAGCCTTTGGTTTGCTTTGTTTTTCTCCTGGATGAAATCAGCCAAGTTCTTCCAGGGGCTGTTTGGGTCATACTGTGAGCATGGTGCAGAGATCTCTCATCCAGCAGAGCTCTTTTTGGCCTGGTGACAGTTGTGGAATGGCGCTGTTCCCCAGGCTAATACATTCTGTGAAAGGGGTTGGGTTTGTCCACATTTGTCCAGGTTTGAGTAAAAAAAAGAATTTATTCTGGTTAGTGCTGTGAGTTTGTAGCTCAGTTTGCTCAGTGAGGCACTTTCTGAAGTTCAGGGCAGGTTTGCATAGCCAGGGGCTGCTTCTAGCAGGGATAAGCTGGTGGGGAGTGTTCCTGCCAAGGGCTGGGCTGCAGAGAAGGTCTGCCTGAGACTTACTCTCCTGCAGACCAAGAGCACTGCCACAGCTTGTGCAGAGGTGGTAGCTGCAGGGAGGAGCAGCCAGGACAAGTGACCCTCAACTGACTTGAAAATGCTGGTGGACAAGTTCCCCATGAGCCAGCAATGTGCCTTGTTGTCCAAGAAGGCAAATGGTCTCCTAGTGTACATGAAGAAGTGTGGCCAGCAGGTCGAGGGAGGTTCTCCTCCCCTTCTACTCTGTCCTAATGAGGCCACATCTGGAGCCCTGGGTCCAGTTTTGGGCTCCCCAGTTCAAGAGAGATTGGGAACTACTGGAGAGGGTCCAGTGGAGGCTACAAAGATGCTGAGGGGCCTGGAGCATCTCTGTGAGGAGGAAAGGCTGAGAGCCCTGGGGCTGCTGAGTGCTTGGTTAACAGCTGGACTTGATCTCCAGCCCAAACCGTTCTGTGATACAGAAGTAGTTACAGCAGTCTAGTGATGCTGAACACCAATGGCATCTTTTTCTTTTCCTTCTCTCTGCAGCCCCTTCAAGATGACAAGAAGAAAAGCTGTTAATAAAATGATTTTCCAAGATGGTTAACATCTCAGCTGGCTGGAGATCAGTGGGGCCTTCTGCTTATGCAGTATGATGGAAAATCAGTAGCATGGGAGAAAAGCTCTAATGCAGAAGGAAGGAAAATTGATGTCCACTGTGGGTTGCTATGGCTACGAGGTACGTCTTGCTCCCCTGTCCTTTTGGATGTCTTAATTTCTTCTCCTGAGCTGTGGTCATGGTAGCAGTGTTTTACACCAGTGCAAGGTAGCTTAGGATTGGACATTAGGAGAAACTTCTTCACTGTGAGGGTGGTGAGACACTGGAACAGGTCTCCCAGGGAAAGTTGTAGATTCCTCATCCCTGGAATTAGGTATTCAAGGCTAGGCTGGATGAGGAATTGAGCAATGTAGTCTAGTGGAAGGTGTCCCTGCCCATGGCAGTGAGGTCAGAAATGGATGATCTTTACGGTCCCTTCCAGCCACATCCAGTGGCCTGGCACTTCACAATTTCGGAAGTACAGGGCCTTGGTTGACACAGGAGCTCAGTGCACCATAATACCATCAAATTATCAGGGATCAGAGTCTATAACTATTCTGGGAGTCACTGGTGGATCTCAAGAGTTAAGTAAGGTAGAGGTTAATATAAGTTTAACTGGTAAACAATGGAGGAAGCATACAGTTGTGACCGGACCTGACGCACCTTGTATTTTGGGAATTGATTTTCTGAGAGAAGGGCGTTTCAAAGACGCTAGAGGTTACAAATGGGCTTTTGGAGTAGCTTCTATAGAAATTGATGGACAAAAATTGAAGCTGTCTGCCAGACCTGAGCTTTCTGATGAATCTGCAGTTGTGGGATAACATAAGATACAGGACATTAAATTGCCGGTTGCTTCTCAGACTGTGCATCACAGACAATACAGAACCAACCGTGACTCTTTGTTGCCCATTCAGAATCTGATTCGTCAGTTGGAGAGTCAGAAAGTCATCAGCAAAACTCATTCACCTTTCAACAGTCCAGTGTGGCCTGTGCGGAAGCAGAATGGAGACTGGCGTCTGACGGTAGACTACCGAGCCCTGAATGAAGTGACACCACCTATGAGTGCAGCAGTACCAGACATGATGGAGCTACAGTATGAGCTGGAATCCAAAGAGGCCAAATGGTATGCTACCATAGACATTGCTAATGCATTTTTCTCTATTCCCATAGCAGAGGAATGCAGGCCTCAGTTTGCTTTCACCTGGAGAGGAATCCAGTACACTTTCAACAGGCTGCCAATGGGCTGGATCCACAGCTCAAGCATCTGTCATGCAGTGATCCACGATGCTCTGGAGAAAGGCGGTGCTCCAGAACACATCCAGTTCATCGATGATATCATCGTCTGGGGTAAAACTGCTGAGGAAGTCTTCGAGAAAGGTAACAAAATCATTGACATTCTTCTGAATGCAGGTTTTGCCATCAAGCGAGACAAGGTGAAAGGACCTACCACAGAGATTCAGTTTCTGGGAGTGCGGTGGCAGGATGGACGCCGACACATTCCAGTGGATGTGGTAAATAGAGTCTCTACCATGGCAAGTCCCACAAACAAGCAAGAGACCCTACGTTTCTTAGGAATAGTGGGATTTTGGAGACTGCACATTCCTGGATACAGTCAGATTGTGAAACCTCTGTATGATGTGACTCGAAAGAGAAACCATTTCCACTGGGGACCTGAACAACAAGCAGCCTTTGACCAGATAAAGCAAGAGGTAATTCAAGCAATGGGTCTGGGACCTGTCCGAGATGGTCCAGACATTAAGAACATTTTGTACACGGCTGCAAGTGACAATGGTCCAACCTGGTGCTTGTGGCAAAAAGCTCCAGGTGAGACACGTGGACGACCTCTTGGTTTCTGGAGTCGAGGTTACAGAGGTTCAGAGGCTAATTATACTCCAACAGAGAAAGAAATCTTAGCTGCCTATGAAGTAGTAAAAGCATCTTCTGAAGTGATTGGAACTGAATCACAACTTCTTCTAGCTCCCAGATTACCAGTTTTGAATTGGATGTTCAAAGGCAAAGGTTCCACACCACATCATGCCACAGACTCAACCTGGTCCAAGTGGATGGCTCTGATAACACAGAGAGCTTGAATGGGAAATCTTGAAAGACCTGGTCTAGTGGAGGTAATCTCAAGTTGGCCTGAAGGTATCAACTGTGCCAAACCTCCAGACAGCCCAAGCCATTTTATGATTCATTGTGTCCATGAGATGACCAATTCCAGGTATAGCTTGGTGCTCCCAGGAACACCCATCACAGGCTGCAGGCATGTAGCAGGTCAGCTGGAGCTGATGGTGTTTTCCACCTGGGCAATGTACTAGTTTCCACGTGCTGGTTTCTCATGGAGATGAGAAGAGCTCCCTGCTGGGCGGTGAGGATGTGAAGGATCTCAGAATCAGAGCTGCTGCTGGGCAGTGACATCCTTCCCTAGGGCAGGATGAGTGAAACTGGGCAGGTCCTTCAAACATTGATGTTTGATAGACCCAAGTTACATTTAACCATGATTGTCAGAGGCTGCTCTTGTAGACAGCTTGCTCCTGGTGGTGATGAACTTCCCTTCTTTGGTTAGAGGTAAACACTGTGCACAGAGAGTCATGTATTTGGCCAAACTGGGACTTCCCTGGTGAGATTTCTTCCTTGAGGCTGTCTTCTTCCTGCAGCATTGACCTTTGCCTACCTCTCCCCACTTAGCCCATAGCCTTCACTTAGGAAAGCACTCTCAGCAGGGTCTGAGCTCTGGTGACTTTTAAGTTGGTGTCACTGGCTGTGTAGAATCACAGAATTCTTTGGATTGATCATTCAGGCCAGCCATTAACCCAGTACTACCAGGTCACCACTAGACTCTGTCCCTCAGCACATCTCCATGGCTTTGAAATGCCTCCAGGGATGGGGACTCCACCACTGCCCTGGCAGCTTGAGCCAGGCCTTTGCAAACCTTTTGGGGAAGAAATTATTCCTCATGTCCAACCTAAGCCTCCCTTGGCACAATTTCAGGCCATTTCGTCTTGTTGTATCACTTTCTGCTTGGGAGAAGAGACCAACCCCTCTCTCACTCCAACCTCTTTTCAGGGAGTACTCCCTTTAGCCTCTTTTCCAGACTAAACAACCCCAGTTCCCTCAGCTGTTCTCCACCAGACCTGTTCTCCAGACCCCTCACCAGCTTCATTGCCCTTCTCTGCACCTTCTCCAGCTCCTCAATATCCTTCTGGGAGTGAGGGGTCCAAAACTGAACCCAGGATTCAAGCTGTGGCCTTACCAGTGCCTGGGACAGGGGACAATGACTTCCCCACTCCTGCTGGCCACGCTGTTGTTGGTTCAGGGCAGGGCGTTAATGTCTCCAGGTATTTCTCTGCTGGGCAGTTTCCATCCACTTTGCCCCAAGCCTGGAGTGCTGATGGGGTTGTTGTGACCCAAGTGCAGAACCTGGCACTTGACCTTGTTGAACTTCAACCCCATAATGTTCTGCAGCACATTAAGAGTATGGAAAGTGAGTGAATTATTCCCTGACTTCTTTGGGGAGAATTAGCAAAAGGTCTAAAATGAGATCCTGAAGCTACAGTCTGTTAGATGCCTCAGAGCTGAAGGTTGCTATTTTAGGAAGTGATGAATGATCTAATCTTTTGGAAGTGGTTTTGTTCTTCAGAGGTGTCTTTTGCAATAAAGAGAAGACCTTCGTTTTCAGAGATGCTTCAAACATGCCTGGTGGTGCCCTTTCAGTTCCTCAGAGTCATCCCTTCCGGTGAAATTAAGGCATGAGCTCTCCTTTGATTGCTACAGATGCTGACAGGTCCTACCTCTGTTTTACTACTATGAGGAGAACATCCCTTGTAAGATCTCTTTCCTCAGGGGTTATCAGGTAAATTTGCCAAGCGGCTCCCTTCCTTCAGAGCTCTGAACAATTCCAAACACTGCAACTTTGTGGTGCATGCTTTGTTCTGTTAGACCTTGGAGTCCTGGTGGACAATGAGTTTCCCATGAGCCAACAATGTGCCCTCGTAGCCAAGAGGGCCAAGGGTCTCATGGAGTGCATGAAATTGAACCATTAGTCCAATACTGCCAGGTCATCACTAAACCATGTCACTCAGCACCACATCTACATGGTTTTGAAACCCCTCCAGGGATGGGGACTACATCACTGCCCTGGGCAGCCTGGGCCAGGCCTTGACAACCCTTCTGGGGAAGAAATTGTTGCTCATGTCTAACCTAAACATCCCCCCCCCCCACCAAACATGTAACTTGAGGCTGTTGCCTCTTGTCTTATCACGTGTCCTTCGAAGCAGAGACCAACACCCATCTATATGTTTTTGTAGGTCCTAAGCAGGGGTGGAGTGATGAACGCTACTAGGTTGTGTCTCTTGCAAGATCTAGGCATTGGCTTCTGCTTAATGCAAACCAGAAACTCAGAACAACACAAATCAGAGATGAAAGTGTGTGAAGTTTAAAATGCCACTGGCTGATGGAATCCAGAGATGAGGTTAACAACTGCACTTCCTCTCTGCTGTCTCAGACTTTGCCTGGGGTTTGCAACTCAAGTGAGGTTTCATTGACTCATAGAGCTGCAGGGAATCAGGACCGCAAGTCAGATTCTGCTCTGTTTCACAATCAGACTCGCATCAGCCTTTGGAGACATCATAAGAAGCTGACACAACACCTATTCTCCACCAACAAGACAAATGTTAAACCTTGGTTACCAAACATCAACCCTTTGCAAAACAAATGTTAACCCTTTGCTGAGTCTCATCAGGGTGATCTCCTGGGGTGCGTGGAGTGTAGCCAGCAGTTCGAGAGAGGTTTTGCTCCCCCTCCACTTTACCACTATGAGACTATATCTGGAGGAGTGGGTCCAGTGCTGGGCTCCCCAGTTCATGAGAGACAGGGAACTATTGGAAGGAGTCCTTTGGAGGCTCCAAAGATGCTGAGGGGCCTGGAGCATCTCTGTGAGGAGGAAAGGCTGAGAGACCTGGGGCTGTTGAGCCTGGAGAAGAGCAGCCCCTGAGGATATTTTCTCAATGCTCAGCAAGAGCTAAAGGACTTTTGGGAGGCAGAAGAATGGGGTCAGACTCTTGTCAGTGGTTCCCAGTGACAGGACAAGGTGCAACAGGCACAAACTGGTATCCAGGAGGTTTCAGCTGAATGTGAGGAGAAACTTGTTCAGTGTAAGAGTGCTGGAGCCCTGTGGAGTCTCCTTCTCTGGAGAGATTCCAAACCCAGTTGGCCATTGTGATCCCTGACAAGCTAGCTTGGGCACCCTGCTTTAGCAGGAGGATTGGACTGGTTGATCTCCAGAGGTCACTTCCAAATCCCCACCATGCTGAGATTCTGGGATCTGTGACAAACAGCAGAACAAATGGTGGAAAGAAAACTTACCAACATTCTACTGAAGAGCTGGCAAACACCTGCTGATCGAGACTGGTGTCCAGGGCATGCAAGGATCATCAAAACCATTTTCATTGCCTTTAGTGATCAGTAGCAGATGTTCTCAAGGGGTCATCAGGGATGGGAAGCCCAGGGGTGTGTTTCAGTGGCCAGAATGAACAGGGAAAGAGAAGAATCTGGGAAGGGAAGGAGTGAAGCATTGGTCTTTTCACCTCATCCAACTTTCCCCATGAGCAGGTGTTCTTCACATGAATGATGCAGTTTCACAGCTGCTGGTTAATGCGGGGATGTTGAACATGTGGGCTCCTTCTGCCAGACAACGTGGAGTTGCTATGTTGCCTGAGCGTGAGGTGGTTAAGTATAGATGCAACCATACAAAGCAACAGTAAAACACTGGTAGCTGAATCATTAATCACTTGTCAAAGGTTAAAAGAGAAGAGCCTCCAGTAGAAATGTGCTGTGTTTTATGCAGCACAAGGTCCATCATGGATAAAAAATTCATCCCGTCGCTGCCCTTGTTAATAGGATGCCAGAAGTGAGCATCTACAGGATCTATAAATAAACTACCAAGGCTGACTTGTTCCAACTGCACTTAATGGTAGGAAATTGCATAAAAGAGTTGCTCTGGCAGGCAGTCACCTTGAGAGGTTGATGTGAAGAGAATGCATATGGCTTGGTTGTGCTCTCCTGAGGTGGGCTTATGAGAGAGGTCATGGCAGGAAAAGTACAGCGGAGCTGCAGTTTGCTCATTTGTGTTGTGGGAAGCCAGAGTGGAGCTCACATCAGCTGAGTTAGACATGGACTGGGTTCTGATCTTTATTTATTTATATTTCAACAGAAAATGGATCAATAGAGTTTGTGTTCTCAGAGCTGAACACAAACCTGGCTCTGTGGAAACAGCTCATGAACTTGTTACTTATTTGTACCTTTTCACAGAATCCCAGTGAGGAGGGGGTTGGAAGAGACCTCTGGAGATCATCCAGCCCAACACCCCTGCTAAAGCAAAGATACTTGCAGCAGCTTGCCCAGGGTCACAGTAGCCAGCTGGGTTTGGAATCTCCAGAGAAGGAGACTCCACAACCTCTCTGGGCAGCCTGCTCCAGGGCTCCAGCACCCTCACAATAAACAAGTTTCTCCTCCTCTTCAGATGGAAATTCCTGAGTTCCAGTTTGTGCCTGTTGCCACTTCTCCTGTCATTGGTGATCACTGACAAGGGTTTGACCCCATCTCTTGCCCCCTGCAGGTCCTTTAGCTTTTGCTGAGCATTGAGAAGATGCCCTCTGGGGCTGCTCTTCTCCAGGCTCAACAAGCCCCAGGTCTCTCAGCCTTTCCTCCTCCCAGAGATGCTCCAGGACTTTCAGCATCTTCCCAGCCTCCACTGGACTCTCTCCAGTAGTTCCTTGTCTCTCTTACACTGGGGAGCCCAGGGCTGCAGATATGGCCTCAGTAGGACAAAGTAGAGGGGGGAGAAAACCTATCTTGACCTGCTGGCCACACTCTTCTTCATAAACCCTAGGAGACCATTGGCCTTCTTGGCTAAGGTGAAAGCCTCTTCACCTTTGGGAGTGACTTTGTTAAAGAGTCTTCAGTTACAGGATGTGTGCAGAGATCTGACTTGGGTCTCTTGGGAGTGGAAAGACATTAATCCTGTGTAATTAAGGCAAATAATCAAGTCTCAGAAGCTGCCAAAACATTGTCCCTGAGGCTCTTTACTTTGGGAAATGATGGTTTCAGCTTTTCACTTGGCTGCTTCTGTCAGCTCACTGGTTCTCTCCAGAAGCAGCTCAAGGTCACACCTGTGTCAGCTCAAGGTGATGCTTGCCTCATGTTGAGCTTTGAGCTCTGCTGTGACTGGTACTTATGTTCTTGGTGTCATAGAGTCATAGAACTATGGAATGGTTTGGGTTGGAAAGGATCTTTAAGATCGTCTAGTTCCAACCCCCTGCCATGGGCAGAGACACCAGCTACTGGACCAAGTTGCTCAAGGTATCATCCAACCTGGCCTTGAACACCTCCAGAGAGGTGCTATTGGGTGCTCGGGCAGGAGCTTTACTACGAGGTAGGAGCTAATGCTGCAGAGCTCTAACCACCTTTGTCTGAAGATTCAACTATTTCAGTGGCCAAGTACACCAAGGTTCTGTGTATGGGGATGGGGAGATACTGCAGAGTGAGTGTGCCTGAGGCACAGGTTGTGGTCATGCTGTCTGCCTTCTGATGTCACCCAGAAGCTCCCAGAAGCACTCAGTAGCTGATCTTACTCATTAGTTTCAAATTAAGTGGCTCCAGAGGCTGACTGCTGACTCTCAACTATCTGCTGCTTTCCTTTCCCATCCAATCCTATACTGGTATTAGCAGTGGGGAAAGGCTCGCTATCGGCTCTGCTCCTTGCACTGATTTTGGACCAGTCTGCGGGTGACTAACTTGTCTGCAGAGACCCCTGTGGGGAGGAGACCCCTATGTATAACCTCCACATTGTTCAGCCTGAAGAAGACAAGGCTCCTAGGAGACCTAGTGCCCTCCTACTACCTGAAAGGGGCCTCCAGGAGAGCTGGGGAGGGACTTTGTACAAGGGCTTGTAGTGATAGGATGAGAGGTAATGGTTTGAAATTAGAGCAGGGTAGACTTAGGTTGAACATCAGGAAGAAGTTATTTGCTCTGAAGGTGGTGGAACACCAGAACAGGTTGCCCAGGGAGGTGGTTGATGCCCCATCCCTGGAGACGTTTAAGGCCAGGCCTAATGGGGGCGTCTGAGCAACTCAATCTGGTTGGGGATGTCCATGGTTACTGCTGGGGATTTGGATTAGATGACTGCTACAGGTCCCTCCCAACCCAGTGCATTCTGTGATTCTCTGATTGCAGCCACTGTGTTTCTGTGCAATGATGAGCTAAGGAACCATTTGGAAGGACCTTAAACCCTTGGTGCACATCAGTGTGATGTCCTCACTGGAGAGAGCAATGCAACAGGTATCTCACGATTACTCTGCTGATTGCAGGGTAGCTTTATGCATCCCTTTTGGAGCTTTCAACTCTTTGCTTTGAAGTTGAAGACAGATAATGAAGGTGTAGAGCAGGGAGCACCTTCTCTCTCTCCTTATCTTCAGCCAAAGCACCCACTTTGATTTATTACCTACCCCTAAACAAACCAGGACATCAATTCCTGAGTGTTGGCCAATCTTCTAGCTCTCCTAGGCCAGGCTATTTGCTAAAAAGTCTCTTTGAAGGTCTTTTTGATGCTGCTCAGCAGCCCAGCAGCAGCTTACTTGAAAACAGGAGTTCTTGGTAAGTTTTGCTGTTAAAATACAGAGGAATTTCTTTTCCTCCCCAGAACATGTGTCTGAAATGGAGAACATGTTCAGGGGCTTTGTCTGTAACCATGGTATCATCTTAGAAAGGCTTGAGTTGGAAGGGAGCTTAATGATCATCTAATTCAACCCTCCTGCCATGGATATCTCCTGCTAGACCAAGCTGCTCAAGACCTCATCCAGCCTGATCTTAAACACTTCCCCATCCTCTCTAGGCATCTACAACCTCCCTGTACAACCCATTCCAATGTCTCACACCCTCAGAGTAAAGAACTTCTTCCTAATGTCCAACCTAAATCCTCCCCCGGTGGAACTTGGGGCCACTTCCTCTTGTCCTGTCATTTGTTCCTTGGGAAAAGAGACCAACCCCCATCTTGCTCAAATCTCCCTTCAGGGAGCTGTAGAGACCCAGAGCACCTCCCCTCAGCTTCCTTTTCTCCAGGTTGAACAACCCCCAGTTCCCTAAGCTGCTCTTCATCAGAGCTATTCTCCAGACCCTTCACCAGTTTCATTGCCTTTTTCTGGACACACACCAGCCCCTCAATGTCCTTCTTGGAGTTAGGGGCCCAAAATTGAAGCCAGTACTCAAGGTATGTCCTCACCAGTGCCCAGTACAGGGGGACAATCCCTGCTGTGGTCCTACCAGCCACACTGTTACTGATCCAAGCCAGGATGCTCTTGGCCTTCTTGGCCGTCTGGGCACACACTGTCTCATTTTCAGTTGCTGTTGACCAACACCCCCATGTCCTTTTCCACCAGGCAGTTTCCAGCCGCTCTGCCCTGAGCCTGGAGCGTTCATGGGGTTGTTGTGACTCAAGAACATTTGTATGACCACTGCCCGTGTCCTGCTGATTACACTATTGCTGATCCAAGCCAGGATGCTCTTGACCTTTAGTTATCCCCATCCTGATCAAGTCCTGAGTTGTGGAAGTGTCTGACAATATCTGTGGAGGTTCAAAGCCTACACAGGAAGCTTGCTGTTTGTAGGTAGGGGATATTTTCAGTGACAGAACATGAATCCAAATGCTTCCTGCATGATTCCCAGTAACATCTGAAGGAACCAATGTGTCTGGCCACAAACCCACTGTCATCAGAAGAAAGCACAGAGCATTTCACATCTATCACACTGAAATGATGCCCCAGCCCTGCAGGAGGAGATAAGGATTCCACTTCTGAGTGGCACCCCCAAATTTATCTGGAATTAAAGTGCTGTGAGACATTAATACTCCAGAGTGACACGGTTTATGATCAGTATGGCTTTTGATGACTCTTAACTGGTTCATAAACCAGCTTTTGTATGGATCACCAGACCATGGCAATGTCATTAGATGTTTCAATTGGCTGTTAATCTTCCAGCCATGTAACAAGACTTACAGCTCTGGTTTTGCAGTGTGGGACAGTGTGACATTCCCATTCCCTGGACTACTGGCACCTCAGAGCTGCTGTCACAAGGTCCAGGCAAGCACTGGGCTGGCCTTTACCTCCAGGGCAAATGTCCAGGCAGCCCAGTATCCCACCTCTGGCCAGGGACAATGGTAAAACGTCCTTGAGGAAGAGTATAATGACAAAGGGGAGATTTAGACTGGAGATTAGGAAGACATTCTTGACAGTGAGAATGATGAGATACCAGAACAGGTTGCCCAGGGAGGTTTAGATGCTCCTTTCCTGGAGCTGTTCAAAGCCAGGTTGGATGAGGCCTTGAGCAACCTGGTCTGGTGGAAATGTCCATGCCCATGGCAGGGGGTTGGAACTAGATAATTTTGAAGGTCCTTTCCAACCCAAGCCATCTTAGGATTCTATGGTTGACAGGAGAAGTTTATAATGGTAATGGTCATGGCTTAGGCACCTTCTGGAACAGCTGTGGTGTCTTTGTGCTTAGCAATTCTTGATAGATTTGCCTTTTGTGGATTTATAAAGACAGAGTGGCCACTCTTTTGTGGGGTTCATTTCCCAAGAGATGAGTTAGAGAGATGCCTTCTGATTTAGTCCTTCACATCGTGTTGGTGAGAAGTGAGTTCTTGGCAAGATGGCTCTGATATGAGGTGGTGCAATCCATCCCATATTGCTCTGCTCCTTGATCCGGAGTGCAAAGGCTTTGGCAGAAAGGGGAGCTGCCTAGAAATCCTCCCCTGGGACTTTCTTAGAGTGCTTTGGGTTGGAAGGGAAATTAAGGATCATGTAGTTCCAATCACCTGCCATGGGCAGGGGCACCTTCACTAGACCAGGTTGCTGAGGGTGTTATCCAGCCTGCCCTTGAACACCTCCAGGGAGGGGGCAGACATCTCAGAGTGTGTGCTGCACACCTGAACACCCATCTGAACCCGCGTTGCTCAGGAGACAATCAACACAAGGTTTCTCATTCTCAGTCTTCCCCTCTTTGGCAGAATGATGCTGTGTTTGGATTTCTACCCATGCCTTGTTTGCTTTCTGAGTTATGATTGTGAAGACACCACTGTTTATCTTCCTGCAGGACTTCTGAGGTGATTGATACCTTCTGAATTTGTCAGAGGGAAATTTCAGAGTCATTAAAACAAATGTGTGATTTATTTGTGGCAGTGCAGATAGTCTGAAGACTTCAGTTTCCCTGCAGATTAGAAGCAGGAGATGCATTCATCAGGTCAGACAGGAAACGTGCTGCCGTCCTGTATAGAATGTCTTTGGCACATTGTCCTAAGATGACACTGCTTTAAGGCATCTGGTTGATTCTTGTGATGGAGGCACCATTTCACTTCCTTCCAGACAATATATTAATTATGCTTTATCTTATAATCACATCTTCATCTTGGAATAAGCCTAGGGTCCTTTCAGAACCAGTATCTGTAGATGTTATCCTCAAAACAAACTCACTTGGTGTAATGGAGAAGTAACTCCAATGTAGATCAATTGATCTGCTTAGTGCATGTCAGGGAGTGTCCTGGTTTGATCTGGAGCAGAAATGGTTCTGGTCAGTGCTGTGACCTCTCTAATTTTGGTTAGGCATTGGAACAGCCTACCCAGGGAGGTGGTGGAGTCACTGTCCCTGGAGGTGTTCAAGAAATGTGTGGACATGGCACTTGGGGACATGGTTTGATAGCCATGGTGGTGTTGGGTTGATGGTTGGACTTGATGATCTCAGAGGGCTTTTCCAACCAAACCAGTTCTAGGATTCTGTGATTCTCAGTTTAGTCTTAGGTCAGTGAGGCCCTTTCTGAAGTTCAGGGCAAGTTTGCACACCCAGGGGCTGCTTCTAGCATGTAAAAGCTAATGAGGAGAGCTGCTGCCAAGGGCCGGGTTGCAGAAAGGCTCTGCTTGAGACTTGCTCCTCTGCACACCAAGAGCACTACCACAGCTTGTGCCCCACCTTGGGAGTCAGAAAGGCAGAGGTGGCACCTGCAGAAAGGAGCAGCCAGGACAGCTGACCCTCAACTGCCCAATAAGGGATTGCATCCCATGGATGGCATCTTCAGGAGCAAGATGAGGGATCTCAAGGGCTGAGCCTCTTCTTCCCTGGCTAGTATCCCAGGAGGACTCTGTCACTTCTGCCTTCCATGCCAATCCCTGTTTTCCTGAATCCAGTTCCAGAATCTGGTTTTCATCTGCTGCTGAGTCCAGTCTGAGACTTGCCCAGTGCCTGCCCCCAGCATCAGTGATGCCATCATTGCCATCAGGGGTTGGCTCTTGTTTTGTGCCTGTGTCTCTATTCCAGGGGATTGTTCTTCTTTCCATCTCAGCTGATTGAGTTTCTTTCCCAACCCATCAGACTCTCTCCATTCTCCCCTTTCTCTTCCCTTTGGGAAGGCAGAGGGCTTCATGGAGAGCCTCTGGCACTCCTCTGGTGGCTCTCCCAACCCTGACCTTTGGCAGTCCCACCTGGCATCTCTCTTTGCTGGCAGGAGAAGAAACAGCTATTTGTGCTACTCAAGAGTCAGGGAGACAGAGCCTGGGGGTGGCACCATCTCTACACTCACAAGCAGGTTTCTTTTTTTTATTCCAAAATCAATTGAGCTCTAAATTTCATTTCTGTTGTGCTTCTCTTGATTGCTGCTTGCAGGGCAACATAAATAATTAATCATCGTAGAGAACTGTCACTCAGCCCTGGTTTTGCTTCACCTGAAGTTAAAAAATGACCACTTTAAAGACAAAAACAAAAAGAAAGAAATTAATTGGCAGGCACTTAATCTTTCTTCTGCTTTGCTGTCTTTCCCCCTGCTTTAATACCCTGCTTCTCCACGTCACCAAGTCATTATGTGTGAAGGGGATGAGCCATCCTAATGCAGGGTGATTTATCAATGGTGATAGGATGTTATCCTAGCTTGACCCCAGAAGAGGAGGAAGATGCCACTGAGTCTCTTCTGAAATGAATAGCAACAAAGTCAAATCCTAGAAAGCCCTCAGAACTTTGCCAAGGCTGACCTGCTTCCAGAGGAACTTCGTGACCATTTTTAAAGGGCACGTAAAAGCTTTGGGTTTGTTTTACAGCAAAAGCATTGAGATGTGGAGGGGACACAGGAGATTTGAGTAGAGTAAGATCTCATCCTCATCTCTGCTGGTTCTTTAAGAGCATGCATAAAGCAGCATTGATGGGATCAAGCAGAGCTTCTTCCAGCCTTTCTCAGCATTAAAAGTCAGTTCATTAACTGAGCAGAAAAGTCTGTGAACATGCAGATCCATACAATCACAGAATCATGGAATGGGAGGGATTGGAAGGGCCCTTTGGAGATCATCTAGTCCAACCTGCTGGCAAGAGCAGGGTCACCTAGGGCAGGTCTCATAGGAAGACATCTCGATGGGTCCTGAAAGTCTCTGGAGAAGGAAAATCCACAGCCTCCCTGGGCAGCCTGCTCCAGGTCTCCAGCACTCTCACAGCAAAGTTTCTCTCATTCTGATGGAACCTACTGGGTTCCAGTTTGTACCTGTTGCTCCTTGTCCTGACTCTTGGCACCACTGACAAGAGAGTGGCTCATTCCTCTCGACCCCAAGTCTTTTAGCTCTTGCTGAGCATTGAGAAGATGCCCTCTTAGGCTGCTCTTCTTCAGGCTCAACAGCCCCAGGTGTCTCAGCCTTTCCTCCTCATAGAGATGCTCCAGGCCCCTCAGCAGCTTTGCAGCCCCCCCGGACTCTCTCCCTGTCTTTCCTGAACTGAGGAGCCCAGAACTGGACCCAGGACTCCATCTGTGGCCTCAAAGAGCAGAGTAGAGGGGGAGGAAAACCACGTTCACTTCAGGTGTGTGCAACAGCACCTTGGCATTGCAGTTACACCATAGAACCTTGTTGGGATGACACTGTTCATTACTGCTTATGGGCAGCAAGCAATCCATCTTCTGATTTCTATAAATCTTGCAGGACATCACTTTCTGTGAAGGCTGAAGGAACATGAAAGGCAGGATAGTGCACTGGGCTCTGTGGTTTTCTGCTGGGCATTTTGTTCCTTGAGGCAAAAGCTGGGGAATGATCCAAGAAGAAATGTTTTCAGAACTTGAGAGTTAATTCACAACTTCATATTGGCTGTATGTTCCTTGAGGTCAGACAGAAATAGCCACAGTTCACTTTGTTGTGTCTCCCTTGTGGAGGAGTCTGCTGACGTGGTTTTCTAGCCAAGCCAAAAGAATAGAAAATGGAGTTTTGCCCACAAGGATTCACAGATTCAAATCTCAAACAAGGGAAGAGCTCAAATAAAAAGCTGGAGACTTGCTTGAATTTCAACTCTTGGAACTCTGATGTTCAAAAAAGCACTTGTTGTGGTGGAACAGGTACTGTAGAACATTTCTCCAAGAGGAAATCTCAGGCAGTGGCCACCCTTTCCCTACAAGCAAGGACATGGGACATGGTTCAGCACCAACCTTGCCAGAGTTAGAGAATGGTTGGACTTGATGGTCTTAAAGGTCTTTTTCAGCTGAAGCCATTCTGTGATTCTCAGGGCTGCTCTGTTCTGCTGGAGTTAGGACTGAAAGCACAGAAGCAGAGAGAGGAGCAGAGTGTACCCAGCCTTGGAGCAGGCTGTGAGGCTGTCACCATCAATGACTGCTGCTGCTGGGTTAGGTTGGCTCTTGGTTTGTGTCTCTATCCCATGGCATTGTTCTTCTTTCCATCCCATTTGGCTGAGTTTCTTTCCCAGCCCATCAGTCTCTCTCCTTTCTTCCCTTTCTTGTCCCTTTGCAAAGGCAGAGTGCTTCGTGGAGAGCCTCTGGCACTCCTCTGGTGGCATGCCACGCCCTGCCCTGACCCTTGACACCTCTGAGTTTTGCAGGATATCTCTGTCCTGGTTGAAGGAAAAACTTCTCTGCAGCTCTCTGGGAATTTCATCTCAGAACAGACTTCACTCATTTTTCTGCTGTCTATTCCCTGAGCAAAGTCTCCAGTGAGCTTCAAAGTCCTGCTTTGCATCCAAGTTGTATGAGTGAAGTGTCTGGAGCTTTTACTGAAGATAAGGCAGGCTTCTGAAGCTCTTCCTCTTCAACCATTTCTGAGCTTCTAGGAAACACTTCACAGACCTGCAGCTCTCCTGTGGAGGGCAGGGTATTTAGGAAGCCAGTGTGCTAACAAATTATGATTATAAACCAAGTTTGACTTCAGATTCTTTGGAGGGAGCATGAGATGCTTTGCACATCTGCAGGTGACAATCCCTTCAGGGCTGCAAGCTTGGGGGCTCCCAGTGCTGGCAGGATCTGCTTCCTCACATCTTCTTGTGATACCTTCCAAAATGCCTACCTGAGGACTTCCCAGCCCTCTCTTTGTGCATCTGTTGCTCTGTTTGATTACAAAATTGTTCACTTAATTCTTCAGTTGCCATCTCCCAGAAATGGAGGAAAAAGGCTTCAAATAAACATATCAAATCCCTGGGGGGTTGTGTCTAATTTTGGGCATCAATAGCAAGAAGAATTTAAACAAAGTCCTCCTGATGGCTACAAAACACTCAAAAGGAGCATCCCTTGAGCTGCTTGCTGTGTGTTTCCCTCAATGTGCTGCTGCTGCAGACAGATTCAGTGTCAGGGCGTTTGCAGCAGTGTTTGAAGAGCTGAACAGCTACCCATGGCCCTCCACATTATCCCAGAATCCCAGCATGGTGGGGGTTGGAAGGGACCTCTGGAAACTATCCAGTCCAAGCTCCCTTGCTGAAGCAGGGACACCCAAAGTAGCTTGCCAAGGATCATAATGGCCAGCTGGAATGTCTCCTTTAGCTCTTGCTGAGCATTGAGAAGATGCCCACTCAGGCTGCTCTTCTCCAGCCTCAACAGCCCCAGGTCTCTCAGCCTTTCCTCCTCACAGAGATGCTCCAGGCCCCTCAGCATCTTTGGAGCCTCCACTGGACTCTCCCCAGCAATTCCTGTCTCTCTTGAACTGAGGATCCCAGCACTGGGCCCAGTACTGCAGCTTTGGCCTCAGAAGGGCAGAGTAGAGGGGGATTGTGTGAAGCCTGCAGATAACTCTCTCTCAAGGTGAGCTGTGTTTATGATTCATCACCCTCCCTTTAAGATCTTTGTCTCCACTGGTTCACTGCAGTGCTAATTAGCCAGCATTGCAAGAAGTTCTTGACCCAGATAATGACTCTGTCAGTGCAGCAGTAGGGTCTCAGCAAAGTCTTTCTCCTGCTTTCCTGTCTCTAGCCTGGGGCAGGACACAGCACCTCTGGCTGTGACAGGCATGTGGGTGTACAGGTAGAGCATAGAAATCATAGAATCATTTTGGTTGGAATAAACCTTCAAGAGGAGATCTAATAAATATATCCAAATATATGAGGGCTGGGTATCGAGAGGGAAGGGACAGCCTCTTCTCACTTGTGCCCTGTGATAGGATAAGGGGCAGTGGATGTAAATTACAGCACAGGAGGTTGCACCTTAACATGAGGAATAACTTCTTTGCTGTAATGGTCATGGAGCCCTGGAACAGGCTTTCAAGACCCATCTGGATGCAGTCCTGTGCAACCTATGCTAGATTCTATGGTCCTGCTCTGGCACAGGGGTTGGACCCAAAGATCTCCAGAGCTCCCTTTCAACTCCTAACATCCTGTGATCATGGAGTCCAACCATGAACCCAGCACTGCCAGGTCACCACTGAACCATGTCCCTCATCACCACATCTCCACAGCTGTAAAACCTCACATGGGGGACTCCACCACTGCTCTGGGCAGCCTGGGCCAGGCATTGACAACCCTTCTGGGGAAGAAGTTGCTCTTCAGAGCTCACCTAAACCTCCTCTCATGCAACTTCATGCTGTTTCTTCTTATCCTGTCACTTTTTACTAGGGAGAAGAACCAACCTCCATCTCACTCCAACCTCCTTTCACGCAGCTGTAGAGAGCCAGAAGGTCTCCTGACAGACTCCTCTTCTCCAGGCTGAACAACCCCAGGTCCGTCAGCTGCCTCTCACCAGACCTGTTCTTCAGACCCTTCATCAACTTTGTTGCCCTTTTCTAGACCCACTCCAGTCCCACAATGTCCTTTGAGTGAGAGGCACAAAACTGAGCCCAGGATTCCAGGTGCAGCCTCACCAGTGCTCAGTATGGGGGGACAATCTGCTCCCTCTTGCCACTTCTTTGCTGACCCAAGCCATGATGTGAAGGTGCTGGAGACGTGGAGCAGGCTGCCCAAAGAGGTTGTGGAGTCCCTTCTCTGGCGAGATTCCAAACCCAGCTGGACATTGTGACCCTGGGCAAGCTGCTTTAGTGGACCCTGTTTTAGCAGGGGTGTTGGACTGGATGATCTCACAGAGGTTCCTTCCAGTCCCCACCATGCTGGGATGCTGTGAAAAATTCTTAGTAACCTTAGCTGTTACAATCTGCCCTATGTTGTGAAATATGTGAAAAAATGTGCAAAGTTCTTAGTTATTTGGTTAGTGTGGGGAGGAAGAGAAAGTTAAATGAGAAGTGGAACCACATGGTCTCCATTAATACTGGGAGCAAAATCTAATTAAGCAGTTTTAACGAGTATGATAGGAAGGTGTGAAGTTTATTGAACACTTGGTTAACTATTCAATTAGCCCCTGGATTTTGTGAGCTGGTCTCATTCTGATTCCTGGGAGGATCAATTCTTTGATTGAAAATAAAGCAGAATAGAGAAGTTTTAATTCCAAAAATGGCAGGAGGTAAGCAATTGTCACAAATTGATTTTATTCACCTTAGTCATTACTAAATATTTTACCAAACTGATAAATATTGCTTGGGAGGTTGGAAAAGGATTTGTCATAGACTCATAAAGTCATAGAATGGTTTGGTTTGGAAGGGACCTTAAAGATCATCTAGTTCCAACCCCACTGCCATGAGCAGGGACACCTTCCACTAGACCGGGTTGCTCAAGGGCCCACCCAGCTTGGCCTTGAATGGCTTCAGGGAGGGGCCATCCATGACCAAGCTGGGCAACCTGTTGTAGTGGAAATAGGGTTTGTTTGTGCTGATGTCATTGTTATTTTTAAGTGGTGGTTGACACATGTGATGCCAGGCTCATCAAGTGTGCTGACAAATGGGGAAACTGAGGCATAGAATCATAGAATTGTTATGGTTGGAAACAACCTCCAAGATCAAGTCCAGCCATCAGCACACCACCACCATGGCCATTAAACTGCATCCCAAAGTGCCATGTCCACATGGTACTTGACCACCTCCAGAGACGGAGATTCAACCACTTCCCTGGGCAGCTGTTTCAGTGCTTGAGAAACCTGTTCAGCCTAAACCTCCTCTGGTGCAATTTAAGGCCATTTCTCCTCTTCCTGTCATTTGTTTGTTGGAGATAACAGACCAATCTCCTGTCAGGGAGTTGTAGAGAGTCAGAAAGTTTCCCCTCAGCCTCCTTTTCTCTAGGCTGAGTAACTCCAGGTCCTTCATCTGCTTCTCACTGGACCTGTTCTCCAGACTCTTTTCCAGCTTCATTGCCCTTCTGTGGACCTGCTCCAGCCCCTGTGTGTCCTTCTCAGAATGAGTGCCACAAAACTGATCCCAGGGTTCCAGGTGTGACCTCCCCAGTAAGGAGAGGCCAAAGCGCTGCCACCAGACTGAGGAGCTTGCTTTCTCCAGCTTGTTCTGCTCTGTCCTTATGAAACCTTCACTTGAACCTGCCCAAGCCAAGCTTGGAAGGACTTGCAGGGCTGAATCCCTTTCCTTCTCCTCCTGCCCAGCCATGCAGTGATGAGTCTCCACCTTCGCCTCAGAAAAAGTGAAGAAAGAAACTGTTTCAAAGCTTTATGAGTTGAAATCTTGCAGTCCTTCAAAACAAAACCCTAAAAATCCTGAATGATTTTGTCTTTTATTCTTTTATTTCATTTTCTCCAGGAAAAGATTAAACTGAAGGGCAGGAGAGATTTGGGGAAATAATCCATTTCTCCACGGAAGCTCTTCTGATGCTTCCTGTTTCATAACAAATCGATGGGGATTAGCCCTCCCCACCTACCCCCCCATCACTTCTGAAAACTTCATCCACAGATTGTATTCAACCTGCCAGCTTAGTCTGGACAGGAGGGATGAGCCTGACAAATGCACTAAGGGAGTTTTCATGGTCCTCCATCATAGTGATGCTCCTCAGAAGCCACCCAGCTCATGCCTGGACAGACAAGTTTGAGTTTAAGCTGTCAGCAGATAGGTCTAAATGAGGCTTGCAATGGCTGAGTGTTACAAAGGGGTTTATGGAAAGCATGTGGACCAGCTTCACTGAGGCATCACTGTGATGCTTGAGAGGTGCATCAGATCTCCTCACTCAAAGAAGGAAATCCACATGGCTTTGCATCCTTTACTCCTGGTTTCTGGAGTTAGGCTAATGGTTGAATTAACCCAAACTGGGTCCTTGGGGACTGCTGGATGTCCCAGATCTGCTAATGCAGGGTTTGTATTTTTGTGTCACTGTAAAAGAAAGAAGGATGGGAAGAGGAACAAGTGTATTCCCCTACCCATTCCAAGCCCAGACTGGTTAGAAGCTGATCACCAGAGATCAGGGCAGGGTTGGTGGCATGAGGATGCTGCCTGTGGCTCAGAGCTGTGCTGCAGGTGGCACTCGTGGTCCTCTGATAGCAGCTATCATCATGGATAGGGAAGTTGTCTTAGCTGACACAACCCGGGTCTGCACATAAGCTTTGGCACCCTTGGGCTTGCATGTGGGAGTGCTGGGGCCATAGGGGTCTGCTCAGAAGCTGCTCCCAGGGGTGGACAGAAGCTGTAGCTGCTGTCACTGCTGCTGTTTTGAAGGCATTTCTTTGTGGTTTTGCTCTATTTTGAATTTTTCCATTACTGACAGTTTTGCTACCAAAAAATAACTAAGCATTAAAATGAATGCAGGACATTTCTGCAGGGCTTGTACTGGAAGAAACAGGCTGAGGAGGTGAGGGATTGCCATAGAAACTGCAGAGACCTGGCCTGCCCTGGTCATCTGCATGCTGCAGAGTGCCTTCACCTGCATGAACACCTTGTGCCTGCCTGCCCAAATTGCTGGGAGCCCTTCCTCATGTGCTGCAAGTAGGTTTAACTCTTTAATTGGCATTTGTGTTTTGCACATCACCTCAGCAAGCTGTTGTGATGCTGGGTTGTCTTTCCCTCCTGCTGTTACTACACAGCTCCTTCTTTCAAAATAGAGTCATAGAATCAATAAGGTTGGAAAAGACCTCAGATCATCAAGTCCAACATATCACCCAACTCTTTCTGTGAAGAACTTTCTCCTTACCTCGAGCCTAAACTTCCCTTGGCACTGAGCATTTTGCATATCTGCAGCCTGTTCTTCCCCAGCTCAGTCTCAGCACAGGCACAGGGATCTGCTTTCTGCTCTTCTGGCTGTCACCATGTGCTCCTGGATCACAGAACCAGGGAGGATTTGCTCACTAGTGGAGGCATCACCAGATGATGCCTGCTCCACAGTGGAGATTCGGCCTTGGTTCTGCCTTCTACTCGAAAAGCTGGATGGAGAAATGCTGGACTTGCCGTCCTCTCCTAGCAAACAGGTTCTCCTTCACCTTTTGTTCCTTGCTTTATCCTCCAGCTCTCTTCACTTCTTGGTCTGTGTCTTTTGTGAAGAAACCTGGCCTTGTGGGAAGGAACAGAGATACTTCTGGCTCTGTTTATTCAGACTACATCTAAGGAAGAATTATTTTTCTGCTGAAGGTGGTGAGATCCTGTACCAGGTTGCCCAGAGAAGTGGTAGATGCCCCATCCCTGGAAGCATTCCAGATCAGACCATTTGGGGCTCTGAGCAACCTGTTCTAGTAGCAGATGTCCCTGCTGAGTGCAGAGGCATTGAACTGGATGACCTTGGAAGGTCCCTTCCCACCCAAACCATTCCCTGATTCTATTTCTCCCCAGCCCTTCCTGCTGTTCCCAGTCTGAAGCCTTGCAGCACAGGACATATAGGAACTCTGGCTGCGTGAAGTGGGTAGAAAGGGTACAGGTGAAATGAGCTGAGTCCAGCTGAGGCTGCAGTTACATGTCTGTGCACCCAGCTCCACTGGGAGACAGATCCTGGTGTTGCTTCTGTTGTCTAAATGACAGTGATACTCTGTTCTATGCCTCAAGCTCTTGTCCTCTGGCTTCTGTCCTGGAAGCAGGAGCTGAGACTGCTCCTGAGCATGCTCCTGGCAGGTGACTGGTTAGCTTTGTGACTGCAGAGAGAATGAAGAGGAAGGTCTGTAAGCGTTGCAGTCACTGGTGGCTCAGCCAAGGGCAGTGTGAGGAACCTCTCTTGAATTCATTGGCACAAATATCCCATCCCTGGAGGTGTTCAAGGCCAGACTGGACAGGACTTTGAGCAGCCTGGTCTAGAGGCAGGGAGTTGAATGTAGATAATCTTTAAAGTCCATTACAACACAAACCATTCTATGATGCCTGCTAATGTATGGCTGAAAGTCAACCAGTCCTAACCTGGTGCTGGACATAGTTACTTAGAGCTCAAGTCAGGAATTCTAGCTCTTGAGAGTTCAACATCTTGAGATGATTCATAGATTTATAGAATGGTTTGGGTTGGAAGGGACCATAAAGAACATCTAGCTCCAACCCCACTGCCATAGGCAGGGACACCTTCCACTACAGCAGGTTACTCAAGGCCTCATCTAACCTGCCTTTGAACACCTCCAGGAAGGGGGCATCCACAACCTCCCTGGGAAACCTGCTCCAGTGTCCAGCGTGTTGCAGATACAGTAGACTGATGAAAGTCAGGCATGAAGATGGGCTGCTTTTTCTTCTAGGAGGGTATTTACCCAACAGAAACTCTCCTGGTGACCTCTGATGATGATCAACTAAGCCAGACAGCAGGCTTCTAGTAATGGAAGCTTTCCTAGTCCTGAGCAGACACGTTTCATCCTACCTCCAGTTCTGTCCACCTTCTAAACTGGAAGATGGAAAAAAAAAAAAGCAAAGCATTTATTCCTAAGATGTCCCAGGCTGCTCTTGGCAGCAGACAGAAACCCTGCAGCATGGGATTCACACAACATTGTGCAAAGACATGACAGTTAAGACACCTTCCAAACTCTTCCAGGTTCCTCAATGTGTGGGACAGCTTAAGGTTTGTGACAGAAGCTTTCATTTCTTGCTTCAGCATCTCTGCTGTCCCACAGCAAGGCTGTGGATGTGAGCTTGTTGGCCTCTGCCTCCCAGCAGGGTGATGGCCAGGCTCCACAGAGTGTTCAGAAACACAGAGCTTGTCCTCTTCTGCCAGACCTGGAGGCTTTTTTTGTCATTTCCAGTCTAAATTAATTCATGACTAATGCACATCCACAACAGGTTTCTCCTGGTGGTGTACTTTTTCCTTTTTCCTAACTGCTTCCTTACTCTGTCTTCCATTACAGAAACTCATCCAGCTTATTCCCAACCATTTCACCAGAAAACACAAACCAAACTGGGATAATCCCAGAATCCCAGCATGGTGGTGGTTGGAAGGCACTTCTGGAGATCATCCAGTCTGACTCCCCTTGCTACCCACAGCAGTTTGCCCAGGATCACAGTGTCCAGGGGAGACTGGTATCTCTCCAGAGAAAGAGGTTCTGCAATCATTTTGGACAGCCTGCTCCTTGGCTCCAGTAGTCTCACACCCAACAAGTTTCTCCTCATCTTCAGATGGAACCTCCTGGGTTCCAGTTTGTTGCCATTGCCCCTTGTCCTGTCCCTGGACACCACTGATAAGAGTCTGGGCCCATTCTCTTGCCCCTCACAGGTCCTTTAGCGCTTGCTAAGCATTGATCAGATGCCCTCTGGGGCTGCTCTTCTGCAGGCTCAACAGCCCCAGGTCTCTCAGCCTTTCCTCCTCATGGAGGTGTTCCAAGCCTCTCATCATCTTTGTAGCCCTCCTCACTCTTTCTTACTTGCACAGTGGACAGCTCTTAGTAACACACCAGTGATGCCTTAAACACACTTGTCTGAGAGCCTCTGCTCAGGTGAGATGGCTGATGTTCATCTGCCTTGGAAGGAATCAGATGGCTGGTGTCCATCTCCTTTGGAAGATGCTTGTACTGATAGTGTCCTGCTGGATGGGTGTAGGCTGCCCAGGGGTGACATGATGGAGCAGGATGGATGGATCCTCTGTGTGCAGCCCATGTTAGCTGCTCTCCATCTATCCTGATTTTAGAAGTGCTTCCTGTGGTGAGGTTAATTAACAGCCTTGTGGTCTTGAGAAGCTAAACTGCTAACAACAGAAACTGCCCTAATGAAGGTCCTTCCTGTTACCACTACTGTCAGACCTTGAACTATAAACCACTGAACCATCCCTTCATTATCTGTTGATCATTTCTGTAAGCATCCTGTTTGTTTGGAGCTGGAGCCCAACTGTGTAGTGGCTGCAGCCTGTTTGGACACTTGTTCTTGGACTGGAGGAGGAAAACCCATTTTTCTTCCTGACAGCTCTCATCACTGCCATAACCTCCAGACATCGGCGCTCAGGATGTTCCCCTGGCCTATGATTTATGACCTGCATTTAGAAAGGGAATGGACTTGGCAGGCACTCTTCTTGGGGACATCCAGTGCCACATTCATAAATTACCGGAACCAAGACAGCAAAGAAAACAAAATCTCTGGAGTTTCTGTAAAGTTACAGAGCTATGTGATGGTCTCTGTGGTTGCCAGCATCTGTAGTCCTCAAGTACAGGGGACAATTCATGCTGCATGGAGCTCCAACCCTGCTCTGGGTGCTGCAGGAGCCCTCCTTGAGTTAGCACAGAACTTCCCTTTCAGGTGAATAATGTCCATCCCCACCTCAGAATGTGTGTACACCAAGACAAGGGCTTCATGTGGCTGCCTTGGTTTGTTTCTGAAACAAGACATGCTCCTTTGAGAAGACAACTGCCCAAGTTTGATCCCTCAGGAGGTGAGTAGCTGTGAGGGATGGACCTCTGAAATAGCCTGTTCTAAGTTGAAGCATCTTCTGGGAGTAGGTCATCACCTCATTGTTTGCTTGAGGTTCACCTGCATATGGCACTTTCTGGACTTTCATCATCATTCACAGAATCCCAGCATGGTGAGGGTTGGAGGGGACTTCTGGAGATCATCCAGTCCAAGCCCCATGCTAAAGCAGGGTCACCCCCAGCAACTTGTCCATGATCAAGATGTCCAGAGAGGTTTGGATTCCCTCCAGAGGAGACTCCACAACCTCTCTGGGCAGCCAGTCACAAGTGTCTTCCCTCTTGATACTTCCCACATCCAAATTCATGGGGTCTGTGCTGTCAACATGTCAAAGTGATGTGACTTGCTCACTCCCCTTTGGCAACCCAGGGCCTCTTCACTTTATAGATCAAGTAACTCCTCTGTATTCATTGAAGCTCAAGGACAGTTCTTCAGAGTTTTTTCTCATCCAGGTGTAATTAGAACTGAATGTTAACTCTTCAAACATGCAGGCAGAAATAATGAAATCGAAGCCCTCCATTGTGTCTTTCAAACTCATCAGTTTATGGATATTCAGAGGTTCAGGACATCAGATGAAGATTTCTTTCGAGTATGGGATCAAAACAACAACACAAAATCCTTGGGTTACAAAACCTCTGTGGAAGTGGACAGATGATGTAGTAAGAAATCCCATCATCTCTTCCCAAGCGTCAAAGGAGAAGAAGCAATAAGAGACTGACAGCAAACTAGAGAAAAAAACAAACCACCTTCATAGGTTATGATTCACTTCTTCCTTTGTTGACTGGTGTGTTGTCAATCATTTAGAGCTTCTCTTCATCTGAGCTAGGGAAAGAGGAATGGAATAGAATAGAATAGAATAGAATAGAATAGAATAGAATAGAATAGAATAGAATAGAATAGAATAGACCAGACCAGGTTGGAAGAGACCTTCAAGATCATCGTGTGCAACCTATCATCCAACACCACCTAATCAACTAAACCTGCTGTCTCCTTCTCCACACCTTTCATGCATTTTCTACCTGAGGTATTCAAATGTTCTCATCTTCTGCTTAACAGAAATATCATAAACCTCCCAATTACTTCCTACCCTGTTAAATGTCAAGCCAATCAAAAGGTTGGAAGGGGAAAATTAGAGCCTATTTGCAGTCACTAACCTACTACTGACCTTCAAGAGAAGCGTTGGATAACACGAGTTCTTCAGTACCTCTCCTGGCTTCCAGCCTCCAGGAGGAAGTCAGAAAGGTGGCATATGGTGCAAAAATGAACCAGAGAAAATTTCAGTCTGGTTTAATCAAGGCATCAGCCTAAAACTGTGATACCAGGAGAGGGTCCAGAGGAGGCCACAAAGAAGGCTGGAAAACCTCTCCTATGAGGACAGGCTGTGGGAATTTGGTTTATCCACCTGGGCACACTGCTGGCTCATGTTTGGTCAGCTGTCAATCAGTACCCCCAGGTCCCTTTCTGTTTGGCAGCTGTTGTGGAGTCTCCTTCTCTGGAGAGATTCCAAAGCCTCTTGGATATTTTGATCCTGGGCAAGTTGACTGTGGGTGCCCCTGCTTTAGCAGTGGGATTCACTGGATGATCTCCAGAGGTCCCTTCCAACCCCCACCATGCTGGAAGACTGAGGTTCCGTGTCTTGAATATGTGATTTGGTGGTACAACATGGGATTTGGAGGTCAAGCACTGCAAAATGGTGTGTGAGTGCTCTGATTCCAAATCAGCCTGTCACTTGACTGTTTCTATAGCATCTTTTATTCATGACATTGGTGTGACAGTGGAAAGCTTCACAGGAAAGGTCTTGAGAAAAGGTTGGTTACTAGTAGAGCTCAGCAGCGAAACTGGATTCGGAAAGAAAGCTTCAATTTCCAGTCAGAATAGTCTGGGCAGAAAGCCTTGATCTTTGTCTGACACTTGGCTCTGCAACATTTCATTTTGTTTGCTGACCAATTGTGGAGAAAGAGTGGGTTTTCTGGGTCTCCAGGGTGACATCCTGATGCTAGCTAACTTGTGAGTCCTGCTTCTGAAGTTGCCTGCATTTATGAAAAACTCAACATGAGCTGTCAATGCTCATTTGGCAGTCCAGAAAGCAGCTGTGTCCTAGGCTGCATCAAAAGTGGTGTGACTAACAGTTTGAGGGAGGTGATTCTGCCCCTCTGTTCCAGCGAGACCCCACCAGCAGTACTGCATTCAGTTCTGGTGCCCCAAACACAAGAAGGACATGGAACTGCTGCAGCGGGTTCAGAGAAGGCCATGACGATGATCAGAGGGCTGGAGCACCCCTGCTATGGGGACAGGCTGAGAGAGCTGGGGCTGTTCAGAGAAGAGAAGGCTCCAGGGAAACCTTATAGCAGCCTTCCAGTACCTGAAGATGGCTACAGGAGACCAGGGCGGGGGGACATTTTACAAGGGCTTGTAGTGATAGGATGAGGGGGAATGAATTGACGCTGGAGGAGGGGAGAGGGAGACTGGAGGTTAGGAAGAAATTCTTTAGAGTGAGGATGGTGAGACACTGGAACAGGCTGCCCAGGGAGGTTGTGGATGCCCCCATGCTGCAGGTGTTCAAGGCCAGGTTGGATGAGGCCTTGAGCAACCTGGTATAGCAGAAGGTATCCCTGCCTGTGACAGGAGGGTTGGAACTAGATGATCCTTAAGGTCCCTTCCAACCCAAACCATTCAATGAATCTATGAATATTTATGCTAACCTGTAACACTTGGAATTTAATTGCTGTAGAGAGAAAATGGCTCTTTGAGCGTGAATAGAGATGATCATAGGAGGTGGCATTAGCAGCTTCACATAATTGGTGGCTTGCTAATATTTGCCTTTAGAAGATGATGTCTGAGTTTCTGTCATAGCAAATAAACATCTCCTGTGGCAAGAGGGGCACAGGGAAGTTACTGCTCTCATTAAACATTTATATTGTGGCTTCTACCCAGAAATGGGAGAGGGGAAAAAATGCTGGAAGATGGTTTTTTGTTCCAGCAAATCCTGCTTAGATAGGAGGGGGAATTTCAACTCTGCCTTTTGCAATGTGTCATCTTGCTCTCAATGATTTTGCTGTGGTGCCAAGTTGTGCTGAAATAGAAGATTGTCCCCACTACTCTGCAATGGAGAGGCTGCATCTTAAATCCTGGGTTTAGTGTTAGGCCCCTCACTCCAAGAAGGACATTGAGGGGTTGGAATGTGTTCAGAGAAGGACAATGAAGCTGGTGAAGGGTCTGGAGAAGAGGTCTGATGAGGAGCAGCTGAGAGAACTAGGGTTGTTTAGTCTGGAATAAAGGAGGCTGAAAGAAGGCCCCAAAGGAGAATAGAATAGAATAGAATAGAATAGAATAGAATAGAATAGAATAGAATAGAATAGAATAGAATAGAATAGAATAGAATAGGAGTTAACCAGGTTGGAAGAGACCTTTGAGATCATCAAGTCCAACCTATTATCCAACACCATCTAATCAACTAAACCATGGCACCCAGCACACCATCCAGTCTCTTCCTAAACACCTCCAGTGATGGTGACTCCACCACCTCCCTGGGCAGCCCATCCCAATGGCCAATCACTCTTTCTATGAAGAACTTCTTCCTAACATCCAGCCTAAACCTCCCCTGGTGCAGCTTGAGACTGTGTCCTCTTGTTCTAGTGCTGGTTGCCTGGCAGAAGAGACCAACCCCCACCTGGCTATAACTTCTTCCAGGTAGTTGTAGAGAGCAATAAGGTCTCCCCTGAGCTTCCTCTTCTCCAGGCTAAGCAGCCCCAGCTCCCTCAGCCTCTCCTCTTAGGGCTTGTGCTCCAAACCCCTCCCCAGCTTTGTTGCCCTTCTCTGGACACGTTCCAGCAAGTCAACATCTTTCCTAAACCGAGGGGCCCAGAACTGGACACAGGACTCAAGGTGTGGCCTAACCAGTGCAGAGTACAGGGTCACAGTGACTTCCCTGCTCCTGCTGGCCACACTATTCTTGATGCAGGCCAGGATGCCCTTGGCCTTCTAGGACCCCTGGGCACACTGCTGGCTCGTATTCAATCAGTACCCTGAGGTCCCTCTCTACCTGGCTGCTCTCCAGCCACTCTGACCCCAGCCTGTAGCTCTGCATGGGGTTGTTGTGGCCAATGTGCAGAACCCAGCACTAGGAGTCAAGGATGACTTCAGGAAAGAGCAGTATAGAACTCTGAGGAGGAAAGGCTGAGAGACCGTGAGTGTAGAGTAATTTAGTGGTGGCCTGATCATGCTGAGTTCATGGTTGGACTGAATGAAAGATCCTTTACAACCTAAATGATTCTGTGATTCTGTCTCTCACCTTGCTTGATTTTTTCAGGGGATGCTTCTGTGCTGATGTCCATGGCAGACCGGCTGGTGCATGCCTGCAGGAGGACTAATCAGTTGTGAAAGCTAGAAGACCGGCTAGAAGACCAAGCTCACTGCAGTCTAGACATTGTCATCCTGAGCAAACTTCTGTTGGTGCCCCTCCTTTTGCAGGGGAGTTGGACTGGATGATTTCCAGAGGCCCCTTCCAGCCCACACCATGCTGGGATTCTGTGAAACCCTTCTGGTGCCCACAGCAGCAGAATACATCTGGAGTTAGCTGGTGTTCATCTTTTTCTTTCTCCTTCCTATGAAACCATGCATGAGTGTAGGCAAAGGCCACTTAGAGATTAACCACCAGAGCAGGCTGTGTAGCTGGTGGGAATCAGTCCACACAACATTCCTGTAAAACCTCCAGCCTTGCTCTGAGGAGGTTTTGACAGGAGATGATGTCTCTGGATCACTGCTGGGTCTGAGCTGGGCTGGGCCACTGGGGAAGGCTGTAGGACAGGACAGATTGCAGCATCAGGCTGCCAAGTCATTAGTGTCACCTCTTACACTACCTGGAATTTGTCACCACATGGTGGTGGCCTGATAGGAAGAGACAAAATGAATCAAATCATGATGTGTCTCATATCTGCTCCCAGTGGAAGCAGGGTTAATAAATTAAACATTGCTGGCTGCTTGGGTTCTCCTTACAGCACTTTGCTCCTGGAAATCACTGATGCTTGCAGGCTAGGGTTTGGACTTTGTGACTCGTTCTGGGCTCCCCAGTTCAAGAGAGACAGGGAAATACTGGAGAGATTCCACCAGAAGCTCGAAAAATGAGGGGCCTGGAGCATCTCTGTGAGGAGGAAAGGCTGAGAGACTTGGGGCTGTTGTGCCTGGAGAAGAGCAGACATAGAGGGGATCTTCTCAATGCTCAGCAAGATCTAAAGGGTAGGGAGCAAGAGGATGGGACCAGACTCTTGTCAGTGGTGCCCAGCAACAGGACAAAGGGCAACAGGTACAAAGTGGTACCCAGGAGATTCCATCTGAATGTGAGGAGAAACTTGTTTGGTGTGAGGGTGCTGGAGCCTTGGAGCAGGCTGCCCAGAGAGGAGAGGAATCTCTCAAGAGATTTCAACCCATCCTTGCCATTGGGATCCTGAACAAGCTGCTGTGGATGCCCTTGCTTTATCAGGGGGATTTGACTTAACGATTTCCAGAGGATCCTTCCAACCCCATCTGTTTGGATTCTGTGATGGAGCAAGATGAATTTGGATCAGTAAGAGGAGGGTGTTTGGTCTCTTTTACCATTCGAATCCCCAGTAGTCAAACCCCAGTATGAAGTCTCCTCTCAGACCATAGCTTTACTTTTGACTGAGCAGTACATTTGAAATCTTGCATTTCAAAACAGCTCTACACCCCTGGTTTGTCCCTTCTGCTAAGAGCTCAGTATGTCTTTGAGTATGGTCCTATAGGTCTGCACAAAACTCCTGGCCCTGCAAAAGAAATAGGTACACCAGTGAAAGATGGACACTCTACTTATCTTTGTTAAGGTGAAAAGCAAGATCAGCCTTCTCTGATTATCTTCCAGGTAAAAACAACCCTTCCAAATAGGGCTGGGACCAGACAACCTCCAAGTACTCTATGAGTGCTACCATGTGGTGGTGAGAATGTGTTCCATCTGGTTTACTATTGCCCAGCTTAAGCTGCAAGAGCTTGATGCTAGCTCAAAGTGTCTGTCATGCCTGCTGCTTGTGTCCTCTCCACTCAATCACTGCTCAGCACAAGAGCATGGTGGAGGCTGGTACAACCACCCTTGTCTTCCCATTTCTGACCTATGGGGCCAGCGCTTTCTTCCAATGACATATCAGTTTGAGGAGGGAGGTGGCAATGAGTGACTCAGATTGCTTCACAGGGCTGCTTCTGAGTTTCAGTGACACAGGAGACTGTAGGAACTGTGTTGTGAATCTGTTAATGCTTCCCAGGTGCTGCTCCAGTGATCACACCCCGAGGAAGAGTCATTTTGCTGTTGGTGATTCGAAGCTGGTCTGTAACAGAACACCAAGGAGTCACCTTCCTCATTCTTCACAGTTGAACAGGTAAGTGGTGCATGTCTTTTATCAGAAGTCAAATCACAGAATCACAGAATGGTCGGAGTTGGAAACAACCCTAAAGATCATCTAGTTTCAATTCTTCTGCCAAAGGCAGGGATACCTTCCAGTGCCCCAGCTTGCTTAAGGCCCCATCCAGCCTGGCCTTCCACACATCCAAGCTTGGAACCTCTACAACTTCTCTGAGCAATCTTTTCCAGTCTCAACACCCTCATGGGGAAGAATTTATTCCGAAACCTTTGTTCCAGTGTCCCAGCTTTGATTGAATTAAAACCTTGAAAGACTGAAGGTACCTAAAATCCTTTCATGCCATCCTTGAACCTGCAGCAACCCCCCTGCCATGACACCCTGGAGCTGCCTTGCCCTGTTTGGTGTGTGAAACCCTCAAAGGGATGTAAAAGTGCTGGTGGAACACCCTAAAATTGATGCTACAAAGTCCTCCTTCCTCTTGTGGCTTCTCTTTTACCCATGCCTTCCTGCATGAGGAACAGCAGTGGAGATGTTGTGCTAAGTACCTTGTATTACCTTGTTCTTGTGGCGACCTGGCAGTGTTGGGTTAATGGTTGGGCTTCATGATCTTCAAAGTCTCTTCCAACCAAAATGGTTCTGTGGTTCTGAATATGTTTCCAAACCCTGCGTTACTTCTGGACCTTGGTGCTAGTGGTTGGCTCTTTGAATGTCCTTTGGCAGTCACAGCTCAGCTGAGTCCATCACCCAAAAGCATTTGATGGCCCAGTGCTGATGAATTAAAGCAAATATTGGTGTGTGCTTCAAGTGTTTCAGTGTCACAGCTGCTCTTGCAGCAAGGGCCCTGACCTTCACACAATTCCAGCCACAAGCACAACCAGCAGATTTATTTCCCTGACCTCGCTGACACAGTGAGTTGTCTGTCTTCACCACCAGTCCATCTCAGAGTTGCTTTCATTAATTGTGTTTCCAGGCTGCAGAAGCAGCTCATTTTTTAAACCTCGTTGTGTCTCTCTTTCTTTCTGTTCTCAGTTGTGCTGGCTTCTTCTGGATGTGATTCACTTGTGGGTTTGTGCCCACAAGTGTGATTATTGAGTCCAACCTATCATCTAACAAATAGCTGTAGAAAACCTCATGAAAGCCCTTGTAGAAGGCATGGGCTGCAAATTCCCACTGGAAGCTAAAAGTTAAGCTCTGGAACTGGGTGCTGAAGGTGGAAGCTACTGGCCAGAGCTGCCTCCATCAGTCTGGGATTTTCTTTCTTGCCTTTCTTGTGTGGGGCTTCCAATGTCTTGTAACTAAATAATCAGCTCTGGGGCTTGGGAGGAAAGGAGATGAGAAGGATTGTGGCTGAGTAGAGGAGGTGTACTGACTGCCCCATGCTGGTGATGAGTTGAACTCTCTTCTTCCTCATGGAAAAGGCTGCTTGGTGGCATGGTTACTGCTCATCTGACTTGCCACTGGGGAAGCTCTGTGATGGATGAGGGACCCCACTGCTCCAGTTGTGTACAAACAAGGGAAAAGGAGAATACATTCTGTAGAAGGTCTTCAGTCTTGGTGTAAAATCACAAACACACTGGAGGGGAAGAAGGATGAGATGGGGCTGTGGTGCTCCCCGTTGCAGTAGGGCTTCTTTCTTGGGTGCTGCCAATTGCACAGAGCCAGTTTTCCATGCAGGAGATTTAACTGGAGCAGCTCCCCTGTGGTCTGGCCACTGATGTGTGCCTCCAAGGTATGACTTGCTCTCCCCATATCATACTACCCATGAAGTCAGATATGTCACCCTCATATCTGCTGTCCTCACGCCACTGCGGGTGCAGTGTCAGTGAGCAGGAGGATCTCCAAAATACAACTTGACTTCTCTGATTTCTTTCCCCATCCAGAAAGGGACAGGCTTGATGCAGGTGTCTTTCCAACTGGCTCTGTGATGGATAGAGGTACCTAGGAAATAGTAGTCAACCAGAGGTGCTGGAATTGTGCTGGGCTTATGGTCTATGAGCAAGGATTTGTGACAGCACTCAGTTTCAAAAAGTAGTGTGAAGGTCACATTAGTGTGAACCTCCTCAGCCTGTTTCTGTGTGTAACAACTTTAACTCTCTCAGGTCTGTGGGAAATGTCTGGACATAAAGGCTTGTTTGGATGATTGAGATGAGGAGCAGGTGTACCCCACATTGTTAATCCCAGCATGGTAGGAGATGGAAGGGAACTATGGAGATCAACAAGTCCAATGATCACAATGGCCAACTAGGTTTGGAATCTGTCCAGAGAAAGAGACTCCACAACACCTCTGGCCAGCCTGCTTCAGGGTTCCAGCACCTTCACACCAAACAACTTCCTTCTCATCTTCAGGTGGAACCTGCTGGCTTCCAGTTTGTGCCCATTGCCCCTTGTCCTGTCACTGAGCACCACAGTCAAGAGTTTGGTCCCAGCCTCTTGACCCACCCCAGGTCCTTTAGCTCTTGCTGAGCTTTGAGAAGATGCCCTCTGGGACTGCTCTTCTCCAGGCTCAGCAGCCCCAGATCTCTCAGCCTTTCCTCCTCACAGAGATATTCCAGGCCCCTCAGCATCTTTGGAGCCTCCACCAGACTCTTTCCAATAGTTCCCTGTCTCTCCTGAACTGGGGAGCCCAGCACTGGATCCAGTCCTCCAGGTGTGACCTAACTATATGTGGATCAGTTGGTAGCGCATAAGACCCTTAATGGGAAGGTCGTGAGTTCAAGCCTGCAGTGGGCATTAGTGTCCTCCCTACTCTAGTCATGAGGTCTGTGGTGACAGCTTGGACTCAATGATCTTTGAGGTCTCTTCCAACCTTAGTGATACTGATATATAGGGCAGAGTAGAGGTGGAGAAGAACGTCCCTTGACCTGCTGGCCACACTTTTCTTCATGCACCCCAGGAGACCGTTGGTTTTCTTGTCCACAAGGGCACATTGCTGACTCATGGGAAACTTGTTGTCCACCAGCACTCCCAGGTCCTTCTCCACAGATCTGTTTTCTCAGCAGGTCACCCCTCACCTGAAAAACCCTCTGCAACAATACTTCCCCAGGTGCAGGACCCTACACTTGCCCTTGTTAAACTTCATGAGGTTTCTCTGGCCCAACATTCCAGTTCAAATCCTGAATCTGTGCTGCTGGTGGGAAATAGTTTAAATGAAGGGAAATCGTCTGTGCTGGGGAAATCAGTGTCCTCCTGTGCTAAAGATCCCTCTCTTCTCCTTTCCTTTGAGTTCCTACAAACCCATCATCTCTGTTAGCACTGCTCCTTTGATCTGGGATGTCAGCTAACACAAACACAGGTGGGTCTGGCAGTTTGCTTTCAACATCCTTGGACATCAAAATGGTTCCTGGTTGCTTTTGCCTGTGTTTTTCAACGAGTGATGTAAAAAATTCATGGGGCAGGATTGCCTGGGAAGACTCGTGCCTGGCTGAGCTGGCATCTTTACAGCCTTCAAAGAAGATCCATTGCTCCCTTTAATGGAGCAGTGCTGGCTTTGTTCTCACCCTGGTGGCTTTGTCACTGGTTTAGGGCTTTATTATTGCCCAATAAATATCTTCTCTCTTCACTAAAAAGGTTTCACTTGCTGTCCTGGGAACTTTCTTCTTCTTAACCCATTTTTTCTGAGGAATTTGACAACTGTTTTGGAAGTGGATTCAAACTCTACTGCTCTCTTGCTGGGAATAACCTCCTGAAGTGCTGGAAGCAGTAGGAGGTGGAATAAATAATTCCCTTCCATCCTGCCCTTCTGAGGTGAGGCGAGGGGAGCTGGAGCCCCATTGGTTTAGCCTTCAGGTTCACTGGTTTGGCATCAAAGGAACGGTTGAGATCACTTTCAGCACTTTGTTTGGCATTGATTGCTTTCTGGTCTGCTCAGGGAAGCAGGGGGAAGAGATTCAATACTAGAAAATGGCTGGCAACAAATCATCCTCCACAGAGGCACTCGGAACAACATTGTCATCTGCTCAGTCCTCACCCCTGAGCACTGAGGTTTAGCCTTTGCTTTGCTCCCTCTAGCTGGGGGGAATATGGTCATCAACCACACTCTAGCTGTTTGGAGAACAGATCTGGTGAGAAGCAGCTAAAGGAACTGGGGTGGTTTAGTCTGGGGCAAAGAGGGCTGAGAGGAGACCTTCTGGCTCTCTGCAACTTTCTGAAAGGAAGCTGGAGTGAGGTGGGGATTGGTCTCTTCTCCCTGTTATCAGGTGATAGAACAAGAGGAAATGGCCTGAAATTGTGCCAGGCAAGGTTCAGGTTGGATACTAGGAAAAGTTTTTTTCCTGCAAGAGTGGTCAGGCATTGAAAGAGGCTGCCCAGGGAGGTGGTGGAGTCACTGTTCCTAGAGGTGTTCAAGAAACCTGTGGACATGGCACTGTGGGATATGGTTTAATGGCCATGATGGTGTTGGCTGGTAGTTGGACTTGTTGGTCTAGAGGGATTTTCCAGCCCAAACAGTTCTATGGTTCTACTAATTGGAGGTGTTCAGGAGGAGACTTTATGGGGTGCTTGGTGCCATGGTTTAGTTGTTTAGGTGGGTTGGGTTGGTTGATAGGTTGGACACGATGATCTTGAAGGTCTCTTCCAACCTGGTTGGTTTCTTCTATTCTATTCTATTTATTCTAATTCACTTCATCCAGCTGGAAACCTGAGACTGCCCTCTGAGCCTCCCCTTCCTTTTTTCTTCCCTACTTTCATAGATCCATAGAATCACAGGCTGGTTTGGGTTGGAAGGGACCTTAAAGATCATCCAGTTCCAACCCTCCTGGCATTAGCAGAGATACCTTCCACTTCAGCAAAAGCTTCAGATGGTTTCCACAAGTAGATAGTTTTCAGGGAAGGTAGTGTGCCTGGATACACTTCAAGAAGTGCTCCAGGAGAGCCTTTGGGATATTTTAGTAGTTCATTAAGGCAAAAAAATCCACAAACCCAACAAGTTATCTCTGCCAACCCTCTGAGGACCCCTCCAGTATAAAGAGTGAGGTATTGCTGCTTCAGGGGAAGGCTTCAAACTCCATTTTGCCCATAATAATCAAACGTGAAGCTCCTTTGGGGAGAAGACTTCATATTAAAAAGATGAAAACTAATTTCAGTCCTGTGTTTTCATTATGGAAATATCCCAGCAATATTCAGAAGAGAAGATGCAGAATCTCCAGCAGAAGAGCATGAGAGAGAGAAACCAACACCAACATCACCTCAGAAACTCCCCTGTGATGGTTGGTCTCCAGTTAATCAATGTGCACAGACACTAATCAGATAATAAAGGAAGACATAGCTGACTTCTGCTCATCAGTCTTTAAGCCAGAGAAGGTTGACATCACAAAAGGTTCATTAGAGAATGGTTTGGGGTTGCAAGGGATGTTAAAAATCATCTAGTTTCAACCTCCATGCCATGGGCAGGGACACCTCCCACTAGACCAGGCCCCATCCAACCAGGCATTGAAATACCTCCAGGCTTGGAGCCCCTGCAGCTTCTCTGGGCAGCCTGTTCCCGCCTCTAGTAACCTGGTCTAGAGGGAGGAGGGATTGGAAATAGATGATCTTGAAGGTTCATTCCAACCAAAACCATTCTATGATGAAGGACTACAAAATGATGCCCTAAGTAGAGCTACCACTTTGAGGGCTGATGGAGACAGAGCAAAATCCAAGGGGATCTGCTCACTTAGAACAAAACTTAAGAATGCCTCATCCTCTCTCTGCCCTATACAAAGAAAGTCTTATAGAATCACAGTCATTTTGGTTGGCAAAGATCACCAAGGCCAACTGTTAAATCAAGATTAAACCATGTCCCTCAGCACCACATCTCCACCGCTTTGAAACTCCTTCAGGAATGGGGACTCCACCACTGCCCTGGGCAGCTTGTGCCAGGCCTTGACAACCCTTCTGGGGAAGAAATTGTTCCTTATTTCTGACCTACATCTTTCCTGGGGCAACTTGTGGCCATTTCTTATCAAGACCCACTGGAGTCTCAGCATTTGTACATGGGATAGACCTTTCCTGTGCATATTAAAAGAAGCCACCACACCTCAGTTTGGTGCAGACTTGTCAGCAACCCATCTGTCAGCTCCAAGAAGTTCTAATGCTTCTCTTTTTATGCTACTGCTGATTTCCCTGATTGTGCTCTCATGTCAGGGCACAGGAGAGAGTCTATCAAAACCCAGAGTAATTAGAGAGCTGTGAAGTGCTTGTAGGGTCACAAACAGCTTGGCCTCCTGCCCTCCCTTGAGGAAGTTGTCCCTCTGAGGCTGATTTCAGATGCAGCCCAACAGCTCATCCTGTGCCAAGCCAGAGTCCTCCTGACCCCCCATTCAGCTTGCCAGCAGCTCTCAACTCTCAGCATGTGAGCACGCCTGCCCTTAAGGGATATTCCATGACATGCATCCACCAAGAACTTCCAAACAGGGACAAAACCAGCCCGTGCCTGCATGGCCAGGACCTATGGGGAGAACCAGGAAGGAGCTGCTGCCATAACAGCATTGGGGCAGCCCAAGATTGTTGTTGCTCCTTCCCAAGAACAGGCAAAACAGAGCTGGGGTGCACTTACCCCTTTTTCTGGTGATAGGACAAAAAGCCTCATGTTTCTCCAGGGGAGGTTTAGGTTGGACAGGAGGAACAATTTCTTCATGGGAATGGTTGTCAAGGCCTGGCCCTGGCTGCCCAGATGTTGCCTGACTGGGGCAGAATAGAGGTGGAGGAGAACCTCCTCTGACCTGCTGGCTACACTTTTCTTCATGCCCCACAGGAGACCGTTGGCCTTCTTGGCCACAAGGACACATCACTGGCTCATGGGGAGCTTGTTGTCCACCAGCACTCCCAGGTGCTAGTCCACAGAGTCGCTTCTCAGCAAGTCACCCTTCACCTGTATTAGTGCAGGGGGTTATTCTTTCCCAGGTGCAGGACCCTACACTTGCCCTAGTTGAGCTACATGAGATTCTCCTCCCCCAGCTCCCTAGACTGGCCAGGTCTCACTGAATAGCAGCTTTTATTCATAGCCACATTTGAACCGGGTGGATTTTGGTGACATTAGAAGTGCATGCAGACAGATTGGCAGTGGAAAGTGCAGATTGAATGTAGAGTGAGAACAATTAAGCTGTGCTGTGAATCCAGCACAGGTAGATTCTGAAGAGATGGGCCAAACATTGGACAAAGCTTTGTTCAGCACTGGCTTACGGCAGGAGTTTGGCATAGGAGGACAAGACGTCCCGCTCGACATGACCACAGGAGAGCCAGGGGCTGGCTTTTAGGCTGTTTTTGTACAGCCCAGCGTAACACAAACTCTTCAAGTAGCATCTTATGTTAATTTTCTGCAAATCTGCATCTCCATGACATCAACAAGGCCAATTTGGGAGCGATTTGTTCAGCTGCTGTGATTTTTAGGATTTCAGTTTTGTTGGCTGAACAAATTCTTAATTATCTGAGGGCAATTGAAATGCTCTGCAGAGCTCGGTGCCGTCAGGCTTCTTTCTGTGGATGATGAACAACCTCCCTCTCCTGGGAGGCTTGGCTGTGGTTGAAGGGTTTACTGATGGGTCATCTTCTCCACTGCAGATATGCAGATCTGTAATTTATGGCAGCCTTTCAGAATGCGTCTCTGACTCTGGAGCACCCCAACAAGCATTGCTTCCAACGCACTGCGGCAGCAGCTCTCCTGCTTTCCTTCAGAGTGTTAGCTCTTGCAGGTTAGTTCTGCAAACTCTTGGACACTCTCATCCTTAAATTAAACACAGAAATGCTGGGGGGCTGTTCCACCAGAGTCGAGCCCCTGGAGGGAACCATAGAATCATAGTATCATTCAGGGTTGGAAGGGACCACAAGGATCATCTAGTTCCAAACCCCCTGCCATGGGCAGGGACACCCCACACTAGATCAGGCTGGACAGAGCCTCATCCAGCCTGGGCTTAAACACCTCCAGGGACAGGGCCTCAACCACCTCCCTGGACATCCCATTCCAGGTCTTCACCACTCTCATGGTGAAGAACTTCCGCCTCACATCCAGCCTGAATCTCCCCACCTCCAGCTTCATTCCATTCCCCCTAGTCCTATCACTACCTGAGATCCTGAGAAGTCCCTCCCCAGCCTTCTTGTAGGCCCCCTTCAGATACTGGAAAGCCACAATAAGGTCACCTTGGAGCCTTCTTTTCTCCAGACTGAACAGCCCCAAATAGTTTTGGTTGGAAAGGACCTTTCAGATCATTGTCTCCAACCATTAACCTATGGATGTGGTGGAGTCACCATCCCTGGAGGTGTTCAAGAAATGTGTGGAAATGGCACCCTGGGACATGGTTCAATGGCTATGGTGGTGCTGGGCTGGCACTTGGACTTGATAAATTTAGAGGTCATTTCCAACCCAAACAATTCAATGATTCTATGAAAAATATGAAGAAAAGGTGCTCCAAGTCCTCGTTCTCTGCAATGGATTCCCCACTGCAACAAGTGGCATGCTGTGATGTCATCTAAAGTATAACATCAGGGGAAGAAGTAGCAAAGTGTGCTGCTGGAGGGGTGGGTGTGAGATTGATAAAATCATAGAATCAATTCGTTTGGAAAAGACCTTTAAGATCATCAAATCCAGCCATAACTGTCTGGAGACTGCTGTAGGGCAGTCTCAGGAAGTCTGTGATGTGTATGGATGGTCATGAATCAGATTTCATTGTCAACACTGTAGTCTTAACACTGTAGCTACTTTCTTCTTTAATTAATTCAGGAGCAAGAAGGCAATACAATCCCTTGATTAAGAGTCCAAGCACTCTTGAATTCATCCCTGTCTTCTCCAATGTCAGGTATGAAGCTCGTTATTTTTGGAGAGGGGCCTCCTCTTTAGGCTAATCCGATGCAATTAAGCCTGGATCTAAGTGCAATTTGGATAATGGAGCACTGACACTGCTTTTTAATGAAGCTCTCCATCAGCACAGTGGCCTCCATTTCAGGACAAGCTCTCTCAATAAATAAGGTGCACCTTGCTCTGTCACTCACGTCTTGTGGATTGCTCCTTCCTAACTCCATTCGTTTCTTGAGCTTGGTGTCCTGTTTTGCTGCAGTCAGGCAGAGTGAGATACACACTTCTTAATTGGCCAATTAGCCAGACGGGGCTTTGCACAAGTTTTAAGGTGGATCCAAAAGTATTTGTATACTCCTCTGTTATTAATTGGAATTGGAGGTGGTGTTAGGGTGGACCTCCACAAAACCACTTTGAGTTTGTTAATGGGATTGCAGAGTTCAAGCCTGGAGAAGCCAGGATTCAATCAAATTCACTTAAAGTGGGGAGATGTAGATCAGGTATTAGGAAGAATTCAGACATTAGAATTATTTAGGCATTGGAACAGGCTGCTGAGGAAGGTGCTGAGGTCACTGTCCTGAAAGGTGTTCAAGAAACATGTGGACATGGCACTTTAGGACATGGTTTAATAGCTGTAGTGGTGTTGGTCTGAAGATTGGATTCAATGGTCTTGGAGGTCTTTTCCAGCCAAAACAGTTCTATTATTCTATGAATATATTCCCTCTTCCTGTCTAGGCTCTGAAATTTGGCCAGGGTTGGGTTTTTTTTGACAGTTACTGGTGTTATTTTCCCAACAATCTTTGTGCAGAATTCTTGGGATGTTTTGAGGTCAGGCTTGAAGCTCCTGAGGGTGTCTCAGTATCCCCATCACTGCTCTCCATTAGATGCTCAGGAGCTTCTTTATAATGCAAGAGGTCACCTCATGAATACATGAGAGAGGCCTTCTGATAGACACTGGAACAGGTTGTCCAGGAAGGTTGTGGGTGTCCCCTCTGGAGGTGTTCAAGGCCAGGCTAGATGTATCCTTGAGCAGCCTGGTCTAGTGGAAGGGGTCCCTGCCCATGGCAGGGCATTGGAACTAGATGATAGCCAAGGTCTCTTCCAACTTAAGCCATTCTATGATTCTGTGATAGAGCCATCTTTGCCCATCAAGGCTAATTAAAATCAAGTGACATTTCTCTGATTAACTGCTTACTATTCTGAGAGTAATTTGAGGGATTAAATGGTCCTGTTATGTTGGATCAACATTTTACCAAAGGGCTTCAGAAGCATCACATGGCATCAGAAGTGCTGCATGACTTCAAGCATCCCATGGTCACCCAGAGAACTGGAATAAAATTGTCACACAAATTTAACTTCTTCCCACTCCCCCCAGGTCCATTTTTTAATCTTGGATTTATATTCCCTTGCATGTGAGGCTGTTTTTAGGCACTTGGGAGAGTGGGGGGATGGAGGAGAACCTCATGAAGCTTGCCTAGAACAAGTGTAGGGTCCCTCACCTGAGGAGGACCAACCCCCTGCAACAGTACAGGTGAGTGGCTGACCTGCTGGGAAGCAGCTCTGAGGAGAAAGACCTGGGACTGCTGGTGGACAAGTTCCCCATGAGCCAGCAGTGTTCAGCTTCACCCATCTCTCCACTCTCAACCTCAACATTTCTCCTTTCTCTCTGGTCTGATTCTCCCTCTTTTAGTTCAAACCATCACCCCTTGTCCTGGCACAACAGAACCTGTTCAAAAGTCTGTCCCCAGCTTTCATCTTGGTCCCTTTAAGCACTGGAAGGCCACCAGGAGGTCTCCCTGGAGCCTTCTCTTCTCCAGGATGAACACCCCCAACTCTCTCAGCCTGAACCGACAGCAGAGGGCTTCCAGCCCTCCTATCATTGCTGTGGCCTCTTCTGGTCCTACTACAACAGATCAATGTCTTTGCTGTGCTGAGGACTCCAGAGCTGATCCCAGCACTGCAGGTGGGGTTCTAGCAGAGCAGAGGGGCAGAATCCCCTCCCTCCACCTGCTATCCCCATCTTCTCCATCTCCACCCTATAACTATTAAGCAGCATTGATCAGATCCCCTCTGTCTGTTCTTCTCAAGGCTAAAAAGCTCCCTCATCTTCCTAAGAGAGATGTTCTAGTGGCCTAATCATCTTCACACCCCTTTGCTGTATCCTCTCAAGCAGTTCCCTGTCTTTCCTGACAAGACAGGCAGGGACACTTCTCACAGGTGATGGAGGAGGCTCCCCTGGCATCAAATTCTCTATGGCTTTGCTTGCTGTGCCACCATTTGGCAAGTGCCATGAAGGTGGCTTTTGCACAGTAAATCTCTCCAGCCTATGCTGTGCAGCACCTGATCCCAGCAGCACTTTGGACATGAAATACCTCTGCTGGTCTTCAATCTTTCAGCTGCTGGAGCAGCAGATACATGGTTGGCATCTGGAGGACTACCTGCCTTTGGATTTTTATTTAGAGTACACTCCAGTGCTGGCCAGAGCTATCACCATCCATCTTCCAGCAGCCTTCTGAAGCTGAAATGTTTTTAACAGACATCTTCTGAAGACTCCAAACAAAATAACCACCTGAGTCTGCTAAGAGAAAGGCTCAATCTATTTTAAAGTGGTGCTGGGCTGGTGTTATTCCCCTTCCCACCATCTCCTTGATCCCTGCAGTTGTGTGAGGGATGGAACTTGTGTCACCTACAGGATGTGGTAGGGAATGGAGTGAATTCCAGCTGGTGACTGGGCACAAGTGGTGTTCCCCAGGGCTCAGTGCTGGGGCCAGGTCTGTTTAATGTATGAACAAGGGCATTGAAGCACCCTCAGCAAGTTTGCAGATGACACCAAAGTGGGTGGCAGGATAGGGAGGCTCTGCAGAGAGACCTGGATCCACAGACTGAGGCCACGTGCTTGGTCCTGCACCTGGATTGCAACAACCATGTGAATGCCCCAGGTTTGGGGCAGAGTGGCTAGAAACTGCCCAACAGAAAAGGACCTGGGAGTGTTGGTGAGAGCAGCTGAGTGTGAGCCATTGTGTACCCAGGTGGCCAAGAAGGCCACCAGCATCCTGGCCTGGATCCGCAATGGTGTGGCCAGCAGGACCAGAGCAGTGATTGTCCCCCTGTTCCCTGGGGGGATATGGTTATTAACCAACTTCTAGTTGTATGAAGAACAAGTCTGGTGAGGAGCAGCTGAGGGACCTGGGGTTGTTTAGCCTGGAGAAAGGGAGGTTGAGGAGAGACTTTCTGGCTCTTTGCAGTTCCCTGAAAGGAGGCTGAAGCCATGTGGGTCTTGGTCTCTTCTCCCAGGTATCAGGTAATAGAACAAGAGGAAATGGCTTGAAATTGTGCCAGGGGAGGTTCAGGTTGGAGCCTAGAAAAAAGTTCTTGACTAAAAGGGTTCTCAAAGATGGAAATTAGCCCCCCATGGGAGGTGGTTGAATCCCCATCCCCAGAGGTGTTTGAAAGAGGTAGAAATGTGGTGCTCAGGGACATGGTTTAGCACCAGCTGTGGTACAGTCAGAGAATGGTTGGACTGAATGATGTTAGAGGCCTTGTCCAACCAAAATGATTCTATGAATCACAGACTGGTTGGGGTGGAAAGGCACCTAAACAGCAAGATGGGGATCTGCTGCTACTGCCTTTGGGGCAACACTGGGAGTGCAGCCCATCTCTCATAGTTAAAGTAGGGCAGAAAAAAATCAACCAGGATTGCTCTCAGGTAAGAGAGTGCCAGACATTCAGCTGGGTGTCTGCTGCAGCTGCCACGTGAGCACTGCTAACAGAAGCTTCTGACTGGAGTGTCCTGAAGAGAAACTACAATGGTAACTTGACAGCTGCTGTGTTTCTGAGAAAACAGGTTAGGAAAGGCCTCTGCTGGAGTGACAAGTGGCACTTGTCACCCCAGCAGTCAATGCTGCCCTGGTGTCGAACCCAGGTGGTACCTTGGAAACCGGAGGAGTTCAGGGAAGACAATGCAGAGGTACAAATTCTTTGCTTCAGTGGGTAGAGAGAATCTTGCTTCCCAATTCCATTAGGGAACACAGGCCTTGAGCAACCTGGTCTAGTGGAAAGTGTCCCTGTTCATGGTGAGGGGTTGGAACTAAATGATCTCTAAGATCCCTTCCAACCCAACCCATTCTGTGATTCTATGAAATCTGTGAACATGGTAAGAGTGATGCTGATTCATGATTGTGCTGATATGAGCTGAGTGGAAATGGTGATTACTGGAGAACAGAAGGGAAATAAAAACAAACATGAAAGAAGGAAAATGCCTCTGTGAGAGCAGCATTGGAGATTCCTCCACAAACCCAGCCAGGGGAGCTGCTTACTGGGGAAGAAATGTGTTTGGGGTCTGCAGCAGCTTCCAGGGGACCTTCTACATCTGCAGAAGGAAGCTCTGTTAGATACCTGGTTCAGGGAGGAGCAAAGGCTCTATCCTGACTCTATTTTCTTGATGAAAATAATGAAAAGAGCAGCCCCAGAAGGGATCTTCTCAATGCTCAGCAAGAGCTAAAGGACCTGTGAGGGGCAAGAGGGTGGGGCCAGACTCTGCTCAGTGGTTCCCAGTGACAGGAAAAGGAGCAATGGGCACAAACAGGAACCCATGAGGTTCCACTCGAAGGTGAGGAGAAACTTGTTTGGTGTGAGGGTGCTGGAGCCTTGAAGCAGGCTGCCCAGAGAGGTTGTGGAGTCTCCTTCTCTGGACAGACTCCAAAGCCACCTGGATATAGTGATTCTGGGCAAGCTCCTGTAGGTGCCCCTGCTTAGGCAGAGGGGTTGAACTGGATTATCTTTTGAGGTCCCTTCCAAGCCAACTTGTTGGGATTCTAGATTTGTGTGAAATCAATGTCCTCATAGCAGCCAGGTGTAATAAAGCTTTAACGAGTGCTTCATTGCACAACTCCCTCTTTCTCCATTATTTCTGCTTGGGAAGGAGTGTCTTTACCTGTGAGGCCATCTGAGATGAAGCTGGGTGAACCTCCTGGTCCACCTCATCTCTTAGAAAGACCTTTCCAATTCCAGCTTCTACTCTAAGCTGAGAGAAGAACGAGTTACATTACATAGAATCATAATGCCATAGACTGGTTTGGGTTGGAAGGGACCTTTCAAGGTCATGTAGTCCAACCTCCCTGCAGTTAGTGGGGACATCTGCAACTACAGGAGGTTGCTCAGAACCCCATACAACCTGACCTGGAATGTCATCTCCTTTGCTTTCAGGTGGCAATTGCTTCTGTAGGTCAAAGTTTATTGGCCATGGTGGTGTTGAGTTGGTGGTTGGACTCAACAATCTGGAGGTCTTTCCCAACCAAAACAATTCTGTGATTCTAATTGTGTGAAGACACTCTGGGGCTTGGTCTCTGCAGAATGGTGCAGAGAAATAGAGGGGGAGGGAAAAAAAAACATAAAATACTGCTTTTGTCTGGCTTGTGACCATCTTCACTGGATGGAAACTGATGCCACCAGTGTCCCTCAGACTTCAGCCTAGACTCCACTTGCAGTTTGTGAGGTTGCAAACCTAATAGGAAGCCAGGGGAGGGGGTGGGTTCAGTGATAAAATATGAAGAGCTCGGTGTTATTACAACCCCAAAATGTGCAATTATGTCTTGATCACAGCTCAGGGATTACATGTTTTTAATGAAGTGAACATTGTCAGGATAGGAAGCAATAAAAATGTGGGGGAAAAAAAAAGAAGAAGAAGAAGAAGAAGAAAACGATAAAAAGTTACAGAAGTGAGAATTTAATATATATGATAATAGACATAAATCTATTAGGAAAAAAGTAAAGCAGAATTAATTACAGCTCAGCACCCAGAGGGTGAGGAAAGAATTGAGAAATAAAAAATTCATGCTGTAATTAGAGTTTGGCTTTGCTGCAATCAGGGAAGGTGTTTTTTGATAACATCCAGAGTCTCTTCCAACAGAAACTTCATGGTGTTAATTACCCACCAGAGCCTTAAGGTATGAAAGCCATCCCCAAAGAGGTTGAAACATCTTCCTGGGTTGGGTTTTTTTTTTTTTAATTTTTCAACTTTTCATATCAAGAAGACAAGAGAAGCAACAAGAGAAAAATAAAACACAGAGAACCACAGAGTGTCAGGTTGGTAGGGACCCCAAAAATCAGCTCCTCCAAGAAGCAGCTTAGTAGTGCATTATTTATTTAGACACTCAATGAACATCCCTCTTCAACACCTTCATCGATGATCTGGATGAGGGGGTCGAGTCAGTCATCAGCAAGTTTGCAGATGACACAAAGTTAGGGGCAGATGTTAGTCAGTCAGAGGGTAGAAAGGCTCTGCAGAGGGACCTCGACCGACTGGACAGATGGGCAGAGTCCAATGGGATGGCGTTAAACAAGTCCAAGTGCTGAGTGCTGCACTTTGGCTACGGCAATCCCATGCAGAGCTACAGGCTGGGGTCGGAGTGGCTGGAGAGCTGCCAAACAGAGAGGGACCTGGGGGTGCTGATCAACAGCCACCTGAATATGAGCCAGCAGTGTGCCCAGGTGGCCAGGAGGGCCAATAGCATCCTGGCCTGCATTAGGAATAGTGTGGCCAGCAGGAGCAGGGAGGTCATAGTGCCCCTGTACTCTGCTTTGGTTAGGCCACACCTTGAGTACTGTGTCCAGTTCTGGGCCCCTCAGTTTAAGAAGGACATCGAAACACTTGAACGTGTCCAGAGAAGGGCAACAAGGTTGGTGAGAGGCCTTGAACACAAGCCCTATGAGGAGAGGCTGAGGGAGCTGGGATTGTTTAGCCTGGAGAAGAGGAGGCTCAGGGGTGGCCTCATTGCCCTCTACAACCACCTGAAGGGTGGTTGTAGCCAGGAAGGGGTTGGTCTCTTCTCCCAGGCAACCAGCACCAGAACAAGGGGACACAGTCTCAAGCTGCACCAGGGGAGGTTTAGACTCGAGGTGAGGAGGAAGTTCTTCACCGAGCGAGTCATTCGTCATTGGAATGGGTTGCCCAGGGAGGTGGTTGAGTCATCGACCCTGGAGGCGTTCAAGAGGAGATTGGACGTGGCACTTGGTGCCATGGTCTAGTCATGAGGTCTGTGTTGATAGGTTGGACTCGATGATCCTTGAGGTCCTTTCCAACCTAAGTTATACTGTGATACTGTGAACAACACAAGAAGACTACTGTACAACCTGTAATGCTTCTCACTTCTCATTTGCTCTGATCTACAGTAGTGGTGGTGGACAAGAAGTTCCCAATGAACCAGCAATGTGCTCTCATGGTCAAGAAGGCAAGTGGGGTTCATAAAGAAGAGTGTGCCAGTAGATCAAGAGCGAGGTTCTCTTCTGTCTCTACTCTGCACTGCTGAGACCATATCTGGATCCAGTTCAGAGTTCCCCAGTTCAAGAGAAAAAGAACTACAGGAGAGAGTCCAGTGGAGGCTCCACAGGTGCTGAGGGGCCTGGAACATCTCTGTCAAGGTGGAGAGGCTGAGAGACCTGGGAGTGTTGATCCTAGAGAAGTGCCGCCCCAGAGGGGATCTGATCAATGCTCAGCAAGAGCTAAATGACCTGTGGGAGGCAAGAGGATGGGACCAGACTCTTGTCAGTGGTGCCCAGGGACAGAACAAGGGGCAACAGACATAAACTTGCACTCAAGAGGTTCTACCTGAAGATGACAAGAAACTTGTTTGGTGTAAGGGTGTTGGAACCCCAGGGCAGGCAGCCCAGAGAGCTTGTGGGGTCTTCTCTGGAGAACTCCACACCCAGCTGGCTACTGTAATGCTGGACAAGCTGCTGTGGTTGCCCCTGCTTTATCAGGATGGTTGGACTGGGCAATCTCCAGAGGTCCTTTCCAGTCCCCTCCATGCTGAGATTCTGCGATGGTGGCAGTGCAGAGCCAGCTCTGGCATAGGGAGATATTTACTTGGCCCAACCTGTCACTGCTTTGTTTTGGGACTCTTGCCTGCAAACCCAAGTCCAGCCACAAAACAATGAGATGGTAGAGTCACTGTCCCTGCAGGTGTTCAAGAAATATGTGGACACAGCACTTTGGGACATGTTTAATGTACAGGGTGGTGTTAGGTTGATGGTTTGTCCTGATGATCTTAGGGGTCATTTCCAACCCAAACAATTCTATGATTCTGTGTTGAAGGGTGAGAGAGAGTTTTGGCTGAGTGACTGTAGACGTTTGCAGCTCTGTCTTCTCTTGTCTGCCATCAGCATGCAACCAGGCACTTCCAGGCTTGGCTGAGGGTTTCAGCCCACTCCATATTTATGATAGAATTAAAATGCTTTCAGGTAGGACACTTTGAGTAGAAACATTAATTGTTCAGCTGCAGGAACTGTAATTGATTGTGACCAAAGTACTTAGGAAAAGGAGACCACTATGTTTGCTGAAGCAGACAACATCTATCCATTAGAGAGAGAAATTGAGCTAAACCAAAAAAGCATCTCTCATTTAGGCTCATCTCTATTTAAAAGACTTTTTTGAACTCTCATGGAGCTCCAAGAGAAGATTAACAATAAATTAATCTTCCCAGTATGAATAAGTTGTTAATGGAAGCAGAAGAGTGCCAGAGCTTCAGTCTAATCATAGAATCATACAGTAGTAAGGGTTGGAAGAGACCTCAGGGGATCAACTAGGGCAGGTCACACAAATCTGGAGGCCCAACCCCTTAACTTGGCATCTTAGAACTGGCCTTCAAAGCACCATGGAGCCAGAGCACTTTTGCAGTGGTGGTTTGCCCTACAAGACCCTCCAAAAACATCTCCATTCGAGCACTGTCCTCAAGAAAATGCTGCACCCTGAGCAGGCTTTGCAGGAGTGGGATGGTCCTGATTCAAAACAGGAAGGGACTGGTCCTAGTCTGGGGGTTTAATTTATTTGGCCTTCCCAGTTTTGACTGTCATTGAGATCACTGAAGCTTGTAAACAAGGCAGCATCAATGTGATGGGAGAGTGGTTTGTCCTTGATCTCTCAGTTCTGATCCTCAGGAGATGCAGCACTACATTTTCCAGGAGAAGGGATGGAAAACAGCTCTTAACTCTGTTGGAGCTGGAAAATAGAGATGAGTGCCAGTGCTGCTGTCTGATACAGACACAGAGACCATATATTAGTGTCCTCCACTGCCCTTCTCCACTGTTAACACTTCTCATGGCTACTACATTTGAGGATATCCAGGAACCCCAGCATGGTAGGGGGTTGGAAGGAACCTCTGGAGACCATCTAGTCCAATGCCCCTGGTAAAGCAGGGGCATCCACAGCAGCTTGCCCTGGATCTCAATGGCCAGGTGCGTTTGGAATCTCTCCAGTGAAGGAGGCTCCACAAGCTCTCTGGGCAGCCTGCTCCATGGCCCCAGCACCCTCAGAGATGTTTCTGCTCATGTTTACGATACCCTTGCTAAGATAACACTTTGAAATAGCCAGGGGAGGTTTAAGCTGGATGTTAGGAAGAAGTTCTTCATAGAAAGAGTGATTTGCCATTGGAATGGGCTGCCCAGGGAGGTGGTGGAGTCACCATGACTGGAGGTGTTTAGGAAGAGACTGGCTGCGGTGCTTGGTGCCATGGTTTAGTTGATTAGATGGTGTTGGGTGATAGGTTGGATCTCAAAGGTCTTTTCCAACCTGGTCTGGTCTATTCTATTCTATTCTATTCTATTTACATTGTCATAATTAACTGGTCTGGAGAGTTACCGTACCCTCTGTTTCTTACCTGGAGAAGGACTCAAGTACCTCTACCAGTTGCCTGGTGGAACCTTGGTGTCTCTCTGTACATGGCAATCCTCTCTCCTTTGGGTTCTTCTGCTGGGTCCTGCACTTGGATCACAACAACCCCATGAACCCTCCAGACTTGGGGCAGAGTGGCTGGAAGCTGCCCAGCAGAAAAGGACCTGGGCTTGTTGGTCAACATCCAGCTGAAGATGAGCCAGTGTGTGTGCCCAGATGGCCAAGAAGGTCACCAGCATCCTGGCCTGGATCAGCAATGGTCTGGCCAGCAGGAACAGGGAACTGGTTGTACCCCTGGACTGGGTGCTGGTAAGGTCACACCTTCAGTCCTGGGCTCAGTTTTGGACCCTTCACTCTCAGAAGGACATTGAGGTGCTGTAGTTGGTGTAAAGAAGGGCAGCAAAGCTGGCAAAGGGTCTGGTGAATAGGTCTGGTGAGGAGCAGCTGAAGGAATTGGGGTTGTTTAGTCTAAAGAACATGAGGCTGAGGGCCTCATCTGGATCTCTACAACTCCCTGAAAGGAGGCTGGAGCCCAGTGGGGCTTGGGAAAGGCTGAGAATCTCTCCCCCACTCCCCCCTCCTCCCTCCAAACAGAGAGGATAAAAAAAAAAGGAGCAAATCCACTAAACAATAATCTGGAGTTGGCTTGGAAGTAGAGAGGTGAAGAATTTTCTTTAAACAATAGATATATAACAATAACAGGAAAGGTTCACAAGGGCAAGGAACAAGGATGGATGGGAGTGGGACAGAAGAGAATAATACAAAACCAGTCTTTCTCTGAGGAGGTGCAGAGGCAGCAGGGAGAAGGATCAGGTCCGGCCACATGGCTGAGGAGCAGGAGGGCAGCTGCAGTAGCTCTCATCCAGCAGAGGCAGGAGCCAAAAGGAGAACCAACAGCTACGATGTCCTGCTTTTTATACCCTAGCTGGGCAGGGAGGGGGGAGTGGAACAGACTCAGCTTCCCAGGGGAAAACGCCCTGCAGGGAGGGTAAAGTACCCGCAAGCCCTCCACCCTGCTTTGGTTTTTGTTTTCAGCAAAGGGCGTTAACCCACCACACGGTGGCAGAGGAGTCCTCATCCCTGGAGGGTTTCCAGAGCCATGGAGATCTGGAGCTGAGTGACGCAGTTTAGTTTTGCTGTAGCTGGACAAACTGGAACCCAGGTAGTTCCACCCGAACATCGTGTGGGCATGCTGGAGCCTTGGAGCAGGCTGCTCAGAGAGCTTGTGGAGCCTCCTTCACTGGAGAGACTCCAAAGCCACCTGGCCATTGTAATCCTGGGCAAGCTGCTGTGGGTGCCCCTGCTTGAGCAGGGGAGTTGGACTGGATGATCTCCAGAGGTCCCTTCCAATCCCCACCATGCTGGGATTCTAGGATTCTTAGTTACTTTTTCTCCCTAGGTGTGTCAGTGTGGGAGGGCCAAGCCTGATTTTCTTTCTGGTCATACCTGATGTTCACAGCTGAACTCTTTCTCCTCCAACTGGCGAGAAACTTTTGCCTGTAACCTTTAGGAGGCATCTCCCATCTCCTGAACCATCTGTTCCTCTGTGGCTGCTGCTCTGCAGATAGATGGGCTGTGGAGAGAAGAGTGCAGAAAAAGATAAAAGAGAAAAATTAAACCATTTATGAAAGTTTCATCAGAGGCCTGTTTATGATGCTGAAGAGAAGGCTGCCTCACCTTGACACAAACTTCATTCATGAACTTGGCTTCTTTATTTCTCAGCCTTATTTCTGAAAGAGTTTGTCAGCAGCTCAGCAGCTCTTGCAGACCAGCTCATGGTTTCCTATCTTCTCTGACTAATCAAAATAGGAAATTCTGATGTTTGTGTGCCTCAAACCACCCACAAGTTTTTGCAATTTAAGTTTGAACCTGATGAACAACAGCATGAGTCCTATGATTCCTTCCCTGTTCTGAACATGAAGATTTTCCAACTGGAAATATCCTCAAACTGCACCAGAGGAGGTTTAGTTTGGGTATTAGGGAAAACGTCTTTCCTGCAAGAGTGGTCAGGCATTGGAACAGGCTGCCCAGGGAGGTGGTGGAGTCCTCAACCCTGGAACTGTTCAAGAAACATGTGGACATGGTTGAAAGGCTGAGGGAGATGGGATTGTTTAGCCTAGAGAAGAGGAGGCTCAGGGGTGACCTCATTGCTCTCTACAACTACCTGAAGGGTAGTTGCAGCCAGGAAGGGGTTGGTCTCTTCTCTCAAGCAACCAGCACCAGAACAAGAGGACACAGTCTCAAGCTGTGCCAGGGGAAGTTTAGGCTTGAAGTGAGGAGGAAGTTCTTCACTGAGAGAGTCATTCATCATTGGAATGTGCTGCCCAGGGAGGTGGTGGAGTCACCACCATCGGCCCGACATCATCCTGCCCATTAAACCATGTCCCAGAGTGCCATGTCCACAATTTTCTTGAACACCTCTAGGGATGATGATTCCTTAACCTCCCTGGGCAAGAATCTAAGAATCATAACATTTTAGAATCATTTTGGTTAGAAGAGATCTCTGAGATGACCAAGTCCAGCTATTAATCCAACACTGTCAGGTCATCACTAAACCATGTCAAGTCACATCTGGATTTGTTGATTTTAATTCCTCTTGACATCAGAGCATCACAGCATCCCAGCATGGTGGCGATTGGAAGGGACCTCTGGAGATCATCCAATTCAACCCCCCTGCTAAAGCAGGGTCCCCCACAGCAGCTTGCCCAGGATCACAATGTCCAGGTGCATTTGGAATCTCTCCAGAGAAGGAGACTCCACAACCTCTCTGGCCCTGTACCTGCTGATGGTTCCCACGTTTTTCTTTCTGGAAAGGAAGCAGGTAACAGTTGTCAGGTCAGACTTGTTTTGGTTTGCAGGAGCTGAAGCAAGAAGTTGTTTCTCATTCTGTTTGATTAAAAGTAATAAATATGTATGTGTTCTAGCCTAAATATTTGATGGGAAAAGGAGTTGTGTTCTCCTAATACTCCCATTAGTAGCTAACACTGTGCAGTCCAGCTGCCCTTTGCCTCTTTGGATGGGGTTTGACTCTTGGAAGTGCTGAAAGAACTTCAATCCTGCCAGACATCCTGTGGGACACCATCAGCAGACTGCTTCCAGTGAGAAATCCCACTGGACTTAACTGGGAAGTGAGTGTGAGAATGGATCACACTCACATGGAAGATGACAAAGTGCCTGGGACATCTGTCATATGAGGAAAGGCTGAGAGACCTGGGGCTGTTGAGCCTGGTGAACAGCAGAACCAGAGAAGATCTTCCCAATGTTTAGCAAGAGCTAAAAGACCTGTGGGGGGCAAGAGGATAGGGCCAGACTCTTGTCAGTGGTGTCCAGGAACAGGACAAGGGGCCATGGGCACAAACTGAAAGCCAGGAGGTTCCACTTGAAAATAAGGAGAAACTGGTTTGGTGTCAGGGTGCTGGAGCCCTGGAGCAGGCTGCCCAGAGAGGTTATAGAGTCTCCTCTGGAGAGTTTCCAAAGCCTCCTGGCCATTGTAATCCTGGGCCGGATCACAGTATCACAGTATAACTAAGGTTGGAAATGACCTTGAGGATCATCGAGTCCAACCTATCAACACAGACCCCATGTGACCGTTTGAGGCTGTGCCTTTAAGGAAGGGACACTATGGCCGAATGTTTTATAAACAAAGGACAGGTCTAAATTAATTTCATTGGTGGATTGGTGGAGTGCAGCTTTAAGCTTGGAGTACAGCTGAGACTTTCCTCAGTGCACTTTCCCTCCTCCCTTTTCGCAGCTTGTGGCTTCTAGGCTCTCTGCCTTGGACCTTGGACTGATAAGCGTGAGGCCTGCAAACCTACTAACATTTTGCTCTAATTTATAACTGCTTTTAATTAACAACTGCTCCTTTCTTCTCTTTCTAACCCTCTCTGGGAAAAAAGGGGAGAGAAGGGGGTACAGGGGGGGAACCCTCCTCCAGCAGGGGGAGGGGAATTTCATTCCTGTATCGCTTTGCTGTATATTTCTATGTATATATTGTAAATACTGTAAATTGTGTATATATACCCTGCAGTCCCTAAAAACTGCTTGTAAATACAGCATCCCTTTTTGCTTCTCTGGCTGTGGTTAGCTGTGGTTTCTTTCTTTTTTTTTTTCCTCTCTTTGTGGGGGGGAGATGGCTGGGCCTTCCTCTCAAACCCGCGACACCCCATGACTAGACCATGGCACCAAGTGCCACGTCCAATCCCCTCTTGAATGCCTCCAGGGACAGTGACTCCACCACCTCCCTGGGCAGCACATTCCAATGGCGAATTACTTGCTCAGTGAAGAACTTTCTCCTCACCTCGAGTCTAAACCTCCCCTGGCGCAGCTGTGGGTGCCCCTGCTTTATCTAGGGGGCTTGGACTGAATGATCTCCAGAGGTCTTTTCCAACACCCACCCCACCCCCCCCCCACCCCCCCCCCATTCTATGGCTCTGTGATTCGATGAAGTTAGGTTTCTGATTTCTTCCTTTCTGCCATAACCCAGCAAAGGTTGTCCTCTGCAACAGAATGAGGGACTTTGTAGTGTTTCTAGTGAGTAGCAGAAGGCACAACCTCCATCATGCTGTGCAGGACCTTGGATCACCTGAGCTTGTGCTCTTGAACAAAAGTGTGTCAGAGGAGCAATCAAGCATCCTAAGCAAGGTCTGTGTGTTACCACTGAGTGAACAAAGGGTGAAGTCATTGCTTTGAGTGGGACATTGAAAATGAAAGATGTTGAGGAAAGACCCTGAGACCTGACTAGATGCCCCTTCTGCCAGCAGGAAGCAATAGGCCACCTTCGTATCATAGTATCATAGTATCAGTCAGGGTTGGAAGGGACAAGGATCATCTAGTTCCACCCCCCTGCCATGGGCAGGGACACCCCACACTAGAAGGATGTCTGTTTGCTGGTGAGTTGCTGGGAAAGAATCCATCTTCTCTGCTTGGTGCTCTAAGAGGCTGCAGGATACCCAGGCTTTGTGGTATCCTCTCACCTCAAAACAGTGTAGTGGCTTTTGTGAAAATGCTACTTCTGCTGCAGAATTGTTTTGTTTGGAAAAGACCTTTTTAAGTTCATCAAGTCCAACCATTAGCCCAGCACTGCCAGGTCACCACTAAACCACCAGTGCCATATCTCCACAGCTTTGAAACCCCTCCTGGAATGGGGATTAAACCACCTCCCTGGGCAGCCTGGGACAGGCCTTGACAGCCTTTTTGGGGAATTGTTCCTCATATCCAACCTAAACCTCCCCTGGGGCAACCTGAGGCCATTTCTTCTTCTAGAACTTGCTCCCTGGGGAAAGGATCAACCCCCACCTGGCTCCAACCTCCTTTCAGGGAGCTGTAAAAATGCAGGAGGTCTCTCCTCAGCCTCCTTTTCTCCAGGGTGAACAATCCCAGTTTCCTCAGCTGCTCCTCACGACACTTTTTCTCTAGACCCTTCACCAGCTTTGTTGCTCTTCTCTGGACCTGCTCCAGCCCCTCACTGTCCTTGGAGTGATGGGTCCAAATCCAAACCCTATATTTGAGGTCCAGTTTTCATTAAATGTGGATTTCTTGAATTTCCCTTTTGGATAGAGCTGGGTCTGTTTTTTCCTCTCCAGCACCTGCTCTGAAGTATCTTCAGGAGCTGTGCAGATGGTATTTAGAGCTACAGATGCTTTGCATCAGGAGTACTCAATCCTCCCCTGGGGTCAAGCCCAGAGAGACTGACTGCCAAACCAAGATGTCACTCCAAGGCTGTTTCACAAAGCATTGACAGTCTGCAGAGACTTGAAAGGCAGCTACAGGCTTTGGGTGGGTTTGAAAACCTGCAGACATCGCTGTTAGGACAGATGCTCACCGTTCTGCAAGGCTGGACACTTTTCTTCTTTGTACTTTGAGATTTCTCCTACAAAAAGGCTACTACCAGTGCAAGAAATAACAAGAAATTGCTGCTAAAAGAAGAAAGGGTAAAGCAAAATAAAGAACTTCAAAGGAAGTGTGTGCAGAAGGAAACAAGCAGCTCTGAGGAGGAAGATGCTATTAAAATCGGCTCAGATTTTCCAGGCAGAGCACATTTATCTTCTCAACAATGGGGCTGAGCAATTTCCCAGCTGAGGCCACTGAAATATCCAACGAAAGATGGAACTTTAATGGGCAGATTGGTGCTTGATAGCTTCAGATCTCTACGTGGGTTTGGGAGAAAAATGCCATTTCCTGCAAAAGGGACAAAGCTGAAAGTTCCATCTCACCTGAGGAGACTTTGTTAAATACTTGTCTTCTTCAAAGGGGCATCTGGAAGTCCAATTGAAGTGTAGAGATGACACACTACAACTCATTAGGAGTTGGCCTCAAAGTCTTTTCTTCATCAGTAGCTTTTAAGACTCTCTGAGTAGTGCAAAAACCTGTAATAAATTAATCTCCATACGTTGTAGAGCGGAATGAGGAAATTAATCCAATATCTAATCAAAAGCCCTTTGGGCACAGGGAAGGACACTGCAAGTACAACAGCAAAGCTTTTTTTTGTTCCTCTTTCTTATCACTCCATAGTTCAGCGTTGCTCTGAGTCACCAAACTGGACCTTGCTTCAGCAGAGGGTCCCACCAGCACATAACTATAGACTCATGTGGCCAAATGCATCACCAGCCTCAGTGTTCCAAGAACCAAGTTTTTCTGGGTTATCTTTTTCTTCTTCATGGTATCAAGGTGTCTATGTGCATCAAGGATTATACAGCACTGGAGCAGGCTGCCCAGAGAAGTGGTGAAGTCTCCTTCTCTAGAGCCTTTCAATACCCAACTGGATGTGTTCCTGTGTGACCTGCCCTAATTGATTCTGCTCTGTCAGGGGGGTTGGACTCAATGATCTTCAGAGGTCCATTCCAAACCCTAACATGTTATGCTTCTGTGAAGGCTTCTTGTGTAGGGTCATATTGAACAGTTTTGGCAAGCACAACCAACAAGTTCTGACACCACTGGAGATTGGACTAGATGACCTTTAAAAGTCCCTTCCGACCCCAAACATTCTATGACTCTATGGTGCAGCTTTTTGTTGTGTGCTTCAACAGGCATCACTTGTGATGCTCAGGTGCAGATGTCAGATCTATACCTTGAAGTGGCCTGGTTGATGGTAACTAGTAACTTTGCAGGGTTCAAATGTCTTTGGAATAAAAATGCCAGAAGGAGCCTGGCCAGGCTGGATCAGTGGCCCAAGGCCACATGTATCAGATTAAATAACAAGTGCAGGGAAAGCCACGTGCAAGGGCCTGCACTTAGGCCACAACCAACCTCATGAATGCTCCAGGCTTGGGGCAGTGGTTAGAAACTGCTCAGATGAGAATGACCTGGGGGTGATGGTTGACAGCAAATGAGTATGATCCAGTGTGTTCTTAGGTGGCCAAGAAGAGCCACAAGCATTCTGGTTAGGATCAGCAATAGTGTGACCAGCAGGAGCAGGGAAGAGATTGTCCCCTGGACTGGAAACTGGTAAGGGCTCATCTCAAGACCTGGGTTTGGTTTTGGGCTCCTTACTCAAAGAAGGACATTAAGGTGCTGGAGTGGGTCCAGAGAAGGGCAATGAAGCTGGTGAAGATCTGGACAACAGGTCTGGTGAGGAGCAGCTGAGGGAACTGGGGTTGTTTAGTCTGGAGAAAGGGAGGCTGAGAGGAGACCTAACTGCTCTCTACAACTCCCTGAAGGGAAATTGGAGCCACGTGAATCTTGGTCTCTTCTCTGAAGGAACAAGTGATGGGAAGAGAAAAAACAGCCTCACCAGGGGAGGTTTAGGTTGGACACGAGAAGAAACTTCTTCACTGGAACAGGGGGCCCAGGGAGCTGTTTGAATCACCAGGGAGGTGGTTTAAAAGCCCCAGAGATGTGATGCTGCCATGGTTTAGCACCTGGCTTGGTGGTAGAGTTAAAGAATGGTTGGACTGGATGGTCTCTTTTCAAACCAAACTATTCTGTGATTCCATTCTGTGGTCATCTCAGCAGCACCAGTTCTCCTGCCTAGTTGTGAAACTTTTGAGAACTTCAATGTATCTTTGCCCCTGAGACTTGGAGAAGAAAATAAAAGAGCCTTTGCCATCCTGGGTGGAAAAAAAAGAGAAGGACATCAAAGCTCAGTGACAGTTTTGGAAACAAACAAGCCAGCCTTTTGACAACTTGTAAGAGCTTTGGGTTAAAATGGTCCCAGCATGAGTCTGGGCAGTTAATTGGCAGATGGAGTTGGATGAAATTGCAGAGGTGAAGGCAGATGGAAGTACAGCTCACTTCAAGACAACAATTTGCATCTTGAAACTATTAGTGTCCTAGTGCTCCATCCTCCTGGAGGCTACAGGTCATCTACTGTTTGCTTTCTGACAGCTCTTTGCACATGATTCTGAGGAACTCAAGTAGCTTCATTTTGTTAGTGGTTTTTGGCTGTTGGAGGTGGTGGGTTTAGTCTCTAATATGCTGCCAAAGAGTCCCAGCATAGTAGAACTTTGAAAGGACCTCTGGGGACCATTCAGTCCAATACTGCCTGCTAAAGCAGGGGCAACCACAGCAGTTTGCCCAGGATCACGATGTCCAGGTAGCTTTGGAATCTCTCCAGAGAAGGAGACTCCACAACCTCTCTGGGCAGCCTTCTCCAGGGCTCCAGCACCCTCACTCCAAGCAAGTTTCTCCTCCAGTTCAGATGGAACCTCCAGGGTTCCAGTTTGAGCCTGTTGTCCCTTGTCTTGTCATTGGCCACCACTGACAAGAGTCTGACCCCATCCTCTTGGCTCCACTCTTTAGCTATTGATGGAGTCTCCTTTTCTGCAGTGATTTCAAGCCCACCTGGACATTGTGATCCTGGGTAAGCTGCTGTGGGTGCCCCTGTTTTAGCAGAGGGGTTGGACTGGATGATCTTCAGACATCCTTTCCAACCCTCACAAAGCTTTGATTCTATGACCTTTCCTATACCAACTGGTAGAGCCATGGTGTTTCAGCTCCTCAACCTCCACAGCACGAGCCAGGCTGATATAGCTGCACTGGTGGAAGGTTCGCATTGAGTTTCTGAGGGGAGAAGTTTGTTGATGGCCTCCATTGTTGCAAATGAAGGATTTTGTTCTTTATTTCCTCCTAACATTGGTTGTGACATTTCCCACCCCTGTTCACTCCCAATTCCAGTTTACATTGGAGGTCACTCAGGGCTTACTCTGAGTATCTACACGACTCCACACCTCTTCTGCCTGCAGACTCCATAAACACAGGAACTGGTGTTTCCCAGGAGTTCTGATGCCATTCATCAAATTAATATTTAATCCCATGATAGGAACATGATGAGACAGACACACAGATGGCAGGTGAATTGTGTTTGATGGTGGGGCTCCTCTGCAAGCAGCACCGTGTGTGCACTGCTAGCTCTGATTATGACCGATCGTGATCCAAACCCAGTATTTTTCTTGAGGTCCAGTGCTAAACAGAGTTGGGTCATTAGATGCTTTTTAAATTCATTTATGCAGCCAGTGCGTCTCTTCAGAGTACTGCAAAGGTTGTGCTTTGTAATGAGATTGTAAATTGTAGTATAATCCTGGAGAAGTGTAAATCCACAAGCAAGAGGCAGGCTCACAGCTATAGAAGAAGTAGAAGTAGTTACAGACCACTGAAAAAAAACCTAGAATCATAGAATTGTTTTGGTTGGAAAAGCTCTCTGAAATCGTTGAGCCCAACCATCAAACCATGTCCCCAAGTGCCATAGTTACATGTCTCTTGAACACCTCCAGGGATGGTGACTCCACCACCTGCTTGGGCAGTCTGTTTCAATGCCTGACCACTTGTGCAGAAAAGAAATTGTTCCTCATGTCCAACCAGATCTCCTCTGGCACAATTTGAGGCCATTGCCTCTCATTCTGTCACCTAATACTAGGGAGGAGAGACCAACCTCCACCTGGCTCCAACCTCTTTTCAGGGAGTTCTAGAGAGCAATGAGGTCTCCCCTAAGCCTCCTTTTCTCCAGACTAAACAACCCCAGTTCCCTTAGCTGCTCCTCATTAAAGCTGTATTCCAGACCCTTTACCAGCTTTGTTGCCCTTCTCTGGACCCACTCCAGCATCTCAATGTCCTTGGAGTGAAGGGTACAAAACTGAATCCAATATTCAAGGTGTGGCCTCACCAGTTTTCAGTTCAGGGGGGCTATCACTTTCCTGCTTTTGCTGGCCCACTATTGCAGATCCAGGCCAGGACGCTGGTGGCCTTATTGATTACCTGAACACACTGCTGGCAGCTTCCCCTTAAGTATCCTCAGAGATGACACTAGCCTGCTGTGAGTGACCGTTGTTTATCAGAGGGGTTGGACTGGATGATCTCCAGAGGTCCCTTCCAGCCTCACTGTGCTGGGATTCTCTGAGGGGAGTTTGAGATGGATGGGGAACACGCTGACAAATGTAGATGTTTTTCATTCTGTGTGGCCATCAAAGCCCAACAGACACCCTCTGCATGCAGAGATTTATAAACACTGCTGGTGGTGCATGTAGCAAGAAGGAAAAGGGTGTAGAATTAATGTTTGCCCTCTTGAAAACAACATCTACATGGATAAACATGGCATCTTCCAATGGGAAAGTGATTAATGGCATGGAAATAGTCTCTTTCTGCTTATCCATTTTGGTGGGTATTGATCTTTGCCTGTGGCTTACCCATCACCAAGCTCACTTAGATGCAAACCTTCTCAGTGTTCACTTTATCAGCCTATTTATCAAGGATAAACCCATCAATACCTCCAGGAACTGTTTGTCTTATCATTTTCTCTGTAATAATGAACCTTTAATTTCCTCTTCTCCTTCAGCAGAACAGTTGTGAAGGTTCAGAGCTCACATTTGCACCGTGCTGGGGCACTTAGCAGTCTATTATTCTTCATAGATTGTTCCACAAAGTTGTTATCATGTGCATCTACCACTCAGAAGTAGTGAGATAAAAGAAGCTGATGGGCCTGATTAGGGAAGGTGGTGGCATGTTACATGCTGAATTCCTCATGGGAGGCTCTCATTTAGTGCTTTTCTGAAAGGACTTGATATACAAAAGGTGAAAACCAGGCGTGATCAGCATGGTCTTTCATAATACTGCTTTAATCTGGTGTTTTGTAAGACAAAGGACAGGATGATATGTTCTCCTGGCAACTGAATACTCGGCGTCCTGGTTTGAGGTTGCCCAAACCTGGTTCTAGTCAGTGTTGTGAGTTCCCCGCTCAGGCCCTGCTTGGAGAGTGACTTTCTGAAGGTCAGGGCAGGTTTGTTCTGCCAGGGGCTGCTTCTAGCAGGGAGAAGCTGATGGGGAATGCTGCTGCCAAGGGCTGGGCTGCAGAAGGGCTCTGCCTGAGACTTGCTCCTCTGCACACCAAGGGCACTGCCACAGGTTGAGCCCTACAATGGGAGGCAGAAAGGCAGAGGTGACACCTGAGGGGAAGAGCAGCCAGGATAGGTGACGCTCAACTGCCCAACAAGGGATTGCATCCCATGGATGGTATCTTCAAGGACAAGCTTAGGGATCACCAGGGCCATGCCTCTTCTTCCCTGTCTGGTGTCCCAGGAGAACTCTGTCCCTTCTGCCTCCCATCCCGATCCCTGTGTTCCTGAATCCAGTTCCAGAATCCAGCTCCTGAATCTGGTTCCCATCTGCTGCTGAGTCCAGTCTGGAACTTGCCCAGTGCCTGCCCCCAGCATCCGTGGTGCCAGTGGTTCCATCATTGCCATCAGGGGCTGGCTCTTGTTTTGTGTCTCTGTGTCTCCATTCCATGGGATTGTTCTTCTTTCCATCCCAGCTGGTTGAGTTTCTCTCCCACCCCATCAGTTTCTCTCCCTTCTTCCCTCTGTGCAGGCAGATGACTTCATGGAGAGCCTCTGGCACTTGTTTAGTGGCTGGCCCAGGTTCTAAGGCTTGATCCTGTCTAAGCTGATATTGAAAGAGCATTGAAGGAGATGGGTTTGCTCATATTTCAATCTCTCCAGCCTTTCCTATGATGAGGCCAGACTCATGGGAGCTGGCAGCAACACTTGCCCACCTTTCAGCTTCTCCTGTTGGTAGCTTGCCTTGCTTGAAGCATCACTAAGCATTAGGTATTATCTGCAGGGCCTTTTCTTTCCTCTGACTGGTGCAAGACCTTGCAGGCTCCCCAGAAGCTGAGCAGTTCCTTTTTGCTTCCTCTTTGAATGAAGTTTAATTAATCATTTATCCCATTTCGTCATTAATGATGCTGTTGCCATTGTCTGGTCTGCTTCTGGCTGGGCCTGAGAAATGGTCTGTAGATACCACCCTTGCCTTGAAAGCCTCCTTAATGACATCATTTATGCAGCTGCATCAACACCCTGTCCCTTTTCAATCATTAAATGTGTTGGACTTTGAAGGTCTGGCTCTGATGAGCAGCCTAATCAAAGGGCAGGGGGAAATGTAACTCACTTATTAATAATTTGTGATGTGCTCTGCTAAGCATCCCAAGATCTACAGAAAAGTTTGGAGAGAGAAGCCAAGCTGTCATTTGGTTTTAATCAGGAGCTGAGACATGCTTCAGGGCATCTTTTGAGGAGAACAAACCTCACATGCTTCCTGTCTGCAGCACTGCTTTGTAAAATCACAGAATGGTCAGGGTTGGAAAGGACCTCTGGAATTCATTCAGTCCAACCCCACTGCCAAGGCAGGTCCACCTAAAGAAGGTCACACAGGACCATATCCAGGAGGGTTTGGAATGTCTCCAGAGATGTAGACTCCACCACCTCTCTGGGCAGCCTGCTCCAGTGATCTGTCATCCTTAAATGAAAGATGTTCCTCCTCATGTATAGATGGAACTTAGAAATGCATCAATGAAACCCAAACTGAACTCCCACTGGCTCCCAGGAGCCTGTCCTCATCCTCACAGACTGCCAGCCAACTCTGAATGTGCTGAGGCAGAGAGGGGTCCTTATGGACAGTGCAGCTCTGTGAGCCTGCATTATCAAGGGGGTTGGACTGGGTGATCTTCAGAGGTCCCTTCCAACCCACACCATGGTGGGATTCTGTGGCCTCAGGAGAAACTGCAGGCAGATTTTAATACAGCTTCACTTTTGGTATGGTTACTCACTAGCAGGTGCTGGGGTACACACAGGATGTTGAGGGGATGTGAGTAAGGGACAGTAGACTATGTGCTTGACAGCAATGCCAGATCCCCTTGGGGAAAGGAATGTGGTTGTGTGAGGAGCAATGCCTGCAAGGTCCTGGAGCCTTCTCAGACAGTGTTTCATCTCTTGGGTTTCAAAGTTATGTAGAAGTGGTGCTGAGGGACATGGTTTAGTGGTGCCCTGGCAATGCTGAGTTAGTGGTCAGACTTGATCTTAGTGGTCTTCTGCAACCTTGTAATTCTGTGATTGAGCCTTCCAAAGGCTGTCACTGAGTTATTTCTTTTATTAACTAGAGGTTATTTTTTGCCTTTGGGACATGGTTTAGTGGCCATGGTGGTGTTAGGTTGATGGTTGCACTCAATGATCTTAGAGGACTTTTCCAACCAAAACAACTCTAGAATTCCATACCCATAAACCATTCATTTGGCAGTGGGTTGTGCAGGACAGGCTCTCAGAAAAGAAAGAGAAAAGAATGAAGATTGACTTGTGGTGTGTACAGAAGAAGACTAAGCTCCCAACACACATCTTCCCATAAGTCAAGATTTGATCCTTCTTTGCTGCCACAACTTGGGCTGACATATCCACAATAGTCAACACTTACTGACTGGGGACAAACAGTATCTTCACAGCCATCCCACGGAATCAGAGAATCAGAGAACAATTTGGTTTGGAAGGGACCTTAAAGGCCACTTAGTTCCAACAATTCTGCCATGGGCAGGAACACCTTCCATTAGACCAGGTTGCTCAAGACTCAAGACCTCATCCAACCTGACCTTGATCACCTCCAGAGAGGCGGCATCCACAACTTCCCTGGACAACCTGTTTCTGTGTCTCACCACTCTCCCTGTAAAGAATTTCTAATTTCCAGTCTAAATCTCCTCTCTTCCAGCTTCAATCCATTCCCCCTCATCCCATTATTACAAGCTCTTGTATAAAGTCCATCCTCAACTCTCCTAGACCCCTTAAGGTACTGGAAGGCTGCTCTAATGTCTCCCTGGAGTATTCTCTTCTCCAGGCTGAACAGATCCAGCCTGTTCCCTTGTTGTGGAGCACTGATCATCTTCCTGGCCTCCTCTGGACCTGCTCAAGCAGGACCACCTCCTTCCTATGCTGGGGGCACCAGAACTGGATGCAGTACTCCAGATGGGGAGTCCTTGGAGATCCAGGCTGAAAGCAACAGAAAATGCAGCAGAGAGCCCCAGCTACGCTTGTGCTAGACTTCCCATGACAAGCTGTTGGAAATGCTTTGTACTTGTAATATAATATTAAAATCAATTAAAAAGCCTCCTCTTCCCTTAATTAAGGCCAAATGCATGTGTGAAGCTCGCTGGCAGAATTTTCAATAATTCAGCACAGAGTGGAAAAGATGGGAAGAGAAAAAAAACATCTGAAGGTATTTAAAGCCCAGCATGACAAGCAGCTGATCTGAATAGCAACAGCAGATGTTTCTCCTCTGTGTCTAACCAGCCTAATTACCTAAAGCTCAGAGAACAAACACTGTGCTGCAGCTGATGGGAATGTGTGGACAAGGGTGGGCAGATGGCAAAATCCACCTGACCACACTGGGTCCAACTCTGGGCTCCCCAGTTCAAGAGAGACAGGGAACTGCTGGAGGGGGTCCAGTGGAGGCTGTCCAGTGGAGGCTCCAAAGATGCTGAGGGGCCTGGAGCATCTCTGTGAGGAGGAAAGGCTGAGAGACCTGGGGATGTTGAGCCTGGAGAAGAGCAGCCTCAGAGGGGACCTTCTTAATGCTCAACAAGAGCTAAAGAGCCTGTGGGGGGCAAAGATGGTGAAGCCAAACTCTTGTCTGTGGTGCCCAGGGGCAGGATGAGGCAAAAACTGGAAGCCAGGAGGTTCTATCTGAATATGAGGAGAAACTTGTTTGGTGTGAGTGTGCAGGAGCCCTGGAGCAAGCTGCCCAGAGAGGAAATCTCTGGAGAGATTCCAAACCCTCTTGGACATTGTGATCCTGGGCAAGCTGCCGTAGGTGCCCCTGCTTTATTATGGGGGTTGGATTGGATGATCTCCAGGTCCCTTCCAACTCATACCAATCTCCAGGGTTCTGGGATTCTGTGTCCTGACTCAGCCTCTGAGCAGATTCCTTGGTTCTGCTCTTCACCACCTCCTTGCCCTCTCCTCCACATTGAACATTGGCCCTCACTGGTCAGTACCAGCTGAGCCATTCTTCCAACCATCCCTCTGCAGAGCACAGGCACAAGCTCTGCTGGTTTCCATGAAGTTAAGGAAGGGCAGGTCTGATCCTTTGTTTCTGCAATTTCAATTTTCTACTTGATCAAGCAGAAGGAGCAACTGGAATAGTCCTTGTCCATTTTGTGTGGCCACTTCTGGGCATATGCCAGTGAAACTCAAGGTACCCAAGGCTGTCATTTGTAGCAGCTTCCCTCTTTAAGAGCCAGTTTCAGTTTCTGCTTCATGCTCTGTTTGCTCCTTAGAACGATTCTGTGATACAAAGTCCCTCAATGTCACTTGTGTTCTCACAGACCTGGTTGGACAACACAGCTCTGCAGCAGCAGGATGGGGCTGAGATTATCTTGCTGGTATAAACCACTGGTGTTTGTTAGTCCAATTTAACAGGAAATGAGAGAATTGCAAGCTAAATAATTCTCTTCCAGAGGACACATTGCCAAATGGACATTTGCATTCCCCTGCCCATGTGACTGTGCCCACAGCACCAGCACAAACCCCACCATGGCTCCACCACTGGATCTACTAAAGGACATTGAGGGGCTGGAACACATTCAGAGAAGGGCAATGAAGCTGGTGAAGGGTCTGGAGAGCAGGTCTGGTCAGGAGCAGCTGAGGGTTGTCTAGTCTGGAGAAAAGGAGGCTGAGGGGAAGCCTCATTGCTCTCTGCAGCTCCCTGACAGGAGGTTGGAGCCAAGTGGAGGTTGGTCTCTTCTCCCAGGGAACAAAAACAGGACAAGAGGAAGTGGTCTAAGCTTCCCCAGGGGAGGTTTAGTTTGGACATGAGGAACAATTTGTTTCCTGCAAGAGTAGTCAGGCATTGGAACAGGCTGCCCAGGGAGGAAGTGGAGTCACCATCCCTGGAAGTGTTCAAGAAATGTGTGGCTATGGCACTTGGGGACATGGTTTGATGGCCATGGTGGTCTTGGATTAATGGTTGGTCTTGATAATCTTAGAGGTCTTTTCCAACCTTAATGATTGTATGGTTCTACCTACAATGTCAGATGGGTAGATATTCACAGATTCACTGATTGCATAGGGTTGGAAGGAACTCTTGAAGGTCATCTTGTCCAACCCTCCTGCAGTCAGCAGGGACACCTTCAACTAGATCAGGCTGCCCAGGGCCACATCAGTTTTCACCCTGAATGTGTCCAGGTACAGGGCCTCATCCACATCCCTGGGCAACCTGTTCCAGTATTTCAGCACCCTCATTGTAAAGATCTGCCTCCTAATGTCCAACCTAAACCTACCCTGATGAGTTTCAAACCATTGCCTCTCATTCTATCACAAGCTCTTATAACTGTCCCTCCCCCGCCTTCCTGTAGGTCTCCTTCAGAGAGGTAGCTCTAAGGTCTCCCCAGCACCTTGTCTTTTCCAGGCTGAACAGTCCAAATTCTTTCAGCCTGTCCTTGCAGGAGAGGCTCTCTAGCCCTCTGATCATCTTTGTGGCCTTCTCTGGGCCCACTACTGCACAACTCAGTTGTTCTGGTGATTTGTGCACAAACCATACACACTCCAGGACCCCTCAGAAGGCTTCACACCTCCTTTTACTTATGGTACAGCAACACATAACATGAAACATCAGCCCTGCATTGAAGTTCTTCATGTGCACTTCCCTTTGCCTGGATCCTGTTGCTCTCCAGCTGATGTTGACCAGGTTGACCACAAAATTATTTAAGAAACCAGCCCCCCTCTTCTTTTATGTAATGCAGTGGCTGGTAACAGACAACATTTCATACTCTATCTGGGAGGACAACTCTGAAGACTCCAGACTCTTCTGACCTTAAAGGGGTGGTAAAGAAACACAGCATGACATCTGCAAGCACAGAAACACAATCCAAGGCACACAAACACTTTTTATTCCTGATTTCTTGTCCTGCAGAGATTTATTCTTTGGGGCAGTGTTGCCTTTCATCTATAACAAAACCAATTCTAGCCCAAGAAGTCTCCTTGCTCTTTGTGTAATGAAAAGTCAAGATGGAACCTTGAGCCATTTTTGAGATGATCCATCAACAGCTGACTGCAAACCAAGGGCCTAAACCCATGGAGAATAATGGTATGAAGAACTGCCATAGCATTTTTAGGGTCATCTTTCAAAGTTCTACAGGAAGAAAATAAACCCCACATCTGCAAAAGGAATAGACTAGAATAGAATTAACCAGGTGGGAAAAGACCTTTGAGATCATTGAGTCCAACCTATCATCCAACACCATCTAATCAACTAAACCATGGCACCAAGCACCCCATCCAGTCTCTTCCTAAACACCTCCAGTGATGGTGACTCCACCACCTCCCTGGGCAGCACATTCCAATGGGCAATCACTCTTTCTATGAAGAACTCTTCCTAACATCCAGCCTAAACCTCCCCTGGCACAGCTTGAGACTATGTCCTCTTGTTCTGGTGCATCCATTTCCCTCTGCCACAAGCACTGGGTGACCCTCATCTACTCTTCATTTGCTCCTCATCTTTCTTCATCTGCTCCTTATCTTCTCCTCACAATGCCCAAGATTGTGTTGGAACATTTCAACGTCATAAGGAGAAACAATACTCTGAGACAGTTTCTATAAGGCCAAATGACCATTTTTGTTGTTAATTACAGATGTTTGATGCTTTTGTTACCTTTTGGCTTGAAGTAAGCTGCTGGAATCTGATACTCTTCTGCTCAGTCTCTCTGTGGTGATTTCACCCTCCCCCCAAATTACTTTTCCACCTCTACTTTGCTTCTAACACTTGCCCTTTAAGTCCTGATGTTCAAACCACACTATAGCTCATTAGAAAACATTTAACACAATCTGTTAAACACAATGTGTAGGAGTGAGGGGAACCTCAAGTGCCCAACTGACTTCTCCCTGGATCCCAACCTCCTGGACCCCTCCCTGGAGGTGTTCAAAGCCAGGCTGATAAGGCCTTGAGCAACCTGGTCTAGTGAAAGGTGTCCTTGCCCATGGCAGGGTGTTGGAACTAGAAGATCTCCAAGGCCCCTTCCAAGTCAAACCATTCTATGAATCTGTACATCAAGAAGATTCAGGTTGTCCTCACTGGATGTTTGTCCATCCATTACTGTGAAAAGCTTGATAGTGCTGATTTCCAGGTCTCCCAACAGAGCAGAAAAGTAACATTTTTTTGCTTCTATCAAGCTCAGCTCATCTTTGTTGTAGTTTTGGTTCAATCACTCCAAATCCTGTCTGTATGATTCATGGATTTAATTTTATTCCTTGCTTGGTGGAGCTGCTGTAGATGTACAAAAGCCCTGTGTCCTGGAATCACTTGTCTCCAGATTCAACCTTGCTGGTTCATTCAGTTTTTCCTCATACAACAGCTTGACTGGATCTCTGGTGGCCTCTGCTGCTCCCCCTTGGATGCTGTCCAGCTGGGGCACAACTCTCTTCACAGGCAGTGTCCACAATGGACAGGCTCTCTGGTGTTCCTCAGAGCTGTCAGGGGATCGTCTCCATATGAACGTGTGAGTTCTTCCTATCAAAACAAGAGAGTTGGCCATCATCTTAAGGGGGAAAAATCATACTGCCCAGTCTTCATGGATAACAAACATGCAATACAGTGCCCAGTGTCAGGTTGTGGTGGAAGAGAGACACTTCTGCTTCTCCTGGAGCTGCTCTGCACAAATCAAGACCATGAAGCCAGAGGAAAAAATGTGCTATGTCCACTGGAAAGAGGCCAGAACCTGTCCTGGTCTGATCCAGACCAGAACTGATTCTGGTCAGTGCTGTCACTTTCCATCTCTGTCTCTGCTCAGTGAGATGCTTTCTGGAGTTGAAGGCAGGTTTGCTCTGAAAGTGGCTGCTTCTAGCAGGGAGAAGCTGATGGGGAATGCTCCAGCCAAGGGCTGGGCTACAGGAAGGTTCTGCTTGAGACTTACTCCTCTGCACACCAAGGGCAGGGCAGCAAGGCAGAGGTGGCAGCTGTGGAGAGGAGCAGCCAGGACAGGTGACCCTTAACTGCCCAACAGGGCATGGAGTTGCAACCCATGGATGGCATCTTCAGCAGCAAGCTGATATCCAGGGTCAAGCCTCTTCTTCCCTTGTGGGTATCCCAGGAGGACTCTGTCCCTTCTACCTCCCATCCTGATCCATGTGTTCCTGAATTCTGTTCCAGAATCCAGCTCCTGAATCTGGTTCCCATCTGCTGCTGAGTCCAGTCTGGGAATTGCCCAGTGCCTGTCCCCAGCATCAGTGGTGCCAGTGGTGCTGTCACTGCCATCAGGTCTTGGGTTGGCTCTTGGTTCGTGTCTTTGTGTCTTTGTTCCTTGATGTGGTGGTGTGGTTCTTCTTTCCATCCCAGCTGGCTGAGTTTCTTTCCTGACTCATCAGTCTTCTTTCTTCCCTTTCTTTTCCCTTTGGGTGAGGAGGGTGACATATATCATCCAGGAGAAACCATCTAGAACAGGAACTGAGCTGAGCCTTGATGCCGTCATAGCCCTCTCCTCTACACCAGCAACTCCCAGACATTTCTCATGGCATACTCCATTTCTGGCCTTCAAGACTCCAACTGTTGGCATGAACCAGTGTCTGTCTGCAGATCTGTAATTCCGCTGTCATTGATTGAAGCCAGATTGTAACCCCAATGCCTGCTTGGAGAGCATCTGCACTGAATCATCCTGCCCTTAAAAGGATTAGCCCTTGACTTCAGAAAGGATAACTCAGAGGAGCAGGGCTGGAGTTCTCAGAGAAGAGCAGAAAGCTGCTGGCAATGCCCTGGCTCAGGAGTGGCACTGGGGCTAAACTGGAATCATGGAATGGTTTGGGTTGAAAGAACCTTCAAGATTATCTAGTTCCAGCCCTCTGCTATGGGCAAGGACACCCTCCACTAGACCAGGTTGCTCAAGGCCCCATCCAAGCTGGCCTTGAACACCTCCAGGGAGGGGGCATCCACAACCTTCCTGGGCAACCTCTTCCAGTGTCTCACCATCCTCACTGTAAATAATTTCTTCATAATCTCCAGTCTGGAAGGCAGTGGGGAGGGAGGACTGTGCAGATCCTCCCTTCCAGAGGAGCTGGTGGCAGTGGTGCGTTTTCCATCCAGACCTGTGTGAAATAATCACTGTCAAGTGTCTCCTGCTGCCACATTGAAGGTTCCACCTCTCCCTGGAAACTGCTCATGTTCAAGGAGAAAATTATCCCCATTATCACCAGTCAGAAGTGCTCCTGTGATCACACATGTCTCTGCTTCACAATCATCCAGCTCACCCAGTTAAAGGCACAGAAATCACTGTATTTTACCCCAAAAGCTTCCAGCATGCTGTGCAATGAGTCCTTGGGGGAGCCTGGCTTTAGGTTAACTCCAGAACGTTGAGACCAGAAATAAAGCAGTTACAGTGAACAGAACACCACCAACCACTGTTAGACTGTTTCTTTCTGAGGTAAGCCAAGTTCCTTCACAGCACCACAGCAAAACTCAGAATTATAGAATGGTGGGGTTGGAAGGGACCTCTGAAGATTGTCCAGTCCAATCTCCATGGTAAAGGCAGGGGCACCCACTGCAGCTTGCACAGGATCATAATGCCCCGGTGGCTTTAGAAGCTCTTCAGAGAATGAGACTCCATAACCTCTCTGGGCAGCCTGCTCCAGGGCTCCAGCACCATAGTGCCAAAGATGCTTCTCCTCTTAACCAGGAAGCTCCAGGGTTCCAGTTTGTGCCTGTTGTCCTGTCACTGGGCACCACTGACGAGAGTTTGGCCTCATTCTCTTGCTCACCACAGGCTCTTTTGCTGTTGCTAGGCTTTGAGAAGGTCTCGTCTCAGGCTGCTCTTCTCCAGGCTCAACAGCCCCAGGTCTCTCAGCCTGTCCTTCTCACAGAAATGCTCCAGGCCCCTCAGCATCTTCAGACTGTTCACTGGTCTTACTCCAGTAGTTTCCTGTCTCTCTTGAACTGGGGAGCCCAGAACTGGACCCAGTCCTTCAGCTGTGGGAGCACTAGGACAGAATAGAGAGAGAGGAAAACTTCCCTTGATCTGCTAGCCACTCTTCATGCACTCCAGGATACCACTGGCCCTTCTGGCCACGAGTTCACTTTGTTGGCTCACGGGGAGCACGTAGTCCACCAGCACTGCCAGGTCCTTCTGCACAGAGCTGTTTTCCAGCAGGTCAGCCCTCAACTCTACTGGTGCAAGACAGAGAGGAGCTGGAGGAAAGAGACTCCGGAACCTCATGCAGCGGTCATGTAGGAACGTGCACAGACTCTGCACAGAGTCTCCAGGCAGCAGCTGGCAGAGGGTCTGGATGCATTTGCTTTTCACACTAAGCAAACAAACTCTTTTCCCCCTGCCCTTGGGGTCACAGACTCCATTTCGTATTCTCCTCCTCCCGCATCCACAGGGGACGATAATTGACTCGCAGCGCAAGCGAGTGGACTGCATAAGCGTGTAATTGTGTTAATGCTGAGGTCATTATCTGCTGGAGCATGCAGGAGCAAGCTGGAGCTGGCAGTTGATAGAAAATTCTGAAGGCAAGCACGCTTGGAAGCAGGCTCTTAACTGATTAACTTAGAAACACAACTTTAAGCCACTAATTAGTGGCTTAATGCAGAACTTTTGACTGCTACACAGAAAAGTCATCAAGGAAAACTTGGTTTTCTTCAAAAATAGGGGACCAAAGAACCCATATCACTTAACATCTTATCTCCGAGATACATGCATATCTCCAAACACAGAATCATAGAATTGTTTGGGGTAAAACAAGCCTGTAAAATCATTGAGTCCAACCATTAACCTAACCGCATCATGGTGATTAAGCCCTGTCCCCAAGTGACATGTACACTCTTTTCTTGAACACCTGCAGGGACGGTGACTCCACCACCTCCCTGGGCAGCCTGTCACTGGTCTCTCAGCAAGTCACAGAATCACAGGCTTTGTGGCTTTGTAGAGAAACTCTGGAAATTAAAAGCCACAGTCCAGGAATGAGGGTCCTCTAATTGTCATGTGCTGGTTTTGAAACTTCAGCACTTTGTGAAAGGTAACAGGAACAGCATTGTGGGTTTTTTGTAGAATTCCTGCAGTCTAACATCCCAGCTCAGGCAGGGACACCCACAGCAGCTTGCCCAGGATCACACTGTCTAAGTGATTTTGGAACCTGTCCAGAGAAGGAGACTCTACAACCTCTCTGGGCAGCCTGCTCCAGGGCTCCAACACCCTCACACCAAACAATTTTCTCCTCCTCTTCAGATGGAACCTCCTGGGTTCCAGTTTGTGTCTGTTGCCTCTTGTCCTGTCACTGGGCACCACTGACAAGAGCTGGGCAAGGTGTCAACCTCCAGCCTGCTACCAGGACATCAGAGTAGGATGGTGGACCATAAGGTCATTTAGTGCTTGTTGTTAGGGGTGAAGAGGCATAATGTGATGTAGCAGAGCTCTTCCTCTAGAGTGTGAAACCTCCCACTGCCTCCTTGCTTGCACTTGAGCTTCCCTTGGGATGAGGGGTGCCAGGTCCCCTTCAAAAAGGGGTGGGTGGAAATGTCTGAGGGTTTAAGCAGCTGCAGCTGGGAGATGTAAAGCAAAGACCTGCAAATGCCACATTAGAAATTGGCTGTCAGGAGCTGAATAAATATAGAATGAACCCACCTGTCGTTAGGTCCAACCTGTGCATCACAAATCAGTTTGCAAACAACCCTCTAACTCTGACTGTGCTCTCCTCCCTTCCCTGCAGGAGGCTGCATCTACCACTGCTTCCCCAAAATGCTCTGAGTACATCTGCATAGAGCTACATGAAGAGAAACCTAATTTGGTATTGTAATTTGCTGGATTTAGCCTTTCTGCTCCCTAAATCAAGCCTGTGAGATAGGGAGAGGAGCCACCACCTTGGTCTGTAGCTCTGTGCTCTGGTAGGACACAGCCTGGTTGCGCTGTGTGGCTGGAGGAAGCATTTGAAGCCATTTTAAGGACAAAAAATAACAGTAGGAGTAAGGGAGCTGACAGGTTTCCATAGAGAAATGTAACTCCTTAAATATTTGAGATAATTGTTGGGTTAGAAGGGGCTTTTCCTGCTGAATCTCAGATGATTTCACTCATAGAATCATGCAATCGTAGAAAGCATCACAGAGTCACTATGGTGAGAAAAGACCTCTGGGATCATTGAATCTCACCATTATCTAACTCTGCCTAGGCTACTGCTACACTGTATTCTTGAGTACCACATCAAGATAGCTTTTAAATACAGCCAGGACAGCTGACTGGAGTTGGTTCACAGGTAGATCTCAGGTGATGAACACCACCCTCAGTATAAATGGGGAAGTTCGGTGAGGAAAGGAACGCTTTCTGTTAGATCTTTGTGCTTGGAGTCTCCTGAGTTTGCTCCTCATCCTTCTCCAGAGAATGGCCTTCCTGCTTTGTGTGACTGCTGTACCTTTACCAGGCTGAGTATAGCTATTTTTTATCTTACTAGTTTTGTTGTTTCACTAGATTTGCTTCCATTTCATCCCTTGGGTCTTCTCAACCATTCTGCTGTGCTGGGGAGAAGCCATCAGTTGACACAGCAACTGCTGTGGTTTAGCCCCAGGTATGAGCTAAATAGAGATGAGGAGGAGAAACTTTGCTTTTCAGTGGCATCCAGTGACAGTAAAAGGGAGAGTTCCATCTGAACATGAGGAGAAAATTCCTTGGTGTGAGGGTGCTGGAACCCAGAAGTCAGGCTGTCCAGAAAGGTTGTGGAATCTCCTTCTCTGGAGAGATTCCAAACCTGCCTGGACATTGTGGTCCAAAGAAATTGTGGATGCCCCTTCCCTAGAGGTGTCCCAGGTCAGGTTGTAGAAGGCTCTGAGCACCCTGGTCTAGTGTCAGGTGTCCCTGCCTTGGAACTAGCTGCTGTCTAAAGTTCTTTCCCACACAAACCATTCTATGATCCTGGGCAAACTACTGTGGGTGACCCTGCTTTAGCAGGGCTGTCAGACTGGATGATCTCTAGAGGCCTCTTCCCACCCCAGCCATGGTGGGGTTCTGGGTTTTTCCTTCCGGTATCTGTTTATACCTTTGTAATAAGTGGTGTAAATCAACTCTGGGAACTCATAACTCCTGGGTGTTCATTTTATTCGGGGAAAAAAACCCAACCAAACAATAAATGGATGCTGAGAATCAAAGCAAATCTATTTTCTATGCTAATTTTCTACGTTTTCTTACGGAGCATGTGATCCTGTTTCAGAAACTTAACATTCATTGAGCTCCCTCCCCACAGTGCTGCCAAATAATTTATTTTCTTATTAATGAACATTGTTTATGCCCTTGGTATCAGAGCTTGGAAATGAGCAAAACCCACTTGCAAGGAATGTTGCATGCTGGAAATGTTGATGTTCTGAGGGACTGCTAACCTTGTGCCAAAGCCTGTGGGAAACAGAAGCCTCATAGATTCATGGAATGGTTTGGGCTGGAAGGGACCTTAAAGGTCATCTAGGTCCAACCCCTTGCTATTTTCAAGAACACCTTCCACTATCCCAGGTTGCTCAAGGTCTCATCTAACCTGGCCTCGAATATCTCCAGGGAGGGAGCATCCACCACCTCCTTGGGCAACCTGTTCCACTGTCTCACCACCCTCAGCTGTAAATAATTTCTTCTTAATCTCCAGTCTAAGTCTACCCTCCTAAAAGCATCAATCCATTCCTTCTTGTTATATCACTACAAGCTCTTGTAAACAGTCACTCCCCACCTTTCTTGTAGGCCACTTTCATCATCTCCCTTGGTTTCTACGAGCTTTGGATCAAGACCAAACTGCATGGATTTTATCATTGTGGAATTTCATTTCTGATTAACAGGTGCTCATTTATGGGCTCCTGCTGTTACATGGAATATGTTGTGATGTTGTTTGGGAGCTGTAATCACATTATATTGTCATCAACAAATGTTCATCAGGCAATTCTTGAGTTTACAGGTCCAAAATGAATTCTCTGTCTTACAGCAGCTTTGTTGCACTAACCTTTACATCTTTACCAGCAAACCAAAGAAGATCTGTGGCATTACAAGCTTTACTTCTGTGGTTGACCCACCAATAACAACTTCAGAATATAACAGGGCTCCCATCCCTCTCCCCATTAACGCTTCAGATCTCCTCATGACTCACTGTTGCAGGGTAACTAATCTCACATGGGTCAGACTGCTCCAGTCTTGAGATGACCACGTACTGAATTGTACCTGAGGCACTGGGAAGAATTAATGGGCATTCTATCCTGAACCATTGCAGCTTTGCTGCTTTGGTCATGAGAAAGGGTTGTTGAAGCAGAGCAGGATAGTGTGAAGGGGACACCAGGTATTTGGTTCCTTCAAATCTCTTCCCCAAAAGGGTTTTCAAGCCCCAGACCAGGCTGCCCAGAGCAGTGGTGGAGTCCCCATCCTAAGAGGGATTTAAAAGCCATGTAGATGTGATGCTGAGGGATGTGGTGTAGCAGTGACCCGGCAAACTCACAGCAAAGAAGCTTCTCCTTTTCCCATGGAACCTCTTGGGTTCCAGCTGGTGCCCATTGCCCCTTGTTCTATCAATGGGCACCTCTGAGACTGGCCCCATCCTCCTGCCCCCCCCAGGCTCTTTAGCGCTTGATGAGTATTGAGAAGGTCTCCTCTCAGGCTGCTCTTCTCCAGGTTCAACAGCCCCAGGTCTCTCAGCCTTCCCTTCTCACAGGGATGCTTCAGGCCCCTCAGCATCTTCACACTCTCTGCTGGAATCTCTCCAGTAGTTCCCTGTCTCTCTTGAGCTGGGACGGCCATAACTGGACCCAGCCCTTCAGCTGTGGGTGCACTAGGACAGAACAGACTCCACCTGCTGGCCACATTCTTCTTCATGTCTTGAGGAGACCATTGGCCTTTTTGGTCACAAGGTCATGTTGCTGGCTCATGAGGAACTTGTCCCTTTGCACTCCCAGATCGTTCTCCTTGGAGATGCCTTCCAGGAGGTAAAAGAATTGGTGTTTGCCCCCCAGGCTGTGTTCATTACTCAACTCACATCCTGTAGAAGAACTGAAGCATGGCAGTTTCACTCTGTTTGGGTCTAATTTTGCTTTATTTTCACTCTTTTCAAAACCTTTGTAATAAAGGTAAACCAAGAATAATTAGGCAGAGGGATCTAAGTGAAGTTTTAAAGGCTGCTTTTCATCCTGTGTGAAGAAAACGTGAGGCTCCTGACAAGGAGAAGAGAAACACAGTGTGGTAATTGGACTGGAGTAATTGGATTAGGGAGCTGGTGTTCTGGCCAGCTGGGCTCCAGTTCATACAGATCATGGAAAGGAGCCAAACTGAGCCAAGACAAAAGATCAGTCTTCCACAATTAATGAGTGAGGAGATACGAAAAGTTGAGTTTCCTAAGCACATCGGTTAAAAAAGTTCAAAAGGGAGCTGCACAGTTGGTGCAGGCATCAAAGTCTTGTGGAACTTTTGTACAGAGTCTACAGATGGACAGCACTAAGAGCTGCAGCTCTTTGGAACAAAGTTTGGAAGAGTGCCCCATCAGAAAGGGAAATGTAAATGGGAACAGTGTCATAGAATCACAGGCTGGTTTGGGGTAGAAGAGTCCTTTCAAGATCATCCAGTCCAACCCCACTGCAGTCATCAGGGACATCTGCAACTAGAGAAGGTTTCTCAGAGCTCCAAGCAGCATGACCTGGAATGGTTCCAGGGATGGGACACCTCCCACCTCTATGGGCAATCTGGGACAGGTCTCACCACCCTCAGTGTCAAACATTTCTCCCTTCTCTACAGTCTCAGTCTCCCTCTTCTAGTTCAGACCATCTCACCTCTTGTCCTGTCACAACAGGCCCTGCTCAAAAGTCTGACCCCAGCTTTCTGATCAGCCCCTTGAAGCACTGAAAAGCCACCAGGAGATCTCCTGGAGCCTTCTCTTCTCCAGGCTGTACAACCCTAACTCTCTCAGCCTGGTCTCACAGCAAACAGCTTCCAGCTGTGGCCTCCCTTGGCCTCGCTCCAACAAGTCCATGTCTCTGATCTGCTGAGGACTCCAGAGCTGCAGGTCCCTCGACCTGCTGCCCTTGCTGCCCTGATCAGCTCAGGACACAGCTGGGTCTGGGCTGGGAGCACATAGTGCCAGCTCATCTCCAGCTTTTCACCCACAAGCACTCCCAAGTCCTTCTCCACAGAGCTGCTCTCAATTGCTGTGAGAATTCTCTATCACGGGAATCCTCCTCACTCCAATGTGAAAACATTTTGAGCTCAGAAAGGACTTTTCATTGTCAGTGACAGAGCCAGAATTAAATCACTGTTTCAGTATTGCCAGAATGAAATACTTTCCTTGGTCCCAAATGTGTTTGTTCATTCATCGTGTCCTGAAAACATGTTGCTTTGAGAAAGGGCAAATCTCCTCCAACAAGCAGAATTTTCATCCTCTGTCATGCTGATTAAAGGGCAACAAAGCTGTGAAGGGTCCAGAGAACAGGTCTGGTAAGGAGCAGCTGAAGGAACTGGGGCTGTTTGGTTTGGAGCAAGGAGGCTGAGGGGAGACTTTCTGTCTCTCTACAATTCCTTGAAAGAAAGATGGAGTGAGGTGGGGGTCAGACTCTTCTCCCTAGTATCAGGTGATAGAATGAGAGGAAGTGGCCTGAAATTGTGTGCAGGAGGCTTAGACTGGACATGAGGAACAATTACTTTTCTGGAAGAGTGGTCAGGCATTGAAACAGGCTGCCCAGGGAGGTGATGGAGTCACCATCCCTGGAGGTGCTTGAGAGATGTATGAACATGGCTCTTTGGGACACAGAACCACAGGCATGGTTGTGTTGGGTGGACTTCATGATCTTAGAGGTCTTTTCCAACCCAAACAATTCTGTGATTGTTGCTGTCTACCACTACCTGAAGGGAGGTTGTAGCCAGGAGGGGGTTGGTCTCTTCTCTCAAGCAACCAGCACCAGAACAAGAGGACACAGTCTCAAGCTGTGCCAGAGGAAGTTTAGGCTGGAGGTGAGGAGAAAGTTCTTCACTGAGAGTTGTTAGCAATTGGAATGTGCTGCTCAGGAAGGTGGTGGAGTCACCATCCCTGGAGGGGTTCAAGAGGGGATTGGACATGGCACTTGGTGCCATGGTTTAGTCATGAGGTCTGTGGTGACAGGTTGGACTTGATGATCTTTGAGGTCTCTTCCAAACTTGGCGAGTCTGTGATTCTGTGATGGTCATGTTTATATCTGTGCCAACAGCTCTGCTTATCTCCATCCCTTTCCTACACCTACTGTTGTGTTAAGGGGGAGTTCAGACAAAGACATCAAGGAACATGCTTGGCATCACCCTCCTCATGTTTTCAAGGCTTCCTTTGCAGTGCTAGCAGCTCGAGCTGCGTTTTTACGTGGCAGCTTGATGTTCAAGGTTAGTTTTTGCTGCTCAAGGTTGCCTTGAGGTTCCGTTAGCACCATTTACGTAACATCAAGGCGCATCTGTCTGATGGAGAGGGAGATACCGTTAAACTGAAGAGCCTAGCAGGAAAGGTTGCATATGTTGAGGAACACGTGTGCACGGAGAGCCCCAGTTACTTAGTGCAGCTAATTTACAGCCTGATTCCAGTCGAGGAACAAAAAGGTCACTGAGATGAAGAAGTGCTCCATCTGCTTTTATTATTCTCCAAGTCCAAGGCTGTGCTTTGTCGTGTTAAATTATGTGCAGCAAGCCCCTGACAAAGGAGATAAAACAATTGGTTTGCCATTTGAGCTAGACTGGGTTTGTTGTAAACAGTCTGGTGAGCTGACATTGATGGTTTTTTTTTTCCCTCCATTGACATCTTGCAGGCACCCTCAGGTTTTTCTCCACATGACTCAATTCCTAAACCTGAATTTTAAGTAGAATCCTTTTATGTGACAGTTGCTACTGAATGGTGTTGTGGAAAGTGGGTGGAAACTCTGAAATGTCAAGTTGTCCCTAGAAAAGGTACTGAAAGTGAAGGAAACCAGGACCACAGATGTTTCCTGGGACCCACCATGGCCAAGATCTGCCTGCAGAGGTAGATGTCCATTGTGTGGGCTTGTGTCTTCCTCCTCCCTCGATGATCTCTTCTGGAACATGTTTAAAGTCCCCATAAACAAGTATTTTGGCAAAGTTTGACTAGCATCTAACTCAAAAGGGCTGGGGTTAACTCAATGTGGTGTACACTTCCATGGGTTAGAAACTGCCTGATAGCTGGGGCCAAAGAGTGGTGGGAACAGAGTTAAATCCAGCTGGTGACCAGTCACGAGCAGTGTTCCTCAGGGCTCATTGCTGGGACCAGCTGGGAGCCTCCTTGGTACCTTTATCAATGGCCTGGATGAGTGGGTTGGTGCTTCCTCAGTAAATTTGCAGATGACACTAAGCTGGGTGGGAATGTTGATCCGCTGGAGGATGGGAAAGCTCTTCAAAGGAATCTGGCCAAGCTGGATCAAAGCAATGAGGCCAGCAGGGTGAGGCCAAGTCAAGTGTACTGTACTTGGGAAAGTCAAGTCCTGTACTTGGGTCACAATAACCTCATGAAGGCCCCAGGCTTGGGGCAGAGTGGCTGGAAACTGCCCAGCCAAGAAACACCTGGGAACGACTGCAGATGGGCCAGGGTGTGCCCAGATGGCCAAAAATGCAGCCAGCATCCTGGCCTACATCAGCAATAGTGTGGCCAGCAGGAGTAGAGCAATGATTTTCCCCCTTTACTGGGCACCAGTGAGGCCATACCTTGAATCCTGGATTCAATTTTGAGCCCCTCACTCCAAGAAGGACACTGAGGGGCTGGAGCAGGTCCAGAGAAGGACAACAAAGCTGGTGAAAGGTCTGGAGAACAGGTCTGGTGAAGAGCAGCTGAGGGACTTGGGGTTGTTCAGCCTGGAGAAAAGGAGGCTGTGGGGAGATCTCATTGCTCTCTACAAGTCCCTGAAAGGAGGTTGGAGCCAGGTGGGACTTGATCTCTTCTCCCAAGAAATGAGTGATTGAATAAGAGGAAATAACCTCAGGTTGCCCCAGGGAGGGTTTAGGTTGGACACGAGGAACAGGTTATTTCCCCTTGAGGGTTGTCAAGGCTTGGCCCAGGCTGCCCAGGGCAGTGGTGGAGTCCCCCATCCCTAGAGAAGTTTTAAAGCCATGGGTGTGATGCTGAATCACATGGTTTAGTGGTGACCTGGCAGTGCTGGGTTAGCAGTTGGGCTAAGGTCTCTTTCCAACCAAATCAGTTCTGTGGTTGTTTGGTTCTATAACTTCATTGTGGATGGGTGACAAATTACCACATGTGAAGCTCGATCTTAAAGGTCTTTTCCAGCCAAAACAATTCTATGAATGTGTTCCTCTCTGATGAAGGTTTCTGTTACCTCCTCCCAGGTCTGCTTTCTTTTGTGGACCCCCATGGAACTTAAGTGCTCAGTGGCCACCATAACCATTGTTTTACACATAGTGGAGTGCACATCATGTATCTATGGTGGGTTGATCATTATAATGTGAAGCTATGGACTTTATTGAAGCTGACCAAACACCCAGGCTCTGCAGAGCTTTGTCTTTATGGAAGCAGAGTTCCATACCTTCCTTGTTTTACCATCTTGTTGAGCTGCAGGAATGACCATTAGCTTTATGCTTCACAAAAAGCACATATCACCACCTTCTGTGGATTTTCCACCATCAGCAGCCAATTCCTCTTTGCTGCTGCTTCTCCAAACCTTCACTCATCCTTCCTTCCCATGTAGCTGTATCAATCTAGTCATTTTATTCCTGATTCTGAAGTCACCTTGGAGATGATAGATTTTCCTGCTCTACCTTCCTATTGGTGGACTCCATGTAGCAGATTAACTCTGTGGATAATTTATTTAAGACAATTGGCAAAGATTTATCTCTAAAGGTGTCCTGCTACTGATTTGGTTGTTCTTGGACAGAATTCTCAGATAAGGAGTGACCATCCTACTGGAAACTACTTGGAGAGAAGTTCTCCTATCTACTTTCTCAAGGTTAAACCTGTGGTCTTTTGCTTTTAAGCCACCTACTGTATCTAACAGTATTGCAAGATTCTATTTTGATCCAAAGAGATAACAAATGTCCTTAGATGATACTTCAAATGCTAGAATTGATTACAAAAGCCTTGGAACTGGTAAACACTCCATGAATATGCACCTTCCTCTGTGTCAGGGAGTCTGTTGTGAGGAGTAAATAAATGTCCTAGCTTCTACTTCACCAGTTTTTTGCCTCCTCAGATGAATACCATCGATAATGCAGGTGGATATAGAGATATTTCAAGTTGACAGGACATTTATTTCTCTTTCCAGTGGCAGAAATCCATTAGAAGTAAACAAATTCCATGTTCTTATCAGGGTGCTGTGTGTTGTCTGCATTTGGAGATAAAGTTCCATTATTTCCTCACCACAAGTGTGGTGCAGCAGTGAGAGAGGGAGATAGTGCTGCAGAGACTGGGAAGCCGGGTAAAACAGGTTCTGCACTGGGTTTCACTCTCTGCTTTTCCTTCACACATGTCCTAGTCCACTAGACCAGGTTGAAACACCAGAAATATATTTGAGACTCTTCAGCTGAATAAAGCAAGAGCACTTGTGCCATAGCATGCTCCAGGAGACTGGAGATCACACAGTTGTGACTTCATGCCCTGGGATTGTTAGACCAGAACCGGCTCTGTTCAGTGCTGTGAGTTCCCAACTCCGTCTCTGCTCAGGGAGGCACTTTCTGAAGGTCAGGGCAGGTTTGCTTTGTCAGGGGTTCCTTCTAGCAGGGAGAAGCTGATGGGAAGAGTTCCTGCCAAGGGCTGGGTTGCAGAAAGGTTCTGCCTGAGACTTGCTCCTCTGCACACCAAGGACACTGCCACAGCTTGTGCCCCACCTTGTGGGGCATGAAGGCAGAGGTGGCACCTGTGGGGATGGGTGGCCAGGACAGGTGACTCTCAACCACCCAGCAAGTGATTCCATTCCATTGACAGCATCACAGACTCTCTAAAGATCATCTAGTCCAACTCCACCACCGTAAGAGGATCACGTAGACCAAGTCATACAGGAATGTGTCCAGGCAGGTTTTGAATCTCTCCAGAGAAGGAAACTCTACAACTACTCCAGGCCGCCTGCTCCAGCATCTTCAGGATCAAGTTGAGGGATAACCCAGGGCCAAGCCTCTTCTTCCCTAGCTGGTGTCTAGGAGGACTCTGTCCCTTCTGTCTTCTATCCCAATTCCTGTGTTCCTGAATCTGTTTCCCATCTGCTGCTGACTTCAGTCTGGGACTTGCCCAGTGCCTGCCCCTAGGATCAGTGGTACCAATGGTGCTGTCATTGCCACCAGGACTTGGGCTGGCTCTTGGTTTGTCTTGTTCTATGGTGTTGTTCTCATTCTGTCAGTCCTTCTTCCCTTTCCCTTCCTTTTGGGAAGGCAGAGGGGTCCATGGAGAGCCTCTGGCACTCCTTTGGTGCCCAGCCCAGGCCTGACCCTTGACAGCATCTCTGTGAAATGGTGACAGTGTTCTGTGAGATAGAACTTTCATGACACTGTCACCAATTGAGCAGAGGTCAGAGGGTTGTGCTCAGCCAAGCACAACTGTTAATTAGCCAACTCTGTCGCTGCTGCTGCAGTCCCTTGAAGCTTCTCTATGTTTGGAGAGAACCCCATTAGACTTCCAGCCCTCAGAGATTCCCTTATTGTCCTGCAGCAATTTGCTTATCTCATCAAGTGAATTTGATCTTCTCAAACCCACTGAGAGATGCTCCCCTCTGTTAAATTGCTTCCCTTGGGATGCCTCACTATGAGTTACAGCCTACAACAAAATGTCTTTCCTGATGAAATATTTATGGGCAGACAGGGTACAGTGGTCATCAGGGAACAGAGGAAAGAAATGACATTTGTAGAGGGGCAGAGAACCAGCACACAACGAGGACTTTTGCTTTCTGCCATCCACAAGAACTTCAAATTTATCCAGAGGTCTCATAAATGGGGATGATTTGTGCAGTACTTGTAGGTTTTATTTCCCTTTAGCTTCTGGCATCATCTTGTGTCATCGTTCAGTTTATAAGGATCAGTCAATCTTGTGACTTTGTGTTTACCTAAAGAGCTGAAGTCAAACAATTCTTCATGCAGTGCTCAAACACACCCACACCCCCCCCCACCACCACCAAAAGCCCTGAGAGCCCAAACCAAAATTCCCTGGTGAGCAAGTTCTGGGAGCACAGGAGTGTCACAGCATGAGAAATTTGGGTTGGACATATGAAGAAACCTCTTCACTGAAGAGGTTCTCAAAGACTGGAACAGGGTGCCCAGAGAGGTGGTTGAATCCCCATCCCTTGAGGTGTTTGAAAGAGGCAGAGATGTGGTGCAGAGGGACATGAGTTAGCAGCAGCCTTGGTAGCATTAAAGAATGGTTGGACTGGATGATCTTAAAAGTCTCCTCCAGCCAAAACAATTCTGTGATTCTATGACTATGAAAAAACCAGATCTTTGAGAGTAATTGAGTTGTCAGGAGCTGGTGCACATGGAAGATGGAGCGTGAGCAGGCTGGGGCAGGCAGCAGCTCTGTCTGGAGAGAGGCAGCAGGATGGGAAATCAGAGTCCCCTTTTAGCTGATTCAAACAAACACGATCTTGTTTTACACTCCAGTGCCTTCCACTGCTGAGGAGAACAGCATTTTTTAACATCTAATTTGAATCCTCTGACCTACTGTTGTGCAGCTTTATGTAGCTTTACTGAGCAAAAAATTAAGTACTCAGTAATGTTTCAAGAAGCTGGTGTGGTGCTGCATATCTAAACTGGGTAAGATAATGTCCCTTTTTTTCCCCTATATGTGGTTTTCAATGGAGTGCCTGTTGAGAAATTAAACTGATGCAAAACTTCAATAGCTAAAAACTTTCATCTCTGAATTCCAAGAATTGTGGTTGGGCTGGCCTCCAGAGAGATGCCAAAGGCTCTCCAAAGAGAATGGGAAGAAGGGAGAGAGATTGATGGGGTGAGAAAGAAACTTGACCATCTGGGATAGAAAGAACAGCCCCATGGAATGGAGACACAAATGAAGAGCCAAACCAAGCCCTGATGGCCATCTCCCCACCATTGACGCTGGGGGCAGGCTCTGGGCAAGTCCCAGCTGGATTCTGGAATTGGATTCAAGAACACAAGTATTGGGATGAATGACAGAAGGGACAGAGTCTTCATGAGGTAACAGCCAGGGAAGAAGCAGCTTGACCCTGGGCATCCCTCAGCTTGCTTCTGGAGATACCATCCATGGGGTGCAATCCAATGCCCTGTTGGACAGTTAAGCCTTACTTGTCCTGGATGCTCCTCCCCATAGGTGCCACCTCTGCCTTCTTGCCTGCCAAGGTGGGGCATAAGCTGTGGCAGTGCCCTTGGTGTGCAGAGGAGTAAGTCTCGGGCAGAGCCTTTCTGCAACCCAGCCCTTAGCAGGGACTTAACACTATCAGCTTCTCCCTGCTAGAGGGAACCCCTGGCAGAGCAAACTGCCCTGGCTTCAGAAAGTGCCTCAGTGAGCAGAGCCTGAGCTCTCATGCCAGGGCACAAAATCATGACAGTATGTTCTTCGGTCTCCTGGAGCGTGCTATGGGACAAGTGCTCTTGTGTTATTCAACCACAGAGTCTGAAATGGGTTTCTGGTGCTTTAACCTGATCTAGTGGGGGGTGTCCCTGCCCATGGCAGGGGGATTGGAATTAGATGATTTTCAAGGTCCCTCCCAACCCATTCTGTGAAACACATGAGCATCTCTAAGAAACAGAACAACCTGGTGATGGATGCTTAAAGTTTAATGCATGATTTGTGACAGACACCAGATTTCTTCTTCTTTAGCCTCAAAGCCTGTCAAATTCTGCATCCTAGTGATGGGAAGGGAGGTGGGGGGACAGACTTTACCTCCCTGTGAGGAAACCCTGCACCTCATGAATTGTCTCAACCCTTCATGAGTTATTTAACCACAAAGAGATCATTTAGTTGGCAGGGGAGGTTTCTGACAGCCATGAAGGGAAAACAGCCCATGACACAGAAAACAAAATGAAGCACATTTCATGAGAGAAGGAAAATATTTTCCATCTTCCACTGCAGCTTTTTAAGAGCAGCAGCACTTTTTCAGCTTTTTTTTTTTTTTCCTTTTTTTTTTGGTGGGTTTCTGTTCACTGAAAATGTTCTTCTGAAGCATGAGCAGTTGTTAAAATGACATAGCACAGGCAGGAATTGCTCGGAAGGTCTCCGAGCCTAAAGAGGAGGATGGGAGATGATGGGGAAAGGAGAAATAGATTGCCCTATTTGTAACTTTTCTTAGTATCATAGTATCAGTCAGGGTTGGGAGGGACCACAAGGATCATCCTGTTCCAACCCCCCTGCCATGGGCAGGGACACCCCACACTAGATCAGGCTGGCCAGAGCCTCATCCAGCCTGGTCTTAAACACCTCCAGGGATGGGGCCCCAAACACCTCCAGGGATGGGGCCCCAACCACCTCCCTGGACAACCCATTCCAGGGTTTCACCACTCTTATGGTGAAGGACTTCCTCCTCACATCCAGTCTGAATCTCCCCACCTCCAGCTTCATTCCATTCCCCCTAGTTCTATCACTACCTGAGATCCTGAGAAGTCCCTCCCCAGCCTTCTTGTAGGCCCCCTTCAGATACTAGAAGGCCACAATTAGGTCACCTTGGAACCTTCCCTTCTCCAGACTGAACAGCCCCAACTCCTTCAGTCTGTCCTCATAGGAGAGGTGCTCCACCCCTCTGATCGTCCTTGTGGCCCTTCTCTGGACACGCTCCAGCACGTCCATATCTCTCTTGTAATAGGGGCTCCAGAACTGGATGCAGTACTCCAGGTGGGGTCTCAGCAGAGCTGAGTAGAGGGGGAGAATCACCTCCCTTGACCTGCTGGCCACACTTCTCTTGATGCAGCCCAGGATCTTGCCACCTTTTTTTTTTTTTTCCACTTTCCATCCTAATTGCAGGCTGTGAAATGCACCTTTCCTGTGCCAACAGCTCTATGTAGGGAGCTCTTTCAGAAAGTCAAGGGAAATTCTTATCCCCCTTTACTCTGTCCTAGTGCTCCCACAGCTGAAGGACTGGGTCCAGTTCTGGTGTCCCCATTTCAAGAGAGACAGGGAACCACTGGAATAGGTCCAGTGAAAGCTCTGATGATGCTGAGGGGCCTGGAACATCCATGAGGAGGAAAGGCTGAGAGACCTGGGGCTGTTGAGCCTGGAGAAGAGCTGCCCAAGAGGGGATCTGATTGGTGCTCAGCAAGGGCTAAAGGACCAGCGTGAGGCAAGAGGATGGGGCCAGACTCTTGTCAGTAGTTGCCTGCAGCAGAACAAAGGGCAATGGACACAACCTGGAACCCAAGAGATTCCACCTGAAGATGAAGAGAATCTTGTTTGGTCTGGGGTGCTGGAGCCCTGGAGCAGGCTTTCCAGGGAAGGTGTGGAATCTTCTCTGGACTGACATTGGATGTGTTCCTGTGTGACCTTCTTTAGGTGACCCTGCTTTGGCAGGGGAGTTGGGCTCTATGGTCTCCAGAGTTCCCTTCCAACCCCTACCATTCTATGATTCCAAGTCTTCATCTCTCCAGGAGAATCATTAGGCTCTTAGGATTGCCTTTTGGGGTCCATATTTAACTGTGAATATTTGAAACAGCTCCTGGCCATGCAGCAGGAATGCAGGAAATTGTTTCCCTCGTATCTCCATGCAGAATTTTATTGAGATGGATAAAAAAGCTTCATGATTCTCCATCCTCTGTCGGAGATGCAGCAAAAAGATGCAAAATCTCTAACTGCAGTAATGATACAGGCTCTAAAATAAGGAAATTCCATTTGGTTTGGACTGGCTGATCTCCAGAGGTCCCTCCAATCCCTAGATGCCATGATTCTAAGTGTAATCTTAGTATGTATATGGGTTGAAACAACCCCAAGCAGCTCAATTGTCCATGATGTCATGAGCAAGGTGAGCCCCTAATATGGCTGTGGGAACCTCAACAGCTTTGTGATTTTTGGCTTTGGGGTCTGCTGCATTTAGGTTAGGAGAAGAACAGAAAGATGAGCACCTCTACTACAAAGACAGGTTGAGAGAGTTGGGGCTGTTCAGCCTGGAGAAAAGAAGGCTCTGGAGAGACCTTAGAGAAGCGTTTCAGTACCTGAAGGGGACCTACAGGAAGGCTGGGGAGAGTCTATTTAGAAGGGCCTGTGGTGATAGGATGAGAAGCAATGATTTGAAGCTGAAGCAGGGTAGATTTAGTTTGGACATAAGGAGGAAGTTCTTTACACTGAGGCTGGTGAAACACTGGAACAGGTTGCCCAGAGATGTAGGGGAGCCAGGAAACATTCAAGGTCAAACTTCACAGGGCCCCGAGCAACCTGATCTAGTTGGACAGGTCCCTGCTTACTGCAGGAGAGTTGGACAAGATGACCTTTGAGGCTCCCTTCCAACCCTATGTATTCTGTGATTCTAGGAGAAAGTAAATGGTCCCTGTGCTAAACCAGCAGGTTGATAGAATGGTTTGGTGGAACCAAGAAAGCAGCAAGTTTTTCTTGTGCCCTTTATGCAGAACTGTAGATCACACCTACTTATCATAGAATGGTTTGGGTTAGAAGGGACCTTAAAGGTCATCTGCCATGGACAGGGACACCTCTCGCTAGACCAGGTTGCTCAAGTTCCCATCCAACCTGGCCTTGAACACTTCCGGGGAGGGGGCATCCATGACCTCTCCAGGCAACCTGTTCACATGTCAGCAGTGTGCCCAGGTGGCACAGAAGGCCAATGGCATCTTGGCTTGTATCAGGAATAGTGTGGTCAGCAGGACTAGGGATGTAATTCTGCCCCTGTACTCAGCCTCACCTCGAGCACTGTGTACAGTTCTGGGCTCCTCACTTCAAGAAAGATATTGAGGTGTTGCAGTGGGTGCAAAGGGAAGTGACAACACTGGTGAAGGAATTGGAGGCAAAGTCTGATGAGGAGAGGCTGAGGGAACTGGGGGTGTTTAGCCTGGAGAAGAGGAGATTCAGTGGGACCTTATCACACTCTACAACTACCTGAAGGGAAGTTGTAGTAAAGTGGGGCTCAGGCTCTTCCCCCAGGCAACTTGTAACAAGATGAGAGGGAATGGCCTGAAGCTGTGCCAGGGGAGGTTTAGGTAGGATGTTAGGAAGCACTTCTCCGTGGAAAAGGTAATTGGACACTGGAATAGACTGCCCAGGGAGGTGGTGGGGTTGCCATCCCTGGAGGTGTTTAAGGAAAGATTGCATGTGGCACTTAATGACATGGTCTAGTCAGTGTGGTGGTGGTGAGTCATAGGCTGGACCTGATAATCTCAGAGGTCTATTCCAGCCTGTGATTCTGTCTCACCACCCCCACTGTAAAGAATTTTGTCCTAATCTCCAGTCTAACTCTCCCCTCTTCCAGCTCAAAGCCATTGCCCCCTTGTCCTATCACTACAAGCCCTTGTGAAAGTGCTGCAGTCACTTATTACAAACAATATCTGATGAGTTCACGTTGCCTTGGAAGCTTTGCTTGTATGAAGGGAGCTCCTGGGAAATCCAGTCTGACAACTACTTTGTACCCCTGCTCATTTCCAGCGATTTAACAGTGTGATTTGGGCTTCCTGTTCTTTAGATCCACACCCCTGTCATCAGGAACCTGCCAGAGAACCCCCTGCAGCCAGAAGGACCAGAATTACATGGTAGGGAGAAAAATCTCATTTCATGGCAGCTGGTGATCAATGTTGCCTTGAAATGTAATGACTGATGGTTGGAGAAGTGGAAATTATCCATGAGTGGGTTGGAAATTACCTAGCCTTGAAAGACCAATCCCAAAGAGCAGTTCTGCTGTGGTGACCTGGGGTGGTGGCAATTTCATGTAGGATGTGAAAGACCTTTTCCTGTTATGCATTCTGAATTTACTGACATTTCATTTAACCAAAAGGTCTTCTGTTTGGTGCTAAGGTACAGGATTAAAGGAGACATGTCTGCTTAGGAAAGGGCTAATGAGTTCACTAATTATCTTGATCCTGAGTCTGCAAGAAGAGGTCAGCTCCTTTCCTGTTCATTTCTGCTCACCCTTCCCACAACATGTTCAATAATGACACTGAGTGTGAGGGACTTCATAGAATCACAGAATGGTAGGTTGGACATGAGGAAAAATTTGTCCCCCAAAAGGGTTGTCAAGGCCTGGCCCAGGCTGCCCAGGGCAGTGGTGGAGTCCCCATCCTGGAGGGGTTTCAAAGTCATGTAGATGTGGTGCTGAGGGACATGGTTCAGTGGTGACCTGGCAGCATTGGGTTAATGGTGGGACTTGATGACCTTAAAGGTCTCTTCCAACCCAAAAAGATCTGATGACTCTATCTATAGAGCATTTTATGCAGACACAGAAGTTGCTTATGAGCTTCCAATATCTAGCCTACAGCAGCATCTGACAGCAGCAGAAGAGAACTGACCTGGCTGGAGATGCTGTCTTCCTGTTCATCCCAGCCAGAGGGACAATCAGCCATTCTGGTTATTCCTTCAAGAGACAGGTGGATGTGTGAGAAGTCACCAGGAGCAGCTACCTCGGTTTCACCCAAGGCTTCTGAGCAGTTCTGGACAAGAGCTGCTGCTGAGGTGAGAGAAGTGAGGATCATGTAATGGTTTGTGGCAAGGCAGTTAAAGATAAAAGAGAGCAGCTGCTAAGATAAAAGCAAGCCCTAGGGTACAAAGTGGATAGCTGGCAAAGTCAGTCTGATTAGAATTGTCCCTTCTTAATGGAGACAACTGGTCACTTTAACTTGGATCATCTTTAGCTCCAGCAGTTAATCATGCTGATCCTACAGGAGTTGTTATCTATTATTGTACCTTCCTGAGCTTTTAAGCGGCAGAGAGAAAGCTTGGGAAGTCACAAGTGGGTCACAGAATGATGGGAGTTGGAAGGACCTCTGGAGATCATCCAGACCTTCTTGCTTCAGGTCTTCAGCATACTCACATCAAAGAAGTTTCTCCTCATCTTCAGAAGGAACTCCCTGGGTTCCAGTTTGTGCCTGTTGCCCCTTGTCCTGTCTCTGGGCACCACTGACAACTCCTTCAACTCTTGCTGAACATTGAGAAGGTGCTCTCTGGGGCTGCTCTTCTCCAAGTTCAACAGCCCCAGGGCTCTCAGTCTTTCCTCCTCATAGAGATGATCCAGGCCCCTCAGCATCTTCCCAGCCTCCACTGGACCCCCTCCAGTAGGTCCCTGTCTCTCTTGATCTTGGAAGCCCAGAACTGGACTTAGGACTCCAGATGTGACCTCATTAGGACAGAGTAGAGGGGTGGGAGAACCTCCCTTGAGCTGCTGACCACACTCTTCTTCATGCACCTCAGGAAACCATTGGCCTTCTTGGTTGTGAGGGCACATTACTGGCTCCTGGGGAACTTGTTGTCCACCAGCAGGAGTTATGCTGTCCACAGCAGGATCCAGGGGAAGCATTGCTGTACAAACACTAGGAAAACCAATTGTGCTCTGGTGGAAACTGCATAGCACAGATGGAATAAAACCCTTACAACATCTACAAATGAGAAAGAACTTCTGAAGAACATATGTCTCTGCTAAATGTCCCCCTTTAGAGATGTAGGGGTTCCCATTAGCCCTGAGAAAACCAATTCCATCTCAGTCACAAAGTCAATATTGCAAACTCCTGAGTTGTAATGATGGTAATTGTACTGGTGAAGAACTTTGAAACCACATTAGTCTCATTTAATTCAAGTTGATGGAACACAAAGAGAATTGAGCTCTCAAAACTTGGCTGGGTCTATTTTCCAAAATGCCCTTTTGAGTACAATTAATGTTCCACAGTAGATGACAACAGCAAGAGGAAATATCCCTTAAGTAGATGTAAGAACCAAGCAAAGCCAGCTGAGATTTCTCCTGATGTTCATCTAGACTGGCTGAGGGACTCCTCCCTTGAGGAGCTTAACAGAATAAATTCCATTTCTAAGCTTCCTAGGCATTTACTGGGAGCTTTAATGGTCTGTGGTTGTCTGCCTCCCCAAGAGCAGGTGAGCTTCTACTGCTGTTTTCCCATACACTTTTTGTGGGCTGGTGTGGTTCTGCTGCAAAAGGGCAATAAACACACCAGTTAAGTACCAGTGGAATACCTACAACATCTAGCCTCTGCAAGATCACTTCTGGTGGAGATCCAGACAAGAGCAGGTCAGGTCATGGATGTGTTCAGATGAGTCTTTGAAAGATCAGGAGAATGATTTTGAAATGTGTTAATACAATGTGCTCAGGTGGCCAAGAAGGCCACCAGCATGCTAGCTTGGATCAGCAACAGTGTGAGCAACAGAACCAGGGCAGTGATTGTCACCCTGTACTGGGCACTGGTGAGGCCACACCTTGAGCCCTTGGTTCAGCTTTGGGCCCCTCACTCCAAGAAGGACATTGAGGGGCTGCAGCCCTCAGAGGAGGGCAATGAAGCCCTTGAACCCTCCAGTGCCCTTATGAGCTCATGCAGCCAAAGCCTGGCAGTACTGTTGCCACCAACAGCTGCCTCTGGAAGACAGCTTTCCTGGGTGGTCTTCTAGGTGCTCAGCACTCACAGTCTGTGGCCTCCCTTGGAGTGGTAGTCTCCTGATATGGATGGCTTGGAGGTGATCCTGGCCAGGAAGATTGAACAGACTCCCAATATCTGATCAGCTTTTAGCAAAGATGAAAAAAACATTTAGATACAAAATGGGGTATTTTTTAACTCTTCCTTCCTAAAAATCCTCTTCCTCCCTAAAAATCATGCTATTTTAGCTTCCTGGCTGATCTGTATTGCATAGAATCACAGAATCATAGAATGCTTTGGGTTGGAAGGGACCTCGAAGTTCCAAGCCCCCTACTATGGGCAAGGACACCTTCTACTAGATCAAGTTGCTCAAGGCCCCATCCAACCTGGCCTGGAACACCTCCGGGGAGAGGGTATTCACAATCTCCTCTTGCAACCTGTTCCAGTGTCTCACCACCCTCGCTGTAAAGAATTTTTTCCTAATCTCCAGTCTAAATCTTCCCTCTTCCAGCTCAAAACCATTGCCTCTCATCCTATCACATCAAACCCTTGTAAAAGGTCCCTCCCCAGCTCTCCTGTAGCCCTCTTCAGGAACTGGAAAGCTGCTCTAAGGTCTCCCTGGAGCCTTCTCTTCCCAGTTTCCAGCATTTTAACGTAGGTACCTAACACAGCTTATCTTCAACTCTTTGCCAGGGCTGATGGTTTCCCATCCAGCTGATCTGAATTGTACTTGTGAGACTTGCACCCCCTCCCCTCCATTTTCCCCATTTGACTTCCAAGCAGACAGCATTAAAGACACAGGTTTGATTTTTGAAGACAGCTTGAGGTTCAGTCTTCTCAGAACCACCCTTGTTTTGTCTCATTTCCAGCTAGGGGCTCACCACCTCCTCTGCTGTTGTTTCAAGGTTGACAGTGATTTAAACTTGGGATATTTTTTTTCCTCCCAGTGCCTGATCCTGGCTATAAATCATGTGGAAGGACATTTCTTTCTGCCTGTCATTTCTCAGGGAAGATGCCATTAAAGCCACAATCAGTCCAACGTGCAGCTCCAAAATGTCTTCTTGATGTCTTCCACACATATTCCATTTTCATTAGCTCTGGACAGAAGCAATAGTGGGGAGGAGTGCAGCCTGCCCATGTGAGTGGTTGATAATTGCTTTCCCCTCATTAAAGAGCATGTCACTGGCTCTTTTCTTCATTCATTATGGGATACCTGCATTTCAACAGCACCTAGATTCATGTAGGGACCAAGCAGATTGGGTTCACTAGACATGGATGATGGAAGTGCAGAGATATCCTCTGCTTTCCACACCTACAGAATCACAGAACGGTGGGGGTTGGAAGGGACCTCTGGAGATCATCTAGTCCAACCCCCCTGCTAAAGCAGGGGCACCCACAGCAGTTTGCCCAGGATCACAGTGTCTGGGTGGCTTTGGAATCTCTTCAGGGAAGGAGACTTCACAAACTCTCTTCAGGGCTGCCTGCTCCAGACACTCAACCTGAACTAGGGGAACTGCCTATCTTGCTCCTGCAGACCTGCAGAATATATATTTTGAAGGTGATCTGATGATCTCGAAAAGGTTAGTGACAAGAGGCAGGGCTGGGCTGGACAACAAAAGTGTCAGAGGCTCTCCATGAAGACCTCTGCCTTCATAAAAGTAAGGGGAAGGGAAATGGAAGAAGGGAGAGAGACTGATGGGCTGCGAAAGAAACTCAACCACCTGGAATGGAAAGGAGAGTGTTCTCATGGAATAGAAGCATAGAGACACAAACCAAGAGCCAACCCAAGACCTGATGTCAACGACAGCACCATTGGCACCACTGATGCTGGGGGCAGGCACTGGGCAACTCCCAGACTGGACTCAGCAGCAGATGAGAACCAGTTCAGGAGCTAGATTCTGGAAGTGGATTCAGGAACACAGGGATCAGGATAGAAGGCAGAAGGGACAGAGTCCCCCTGGGACTCTGACCAAGGAAGGCTTGGTCCTGGGGATCCCTCACCTTGCTCCTAAAGATGCCACCCATGGGATACAATGTTGGGCAGCTGAGAGTCACAGAGGCATCCTGTTCCAATGTCTGATCACTCTTTCAGGAAACAAATTCTTCTTCCTGTCCAACTGGAACCTCCCCTGGTGGAACTTGAGGCCATTTCCTCTTGTCCTATCACTTGTTTCTTGGGAGGGGAGACCAACCCCCACCTGGCTCCAACCTCCTTTAAGGAATTTCAACAGTTACTCCTGACATGCTCACACAACAAAACCCCACCTGATTATCTCAGAATCACAGAATTGTTTTTGCTGGAACAAAACTTTAAGGTTATGAAGTCCAACCATTCACCCAGCACTGCCAGGTCACCACTACGCCATGGCCCTCAGCACCACATCTCCACAGCTTTGAAACCACTCCAGGGATGGAGATTCCACCTCTATGCTGGAGCACCTGGGTAAAGAAATTGTTCCTCATGTCCAGCTTCAACCTACCCTGTCACAACTTGAGGCCATTTCCACTTGTCCTATCACTCCTTCCTTGGGAGAAAGGACCACCCTCCACCTCACTCCCACCTTCTTTCAGGAAGTTGTGGAGGGACTTACTGCAGCCCCTCAATGTTCTTCTTGGAGTGAGGGGCCCAAAACTGAACCTAAGACTCAACCTGTGGCCTCACTACTGCCCAGTTCAGTAGGATGATCACTGCCTTGCTCCTGCTGGCCACATTAGTGCTGACCTGAGCCAGGATCCTGGTGGCCTTCTTGGCCACCTGGGCACACATTGGCTCATCTTCAGCCACTGTCAAACAGCCCCCCCCAGGTCCTTTTTGTGCTGGGCAGTTTCCAGTCACTCTACCCCAAGCCTGGAGCATTCATGGGGTTGTTGTGACCCAAATGCAGGACCCAGCACCTGGCTTTGTTAAACCCACCCCATTGACCTTTGCCCATTGATCCTTCCTGGCCAGGCCCCTCTGTACAGCCACGTGGGTCAGAATATTTTCCATCTTTCAGGGCAGAACAGGCACCATCACTGACGCAATGAAAGCTCTTTCCAACATCCCATTTCTGCTCACAAAGAACTTTGGGGCTGTTATCAAAACTTTTTTCATACTAATTTGTATGAGGGAAGGCTGCCAAAGTGTAAATGAGTCAATACTACAGTGCAGAGCCACGAATGAAGTTGCTATAGAGGATGATTAGCTAATTGTGGTTAATTACTTTGAAAACATGGCACCCAAACCAAAAAGAAAGCACCTGAAAGAAATTGGGTTTTGTCACTTGGTGTCTAACAGGGTAATAAAGACCCAGCTCTTCTACAACAAATTCTTTGTTTGCTTTGCAGGCTGATACCTGCTGATAAGATGCTTGGCTTTCAAGTGATAAATTATCTTAATTAGCTTTAATTGTTTGCAGACAATTTTATGCAAATGGAGGCATTTAAGGAAGAGAAGCAGAGATTTAGCTGTGGTTTGGGAGATGGTGAAGGAGCACTCAACTTTTCATAGGGCAGTGGGGATTGTAGTCTTAAAAATAAGAAGGAGAATCCTAGGGTGAGTTGGGACAGCAGAGCAAATGCGAGCTCAGATTCTACCCTCAGCCTTTCTCCAAAGACTTCATTGGATTCCCACCACTGCAGTCTTATGCCAGCCCCTCCTGATGAAAAGAGGAAACACTATGAGGGTGGATTCTGCACTCATAATGTTATTTCCCCAGCTGCTACACTGCTCCAGCCTGCTTTTATTGGTGATTTTCTCACTGAGTATAAACCAAGTGCCTCTTGCTGGGATTCTGGTGAGGTTTCTTGATGCAAAATCCTTCTGCCAAGGGTTTTCACCCTAAAAAAGGGAAGTGGGTACCAAGAGTATACAGAGAAGGTGGGACCTCTTTCAGAATTGTTATCACACCATCCAACAATCCCACCATGGTGGGGGCTCCAAAGGACCTGTGGAGATCATCCAGTTGAACTTCCCTGCTAAAGCAAGGGGACCCAGAGCAGTTTGCCCAGGATCCCATCATCCAGGTCGGCTTGGAGTCTTATTTCAGTCAATATCCAGAACCTGAATGTTCATTGCTCTCAAAAGGCTTCTTTTATGTTGTTTGGACTTTGGCTTGTCAGCGTATCCAGAGTTCCTTCAAATACATTCTGGATGGTCAAAAACCTGTTAAAGAGTCAGGCTCCACCTATGTTCCTCAAGTATTTGAGTCTGAAATCCTCCATTTTTTAATGTCCTGTACACTGGTCTTGACTTTACCAATAGGTGTGTGCAGTAACATCCAAAGATCCTGATGAACTCTGACTGAAAGAGTGGTCAGGCATTGGAGTAGGTTGTCCGAGGAAGTGGTGGTGTCACCATGCCTGGAGGTGGTCAAGAAATGCATGGACATGACACCTGGGGACATGGTTTAACAGATGTGGCAGCCTTAGGTTGATGGTTGGGCTTGATGATCTTGGAGGTCTTTCCCAAATGAAACAATTCTATGATTCTGTAATCCCTGGCAGCGTTGCTCTTCACAACATGAGGAAGCTCTCTGGTCCTTCTCAAACAGCACCTGCTCCTACTCACTTGGAAAGAGCCCCACAAATGTTGGAAGGGGGTTTTCACAACTAGACTTTTAAGTGGGATCTAATATTTTCTGTGAATCTGAGGTGAAATTAAACACACCCTCTAATTCCTCCCACTGCCAACTTTTTTACCTCCTTATTTTGAGCAAAAGAAATAGTACTTCTCTTGGCCTATGATCTTTTCTTGCAGCAATTACCTTTGTGACCTTTTCTTGTGGTTTGAAGATTGAAGCCAATAATGGTTCCTCAGACTTTGTAGCTCGTAATCTCTGCTTATGATTCAGAAGCAGAAACAATGAACTATGATTTATTTGCTGAGCAGTTACAGTGCTGATTTGGGTTATTTTCTCCCCTTTTTTTTGACCCAGTGTCTGACAAAGTCTGCTCCCCAGGTTCTCTGAAAGAGCTCATTGCCATTGATTGCAGCTCTGATGATTGAGAGGAGCATGTCCAAGCCCATTTCCAGTGAAATAGGATGTGTTTTTAAAGCAAAGCTTGAAATTAAGATAACTTTATCTTCCAATTCTTGTTTGGACAGTAAAAAAACATCTTTATTTGGAGAGGGAAACATCCAGATGGGTCAACTGCAGGTTGTGGTCCATGTCTTTCTCTATAAAATTTGCCTGTGGGTTGGGGAGCCAGGGGCAGTGGTGGAGTCCCCATCCCAGAAGGGATTTCAAAGCCATGGAGGTATGGTGCTGAGGGACATGATTTTGTGGTGACTTGGTGGTGCTGAGTTAACAATTGGACTTGATGATCTTAAAGGTCTTTTCCAACCAAAACAATTCAATGATATTCCTTCCTTTCCCTTTTTTCCTCCCTTTGGCTCTTGCCCTCCACCAATCTCTAGCAGTGTACTGCCCATCTGTGCCAAGGAGATGCATGATGCTGACATTTTTCCTTATAGGTGACAGAAACCAGCCTGGGAACCCTTTCTCTGGACTGGGAACATGTTGTCTTCAGTTCACCTGTGGATTCTCTCTCATGCAGAGTCTCCTAAAAGGTGACTGATATTTTATTATGGGATTTGATTGCTTAAAAGCAATCCCATGAAGGTCTTTCCCAAGCTGTCGGGCTCTTGCTCTCCCCAGATTTAGCAGGAGAGGAGGCTGAGAGAGTTGGGTTACATTCCATCTGGAGAAGACAAGGCTCTTGGGAGACCTTGGAGCAGCATTTCAATATCTGAAGGGGACCTAGAGGAAGGCTGGGGAGGGACTGTTAAGAAGGGCTTGTGGTGATAGGATGAAGGGCTTGTGGTTTGAAACTGGGGCAAGGTAGGTTTAGGTTGGACATTAGGAGGAAGCTCTTTATAATGAAGGTGCTGAAGTACTGGAGCAAGTTGCCCAGGGATGTAGTTGAGGAGACATTCAAGGTCAAACTTGCAACCTGATGTAGTTGGACATGGCCCTGCTGAGTGCACATGAGGCTGGACAAAATGACCTGTAAAGGTCCCTTCCAACCTGATGCAATCTTTGAATCTATTCTGTGAAGAAGGAGGGTTTCCAGAGCCTCCAAAGGAAAGGAGGTGACCTCCCCACTGAAAACCAGTAGAGGGATTTCTGACAACAGTCTGATTACTCTTACACACTCCATAACATGAACGTGTTCCTCTTGAATGTGAAGATAGTTTACAGCTAAACAAAATCTCTTGGACTTGTTTCCCTGGGCCATGATGGGATTTTTTGGTACTAATTTGGAATCAAAGGACCTTGACATAATTGCTTATTCAAATAAGAACCCAGTTGCATATAAAATATTTATATTAATTGGGGAATTAATTGCTTATCTAGCAATGCTGAAATAACCATTCCCTGAATCTCCAAGATGAAAACAACCTCTCTAAGGACTCCTCAGATGAGGAGACCACGTGGTCTTTAAGGTTTGTTTAAGTTTTAAAGGCTCTGCTGAAGAATTACTGAAGAAAAATCAACAACAAAAAAAGCATTGTAGCACATAGAGCCTTTTGTGAAGGAAATGGGAGTCTTTGGGCAGAAATTCAAACCTCATGGAACGTGAGGAGAACTTCAGAAGTATCAAGTGTCTTAATGTTTGAGTCCTGATTGCAGAGGTTCTCTGGGGACATCATGCAACACCAAAGCTGGATGACTGCAAAGCTGCACAATCCTAACTTTGTGTTCACGTTGTGGGTGTGCAATCATCTTGCTCTTAAACACCCCTGCTCACTGAAAGGGGGGTTGGACTAGATGACATTTAAAGGTCCTTTCCAACACAAACTACTCTGTGATTCCATTAAAAATGGGTTTCTTTGCTACCTTCAGGGAAAGGACACCAGAAAATTGTGTGTCTTCATAAAACTGGTGCTGTGTTGTCAGTTTCCTTCTTTTGATGTTGGTGTCTGGTATGTCCACCTAAGTAGCCCAAGGAATGCAGGGCTTTATTCACAGAATCAGAAAATGGTTTGGCGTGGAAGAGACCCTAAGGTCTTCCAGCTGCAACCCCCCTGCCATGGGCAAGAACACCTTCCACTAGACCAGCTTCCTCAAGGCCTCATCCAAACTGGCTTTGAACACTTCCAGGGAAGGGGCATCTACAACCTCCCTGGGCAACCTGTTCCAGCGTCTCACCACCCCCAGTGTAAAGAATTTCTTCCTAATCTCCAGTCTAAATCTCCCCTATTCTGGCTCAAAGCCATTGTACCTGTCTTATCACTAGCCTAGCCCCTCTTAGCTACTGGGAAAGGTGCAGTGATGTCTCCCCAGGCTGAACAGCCCCAACTCTCCCAGCCTGTCCCCATCGTGGAGGTGCTCCAGCCCTCTGATCATGGCCTCCTCTGTACCCATTCCAGGAGCTCAATGAGTGAAGAGTGGGAGAAGAGGACATTCCCCAATACACTGAGTCCTCGGTCCTTGGTGCTGCTCATATCTTCAGTGATGCTGCTGTAGGTTGTCCAGACAAGAGTATAGAAATCTTTGTGTTTTAGGTGCCAAGTGCCTGGGGCTGGCTCTCTACTGGCTTAGCAATAATCATGGCTGTGCTGGCTCCAGAGGAGTGCCAGAGGCTCCCCATGAAGTCCTCTGCCTTCACAAAGGGGAGAGAAAGGGAAGAAGGCAAGAGACTGATGGGGTGGGAAAGAAATTCAACCAGCTGGGATGGAAAGAAAATAATGCCATGGATTAGAGACACAAACCAAGAGCCAACCCAACCCCTGGTGGCAATGATGATGCCATGGGCACAACTGATCCTGTGGGCAGGCACTGGGCAAGTCAGTTTCTCTTCATGATCAGATGGAACCTCCTGGGTTCCAGTCTGTATCCTTCACTGCTTGTCCTGTCACTGGGCACTGCAGCCAAGAGTCTGTCTCCATCCTCTTGCCCCTCTCAGGTCCTGTAGCTCTTGTGGAGCATTGAGAAAATGCCCTTCTCCAGGCTCAACACCGCCAGGTCCCTCAGTCTTTTCTCCTCACAGAGATGCTCTAGTGCTCTCAGATAACTTTTCCTTAATGTAGATGTTCCCATCAGTGATCTGGTTCTGTTTCAGTGCCCTGATGACAGCTGATTTAATTAAGAAAGTACATCCTTCACTCCTGTATAACCATTTCTGCTCCTGTTTGCCAGCAGTGGAAATCTGCTGCAACGTGAGGACCGTTAACATTGTTACTTTTCCTTATGGGAAATGCCTTGCTTGTCAGTTTTAACTAAAAGTAAGAATAATTAAATAATGATTGATCAGGGATGAGGTTTAAGAGGAAAAAAATTAAAGGAAAGGCAATCCTGGCTATCGTGGTAATCATAGAAGGACATGCTTGGACTTCAGGGCTCCCGGCATGGTGGGGGTTAGAAGGAACCTCTGGGCATCATCTAGTCCATCCCCCCCTGCTAAAGCAGAGGCACCTACAGCAGCTTGCCCAGGATCACAATGGCCAGCTGGGTTGGAATCTGTCCAGAGAAGGAGACGCCACAACTGCTGTGGGCAGCCTGCTCCAGGGTTCCAGCACCCTCACACCAAACAAGTGTGAGGAGAATGGACAGAGTTACATAGAAATAAACTAAGAGTTCTTCTTGGTGGTGGTCATGAATGTGACTTGTGGATGTCACCTTGGATTTCCAGATCAGACCCTTGTCATTTTAGGCAGTCTTGGGTTTTTTCTCCATAACAATTCTCTGAAGAAATAAGAATTTGTCTGCGAGGTTTTCTTTGGTCATGGAGGGCTTGACTCAGCACTGTGGTGGAGTCCCCATCCCTGGGGGGGCTTCAAAGCCATGTAGATGTGGTGATGAGGGACATGGTTTAGTGGTGACCTGACAGTTCTGGGTTAATGGTTGGATTCTATCTTGGATGTGTTTTCCAACTGTGATAATGCTAAGATTTTATAGACCCATGAGACTGAGGTTGGAAGAGACCTTTGCATCACCAAGTCCAACCACCATGATCCATACAGAGGTCTCTACCACAACAGACTTGGTGTCAACCTGCTGTTGTCTCTCTGATTTGAGATCGTCACAACTGTAACTGGGGGATAGAAGGAATGTAACCTACAACAGAAGGGAAGCTTTTCTTTGAACAGCTGTTGCATGCTGATTTTTGTGATCAAGGAGAAGAGAAAGCGCTTGGTGGTGGCTGGGAGCTTGTGTGCCCCTGAGAAATGGGGAAGAACTTTATAAACAAGCAGGAAACCAAAGCCAAAATTAATTCCAGCCAAAAGCTGCCATGAAAAAGGGATAGTCAAGGAATCACTTGTGCAATTTAATCACTGCTAAAAGGAAGAGGATAAACAATATTAATTTTATTACTTATTTTTTCACACTCCAGTGAACATAAGTTTTAGTAATTGTATTTACTGGGCTGGGCTGAGGAAGATAAGGGATAATTACATTCCTGCCTGGTGGGAAGGAGCCTACAAAATTCTGCCTCTTTTGAACATGTTAACAATACTGTAATATTAGGGAATTCAATCTGATATTAATTAATAACAAGAGAAAAAAACATTGTCAATGAGTAAGTTCTACCAGCTTGGTCTGTGTTCTGAGCACTGAAAGTTTTCATATTTCCACTCTAATCATGGGTTTGCTGCTCAGAGCTGACAGCCCCCAGCCTGCCATAGCTCTGCCGGATGGGTTGATGTCTGCATGACCCTAGGTTGCACAGTTGGGGCTGAGGATTCTGCAGTTGTTACAGGGCTGTGATGCAGTCACCATCCTTGGAGGAGTTTAAAAGAATCATGGACTGATAAAACTGTTGAGAGTGGAAGAGACCTTTGAGATCATCGTGTCCAGCCACCACAATCCCGCTGCTGCTAGCCCAGCACTGCCACTAAGCCACACCTCTCAGCACCACATCCCTTCAGGGATAGTGACTCCACACCTCCCTGGGCAGCTTGTTCCAGTGTGTGAGAACCCTTTCTGTGAAGAAACTTTTCCTGATATCCAGTCTGAACCTCCCCTGACTCAACTTGAGGTCATTTCCTCTTGTTCTGTCACTTCTTCCCTGGAAGAAGAGACCAAGCCCAATCTCCTTTCAGGGAGTCATAGAGAGCCAGGTCTCCTCTCAGCCTCCTTTTCTCTAGGCTGAACAAACCCAGTTCCCTCAGCTGCTCCTCACCAGCCCTGTTCTCCAGACCTTTCACCACCTTTGCTACAATTTTCTGGACTTGCTCCAGCACCTCAATGTCCTCCTTGGAGTGAGATGCCCAAAACTGAACCCATGATTTGAAGTGAAAAAAAGCCATGTAGATGTGGTACTGAGAGACATGGTTTAGTGGTGACCTGGCAGTGCTGGGTTAATGGTTGGACTTGATCTTATAGGTATTTTCCACTCTAGATGATTCTGAAAGTTGTTCAGCTCCCCTAAAAAACTGTGGTAGTGGTCTGAGACAATCCAGGTCCAGGAAGGAAAGTAACTTCAAAGTTGCTGCAAGAGCAGATGAGGAGGGTTGGGCTCAATGATCTTGGAGGTCTGTTTCAACTGAAACAATTCAATAACACTTCTAAGAAGATGAGAGCAGAAGGAGGTGTGAAGAGAAACTACTTACTGTACTTTCTTGTGCAGGAGAGATTTTGTTTTATGCTGGAGCAGCCACTGTCTGCAGAAACCTGCCCTGAACTTCAAAGTGCTGTCACTGAGCAGAGTCTGAGCTGACCAGAATCAGTTCTGCTCCAGCTCAAACCAGGACAAATTTGGAATAAAGAAAGGCAGAGAGCTGTTGAATGCCAGAAAATCAGTATTGACATTAGCTAAGAACCTTCCATTTGTGTCAGAAAGCCAATAATGAAGTATAAAGAGCAGGAGGCTTCAGCAAACTCCTGACTGCTCTTGCTCTTTAGAAAAGGGAGTGAACTTTATTCAACTTCTTGAAGAAGTGCTAAGGTAGCCTCCTTTCTTGGCTTGGCTGAGCAGGAGGTTGTGGTGGCTGTCCAAAAAAATCAACAATCTCTGCAGGCTTGACCTTTCTAAAATCCAGGCTTTATTCTCCATTATCTCCACATTCATTTGTACGTGAAACGGCACTTGGAGTTCATCTTTTGCTTCCCCCTCCCTCATGTTTGTATCTTGCTACCTGGGTTGCATGGGTAATTAATAATCAATAGTGCTCAGAAGAGATGTGATGCTGAGAGAGCAGATCCACAAGGAAAAAAATGTTTGGAACAATATTCTTGGATATAATAGATGTTGTTAGATCATTATGAGAGAAAAACAGGGGAGCTGTTCACTAAGCTATATCACAGAATCATAGAATGGTGGGGGGTGAAAGGGACCTCTGGGAATCATCCAGTTCAACTCCCCTGCTCAAGCAGGGGCACCCACAGCAGCTTGCCCAGGATCACAATGTCCAGCTGGCTTCAGAATCTCTCTAGAGAAGGAGACTCCACAACCTCTCTGGGCAGCCTGCTCCAGGGCTCCTGCACCCTCGCAGCAAACAAAGTTTCTCTTCATGTTGAGGTGGAACTTCCTGTGTTCTAGCTTGTGTCCATTGCTCTATCACAGGACACCACTGAAATTAGCCTGGACCCCTTCTTCTTGACAGCTGCCCATCAGATATCTGTAAACATGAATAAGATCTACCTCAGCCTTCTCACCATCCCTAGGTTTCTCAGCTTTTCCTACTCACAGAGGTGTTCCAGTCACATAATCATCCTTGTAATTTCCATTGGACTCTCCCCAGTATTTTCCTGTCCCTCTTGAACTGGGGAGCCCAGGACTGGACCCAGCAAGTGCTTCAGCAGTGGCTTCACCAGGGCAGAGTAGAGAGGAGAACCTCCCTTGACCTGCTGGCTACACTCTTCTTCATGCCTCCCAGGAGACCATAGGCCTTCTTGGCCAGAAATGCACATTGCTGTCCCGTGCATAACTTACTGTCTACCAGGACTCCCAGCTCCTTCTGCGTGGAGCTGTTTTCCAGCAGGTCAACCTTCACCTTTAGTGGTGCACAGAACTTATGGATGCTCTGCCTGTACAAACAGATGAAGTCTGCTATGAAAGTTGTGTTGTGTCAAAGTTAGTACTTTTTATTAGGGCTAAAATGAAATAAATGATGGAGGGGGGGGAAAAAAAGTAGCTATTGTCTTCCCAGTATCCATATGTTGCAGATTCTGAGGAGAATGTAGGATCATCATCTATGCTAACTGAATTCTGTAAATTGGACTTCATAATAACTGTGTAGAAACACATCCCAGCAATGAAGGTTAGCATTCTGCACTGGTGAGGCCATGCCTCAAATACTGGGTTCAGTTCTGGATCCCTCACTCCAAGAAGGACATTGAGGGCCTGGATCAGGACCAGAGAAAGGCAACAAAGATGGTGGAGGGTCTGGAGAACAGGTCTGGTGAGGAGCAGCTGAGGAAACTGGAGTTGTTCAGTCTGGAGGAAAAGGAAGCTGTGGGGAGACCTTGTGGTTCTCAACAGCTCCCTGAAAGTAGGTTGGAACTGGGTGAGGGTTGGTCTCTTCTCCCAAGGGAGAACTGAGAGGACAAGAGGAAATGGCCTCAAGTTGCCTTAGGAGAGGTTTAGGATAGACATGAGCAACAATTTCTTCTCCTTGAGGGTTGTCAAGGCCTGGCCCAGGCCATTGGTGGATTCCCAGTCCCTGGAGGGTTCTCAAGCTGTGGGGATGTGGTGCTGAGGGACATGGTTTTGTGGTGACCTGGTAATGTTGGCTTAAAGGTTGGACTTCATGATCTTGAAGGTCTTTTCCAAAAATGATTTTATGAGAAGATGTTTAATCCACATGGCCAGAGGTGTTTCCCATCCCCTATCTTTGTAGATCATTGTAGTAAAATTTTTCTTACATCATTATGCACTCAAAATAATTCAAGGTAGATTTAGACTGGATTTTAGGAAGAATTCTGTGCAGTGATGGTGGTGACACCCTGGAACAGGTTGCCCAGGGAGGTTGTGGATGTCCCCTGCCTTGAGGTGTTCAAGGTCATGTTAGGTGAGGCTTTGCACAACCTGATCTAGTGGAAGGTGTCCCTGCCCATGGCAGGAGGGTTGGAACTAGATGATCGTTAAGGTTGCTTGGAGAGGCGTGCTGGGCTGGATGATCCCCACCATGCTAGGATTCTTGGGGCAATGCCATAGAGTGGAGATCTGTTGGTGTCCAAGCTCTGCCTTTATTCTTCAGCCTCCTGGCTCTTTAGGATGAGATTGAGGAGCTTGGGTGTGCAATCCTTTTGCTTTACTGCCCATAAATGTAGATGTGGACTTGGAGTTCAGGAAGAAAACAGCGTCTGATGTTCTTAGTTTTTTCATGGACGTCTTAACTGCAGTCCATGAACGCAGGACACAGTTTTGTTGGACTTCAAAGTGTCATTGCCAGATGTCTTTGAAGGTTATATCATCTTGTACTATTTTTTCTTTAATCCTGGTTGCATGTATCACAAGTCTCTTCTCAACTAATGGACCAAATCTATCCAATATGTGCTAAGGCACAACAGGAGGAGCTAAAAGCAGATGGAAGGATGCAGCTTACAGCTGCCATGGCCGGTTCTCAAGCTGTCTCTGAGCTCTTGCTGAAGACACACAAGTCATTTAGGCCACTGATGACCTTCAAACATTAATTTCTCAACTTCAAATTCCTCACTGTCTCCAGAAGTACAATAATAGTGTGAAATAGTTTTCATTTTGCAGCTTATTAGGAAGTGGAAAACCAAGAATGAACCCTGGTTACCCTGATCATTGGCTGATCAGCTCCTCCAAGGCTCTGGTAGTCCCTCATTGTGTGAAAGGGTTTAAATGAAGAAGGCACCAATTGCATAAAACACAAAGCTTTTTATGTTGCTTAGGCCATTCACTGGAACAGTCACTTATTTTTAAGGCCTTTTTTGATGGCCTGGCTAAACCCTTACACCTTGATAAATTTATGCTAAGTCTCAAGGAAATTCATCATTGAAATTTAAAGATGTGGGGTTTTTTTTAACTATAGTTATTAATATCTTAATGAAAGAGTTGGGGGTATTCCAGGTAGATCTTTGATTACTGAAACAAATATCTCTGCAGACCAAATTTCCATAATAATGCACTTAAAATTAAACACTTTTTTTTTTCCCTTTGTGGTGTTTTACTGCCAAATCAACTATTCTCAGCCTGAGCTGGGGCTAAATAACCCCAGCTCCCTCAGCTGCTCCTCACCAGACTTGCTCTCCAGACCCTTTACCAGCTTTGTTGCCCCTTTTGTGGACCTGCTCCAGCCCCTCAATGTCCTACTTGGTATGAGGTAGCCCAAAAACTGAATCCAGGATTCAAGGTGCAGCCTCACCAGCGTCAAGTCCAGGGGAACAATCACTTTTCCATCTCCTGGTGGTCACGCTCTTCCTGATGCTTTTGGCTTTTTTAGCCATCTGGGCACATGTTGGCTCATTTTCAGATGGGTGTTGATCAGTACCTTCAGGTTTTTCTGTGCTGGGGGTAGGGATTTACCAGTTGGAAAGCAGCTCTGTGGAAGACCTGGGAATGCTGGTGGACTACCTGAAGGGTGGTTGTAGCCAGGAGGGGGTTGGTCTCTTCTCCCAGGCAACCAGCACCAGAACAAGAGCACACAGTCTTGAGCTGCACCAGGGGAAGTTTAGGCTCGAGGTGAGGAGAAAGCTCTTCACTGAGAGAGTCAATCACCATTGGAATGGGCTGCCCAGGGAGGTGGTGGAGTCACAGTCCCTGGAGGTATTCAAGAGGGGCTTGGATGTGTCACTTGGTGCCATGGTTTAGTAGTCATGAGGTCTTGGGTGACAGGTTGGACCTGATGATCTTTGAGGTCTCTTCCAACCTTGGTGATTGTGTGATTCTATGTTCACCATGAGCTAGTTACATGCTTTTGCAGCCAAGAACAGCAATGTTCTCCTGGGGTGCATCAAGAAGAATGTGGCCAGCCGGTCAAGAGATGGTTCTCCTCTCCCTCTGCTCTGCCCTGGTGAGGCTACATCTGGAGTCCCGGGTCCAGTTTTGGCAGAGGATGGAGCAGCCTTGTCCATTCCTTTTCATCCTTCTGTCCTCTTACAACAAGCCCAAGGAAGCCAAATCTTTCACAGCAGTTTTATTGGCTGAGTTGAGGGCCTGTAATATCCACCAACTGACCAAAAAAAAAAAAAAAATACAAAATCTAATTAATCCTTTTTTTTTTCCCTGTGATAACTTTGGCCCAGGTACTCCAGAAACTATTAGTAGTGGACCGAGCATGTTGTAAGTAATATCCACCAAGGTGAAAGTCGTCAAGCTTAATGCAAGTTAAGGTTAATTTCCTTGCTGTAGCTGATGCTAATGATGAGAGTTTTAAAAAAGCAATTTAAACTTGTAAGTGTTCTTTAATCAGCAGTAATGAGGTTAGGGAGGTAAAAAAAACCACAACTCTGTCTTCTGGCTAGTTCAGAGGTGGGGGAAGTCTCTTTATAACATGCTAGTGGTTGCTGTAACACAATGTTTGTGTTGGTGCAAAGGCAGAGACAGGGCTGAGTTCTTAATCCTCACTGAAGCAGGAGGAAGGAACGTGTTTGTGGGGGTTGTACTTCTGTCTGGCATAAGTGAACGGTGCAGGCTCTGTGTGCTGGTGAAGCAGCAGCTGCCCGGGAGAATGTCGCTCAAGTTCTGTTGCAGAGCATAAGGGTGAGTACAGCCCATGTGGTTCTTATCTTTTGCAGAAGAGACTGGGGAGACACCAGGAATGGGTAAGAACTTTGCAGCTCTTGGAGAGAAAACCTCATGAGAGAAAACAGTTATGCTGGGAAATTGTCACATCCCAGCACTGTGGAGTCAGGGATGATCTGCTCAGGGTTGGTCTATTCTGCAGCCATTCCAGATCAAGTAGGTTGGGGCTTTGAGCAACCTGCTCTAGTTGCAGATGTCCCTGCTGACTGCAAGGGGGGTGGACTAGATGACTTTGGAAGGTCCCTTCTGACCCAAGCCATCCTATGATTCTAATGTCTATGTCATGGGTGCTCTTGAAAACCAGGGATGAAGAACAAGCCATATTTGGAATGCCACTAACGTAAAATTTGGTGCTTGAATGATGTTGAACTCTGAGTTAATTTCAAATGCTTGTGAAAATTAAACTACTGAAAATGAGGACAATGGGGGGAAAAATGTTGCAGTGTTTTGGGGGACTGATATTTCATCTTTATTTTGGTGAGTTTAGCTTTACTTCCAAGATACATGTCCAGACTTTGATCTCAAAGGTGTCTTCCAACCTCAGTAGTTCTATGAATCTCTAACTGTTTCATGGGTGATGCTGGATGTCAGTTTTGTGTAGTTTTTCTTCTTTTTTTAAACTCCTTATGGGTAATAGCAAATTTTTTACAGGCTTCAGTTGTTTTGAATTCTTTGGGAACTGGAACATTCTTAAATATTTCAGTGTGTTTCTTCCTGTGTTTGCTACTCTGTTCCTTTGAATCATATTCAAGAGTCTCCCCCATTTATGGACCTGGCTTGATGTGAAAAATTTGGTCTTATGAGGTGGTACTTTTTTGGTTTATGTCCTTAAAATGTTTGTGGTTTGGAATATGAAAGTTTTTAACTCAGACAGTAGTAAATGAAAGGGATTTTGTAAGATAGGAAATACAACACCCAGTACTGAACTACTGAGGTGAGGCTGTACCCTGAATGCTGGACAACAAAGCTGTGAAGGTTCTGGAGAACAGGTCTGGTGAGGAGCAGCTGAGGAACACGGGGCTGGTTTGCTCAGGAAGTTGTGGATGCCCCCTCCCTGGAGGTGTTCAAGGCCAGGTTGGATTGGACCTTGAGCAACTTGGCCTAAGGGAAGGTGTCCCTACCCATGGCAGGAGAGCTGGAACTAGATGATCTTTAAGGTCCCTTCCAACCCGAACCATTCTGAGATTGTGTGTTATGAGGTGTCAAATGGCAAGAGTGCTCCTATGATTCTGTAAAATGCTTCATGGTGAAATAGAAAACAGAACCAACCCACCCATGGTAATGAAACCAGTAACAGATGCATGGGTTTGAGGACAGCAAGGAGTTTGAATAAATTTAATTTTGCAAACCGTTGCACTGTTAGGGGAAAGAAAATGTAGATGAGGAATGAATGGCTGTAAGAAAGCATGAGGGGAAATGAGGAAAAGAGCACAGAGGCTGGCTGATAATCTCACTTCATTTTGATGATGGCACCAAATGCCTGTCTTTCAAAGCCTGGGATGTGCCACTGAAGCAATCAAGCATGAACAACGTTTAGCATCCAGCAGCTGTCGTCCATTTTTCATATTCCTGGATGTTCCTGACAATTTGTTTTGCCAAAGGCAGAAAATTGTTCACTGGGAAACGTTAATCAGGAGAGTCTGGTTGAGGACATTGTGATGGGCTACAAAGGTGCTGAGGGCACTGTAACATCTTTTTGGGGGCTTTCTAGTCTGGAGAAGAGCAGACTGAGGGGGGATCTCATCCATGCTGACCAATATGTTAAGGGTGGGTGTCAGAAGGACGGGACCAGGCTTTTTTCAGTGGTGCCCAGTGACAGGACAAGGTGTAATGTACACAAACTTGAACATAGGAAATTCCATCTAAACATGAGGAGGGACTTCCTTAAGGGTGGTGGGGCACTGAAGCAGGCTGCCCAGCGAGGTGGTAGAGTATCTTTCTCTGGAGAGATTCCAAACCCACCTGGACATTGTGATCCTGGGCAAGCTGCTGTGGGTGCCCCTGCTTGAGCAGGAGTGGTTGGACTGGATGATCTCCAGAGGTCCCTTCCAACCCTCACCATTCTATGATTCGGCTTAGCGAACAGCTCCCCTGTTTTTCTCTCTTATTGATCCAACAACATCTACTGTGTCCAGTTCTTGGCCCCTCAGCTTAAGAGGGACATTGAAACACTTGAATATGTCCAGAGAAGGGCAATGAGGCTGGGGAGAGGCCTCAAACACAAGCCCTATGAGGAGAGGCTGAGGGAGATGGGATTGTTTAGCCTAGAGAAGAGGAGGCTCAGGGAAGACCTTTTTGCTGTCTACAACTACCTGAAGGATGGTTGTAGCCAGAAGGGGATTGGTCTCTTCTCCCAGGCAACCAGCACAAGAGGACACAGTCTCAAGCTGCACCAGGGGAAGTTTAGGCTCAAGGTGAGGAGAAAGCTCTTCACTGAGAGAGTCAATCACCATTGGAACGGGCTGCCCATGGAGGTGGTGGAGTCACTGTCCATGGAGGTGTTCAAGAGGGGCTTGGATGTGGCACTTGGTGCCATGGTTTAGTCATGAGGTCTTGTGTGACAGGTTGGACTTGATGATCTTTGAGGTCTCTTCCAACCTTGGTGATACTGTGATTATATCCAAGAATATTGTTCCAAACATTTTTACCTTGTGGATCTGCTCTCTCAGCATCAATGTCTCTGGAGACATTGAAAACCCACCTGGAAGTGTTCCTGTGTGGCCTTTTATCGGTGACCCTACCTTGGCAAGGGGAGGGGACTCAATCTCCAGAGGTCCCTTCCACTCCCCACCATACTGGGATAGTGGAAGTTGTCTTGTTGGTTCCTCCCCCCACCTTCTGTACAAATTGTGTATCAACAGAGAAAGTTACTTACAGATGGGTTAATGAGATGTGGCTCAGAATGTTCCAAGATGCAGCCTCCAAACCCGTTGCTAATTAGGCACTGGAGCCACTAATCTAATTTTAGCCCAGTGACTGAATTTATTCCTGGCGGAGTGAAATGTGCTTTAAAAAATCTCATTTAAAAAGCCAGGGAGAGACTCTTGACAAATTAAAATATGAAATTAAAAATACATTCAGTTTTTGTTTTGCATCATTAAAATAAATCCTTTGAGCAGATGAATCAGACCCCATGCCTTTGCAGTTGTGGGGTTTGAAGGCTGGTTGCTGCCGGAGCTACGAGCTAAGCCTTGTTGCTCTCTCCGTCTCTTCCAAAATCATCTGCTGCTGTGCACTTGGAGATGCTGCAGCTGCCTGGATGTGGTCTGTGGAAAGGCAAAAGGAGAATGAGTGGAGGCATCAGGTAGATGTAGGAAGGGATAATAACCCCCTGAATCCTCCAGGCAGAGTGGCTGGAAAGCTGCCTAGCAGGGAAACACCTGGGAGTGTTGGTCAACAGCTGAAAATGAGCCATTGTGTGCCCAGGTGGCCACCAGCATCCTGGTCTGGATCATCAATAGTGTGGCCAGCAGGACCAGGGGAGGGATTGTTCTCCTGTACTCAGGCTGGCTGAGCAACAGCTGAGGGAACTGGGATTGTTCAGCCTGGAGAAAAGGAGGCTGAGGGGAGGGCTGGCTCTCTACAACTCCCTGAAAGGAGCTTTCAGTGAGGTGGGTTTTGGTCTCCCCAGGAAAAACTGACAGGACAAGAGGAAGTGGCATCAAGTTGCCTTAGGGGAGGTTTAGGCTGAGTATTAGAAGACAGTTCTTCCTTGAAAGGGTTCTGAAACACTGGAACAGGCTCCCCAGAGAGGTGGTTGAATCCCCATCCCTGGAGGTGGTACAATGAATCAGAGATGTGGTGCTAAATGATGTGGTTTAGCATCAGCCCAGGCAGAGTTAGAGAATGACTAGATTGGACGATTTTTAAAGGTCTTTTTCGACCAACTCTGTGATTCTGGTGATAGAAGAGGATTTAAACAAACAGAAATAAAACAGTGCAGAGACAAGCAATGCAAAATGATAAAATTAGTGCTGACTGATCTTCTAATGGTAGAAAACTATAAGTGAAAGGAAAATAAAAGCTGTAAGTAAAAGCAAAATAAGTATTTCCATCAACCATCTGGTTGATTGGTTCATTAATAATTTACTTCATGGGAGAAGTAACCTCCTTTGGATATCCATCCTGGCATGCTGAAACAAGTGTGTTTGTTGTATCTGTTTGAGATGTTCTGGGATGGGATAGTGTGTTGTAGTGGAGCAGCTGCAGCTAGATGGCACAGTCATCTCACTGTGTAGAAATCCACCACAGACCATTAACTAAAGGTATAATTCAACTTCTCTTAAAGCCAGGAGAAGTCTGAAGAGCCCTCAGCCTTCCCTGGGCTGGGTGGTGGTGGTGATGCATCTGTCTGGTCTTAACTATAATGGAGCTCTTGGCTTTTAAAAAGTGGGTTTTGATAATTACAGCAATTAACAAAAATTGCGGGTTTAAAAATTCTGGGAAGCAGAGAGTTTGTCTCCGGAGACTGCAGGATTTGTGCTTGATGGAAAACAGGGAATTGTTCATAAAATGTTTTTGTTGTGGCTGGGAAGGTAAATCTGGCTACTGGAACAGCAGTGCTTTGCTTGGCAGCTTCCACTCAGTGCAGGTGATGATGAGGCTGCAGTGCCAGCTTCTCACCCTCACCACATTGTAAGCGTATCTGCCCTTCTCAAGGGTCATGTCTTGAGTGCCAGAGGCTTCCATAAAGCTGTCTGCCTTCCCAAAGAGAAGGAGAGACAGAGACTGATGGGATGGGAACAAAACTCAACCAGATGGGATGGAAAGAAGAGCAATGTCATGGGATAGAGACAGAGACACGAGCCAAGAGCCAACCCAAGCCCTGATGGCAAGGATGGCACCACTGACAACACTGATACTGGGGGTAGGCATTGGGCAAATCCCAGACTCAACTCAGGAGCAGATGGGAACCGGATTCAGGAGCTGGATTCTGGAATTGGATTCAGGAACACAGGTATTGGGATGGAAGGTGAAAGGGACAGAGTCCTTCTGGGACACCAGATGGGGAAGAAGAGGCTTGACCCTGGGGATCCCTCGGCTTGCACTTAAAGATACCCATCCATGGGATGCAATCCCTTATGGGGCAATTCGGGGTCACCTGTTCTGGCTACTTCTCCCTGCAGGTGCCACCTCCACCTTCTTGCCCACAAGGTGGGGCACAAGCTGTGGCAGTGCCCTTGGTGCACAGAGGAGCAAGTCTCAGGCAGAGACTTGTGTGTGCAGCACAGCCCAGCCCTTGTCAGGAACTCTCCCCATCAGCTTCTCCTTGCTAGAAGCAGCCCCTGGCTGTGCAAACCTGCCATGAATTTCAGCAGCTGCTTCTCTGAGCAGAGACTGAGCTAGGAAGGCACAGCCCTGACCAGAACCAGTTCTGCTCCAGCTCAGACCAGGAATGTTTCTGAGAGCTTTGCTCTTCTACCCCTCCTTTAGAATAAAGATCCTACCAGATCTGGGTGATTTGAACTAGGTTAGATGGTATGATGATGATGATGTTTGTAGGGGAAACATTTTGTTATAAGTACTTGGCATGTGTGAAGCCTGAAGAGCTCCTTTTGCAAACACCCAGAAAGCTTGGGCAGAAAATAGCCTCTCCATGTATGGTGCTGTGTCTTGAAACACTAAGAGAAGCAACTTTGCTCAAGGAATTCTCATAGCAATTGAAGCAGAAATAGGAGAGAGAGGTTTTGTGTCTTTTTGTCAACTGGATTTCAGAAGGAACCTCCAGCCTCTGGGTTCCTATAAAGGCCAAGTTCTGAAAGCTCACAAAGCAACTGTATTTGATTTTGACTTCCTGGCATTTCGGTACTGGCCATGGTACTGGCCACAGTCTGCTCAGAGCAGGTCTGCTTAATGCACCCTTATCTAGAAAGGAAGAGCTTGTTGGGGAGGAGGTCATCAGAAAGGTCAGATGGTATCAGGAACAGAAGGGAAGAGGAGCATAGGGGAATAGAAACCATTCTGGAAAAAGTCCCTCCTGGAGTGCAAGGCAAAGGGTGTGGCCAGCAGGTCAAGGGAAGTGCTCCTACACCTTCACTCTGCCCCACTGAGGAGACAGCTGGAGTCCTGGCTCTATTTCTGGGCTCCCCAGTTCAAGAGAGACAGAGAACTATTGGAGAGAGTCCAGTGGAGGCTGGAAAGGTCCTGGAGCATCTCTGTGAGGAGGAAAGGCTGAGAGACCTGGGGCTGCTGATACTGGAGAAGAACATCCTGAGAGGGGATCTGATAAATGGTCTGCAAGAGCCAAAGGACCTGTGAGGGCAAAAGAGGATGGGGCCAGGCTCTTGTCAGTGGTGCCCAGGGAGAGGACAAGGGGCAACAGGAACAAACTGGAACCCAGGAGGTTCCACCTGAAGATGGAGAGAAGCTTGTTTGGTGTGAGGGTGCTGGAGCCCTGGAGCAGGCTGCCCAGAGAGGTTATAGAGTGTCCTCTGGAGAGATTCACAACCCACCCAGAAATTGCAATGTTGGGCAACATGCTATAGGTGCTGTTGCTTTAGCAGGGATGTTGGACTGGTTAATATCCAGAGATCTCAGGTTGCCCCAGGGGAAGTTTAGTTTGGACATGATGAGCAATTTCTTCCCTAAAAGGTTTGTCGAGTCCTGGTGCAAGCTGCCCGTGGTAGTTGTAAATTCACCATCCCTGGAGAGGTTTCAAAGCCATGTTGATATGCTGATGAGGGACATAGTTTAGTGCTGACCTGGCAGTGCTGGGTTAATGGTTGGACTTGATGATTCTAAAGGTCTCTTCCAACCAAAGCAGTGCTATGATCCTACATTTCAGTGTCTGGATTTTCCTGTAGCTGTTCAATGTCAATAAATTGGAGAACTTGGCAGCATATGACCGCGAGTATGAAACATCAGAAGGTTTCTCAATGTTTTGCATGCACTTGCTATTTTTTAGGCTTTTAATGCTCTTTGGAAAGCTGCTGAGAGGTCTGTAGATCAGAGCATGACTAAGACTGAATGCTTCTACTCTGGCTCCATACAAATATGCCTTGGCCCATGGCCTGATGCCCTGGGCAAGAAGAGGACTCACCAGTGACGTGTGCTTGGTGAAGGACAGGAATAAACCAGAGCTCTCTGAAGCACTGGCTTCTCAGAGCAAGAAGCAACCAGCTGCCAAGGCACTCTGTCGCATGAGTGTTGACATGAGAGACTGGGGGCATTCTGCTGCTAAAATTAGATTTATTTTTATTGTGTTTTATTTTCTTTCCTCTGAGTGGACAACATCTCCCATGTGTCTAAGATGAGAGTCTCTCTGGCAGCCTGCTGTAGTGGCTGACACATCCCCAGGCAAAGGAGGGTGAAGAGAGTGGATCTGAGGATGTTTTTGCGTTGGTGCCTTGCTGGGTCTGGAATAGCTCAGATTTTGTATCTCAAAATCAAAATGTCCATGCATCTGCCTGGGTTTGCAAAGCTATGAGGAGGCTTGATAAAGACTGGGGTGGTAGTAGAGAAAGTGAGGTTGGAATTTTGGGGCTAGCAAGACTGGAGGAACAGCCCTTCACAAAGTGTCTGTGGGAATATCTATTTTGTCTTCCTTGATTATGCTTCCAGTGTTCACATTTGGATATGGGATGCTTTGAACTGGCTCTTTTCTCTCAAATCATAGAATCATTTTGGTTGGAAAAGGCCTTTAAGATCATCCAGTCCAACTGTTATCTAACTCTACCAGCTCTGGTAGTGTCCCTCATCTCTGCCTCTTTGAAACACCTCCAGAGATGGGGTTTCAACCATCTCCCTGGGCAGCATGTTCCAGTCTTTGAGAACCCTTTCAGTAAAGAAGTTTCTTTTAATATCAAACTTAAACCTCCCTGGTGTGTTCCTGATTTACTTTGGCCTCATACTGCCCCAGGGGAAGTCTAGGTTGGGCATGAGGAAAATTTCTGTACCCCTGAGAGTTGTCAAGGCCTGGCCCAAGCTACTCAGGGCAGTGGTGGAGTCCCCATTTCTGGAGAGGTTTCAAAGCCATGGAGATGTGATGCTGAGGGACATGGATTAGTGGTGACCTTGCAGTGCTGGGTTAATGGCTGGACTGGATGATCTCCTCTAACCAATATAATTCTGTAATTCTATGATTCTATGGTACTTTGACTCTGGTGGAAAGCCAAGTGAGTCTGGGAGCAGGAAAAGCACTGGCTTTACCTCTCCATCGCTACTAGCACAGAGCAAATGTGTAATTACCACAGGCCAGCCTATTAACCTAGATTAATTGCAGGACAGAGTAAACATTTGTTGATGCTCAAAGGAATTTGGAGGACCTGGGACTTTAGGATTGATTTCTCCACAGTTATGGTGCAGCCAGCTCCAGGCATTTTTAAAAGCCTTGAGTCCATGAAATGGCCTTAAATTGTGAAATGCTAATAGCTTCAAATTCTGGTGGTATTTGCTTTCTGAGTTCCAAGTCTTCCATTTGTGCTTGTTTTGTGTTGCAAAGATTTGGACTGGAGATTAGGAAGAAACTCTTTGCAGTGAGGGTGGTGAGACACTGGAACAGGTTGCACAGGGAGTTTTTAGATGCCCCTTCCCTGGAGGTGTTCAAGGCCAGTTTGGATGAGGCCTTGAGCATCTTGGTCTAGTGGAAGGTGATCTTGCCTATAGCAGGGGGATTGGAGCTAGATGATCTTTAAAGTCCCTTCCAACCCAAACCATTCTATGAATCTACAAGTACTCTGGACATCATCAAGATCTGGGCTGTGTTTCAGACCTTAAAGTCTTATGATGAGATATTTGCATGTCTTTGACTCCTTACTCATTGAGATGTTTTCAAATAATTCTGTATTCCAAGAGCCATGGGAGCAGAAGGCTCAAAACTTTACAGAAAAACTGGTCAGGCACTGGAATGTGCTGCCCAGGGAGGTGGTGGAGTCACCACCCCTGGAGGTGTTCAGAGCATTTGTGGATATGACACCTTGGCACATGGTTTAATGGCCATTGTCCCATTGGGTTGATGGTTGGACTCAATCTTGGAGGTCTTTTCCAACCCAAACATTTATGTGATTCTATGAAAAATTACCTCAACAGTCTTAGATCCTTCTCTGATGGACCTCTCAGCATGAACAATTTAATGTTGGGTTTTTTTATTAACCATGAGAATGAAGTCTCAGAAGAGCTTCTCAGTGAAAGCAGTGGAGTAAGGTGATGAAGCCTGTAGTGGCTGTAAGGGGGAGCATAGTAAGTCTGCAAATGGGATTTAATGGTACAATGTCCTGTGATAAGACAGGATTGGATTTAATTACTTAAATGACCCATGTACTCCTAAAAGAAACTAATTAAGGGATTTGTAGTGAGGTGTGATAGGCATAAGATGGTAACTGCAAACTTATTGATTCTGATAGCTCAGCTGTGGAGAAGGCTTCATGTACTGAAAAAGTATATACCAAGACTGTCTCAGAGCATCCTTGGAAAGGAACCTAAGGGGATCATTATGCTTTGGAGTCTAAGGGAATAGTTCAATCCCAGCTTATTCCATGGTGCATAACTGCCCTACCCAGCATCTCCACCAAAGCCAGCTGACCCTGTCCCCACAGACTGTGTGTCCTCATCCAAATAGTACATCAACGCTAGGCTGCTACAGTACGATGCTGGAGCACCTTGGATCACTTTCCTCCACATGGCCCCTGTGCATGGGACATTCTCTGGATCTGTGGAGACACCTTGATTGTTTAAATCACCATAGATAACTTCCAGCACTGCTAATTCTCTTAACTATTGGATTCCTTCATCTGCAGAGTTCCACTTCCCTGGAGAACTCATAAGGTCCTCCTTGCATGGGTACCTTGCAAGGTAGCTGGCCCTCACACTTAGCAGGAGCTGTCTCCAGAGGCTGCATATGCCTGTTTCTTTTGCAATGCCTTTCTCAATGCCTCTGTTTCTAGCATTGGGTCTCAATTGTTGGGCCTCTTTCCCTTCCAGCAGTTGACTGTTATGCTAGCCCCATTATCCTAGCACCAGAGCAGCCAAGCAGCAATCCACTCTCCTGGCTGGCAACTATAATCCTTGCATATGTCTCTCAGTTCTGCTGAGGTTAAGGACTGAATAGTCTCTGCTTCTTGTTTGATCTCACTTACTCCCCCTGATGTACCAGTTGATGGATCAGCCTCTTGATCATAATCTTCCTCATCCCTTGCCAATCAATGAGAGACTCCACAACCTCTCTAAGCAGCCTGCTCCAAGGCTTCAGCATTCTTACGCTGGAGAAGTTTCTCCTCATCTTCAGATGGAGCTTGCTGGCTTCCAGTTTGTACTCATTGCCCCTTGTCTTGTCACTGGACACCACTGAGAAGAGTCTGTCCTCATCCTCTTGCCCACCACAAATTCTGAAAGGGGGCAATGCTGAGCACTGAGAAGATCCCACTTCGGCCTGTTCTTCTCCAGGCTCAACAGCCCCAGGTCTCTCAGCCTTTTCTCCACAGAGAGATGCTCCAGGCCCCTTCAGCGTCTTTGTGGCCTTTGCTGGATTCTCTCCAGTAGTTCCCTGTCTCTCTTGAACTGGGGAACCTAGAACTGGTTCTATGACTCCAGCTGCATTCTCAGTGGGGCAGAGTAGAGGGTTAGGAGAACCTCCCTTGACTTGGGCACACTCCTCTTCTTGCACCTCAGGAGACTGTTTGCCTTCTTGGCAATGAAGGCACGTTGCTTGTTCATGGGGAACTTGTTCACCAGCACTGCTGTGTCCTTCTCCACAGAGCTGCTTTCCAGCAGGTCAGCTCCACAGCTGTACGGGTGCAAACAGAAGCTTGGTGCTTGTTTGCAGCTCAAGCAGGAGAGGCTGCAATCCTTCTTTTCCAGTCTCTGTGTCAGGTCTATAGAAGGATAAATCATTGTGACTGCGGAGGACAGTCTTAATTACATGACAGCTATAAATCACTGTAACTCACACACCAGATCATTCTTCCCAAAGGTCTTTCCAATTTGAGCTATGATGTCTAAAGTCCAGGAACACACTCCCTGTAATAGTTAATTTGGTTGAAGTTTTCAAGTTTTCATTCGTTTCTTCTGTTTGCTGTGAAATGTTTCCTGTAGCGTTTCAACAACCACCCTCTGAGCACCTATTTATCATTTTTCTGCAGTGAAAGATTAAAGAAATGCTCCACATGCTAATTAAGAGGCACCCAACTTGCAGCCAACTCCTGTGTAACCATTCAGGGACATGATAATGCATGGATTATGGAATGGTTTATAATCCTTTTATTGGATTAGTCATGACATGAAGATGATGATGATGATGACTGTTATTATTACATACAGTCACCATTTTTTTTCCCCCTCCTGAATGCATGTGACCTAGAAATGAGCTCAGCTGCTCTGGAGGATGGTAAACATCAGGGATAGGAGGACAGCTGTAGGTAACCATCTGTCTTATATCTGAGTAGCTAAAGGTTGAGGAGCAACCTTGGTCTCTTCTTGTTTGAGGTCACCCAGAGCTGGTTTTGGTCATTGCTGTGACTTCCCTGCTCTGTTGCTGCTCAGTGAGGCATTTTCTGAAGGTCAGGGCAGGTTTGCGCAGCCAGGGGCTGCTTCTAGCAAGGAGAAGCTGATGGGGAGAGTTTCATAGTTTCATTCAGGGTTGGAAGGGACCACAAGGATCATCTAGTTCCAACCCCCCTGCCATGGGCAGGGACACCCCACACTAGATCAGCCTGGCCAGAGCCTCATCCAGCCTGCTCTTAAACACCACCAGGGACGGGGCCTCGACCACCTCCCCAGACAACACATTCCAGGGTTTCACCACTCTCATGGTGAAGAACCTCCTCCTCACATCTAGCCTGAATCTCCCCACCTCCAGCTTCATTCCATTCCCCCTAGTCCTATCACTACCTGATATCCTGAGAAGTCCTTCCCTAGCCTTCCTGTAGGCCCCCTTCAGATACTGGAAGGCCACAATTAGGTCACCTCAGAGCCTTCTCTTCTGCAGACTGAACAGCCCCAACTCCTTCAGTCTGTCCTCATAGGAGAGGTGCTCCAGCCCTCTAATCATCCTTGTGGCCCTTCTCTGGACACGTTCCAGCACCTCCACATCCCTCTTGTAATAGTTCCTGCCAAGGTCTGGGCTGCACAAAAACTCTGCCTGAGACTTGCTCCTCTGCACACCAAGAGCACTGCCACAGCTTGTGCCCCACCTTAGGGGGCAGGAACGCGGAGGTGGCAGCTGTGGGGAGGAGAGTTCAGATCAAGTAACCCTCAACTGCCCAACAAGGGATTGCATCCCATGGATGGCATCTTCAGGAGCAAGCTGAGGCATCCCCAGGGTCAAGTCTCTTCTTCCCTGGCTGTTGTCCAAGGAAGACTGTATCTCTTCTGCCTTCTCTCCTGATCTATGTTCCTGAATCCAGTTCCAGAATCCAGCACTTGAATCCAGTTCCCATCTGCTGCTGAGTCCAGTCTGAAACTTGCCCAGTGCCCACCCCCGGTATCATTGCCATTAGTGCTTGGATCAGCTCTTGGTTTGTGTCTGTTTGTCTCCATTCCATGGCATTGTTCTTTCCATCCCAGCTGGTTGAGTTTCTTTCCCAGCCCATCAGTCTCTCTCCCTTCTTCCTTTTCTCTTCCCTTTGGGTAGGCAGAGGGCTTCACAGAGAGCCTCTGGCACTCCTGTGGTGGCCATATCGACCATGACCCTTCAGAACTCCTCATAAACTCAAAAGTACTTTGCAAGAGTCTTTGCTTCAGTCCAGTCTAGTTTTCTCCTGTGGTGAACAGAGCAGTAGAGGACAGCAGAGATAAATTTTTTTGGTATCTTAATCTGAGTCTTCAGAAGTGATGAGGATTTAACTGCTCTTAAGGTGTGTTCTCCAAATGGGTTTGGGTTTTGCTCAGCCTGGGAAGAGTCACTGCTTCCAGGCAAGACTTTGTCTAGATGTTGATTGTTCAGGAATGGTGTAAATGGGAGACAATTATGGAGACATCACAGCACTAGGAAACTTCTGGGGATTTGTTTGAGGGCTTATCAAGTATCCTATTCCTTTGTGGGGGATGATCTGACACCAAGTGCCTCTCTTCATTGCCATGGTACCACAGTGGAATCCCCAAGGCTGGCTTTTGGTGTTTACTGAAAGCCATGAGTGATTGGAAATGTCATTGAAGTTTGGACATGGTTAATAGACTTCTTGACTCTCCCAGAATGCTCTCCTTGGCTTTCATACAGATCTAGCAGAGCCTGTTACAAGCAGGGCAGAAATGGCTTGGATTTAGAGGAAAAGATTGATGCCTTCTACCTATTCCTCCTAAACCTGAGGAGAAATTCTGCAGTGAGGGTGCTGAACCTCTGGAGCAGGCTGCCCAGAGAGGCTGCAGAGTCTCCTTCTCTGGAAAGATTCCAGACACAGCTGGATATTGTGATCCTGGGCAAGCTGCTGTGGGTGACCCTGCTTTGGCAGGGAAGTTGGACTGGATGATGTCCAAAGGTCCCTTTCAATCCCCACCATGCTGGGATTTTACTGCATTTGTTGCAAAAGACAATCCTAAATCTTACTTTACTAGGTGGCAATGTGACCACAGTTTCTCCTGGATCTAGTCTCATCATACCTTTCTTGACCACTATTGCATAGTCATGATTTATGGTTTTCTTTTTGTGTGCTCTCAGTTCAGTCATCATAATTATCTCAAAATGTGGTTGAACTATGTACTGTCATCACATCAATCTTCCCATAAACTGAAAGGTCACTGGTGTAAAATCCAACTTCTTCCAGTGGGTGGCTTGTGTGGTCAAGAGGAAACAAAAGCAAGTTCTCTTGCAGCTGAGAAGGAGATTATATCACCTATCCCACACTAGTAGAGCATTGCAAGAAATATACAACTGGGAAATCAAATTTCCCAGGGTGAAGGAACTCCATCTCCTTCCCCAACCCTTCATCAGGGCTCATTAGGTTTCTACAGACGTGAAAAAAACCCTTTTCAATCCACACATATCCTGGATGCACCACCACATCACACTTCATAGGCTGGAAAAGACCTCTAAGATCATCAAGTCCAACCTTCTACCCAACACTTTCAGGATGTGGTGCTGCTATATTCTTTCTGGCTTCTCCACTTCTTCTCTTCTTCTTTTGCAATGAGAATGTCAGTAATTAGAGTAATTAGTCTTGAACACTTGTGATGAATTCTTCTCCAGCTCTGCACGTGCCCTGTTACACCTCATCCATGAGGGACATCAACGCCCAGTGAATTTGATTTATTCTTTTGACTTCTGTACTGTGGCTTGCTTGAAAAGGAGATATGCTCTACACATTGGAGGCCTTCTGGCTACCTCATGCAATTGGGGCATTCTGATTCATAATGATTGGTGCAGCAGAAAACAGGATGTTGGTCTGGAAAACGTAAAATTATCATAAATATGCAACAAGAACACAGGGAAGAAAAAGAAAAGCAGCAATTACATTGGCTTTAAAGCTAGAAACAGTTCAGCAGAGCAGATGGGTTGCATAAATCTGGTAAAAATGAGGGCAAGAGGGATTTTTCTCTGTGTGTGGCATGCAGCAGAAGATAAAACCAGGGTATGAGCAATAAAGAATTTATTGAAGCTTGGAAATTGTCCATTTTCCTATGTTTTCAGAGTAAAAGTAGCAGCTGGGATCACCTCAGCAGTGTGTGAAATTATCTATGGAACTCCTATCACCAAAGAGCTGATCTCTTAACATCTCCTCATTTTCAGAGGTTTCTTCAGATATTGCAACAGGCTGCAGAGGAAGGTGGTAGAGTCACCATCCTTGGAGGTGTTCATGAAATGTGTGGACATGGCACTTGGGGACATGGTTTTATGGGCATGGTGGTGTTGGGTTGATGGTTGAACTCTATGATTTTTAGAGGTCTTTATGATTCTCCAGTTTCTAGGCTATGTCCCAGTAACACTATGAGCAATTTCCATCTTTCAGTCAGAAATGCTGATTGCTTAGTGGTATCATAAGACTTTCCTAACATGCTGTTTTATTTTTGTGTCTGCATAGCCCCTCCTGTTTTATGAACAAGACCTATCAGTCCTTTTGTGTGTCTTAAGTTCACTGATAACATGCAGATTGGTGTCCTGGTTTGAGCTGGAGTAGGACAAATTCTGGTGAGTGCTGTAAATGCCCATCCCAGTCTCTGCTCAGTGAGGCACTTTCTGAAGGTCAGGGCAGGTTTGCACAGCCAGGGGCTGCTTCTAGCAAGGAGAAGCTGATGGGGAGAGTTCCTGCCAGGGGCTGGGCTGCACAAAGGCTCTGCCTGAGACTTGCTTCTCTGCAGACCAAGGGCACTGCCACAGCTTGTGCCCCACCTTAGGGGGCAGGAAGGCAGAGGTGGCACCTGTGGGGATGAGCGGCCATAATAGGTCCCTTTGTTCTTCCATCCCAATCTCCGTGTTCCTGAATCGGGTTCCTGAATCCATCTCCTGAATTCAATTTCCATCTGCTGCTGTTTCCAGTCTGGGACTTGCCCAGTGCCTGTCCCCAGCATCAGTGGTGCCAGTGGTGCTGTCACTGCTATCAGGGCTTGGGTTGGCTCTTGGTTTATGTCTCTGTATCTCTCTTCCATGATCTCCAGAGGTCCCTTCCAAACCCTACGCTTCTGTGATGGTTCCCTCGTTTCAGGTGTTTATAAATAATGATTATTATGATTCTCCATTAATCTTTTTCCCAAACTTTACAGTTTTCTGTGGATTTTTACTTGGTTTGGTTGTTCATTGGGTTGAGTTGTAGTCAAGGCAGAAGTTTGAGGGCTTTAATTTAAACTTAATTTTATATTGTCCATAAAATTGAATTCCATATGTAGCAGCTGCACTTTCTTTACACATAAAGCCACCTTTAATAAGCAGTTACAAAATCTAATTCTACTAATGAGCAAATAGGTGGATTTTTGTGTCCTATTGATCTCAGAATTACCCAACTGATGCCAAAAATCAATTGGAGACCTCTTCTGAGCAGTCACAAGACAGGATCCTTTTTATTAAGCCTGTCCATGATTTATAGTTTTGCCATTAGTGTTAATGTAGACTTTAAAACATCAATACTTCATCCTAGCACCTTCAAAGTGGCATCGATTCTTCCTTATCTCAGCTCCTTCTTCAGCATGGACCCTACCCAGAAACTTTTGTGTGGCCACATGGATATGTTTAGCTTGAGCCAAGCTGCAAACACGTTTAAGGAGTTGGTTTGTGTCAAAAGTCTCATGGCTGGCATTGTCTTTTGCAACGATAAGAACAAGAAGATAGATTTATCTCTTTGTTATAGAATACATTATGCTGGAAGGGACCTTTGAAGGTCACCTTGCCCATGAGGTGGTTTCTTGTTGGAAATGAAGAGAGCAATTTCTTCAAAGCAGCAAAAATTTGAGCTGCTGTTCAACCTTCATCAGTATAGGTTCCCATGGGAGGAATAACACAGGACCACAATCCCAAACCGGAAGAATCTTGACCTAGAAGGAGCTGAGGGAATTGGAGTTGTTCAGTCTGGATGAAGGTAGGCTGAAGGGAGACCTCCTGGCTCTCTACAACTCTGTGAAAGAAGCTTAGAGCCGGATAAGGTGCTCACTAGGAATCTCTCCAGAGAAGGAGACTCCACAGCCTCTCTGGGCAGCCTGCTCCAGCGCTCCAGCACCTTCACACCAAACAAGCTTCTCCTCAACTTTAGGGGGAGCCTCCTGGCTTCCAGTTTTTGCCCATTCTCCCTAGTCCTCCCGCTGGGAACCACTGACACAAATCTGGCATCATGCCCTTGCCCCCCACAGGCCCTCTAGCTCTTGCTGGGCACTGATCAGATCTCCTCTAGGGCCACTCTTCTCCAGGCTCAACAGCCCCTGGTTTCTTATCCTTTCTTCCTCACAGAGATGCTCCCAGCCCCACAGCATCTTTGGAGCCTCTGCTGGACTCTCTTCAGTAGCTCCCTGTCTCTCCTGAGCTGGGGAGCTCAGAGCTGGGCTCAACACTCCAGTCAGTCAGTGAGCTGCAGCACACTTGATATATCCCACCATCTGCTCCTGTCTGTACTTCCCAACCTGTCCTTTATGCTGCACTGGGGACTTTCAGAAGCTTCTGTGCCTGTCTCCTGGGGCTCCTGCATCTGGGACCATGACGCTAATCCTACCCTACCCTGGAAGACATCACTGTTCAGCAGATATTTTTTTCATCAACATCCTTCCTCCTTTTGTTCACACCATGTCTGATGGTCACGAGCAAGGATGCTCATGTGTTTGGTACTTGCCTGCTGTGCCCGGGTCAGTGGTCTCCTGTCATCTTCCCTTAATGTTCAATATCTGTTTTTCTAAGTTCTGCCTGATTCCTGTATGAATGGATTTCTTTTCAGAGATTCTTTTATTGTAAAAGCAAATCCTTGAGGGGGTTTTCTGTTATTTTTTTCCTAGTCCACATGCCCATCTGCTTCTCGCTTCTCCTGGTTTTTGTTTCCAACACTCATGGTTGTCCTTCAGACTTTACCACCAAGAGACGTGGAAATGCTGCTGCTGTTGTGTGGACTGACCTAAAAACCTGTGCCACATCTTGTGCTTTTAGATGCTTTTCACACAGCTGTGACCTATTTAGTTGTTGCCAAGGGGAAGGCATTAGCACAGAGATCTCATTCCTTGGAGGAGCAAAGAGCTCTGTTTGAAGCCCTTTAGTCCAGAACATGAGTTTGTTGTGGGGGCAGGAGGCAACCTGAGATGAATTGCTGGGCTCTTCATTGTTGATGTTCCAACAGATACCAGAGATGAAATCCTGGATAAGAAAGCCTGGTACTGTCCATTATAGCTGTATGCTGTGGTGGTTGATGGCTTGGATTAACCAAGGTGACCACCTTCCTGCAAATGAGTAGCCCCAGTAGTCAGGCATTGAAACAGGTTGTCCGGGGAGGTAGTGCAGCTGCCATCTCTGGAGGTGTTCAAGAAATGTGTGGACATAGTATAATGGCCATGGTGGTGTTGGTTGACAATTGGTCTTGATCTTAGAGGTCTTTTCCAACTAAAACAATCCTATGATTCTATGAAATGCTCATCTGCTGCCATCCAGACTTCTTTTTCCTCAACTCAGGCTGGATGACTTCATTCAGGTGCTTGGCAGTGATGTACTTTTGGTATATGCAGACCTTTTGGTGGCGTGGGTGAAGCAGACCTGGAGGTGGGGTTGTTGGATACACAGATTTTGGCAGCTCTGCTGCAAGATGCTTACTTCAGTAGCTGAGAAGATGTGTTTCAAGTTGGGAATTTCTTTTTCAAGAGCTGTTTGCAATTTGACTTGAAGAGTTTTTGATGATGTTCAAGAGAGACAGAGAACTACTGAAGTCTAGTGGAGGCTCTGAAGATGCTGAGGGGCCTGGAGCATCTGTGAGGAGGAAAGGCTGAGACACCTGGGGCTCTTGAGCCTGGAGAAGAGCAGCCCCAGAGGGCATCTCCTTAATGCTCAGCAAGAACTAAAGGATCTGTGGGGGGCAAGAGGATGAGGCCAGCCTCTTGTCAATGTTGCCCAGGGACAGGACAAGGGGCAATGTCCAAAAACTGGAACCCAGGAGGTTCCATCTGAAGAGGAGGAGGAATTTGTTTGGTGTGAGGGCTCTGGAGCCCTGTAGCAGGCTGCCCAGAGAAGTTGTGGAGTCTCCTTCTCTGGACAGGTTCCAAAGGCAGCTGGACGTTGTGATCTTGGGCAAGCTGCTCTGGGTGCCCCTGCTTGAGCAAGGATGTTGGACTGGATAATCTCCAGAGGTCCCTTCCAACCCTTGTCATTCTGGGTTTGGGTGAAAACTCCATGATGTTGTTCCAGCCACCTTTCACATAGGACTGAAATTTCAACAGCAAATCATTACAAGGCCCTCTCCTGCAATGTGACCAAGTTTTGGGTTTAATATCCACAATTTAACTAGAAAGCAAACTGAAGCAACCAAAGCAGGTGTTTTCTGGATGGGATGATAGTGGGGTGCTCTGTGACACTGGGTGGGGAAGGAAGCCTCATCCAAGAACCATTAACTGGGAAATGTGAGAAGTATCCATGATGTTGCTTAATGATGCACATGGGGTTTAAAACACTTAGAATCTGCTCAGTAAAAAGCAAAATCAGATTAGTTTTCATCCATGCAATTTTCCACTTAGTGTTTCAGGCCTGAGAAAAAAGGATTTCATGGCTCATTTATTTACAATAAATTAAAAAATCTTTATTAAGCATTTTACTGCTGGGGAAATTCTATTATGAATCTAAAAGTATTTTGATTGCTGCTTTGATGTGTGGCTATTTCTGCTGCAGCCCGTGCTTGGGGACTGAGTGATTAAGATCAAAAATGGCTTGGCACGGTGTCCTCACGTACTTTTGTTCCTTTAGAAGTATTTACAGTGGGTTAAAATCAGCTGTGCTCATTAGCTAACAGCTATCTGCAGCATCTCTTTATTGTGATGAGGTGGGGGTTAATCCCTTCTCCCTAGTAACCAGTGACAGGACAAGAGGAAATGGCCTCAAGTTTCGCCAGGGAAGGTTTAGAGTAGAATAGAATAGAATTAACCAGGTTGGAAAAGACCTTGGAGTCCAACTTATCACCCAACACCATCTAATCAACTAAACTATGGTGCCAAGCACCCCATCCAGTCTCTTCCTAAACACCTCTGAATGTGTTCTCAAACACTGCAACAAGCTTCCCAGGGAGGTGGTGGAGTCACCATTCCCCGAGGTGCTAAAAATGTGTATGGCCAAGGCACTCTGGGACATGGTTTACTGGTCATGGTAGTGTCATGTTGACAGTTGACTTGACTCATGTTGTCATGTTGACTTGCTGGAACGTGTCCAGAGAAGGGCAACGAAGTTGGTGAGGGGTTTGGAACACAAACCCTATGAGGAGAGGCTGAGGGAGCTGGGGTTGCTTAGCCAGGAGAAGAGGAGACTCAGGGGTGACCTTATTGCTCTCTACAACTACCTGAAGGGAGGTTGTAGACAGGCGGAGTTTGGTCTCTTCTCCCAGGCAACCAGCACTAGAACAAGAGGACACAGTCTCAAGCTGTGCCAGGGGAGGTTTAGGCTGGATGTTAGGAAGAAATTCTACACAGAGAGAGTGATTGCCCATTGGAATGTGCTGCCCAGGGAGGTGGTGGAGTCCCCATCACTGGAGGTGTTTAGGAGGAGACTGGATGGGGTGCTTGGTGCCATGGTGTAGTTGATTAGGTGGTGTTGGGTGATAGGTTGGACATGGTGATATTGAAGGTCTCTTCCAACCTGGTCTGGTCTGGTCTATTCTATTCTTGGTCTTTTCTAACTTTAACAATTAGCTTGCACTTAGAATCATTGTCTAGGTAGCAGGCAGTGCTGTAGATGATTTGTTCTGCATTTGTAACAAAGTGCAATGGAGAAATGGAAAAAAAATCCTGAAAGGTAGTCTCGCCCCTGCTGGGCGCTGATGAGGCCACACCTTGAGTATGGGTTCAGTTTTGAGTCCCTCAGTCCAAGAAAGACATTGAGGGGCTGGAGCAGGTCCAGAGAAAGGCAAGGAAATTGGTGAAAGGGTCTAGTGAGGAGCAGCCAAGGGAAGTGGGATTGTTTAGTCTGGAGAAAAGGAGTCTGAGGGGAGACCTCATTGCCCTCCAGAACTCTCTGAAAGGAGGTTGGAGTCAGGTGGGGGTTGGTTTCTCCTGCCCCAGGGGAGGCTCAGGTTGAACATGAGGAGCAATTTCTTTCCTGCAAGAGTGGTCAGGCATTGGAACATTGGTTTGGAGTAGAGAGAAGTCCTTTTAAACAATGGTGTGGTGGGTTGAAGTTCCCCCTCCAGCTCTTGCTATTTCTGGAAGCAAAAAGAACAGACAAATTTCTAAGCTTTAAGTTGATTTTGCTGGGTTAAAGGAAGAGACTGAAAGAGGACAGGGAAAAACAACTGGAGAACACAAAGGGCACATCCCAGGTTGCAGCAGCTCTTTAATCTCGAAGCAGAAGACAGCACGCTGCTTTATTGCTTCTCCATCCTAGTCCGTCGTGGGCTTTTATGGGAACATTTAGATGATTCTCCTTGGCAGGCTGTGCCTCTCCTTGATATTAGCACTGTCATAGCAGCCTACAAAAGTGCTCCTGGAGGATCAAGTTTTTATTCAGGTGGCTATGTCACTTGCAGAGAAAAATATCAGATTAAAATGCCAGGTGGGTTTTCCTGGGTCACCTACTGCTTGGGGCCTGCAAAGATGATGGGGAAATTATCCTCCCTTGAAGAGAAGGGAAGTCTTGGAGGTGCATTAGGAAATATTCTTCCAGTCTGCAAATGTTTTTTTGCTGTGCCCATTTGTACTCTGGTAGCACTGGTAGGTTAATTACTGGCTCGTTGGAAGCTCTTGAGTGAAATCCTGACTGTTTATGGTCTCTGACATTTGGAAAAGGAAGTTCTGTATCTAAATTGTTTGTTGGGTTTGGTATTTTTCTTTTTTTTTTTTTCTTTCTTTTTTTCTATCTAATACAACATTTTTAGTGAGATTTAATCAAATTGCTGCAGTCTGGAACCATTCAAAACAAAACCATTCTGTTCTGGAATTATAGACTCACAGAATTGCTTGGTTGGAACAGACCTCTGCAATCATCAACTGTCAGCCCAACACCACTGCCATTAAACCATATCCCAAAGTGCCTTGTCCACATGTGTCTGGCCCCATCCTCTTGCCCCTTACTCTTTAGCTGTTTAGAGACAGGGATGAGATGGAAAGAAGCTTGTTGAGAAGCTTCTGGGGGTTGGAATGTTTGGATGTCAACATTCAGGTCAGAGGTTTGACTCCCTAAGTTATGTTGATCTGTGAAATAGTTACATTAGATTATGGTTTACTTCTTTTTTTTTGCTGCTCAAACATGCAATCCCCATGCTGAGTCACACAATCTAGATTTAGTTAAATAAATTACATGCAATTATTTACATCTCAATGTGGGGAAACACACAAGCAAGGTGTTAGATTCATTTGCTTAATGCTGTGAAGTAAAGTTTGGAAATTTGCTGCTGAGAACACTGGAAAGTGAGGAGGAAAAGAAGGTAAATCTACTGTGGTCAATTTGAGAGAACATTCTCATGTGGTCATGCATTGGAACAGGCTGCATCAAAAGTGTGGCCAGCAGATCCAGAGAGGAGATTCTGCCAGTTTGCTCTGGTAGGACCTCACCTGCAGTACTGTATCCAGCTCTGGAGCCCTTAACACAGGAAGGACATCGACCTGATGGAGCAGGAAACTGGAACAGATTGCCCAGGAGGTAGTTGAGGCCCCATCCCTGGAGATACTCAAGGTCAGGCTTGATAAAGCTCTGAGCAAGCTGGTCTGGTGGAGGATGTCCCTGCTCACTTGCAGGGGGGTTGGACTAGATGACCTTTGGAGGTCCCTTCCAACCTAAACCATTCTATGATTCTGGGACTTCATGGCTTACTCCCAAATGCTGTTTTGCATGTGTTGCTCTTTGGCAAGGTCTCTTCCCTCACCCCAGAGTAATGTAGGTGCCTCTCCTAGGAAGAGTGGGCAATGCTGGTGGAGAGGGACTGGTCCAGTGGAAGGTCTCCCTGCCTGTGGCAGGGCAGTTAGAACTATATGATGCTTAAGGTCTCTTCCTACCCAAACCATTCTGTGAATCCATGAATCCCTGTTCTGCTGAACCCACACCTTCACTGTTCTGGCTGATGGCTGTGCACTAGATCTTCTGTTGAAGCCTCCTGCTGCTCTTGTTACTAATGCTGGGTGCCAATGAGGAAGAGCAGCTGCCTAGGCTGGAGAAAGGGCACAAAGACCTCATGCATCAGTGACTGCTGCTGCTTGTCTCAGTCCTTCCAGATTTTCATCCTCTTGATAAAAAAATTCTTTCCTATTTTCCACTGAAGGACAGCACCTGCAAGCAAGTTGGGTAGCACTTTGAATCTTCCACTACAGATATCATTCACCTACATTTTTGTTATCAAACACCCCTTCTGAAGGCACATCTTTGGAAACATTCAAGGTGATGTTGGACAAGACTTTGAGCAACCTGCTTTAGTTGAAGCTATCCCTGCTCACTGCAGGGGAGGTTGGACTAGATGATCTTCAGAGGTTACTTCCAACCCAAACCTTTCCATGATTCTTTTAACTGCCAAATACTTTCCTCCACAAGAAGCCAACTAGCAAAATATTTGTGATCCCAAGACTAAGCATTGCCCCACTTTCAGGCAGGGCTGGCTGGTGACTTGTCCCGGCTTTCATCCAGTTATCCTCCCATCCCATAGCACCTACAGCACAGCTGATGCCTTCTGTAAGATACAGAGCACTGCATCATTGGAAATTCTCCAGGAGAAAGATGATGTCCAGCAGATGCAAGCAGGAGATGACTTGCATATGTTTTTTTGGTATTCTGGAAGAAAGCATGCTTATTGTCCAGAAATTATCCATTGGTTGGTGTGATAGTCGGATGGAAAACTATAAGTAACTGCAAAATATTGCTTATCGTGAAGGGCATACCCAATGCTCTCACTGGGAAAGGGAGATGTGCAGAAGAGAAGAGTTGGGTTGCCACTGCTGGGTTGATGTAAGCAGACCTTCTGGCATGTTCTGTGCTGTGTAGTTCCCAGAAATCCCATAGAAACAAGTGCTCTTTCCCTCCCTTCTCTCCTGGGACATCCTCAGTGGTTGTAAGATAAGCCCATGTAGTTATTTCCAACACACCCAGGTGAGGTTTAGCTGGAAGCCCAGGAGAAGTTATCTGCTGTGGGAGGTGGAGAAGCCCTTGTCCCTCATCCAGTTGAGATGCTGGCTGCATAACGGTGCTGAGGTGCTCAGCTAATGTTAGGATGGAAAAAGCCATGCTGGCATATGGTCCAAACGTGCTGGTGATGTGAATAACTAATTTTCTGAGAAGGTTTTGAGTGGGCTGAGGGTAATTTGGTGAAATAATTTGTATTTGAGCATTGTCTCCATATTTCACATCTCTATTGAGCTGGCTGTAATCCATCACACTAATTGCCTTGCCTTGGTCATCTGAATTGATATGCTTGTCTCACCCATACTTACAAGACTGGAAGTGCAACCTTTCTTTCTTATTTAGATTAGGAATATTATCTCTTTTTTCCTAAGCTTCTGAAAGGTCAATGTGTCCCTTTTCCCAAAGCTGAGAGGATGTATCAATTTTAGAGCATCAGACCAGAAATTTGAGGCAGTTTTCCTAGATTTTAGTGGTTTATTAGTCCTGGCACATAGGATTAAGCTAATATTCATGTGAAGAGTTTGTGTGGATGGCCAGGAGATCATCTTCCAACATTACAAACCAGCTCTTTGGCTGCTGTAGAGCTACTGCATTGTCAAGGATTAGGATTGGACTGGCCATCAGAGGAGCATCAAAGGCTCTTCTCAAGTTCCTAGAAGAGCAGAGCCCAGCACATCACAATGTGCAGCATGGCTTTGGGGCTATGTCACAAGTCAGGGCTGGTCCAATCACCGGAGGAGTGCCAGAGGCTCTCTGTGAAGCCCTCTGCCTGCCCAAAGGGAAGAGAAAGGGAAGAAGGGAGTGAGACTCATGAGGTGGGAAAGAAACTCAACCAGCTGGGATGGAAAGAAGAACAATGTCATGGAATAGAGACACAAAGACAAAAACCAAGAGCCAACCCAAGTCCTGATGGCAATGACAGCACCATTGGCACCACTGATGCTGGGGACAGGCACTGGGCAAGTCCCAGACTGGACTCAGCAGCAGATGGGAAGTGGATTCAGGAACTGTTTTCAGGAGCATAGGGATCAAGATGGAAGGCAGAAGGGACAGAGTCCTCCTGGGACACTGGCCAGGGAAGAAGAGGCTTTACCCTGGAGATCCCTCAGCTTGCTCCTGAAGATGCCATCCATGGGATGCAATCCCTTGTTGGGTAGTTAAGGGTCACTTGTTATGGATGCTTTTCTCCACATGTGCCACCTCTGCCTTCCTGCCCCCCAAGCTGGGCCACCAGCTGTGGCAGTTCCTGTAGTGTGCAGAGGAGTAAGTCTCAGGCAGAGGCTTTCTGCAGGCCCAGCCCTTGTCAGGAACTCTTCCTGTCAGCTTCTCCCTGCTAGACACAGTCCCTGGCTGTGCAATCCTGCCCTGGACTTCAGAAAGTGCCTCAGTAAGCAGAGGCTGAGCTGGGAAGGCACAGCACTGACCACAATTAGCTCTGGTCTGGCTCAAACCAGGACACCATCAACCAGTATATTTTTTAGAGGACCAGTAAAGTATCAGCATGACCATGGCACAGATTTAAGGGAGTAGAAGAGGGAAGTTTTTCAGGGGGGCTCATTGCCCTATCTGAAATTGCAGCATGTTAGAAGATGTCCAACAGCTTTAGCTGAGCAGCTGCAGCACTCACACAACCATTCTTGAAGGGATTTAGTGCTGCCTTATTGCTATTGGCTTCATCCAGCCACTTTATCGATAGGAGCCACCCAGTTGTGGAATTAATTCAACCATTGCAGAGGATGGATTGGGTTAGGAAGAAGAAGAAGAAAAAAAATCAATTTAAGAAATGATGTCTCTAAACCAGTAAAGCCCCTTGTGCATGCAGGATCTGAGTGCCTAGGAAAGGAAGTCATTCCAGCAGCGAGCAAATTAATGTAGGAGCTCATCACTTAACTGCCTCTCAGAACTGAGCCTCCCGATAAGGTTGAGCTGACACTATTACTACAGATGCAGGAGCAGCATTGTTGTCCTTGCTGTGGAAGCCTTGAGAGACTGAAGCACCTGGGGCTGTTGAGCCTGGAGAAGAGCAACCCCAGAGGGGATCTTCTCAATGCCCAGGAAGAGCTAAAGGACCTGTGCGGGGCAAGAGGATGAGGCCAGACTCTTCTCAGTGGTGCCCAGGGACAGGAAAAGGGGCAACAGGCACAAATTAGAACCCAGAAGGTTCCATCTGAAGATGAGGAGAAACCTGTTTGTTGTGAGGGTGCTAGAGCCCTGGAGCAGGCTGCCCAGAGAAGTTATGAAGTGTCCTTCTCTGGAGAGATTCCAGACCCACCTGGCCATTGTGATCTTGGGCAAGCTGCTGTGGATGCCCCTGCTTTAGCAGTGGGGTTGAACTGGATGATCTCCAGAGGTCCCTTCCAACCCCACCAGTCTGGGATTCTATGATAAGCCAATAATAGAGGGAGCAGAAGAACCCCACCATACCTTGCCTTAATTCTGTTGTACTTTAAGTAACTGATACAAGGTTCCAAATCCCTGGATTCTTACACTTTGCTGTTTTATTTTGTGGTGGGGTTTTTTTGTGGGGGGTGGGTTGTTTTGTTTTTTTTTTTAACTCCAAAATCATAAACTGTGTTTCACAAACCACACAATTAACTTCTCAACCTGTGCTGCCTTAATGTGCAACTCATTTATTTTTCTATTTACCATTGGGGGGGAAAAAAAAAGAAATCAATAGTACAAATATAGTGTAATTTTAATATATTACTGTCAGAGCAGCAAAGAAAACCAAACCTCATAAATGTTTAACTTTTTACTGTTATATTTCTAAATAATAGATGTTTATTGGGAAGGCAACACTGGAGTATTGGTTTTCCATGAGCCAGCAGTGTGCCCAGGTGGCCAAGAAGGCCAATGGCATCCTGGCCGGCATCAAGAATGGCGCGGCCAGCAGGAGCAGGGAAGTCATTGTGCCCCTGTACTCTGCGCTGATTAGGCCACACCTTGAGTACTGTGTCCAGTTCTGGGCCCCTCAGTTTAGGAAGGACATTGAGACACTTGAACATGTCCAGAGAGGGCAACAAGGCTGGTGAGAGGCCTTGAACACAAGCCCTATGAGGAGAGGCTGAGGGAGCTGGGATTGTTTAGCTTAGAGAAGAGGAGGCTCAGGGGAGACCTTATTGCTGTCTACAACTACCTGAAGGATGGTTGTAGGCAGAAGGGGATTGGTCTCTTCTCCCAGGCAACCAGCACAAGAGGACACAGTCTCAAGCTGCACCAGGGGAAGTTTAGGCTTCAGGTGAGGAGAAAGTTCTTCACTGAGAGAGTCGTTCACCATTGGAATGTGCTGCCCAGGGAGGTGGTGGAGTCACCATCCCTGGAGGTGTTCAAGAGGGGACTGGACATGGCACTTGGTGCCATGGTCTAGTCATGAAGTCGTAGGTGATAGGTTGGACTTGATGATCTTTGAGGTCTCTTCCAAACTTGGTGGTACTGTGATACTGATCTTAGTTTCTTATTTAGTTTCTGATCTTAGTTTCTTACAATTAGTGCAGGTGAAAACACAGCCATTGAAGTTGTTGCAGTCTTAGTTCAGAACTTGCCAAGTTTTCTTAGACACCTTTTTAATTGAAATTTTGGGCAGGGCTTGGATAGACGGATACTAGTTTGGGTAAAGAAAAAAAGTCCCCAAAGAGTTGTAGGGAATGGAGTTAACTCTACTTGGTGACTGGTCTCAAGTGGTGTTCCCCAGTGCTCAGTGTTGGGGCCAGTTCTGTTTACCATTTTTAGCAATGATCTGGGTGAGGGGATTGAGGCACCCTCAGTAAGTTTGCAGATAGCAACAGGATCAGTAGGACTGGTGATCTGCTTGAGGGGAGGAAGGCTCTGCAGAGGCATCAAGAGGGGACAAGACTGAGACCTGGGTCTTGCCCTGGGGTCATAACAACCTCATGAGCACTCCAGGCTTGGGGCAGGATGGTCAGAAACTGCCCAGCAGAAAAACACCTGGGAGTGTTGTTCAACAGTTGTCTGAAAATGAGGCAGTGTATGCCTGGGTGGCCACGAAGGCCACCAGCATCCTGGTCTGGATCATCAATAGTGTGGCCAGCAGGACCAGAACAGTGATTGTCCACCCCTGTACTGGGTGTTGGTGAGACCACACATTGAGTCCTGTGTTCAGATTGGGCCCCTCACCCCAAGAAGGACATTGAGGGTCTAGAGCAGATCCAGAGAAGGGCAACAAAGCTGTTGATGGGTCTGGAGAACAGGTCTGGTGTGAAGCAGCTGAGGGTGGAGCTGGGGTTGTTCAGCCTGGAGAAAAGGAGGATGAAGGAACACCTTAATGCTCTCTGTAGCTCCCTGAAAGGAGGTTGGAGCCAGGTGGGGGTTGGTCTATTTCTCTCAAGGAACAAGTGATAGGACAAGAGGAAAGAGCCTCAGGTTTTTCTAGGGGAGATTTAGGTTGGATATTGGAAGAAACTTCTTCACTGAAAGGGTTCTCAAACACTGGAACAGACTGCCCAAGGAGGTGGTTGATCCCCATCCCTGAAGGTGTTTCAGAGGCATAGATGTGGTGCTGAGGAACTTGGTTTAGCACCAGCCTGAGTAGAGAGTGGCTGGACAGGGTGATTTAAAAAGTCCTTTCCAACCAAAACAATCCAATATGTTGTGATTATAAACACATAGATCCACGTTTAGAAGCAGTTTAGCCCTGTTGTCCTTAATGATGTACATCTCTTGAAATTATTAATATGATTATGGAAAAAAGTATTGACTCAAAGTTCTGCACTTGGTTTACCAGAGAATGGTGTGATGTAGGATGGCAATCAAAGCACGAGGCTGGGAGAACTTCAGTGCCAGTTAAGGATAAGGAGTAACTCTGAACCTCCGATTTTTGTCCATCCAGAAGTGTAGCTGAGCTCTGGCAGATACTTCTTACTCGTGGTAGGGGAAGCAGTAGGAGCAACTGCCCTTTGAGGCAGCTGCTGGCATGACTCATATCTTCCTGAGATGCTAAAACCTCTAATGAAGGGGAATCACATTGTCCCAAGGTGGCTGTTGCAGCATTTTAGTGCCTTCTCGTTAGAAACTTCTTGCCATCGTTGCCTCTAAATCTTGTCTGAATCTTTTTCCAATTACTTTTAATCTAGAAGTTAGAGGCATGGAGAAGAGCTGCTGACCCTTCTTCTACCCAGGCTGTTTTACATGTCAGGAGTCTCTTTCTCCTCAGTGTTTTCCAGTCTTGCCTCAGAAGTCACATTCTCTCAGTCTGTCACCTTTCCTCTACATGACACTTCCCAATTACTTCAGATTTTCTGTAAGAGGAATGTTAATGACTGGACTGTTTTCTCCAGAGCTGCACACAACTGAGCAATTGCCATCCAGAGGTCAAATTAATGGCTGGAAGGGACCTCTGGTGATTGTCTAGCCCCACCTCTCTGCAAACACAGTTGATCAATTGCACAGAAACACATCCATGCAGGTTTTGAAAGCCTTCAGAGAAGGAGACTCCACAACCTCTCTGGGCAACCTGCTCCACAGCTCCAGCATGCTCACATCAAGGAGGTTTTGCCTGCCCTTTGTGATCTCATTAAACCTTTTCCCCACAATTTCTGGTGGTGTGGTCATCTAAAGGTTTTCATTACTCCTCCTGATGACCTTTACTCAAATGCAGGACTTTTCTACTTATAGCTGCTGAATTGCACCCCATCACTTTTTCCAAAGGTGCTGAGAAGGAATCTTCTCAATGCTGATCAATATTTAAAGAACAGGGTTAGGAAGATGGGGCCAGACTTATTTCAATGGTGCCCAGTGCCAGGACAAGGGGCAATGGGCACCAACTGGAAGCCAGGAGAAATTTGTTTGGTGTGAGACTGCTGGAGCCCTGGAACAGGCTGCCCAGAGAGGCTGTGGACCCTTCTTCTCTGGAGAGATTCCAAAGCCACCTGAACATTGTGATCCTGGGCAAGCTGCTGTGGAGTAGATGATCTCCAGAGGTCCCTTCCAAGCCCCACCATTTCATGACACACTTATGATTGTGGGAAATGTTGTTAGTCAAGACATCATTAAATGGAGGATCACAGTTGCCTCTCAAAGGAGCCAGGACATGCTGCTAGGAGCCCCCTGATATTCAGCAAAGGTGAATGCAGATTCATGCCCCTGTGGATGGATAACCCCCTGCACCACTAAAAGCTGGGTCTGGCCAGCTGGGAAACAGCTCAATGGAGATGGACCTGAGAGTCCTGCTGAACTATTTCTTGGTGCACAGTGATGGGGTGAGATGCAGTAGACACAAGTTTGAAGAAGTGAAGTGTGAAATAGTTAGGAGAATAAAATCTGTCATGGGAGTGGAGAGGCTTAGACAGGAGAGCAGAGGTGATGTTTGATCTCCAGCCTCAGAGATCAAAACTCAGCTGGACAGAGGCTTGAGCCACTTGACCTGATTTTTCAAATTAGATCCAACTTCAAAGTCAGCCCTGCTTTGAGTGAGGGCTGACCCAAAGACCTCTATAGGTACTATCTGTCCTGAATTTCATGGTGCTGTGCAATGTTCAGAACCCTCCCCCCATGCTAGAAGAATTTGAGCATATGCTGGTAAAGTTTCACTCTGAGGTGGTTCAGTATTTCCATGGAATAAATGTGTTGTTACTAAACATCAGAGACTATAACTGATTGTCCAGGGAGGTCTTGGATAACCCCTCCCTGGAGGTGTTCAAGGACAGGTTGGGTGAGGTCTTGGTGGGAGGTGTCCTTTCCCATGGCAGGAGATTGGAACTAGATGATCTTTAAGGTCCTTTCTAACCCAAACCGTTCTATCAGTGTATGAATAGTGCAGTTGGATGTTCTTCAGCATCTCTTCTTGTCTTCTCCTCCTCTCTTGGTAGCATCCATAAGCTAAGGTAGATATTTCTCCAGATGTGATATCTGTTGACTTGGTTTCTCAGTATTGACCATAAAGAGTGTTTGAGCTCTCTTTGGAGAGTAAGACTGAGAAGATGCTGCCCAGCAGTGCCTTAGTGAGGTGTGATGACTGATGCATGAAAGTGAAAGCCAAAATCTCATACCAAGGGACTTTCTGCTAAGATTCCCTCCAGGAGGGATTATTGATTGAAACATAGATGCCATCTTTCACATCAAGAGGAACATTTGAGCTACCTTACATGGGGAGAGACACCTGAGCTTCCACCCTTCCTCAGGAATACATCTAGTGAGTGGAATATTTGAATGCTGAGCTCCCGAACCTCTGTTCTGAGGAAGACCCTGCTGTCCTACAGCTTTTTTTCCTGAGCTCGCTGAAGGCACTTATTCTAATTTTGTTGCTGCCTTCCTGGGTGGTCGCTTAATTATGAAGCTGATTATTTATGCAGTGATGTTTGTGAAAGCCTGACTGAGCATTGCTGAAAAACAACAGGAAAAACCCAGTGGTTATGCAGGCAGTGTGGCTGTCTCATTAGGTCAGTTGTCTAATTAAATGGGGAATTTGAGGATTTCACAGATTCAAAGTCTGCTTTGAAATTTGTTCCTTGATCACTGGGGTATTTGGCTTGCTTTTGTTTCACTGCAGATAAAACATGTCTAGAATAGAACAGAATAGAATAGAACAGAATAGACCAGGTTGAAAGAGACCTTCAAGATCGTCACATCCAACCTATCATCCAACACCACCTAATCAACTAAACCATGCAACCGAGCACCCTATCAAGTCTCCTACTAAACACCTCCAATGGTGGTGACTCCACCACCTCCCCGGGCAGCACATTCCAATGGCCAGTCACTCTTTTTGTGAAGAACTTCCTAACCTCCAGCCTAAACCTGGCACAGCTTGAGACTGCCCTCTTGTTCTGGTGCTGGTTGCCTGGGAGAAGAGACCAACCTCCACCTGTCTACAACCTCCCTTAAGGTAGGTGTAGAGAGCAAAGGTCACCCTTCCCTGCTCCTGCTGGCCACACTGTTCCTGATGCAGACCAGGATGCCATTGGCCCTCTTGGCTGCCTGGGCACACTGCAGGCTCATGTTCAGCCTACCATCAACCAGCACCCCCAGGTCCTTCTCTACCTGGCCGCTCTCCAGCCACTCAGGCTCCAGCCTGTAGCTCTGCATGGGTTTGTTGTGGCCAACGTGCAGAACCTGGCACTTGGATGTGTTAAATCTCATGCTGTTGGATTCTGCCCAGCCTGTCGAGGTCCCTCTGCAGAGCCTCTCTACCCTCCAGCAGATCAACTCCTGCCCCCAGCTTGGTGTCGTCAGCAAATTTACTGATGATGGACTCAATGCCCTCATCCACATTATCAATAAAGATGTTAAAGAGCATGGGGCCCAGCACTGATCCTTGGGGCACACCACTAGTGCCTGGCTGCCAGCTGGATGTGGCACCATTCACCACCACTCTCTGGGCTCAGCCTTCGAGCCAGTTCCTAACCCAATGCAGGGTGCTCCTGTCCAAGCCATGGGCTGATAGTTGCCTCTTGATTTAATTTGGTTTTGTGCTGTATGTGTTCTGTATGAAATGCTCAAGTATGGTGAGACACTTGAACAGGTTGCCCATGGAGGCTGTGGATGCCCCCTCCCTGGAAGTGTCCAAGGCCAGCCTGGATGAGGCCTCGAGCAACCTGATCCAGAGGGAGGTGGGTGGTGGAGCAGTAATCAGAAAAGATGTGAATGAGAAGAGGGATTATCCTTAACCAGCCTGGTGGTGCTTAAGTATGAAAGCAAAATAAGTTGGCCAAAGTTGTCTCATGAACCTTGTTCTTGTGTCATGTGGACTGGAGGTGGCTCCTCAGCGCTGCAGGTTCATGTTGAGCATCTCTTACAGAAGATGCCTAAGCTTAATTGGAGAGCTCTAAGTGATGATGGATTTACTGTGCTCGGAGTTAAACAGTTTTAATGCTTAAAGGTCTCCTGGATTATGAGATTATGAGGGTCAATGTGTGTTTACACTCTGATGAGCAGCTATTGCCTCTTAAACTGGAGATAAAAGTAGAAGAGATGCAATATCTGGGGCTTGGGGACAGAAAAGAAAAAAACATAATTACGATTCTGCGTTCTGCTCTGGTTTCCTTTAGTGCTGTCTAGAGGATTGTAATTGCAGAGACTTTAATGATTTCTGTGGAGTTTATGATTTATTTTCATCAACCAGTGTCAGCAAAGCATCAGCTCAGTCTGCAAAGCATCAAGAGTGGCTTCCCATATCTCACTCTAGCTGGACTTTTCACTGAAGCTTTAATTTGAAAGTTCTCAGATTGTTTGTTTGGGTTTTTTTAGTGGTTTTTTGCTGTTGTTTTGGTGAGTTTGTTTGCTTGTGGGTGGGGTTTTGGGGGTGGCTGTTGTTGTTTTCAGAATCAGAGGATGGTTTGGGTTGGAAAGGACCTTCAAGATCACAGAATTACCAAGGTTGGAAGAGACCTCAAAGATCATCAAGTCCAACCTGTCACCACAGACCTCATCTAGTTCCAACCCTCCTGCCATGGACGAGGACATCTCCTACAGGACCAGGTTGTTCAAAATCCCAAACAGCTTGGTTTTGAGCACTTCTGGCACATAGTTGTTTAAAAATAGATATGAGAATGGTTTTACATGACCTAAAATGAAGATTCAAAAACCATATCACAGAATCACCAAGGTTGGAAGCGACCTCAAAGATCACCAAATCCAACCTGTCACTACAGACCTCATGACAAAACCATGGCACCATGTGCCATGACCAATCCCCTCTTGAACACCTCCAGGGACAGTGACTCCACCACCTCCCTGGGCAGCACATTCCAATGGCTAACAACTCTCTCAGTGAAGAACTTTCTCCTCACCTCGAGCCTAAACTTCCCCTGGTGCAGCTTGAGACTGTGTCCTCTTGTTCTGGTGTTGGTTGTTTGAGAGAAGAGGCCAACCCCCTCCTGGCTACAACCAGACATGAGAATGGTTTTATATGACCTAAAATGAAGATTCAAAACCCATATGGTGCTGAAGAACGTGCTTGAGTGGTGAACTGGTGGTACTGGGTTAATGGTTGGACTTGATGATCTTAAAGGTGTCTTCCAACCAAAATGATTCTATGATTCCATAATTCTCTTGAGTTGAAACCTGAGTAACTTGAGGCAAATCTCTGGTGTGGCTGCCTGCAGTGGTTAGGTTGAACTGCACGACTCAGCAAGTCTTTTTCTGATCATATTCCAAATCTCACTGCCTTCTTTATTTTAACATTTCCCAGTGGTGGATTCGATAGCTGTATCTTCACTGACACACTTTGAACTCTCAGGACTTGGCTGCTTCTGTGATTCTGGGATTATTGCCCCCTTCTTTCAGCACCTTCAATCTAAGGATGTAAAATTAACTGGGATGAGGAAATTATGCCAAACCTTACTTGAGAAGATCTCTGTTTCATAAGAAAACACAGTCTCAAGCTGTGCCAGGGAAGGTTTAGGCTGGATGTTAGGAAGAAGTTCTTCATAGAGAGAGTGATTGGCCATTGGAATGGGCTGCCCAGGGAGGTGGTGGAGTCACCATCACTGGAGGTGTTTAGGAAGAGACTGAATGGGGTGCTTGGTGCCATGGTTTAGTTGATTAGATGGTGTTGGGTGATAGGTTGGACTCGATGATCTCAAAGTTCTCTTCCAACCTGGTCTGGTCTGGTCTGGTCTGGTCTATTCTATTCTATTCTATTAATTTTGTTCTGTTCTGTTCTGTTCTATTTCTATTCTATAACAAAGAATTCAAGTTCTCTTCCCATTTATTTTGAGCAGAGAGGCCTGGGCAGGATGCTAAAAGTACTGAGAGGTTTTGAAAGAGTAAAACCTTTTTCAATGTCATGTGAATCACATTTATTTATTTGTTTTTAACATCTACATTTGATGTCTTGGAAATCACTGGCAAATGTTAAATCATTTCAGACCCCACAATTAAAAGCAGATGAATGCTCACTCGAAATGAGTCTCCTATAAATAAGCAATAAACTAAAGGGACTGCAATAAAAATGCAGTTAGGGGTGAAGAGCAAAACATTTAATTTATCACAGAATCCCAGCATGGGAGAGGTTGGAAGGGACCTCTGCAGATCATCCAGCCCAACCTTCCTGCTAATGCAAGGGACACCCACAGCAGCTTGCCCAGGATCACAATGGCTAGGTAGGTTTGGAATCTCTCCAGAGAAGGAGACTCCCCAACCTCTCTGGGCAGCCTGCTCCAGGGCTCCAGCACCCTCACACCAAGGAATATTCTCCTCAGATGGAACCTCCTGGGTTGCAGTTCATGCTTGCTGCTTCTTGTCCTGTCACTGTCCACCACAGACTATAGCCTGGCCCCATCCTCTCAGCCTTCACAGGCCCTTTAGCTTTTGCTGAACGTTCATGAGATCCTCTCTCAGGATCTTCTCCCAGGCTCAACAGCCCCAGATCTCTCAGCCTTTCCTCTTCACAGAGATGGTCCAGGCCCTTCAGCATTCTCAGAGCCCTTAGCCATAAAGACTTGTTGTATTGATAGGAGGTTTGGTTGAACAAGAATCCCGCTGTGGTACCGGGCTGGTGGTGACTCACGTCTCCAGTGTGTCAGGTTTAAACACCACAAAATACCTTGAGGAAATGGGGTGTTTATGTCCTTAATTTTCTTTTGCCTCACCAGGCTCGTTTTTAAGACATTTGAGATATGCCAGCAGAGCTGCAGAAAATTGCTCTCTGTAGCATAGCTTGACATAAATGTGCTGCTTCTACTGCTAATTTCTCTTGTTCCTGTCACCCAGCAATAACTCTTCCTTTTAACTTAAAATATTTTGAATGGCTTTTCCTTTCATGGAAGCAAAAACCTTTTATTATTAGGTCCATGGGGCTGGTTTTTTTTTTTCCCTATCTGGATGACAAAAATATCCTTAACCTCAAGGGAGATATGCTTCAGCCTGGAGAAGAGAAGGCTCCAGAGAGAACTTAGAGCTGCCTTACAGTACTTGAAGATAGCCTACAGGAGAGTTGGAGAAAGACTTTTTGCAAAGGCATGGATTGACAGGCTGAGAGGTAATGACTTCAAACTAGGAGAAGCTGGATTTAGATTGGACATTAGGAAGAAATTCTTAACCATGAGGGTGGTGAGGCAGTGTAACAGCTTGCCCAGGGAAGTTGTGTAAGCTGCAACCCTGGAAAAAGGTTCAAAGGCAGGTTAGATGGGGCCTTGAGCAGTGTAGCTTAGTAGGAGATGTCCCTGCCCATAACAGGGGGATTGGAACTAAGTGATCTTTAAGGTCCTTTCCAATCCAAACCATTCTATGATTCTGTGGCTCTATGATGTAATCACTTGGTCCAACAATTGGATCTTAGAGCTCCTGTCCAACCTCTAATGATTCTGTGATTCTATTTCAGAGACTACCTTAAAAGAGATGAACCTCCACAATGTGGGTGAAATATTCCTTCCTGGTGCAAACCTTGGTTTGAAATGGTTTGAATTAACTAGTGATGGAATGAAAGGAAGTGGCCTCGAGTTGCACCAGGGGAGGTTGGATATTGGGGAAGATTTCTTTGCTGAAAGAGTGGTCAGGCATTGGAACAGGCTGCCCAGGGAGGTGGTGGAGTCCCCATCCCTGGAGGTGTTCAAGGAAGGTGTGCACATGGCACTTGGGACATGACTTAGTGGGCATAGTGGTGTTTGGTTGATGGTTGGATTTGGTGGTGCTAGATGTCTCTTGCAACCTTCATGTTTCTATGAAATGGTGCTGTAATTAATTAAGATTGGGTGGGATCTCTCACTTTCTAATTAATGCCTCTGCTTTAAACTCTTCCCAATGCCTCTATGTATCCCATTGTTCTCTCCCCCAGATTGGGGCTTCATACAAACACCACTTTAATTACTTTTCTAATTAGTCAGCAGCAAAATCTTTGATGAAATGTCTCTTACACTTATTGGAATCTCTGCTGCTCTTTTTTTTTTTCCCATGTATTATACACAACTTCTCATTAACTTTTTCCAGTCTAATTAAATTTGTCTCATCATTCTTGCATCCACCCTTCCAGCAACACCTTGGTGACACGACAGTCTAGGTGACATCACAAAATGTCATTTAGTGCAGTTGAGAATCCATTTTAGAGAAAGAGGGTTTGGAGCACCTGTTCTTTCTGCTTTTAATAGAGTCATAGAGTTGCTCAGTGGGAAAAGATCTCTAAGACCATCAAGTCAAACTTTCAACCCAATGCCACCATGGCCCCTAAACCGTGTCCCAGAGTGCCATATCCATAGCTTTCTCGAGCAGCAGCCTATTTCAATGCCTGCCCAAGGAGACTTATAAAGAAGACTTTTTCCTGTTTTGCTGATAATAAAATCAATATTTAATACATTTCTAGAAATGCTAATTTCAGATTAATAGAATAACAGAGTTGTGTTGTTTGGAAATAGACCTTGAAGAGCATCAAGTCCAACTGCTAACCCAGCACTGCCAGGTCTTCATTAAACCATGAGATCACAGAATCATTTAGATTGGAAAAGTCCTTTAAGATTGAGTCCAAACATTATCTAGCTCTACCAAGTTTAACATGCCCCTCAGCACCACATCTCCATGGCTCTGAAGCCCTTCAAGGGTTGATGAGTCCACCATTGACCTGAGTACCCTACTCCAGGGCTTGACAACTCTTTTGGGGAAGAAATCATTCCTCATGCGCAGCCTAAACCTCCCCTGGCGGCACAACTTGAGGCCATTTTCTCTTGTCCTATCAAATACTTTAAACAAAGTCCAAATATTACTACTGTGAATTCTGTTGTTGTGTTTTGTTTTTTTTTTCACAGAATCACCAAGGTTGGAAGATACCTCAAAGATCATCAAGTCCAACCTGTCACCACAGACCTCATGACTAAACCATGGCACCAAATGCCACATCCAATCCCTTCTTGAACACCTCCAGGGATGGTGACTACACCACCTCCCCGGGCAGCCCATTTCAATGGCTAACGACTCTCTCTGTGAAGAACTTTCTCCTCATCTCAAGCCTAAACTTCCCCTGGCACAGCTTGAGACTGTGTCCTCTTGTTCTGGTGCTGGTTGCCTGGGAGAAGAGACCAACCCCTTCCTGGCTACAACCACCTTTCAGGTAGTTGTAGACAGCAATGAGGTCACCCTTGAGCCTCCTCTTCTCCAGGCTAAACAACCCCAGCTCCCTCAGCCTCTCCTCATAGGGCTTGTGCTCAAGGCCTCTCCCCAGCCTCGTTGCCCTTCTCTGGACTCATTCAAGTGTCTCAATGTCCTTCTTAAATCGAGGGGCCCAGAACTGGACACAGGACTCAAGGTGTGGCCTAACCAGTGCGGAGTACAGGGGCACAATGACTTCCCTGCTCCTGCTGGCCACACTATTCCTGATGCAGGCCAGGATGCCATTGGCCACCTGGGCACACTGCTGGCACATGTTTAGGTGGTTGTCAGTCAGCACCCCCAAGTCCCTCTCTGTTTTGGTTTTGTTTGGTTTTGATATTTTATTTATTTTTTTTATGTTTTAGAAGCAAAATGAATTTTCCTAATAACATTTAATGTTACAAAACAAAATGGCATCATTTGCTCTTGAATTCTCATGGTAAAGACACAATGTGCTGTGAAAATGTCAGTGTCACTCTATCTGTTAATTGTCAAAACCCACATGAAAGGTAGGAACAATTTAACTCTCAAGTCTAGTCTGCCTTAGTTTTAGGAGCATTGGTGTGGTCTGAGATTAGCAGAAGATCTTCTGGTAGGTAGGTAGACACTACGTCCTTGCCTTCAGCTACATGCAGGTTATGAGTGACACTTTTAGAGTCATTGAAGGATATTTAATTACTGTAACAGTGGCATAGTCCTGGTGGCTCAGGGTAGTGGCAGAGAAGGACACTATTGTGCAAACATGCCTTTTTGTTCTCTCCATTCATGGTGGGTGTGGAGTGAGCCATTGGAGCAGGTCCAGAGTAGGTCACAACAATTGACCTAAGGGATGGAAGTCCTCTGCTGTGAGGCCAGGCTGAGAGATTTAGGGCTGTTCAGCCTGGAGAAGAGAAGGTTCCAGGGACAACTTCTGCTGGCCTTTCACTGAGTAAAGAGGCTGATCAGAAAGCTGGGGACACAGTTTTGAGCAGGACCTGTTGTGACAGGACAAAGGGTGGTGGTTTAAACTCAAAGAAGGAGATTGAGACTGGAGAGAGGGGAGAAATGAGGGTGGTGAGACCCTGTCCCAGGTTGCCCAGAGAGGTGGTAGATGTCCCACCACTGGAACCATTGCAGGTCAGGTTGTTTGGGGCTCTGAGCAATCTGCTGTGGTTGCAGATGTCCCTGCTGACTGCAGCGGGGGTAACGAGTAGATGACTCTGAAAGATCCCTTCACACCCAAATCATTCTGTCATTCTTTGATTTATGTGTTCTCCTAAGGGCCTGCCCAGCACAAACTATGAAGCTGCTGGATGACCCCTGCAAAGCTCTGAATGAAGATGGGTCACACAGTGCTGGGGTTGGGCTGACACTGGGCATTGCCTAGACCAGCACTTCGGGTCAGATGGAACAAGGAAGGCACAAACTTGACCTTCTTAGGAACCAACAAAAAAACTGCAGGAGAACACTGCACCAATCCAGTATAAACAATTGATTCTCTGTCCTAAATTATCTTTCTGTAGCATTCCTCCTGTATCCTCTCAGAACTTAACATCCCATTGACACAAAGTCTGTTATTAATGAAACATCTTGAACAATCCTTTCCCATTTGGATAATGTTTTTGAAGTTCACTTCCACAAGGAGGTGTTGTCAGCCCTTACTTGCAGAGGACAGTTGGTTGCTCACATCTTTCACCAGCTGCATCTTGCAAGTCTTTTGTTACTCCTCGTTTCCTTCTGGTGTGGGACTTAGGGAATGGTGTGCAGGGATTTAGCTGTGGTGTTAATGGGTATCACATCTCTAAATCCTCAAGCAGGGCTTTGAAAATGAATCCCTGCCCCCTGTGGATTGATCAGGGAGACGGAACCATAAGAAACAGCACTTGGGTAAATCTCACTTTAGCTTTAAAAACTTCCAGTTTCTTCTTTTTTGTCCTTTATCTGCATCTGCTAGCATGTCTGGAGCACTTATGGTAAACTTCTTTATGCACACATTCAAGTCTTTTTATTTCTTCTGACTGGATTAACCATCTGTTCTTTCACCTTTTGGCTCTTGAATTCAAGCTCATCACATTCTGGTTTGGACTGCAGCAGATCTAATTCTGGTCAGTTCTGTGAGTTCCCAGCTCAGTCTCTGCTCAGTGAGGAACTTTCTGAAGGTCAGAGCAGGTCTACACAGCCAGGGGATCCTTCTAGCAGGGAGAAGCTGATGAAGAGATTTCCTGCCAGGGGCTGGGCTGCAGGAAGGCTCTGCCTGAGTCTTGCTCTCCTCTACAGACTAAGGGTACTGCCACAGCTTGTGTCCCACCTTGGGGGGCAGGAAGGCAGAGGTGGCACATGTGGGGAGGAGTGGCCCAGACAGGTGAGGCTCAAGTGTCCAACAAGAGATTGCAGCCCATGGATGGCATCTTCAGGAGCAAACTGAGGGATGCCCAGGGTCAAGGCTCTTCTTCCCTGGCTGGTGTCCCAGGAGGACTCTGTCCTTTCTGATTGCTTTGGAATATCTTATTGGTTGATATTGCTTTGAAATATCAAAGACATTGAAGGAAATTTCGGTTATGTGTACATAAAATACTCACAGGTGACATTAAGCAGGTCTAGATCCTCTGCTCAGAGTATTGAGCTCATATAGTTTATGAGTCTTGTGCAAGAACTGCACATACCATGACTTCATAAAGCCAGGTCTGTAATTACTGGTAATTATGGTCTGTAATTTCTGCACACATACAGCTCACAGACCCTGCTTGTTTCAATCCATCCTTTCCTTCTGTATTAATTTCTTAGGAGCTCATGCTCTCTGAGCCTTATGAATATTAAAATGAGCTCTGCTTTGAGCTGTAGAAGTTTTGCAGAGCCTTCCACTCTGCCCCACATGCCCTCGGTGAAGGGAATTGCAGTGATGATCTTGGCTTGGGTGTGAGTCAATGCAGGCACACTCAACTGTTCCCCTGTGCTTAAGGAAGTTTGTAAACCCCCCCAAGAGCTGTTATACATCCTCATTTGCATGACCACATTGAATAATCCTGTTCACTTTTGTGCCTTACTAGCTTGCTGTACAGCCAGTTGGGGCTCCTAGAAAAGAGAGTTATTTTATTGGTCCAAAACTTGCACAGTGAGAACAAAAAATGGTCCCTCAGGGCCTTTCTGTCTGGTAATTAATCTTTCAAGAAGAGTGGACTGATAAATAAGTTTCACACAGCTACTGCTCAAGGTCCTCTCTGCCAGTCATCTACTACCCAAGTCCTACTCCTTCAGGAAGGTGACTGCTCAAGAGCATGCATAATTCACAGGCTATCCTTGTTTATCATCTTCACCATCACCCAGCACATTCCCTCCCTCCATGTGGAAATTCTTTCAGAGTCAATCTCTAAGAGCAGGCATGAAGAAAAGAAAAAAAAGCCAAAAATAGCAGCATCCTAAACCCCATAATGTCTTCTGCACCAAGTGGCCATACAGGCTGCTAGCAGAAACAGAATATGTGGAAAATAGCAGGAGGTGGCAGTTGCCCTTGTTTTGTCATTTGTTGGCTTGAGGTATCTCCCAGCACAAGCTCAGGGCTTATCCTCAATTATAAGAGGTGGTGTAGAAACAATTTCATCTGCACTGATGGAACCATTCCAGGTCCACCTGTCTGGGGCTCTGAGCAGTCCCAGACTGGTTTCAGCATCAGAAGATGCAACTCTAGCTTCTCACCCTCACCACAGCTGTAAGGATCTCTCACCTTCTCAAGGGTGAGGGCTTGGTGAGTACTGGAGTCTCCCCATAAAGCTGTCTGCATTCCCAAAGGGAAGAGAAAGGGAAGAAAGAAGAGGCTGATGAAGTGGGAAAGAAACTCAGTCAACTGGGATGGAAAGAGGAACCACACCAAGGAACAGAGACACAGAGACACAAACCAAGAGCTACCTCAAGCCCTGATGGCAATGATAGCACGGTTGGCACCACTGATGCTGGGGGCAGGCACTGGGCAAGTCCCAGACTGGACTCAGCAGCAGTTGGGAAACAGATTCAGGAGCTGGATTCTGGAACTGGATTTAGGAACACGGGGATTGGGGATGGAAGGCAGAAAGGACAGAGTCCTGCTGGGACAGTGGCCAGGGAAGAAGAGCCTTAACCCTGGGCATCCCTCAGTTTGCTCCTGAAGATGCCATCCATGGGCTGCAATCCCCTGTTGGGCCGTTGAGGGTCAGCTGTCCTGACCACTCCTCCCTACATGTACCACCTCTGCCTTCCTGCCTCCCAAGGTGGAACACAAGCTGTGACAGTACCCTCAGTCTGTAGAGGAGAGCTAGACTCAGGCAGAGCCTTCCTGCAGCCCAGCCCTTGTCAGGAGCTCTCCCCATTAGCTTATCCTTGCTAGAAGCAGCCCCTGGCTGTGCAGCCCTGCCCTGAAATCTGTAAAATGCCTCTATGAGCATGGATTGAGCTGGGAACTCACAGCACTGACCAGAATTAGTTCTGCTCTAGCTTCAGACCAGAACACTGCTAAAGAGCAAGAAAGTCCAGAAGTACTGAGGGAAAGCAAAACAGTGTTTAAGAAAATTGTGTAAATTCTCCTTTGCTCTCTTGCAGTAACTTTGTTTTACTTTACAGAATAAATAAGATGGGGCCTTTGCTGTAGGGTTGTGAGCCACAGGGGATATTTCACAGTAAATCAACATTTACTTCCTTGAGTTAGAGAGAGAAATTTGTGGCCCTGAAGCGTTTTGAAGGAATGGATGGGAATAAAGAGCACCATGGGGCTGGGAGGATTGTGCAGAAATGTTCTTACTGCAAGCAGGGAGCAATGAGGAGAGTGTTCCACACGGTGATGTGTGTGGTTGAAGATCATTTTGGGGTTGCATTGCTTAGCATAATATAGAAGGAACAGGCTGCCTGAGTGAGGTGGACATCCCTGGAGGTGTTCAAGAAACCTGTGGACATGGCACTTTGGGACACAGTTTGATGACCACAGTGGTGCTAGGTTGATAGTTGAACTTGAGGATCTTAGAGGTCTCTTTCAACCATAATGATTCTGTGATTCCTTCTGGTTCTCAGTGGCTTTGAGGGGAAATTCTATCAACAATTGATTTTGTAAAGAGAGCAGGAAAACTCTCATGAAACTGGGATTTGGAGGAGTTGAGGTTTATGACACAAAATAGCAACAAAAGGTGCCAAGTAAAAGATGCAGCTACATTTTGTAAATATATAAAGTCCCTGTGAGAATGAGATCTGTTGTGGATGATTTTAGATAGTACTTTTCAGGGGGATGGCAAGAGAGAAAAATGATTAATTCTTCTGGACTCCCCAGTACAAGAGACAGGGAACTACTGGAGAGAGTCCAGTGGAGGCTCTGAGGATGCTGAGGGGCCTGGAGCATCTCTGTGAGGGGGAAAGGCTGAGAGCCCTGGGGCTGTTGAACCTGCAGAACAGCTTGAGAGGAGATCTACTCAATGCTTAGTCAGAGCTAAAGGACCTGTGGGGGACAAGAGGATAGGGCCAGATGCTTGTCACTGGTGCTCAGTGACAGGACAAGGAGCAACAGGTGCAAAGTGGAACCCAGGAGGTTCCATCTGAAGAGGAGAGACTTGTTTTGTGTGAGGGTGCTGGAGCCCTGGAGTACAGTGCCCAGAGAGGCTGTGGAGTCGGTTCCGCTTGAGAGATTCCAAACCCAGCTGGATATTCTGATCCTGGACAAGCTCCTGTAGGTGCCTCTGCTTCAGTAGGGTGGTTGGACTGAATGGTCTCCAGAGGTCCCCTCCAGCCCTCACTGTGCTGGGATTCTTTGAAATGACAATATCCCTGTTGAAGCTTTTTCATGTAATTCTTATTTTCCCTGTATTAAGGCTTTGACTGCCTTGTGATTTCAGCTGCATGGTGAACCCTGTCAGCTTTGTTCCCCCTTTCCTCCACCCAAGATTTCATTTCCCCTCTTATCTGCTCTCCCACCAGCAGAACAGGAGCTGGGATGAGACTGGGACAGGGACTGCAGCAAGACTCTGCTGTTGCCTAGAGCTGCTGAGCCATTGCTCTTGTGGCTATGACATCACCAAGTGCCTATGGACTTTGCAATCCACAGGAGGCCCAGCTGATTGTCACTTTAACTTGTCTATTTTAAGACCAAAAAATGGAATTGCTAGGGACAGGAGGTGCTTTGTGTCCCCTTGCTGCAGCAGCACGTGGGTAGAGAGCTTTTTCTGTGAATGTTCCTCTTGTTTCCTGCAGCAGAGCTGCAGGAGATCCCAGCTACATTAACTCACTGCTGCTTCTCATCCTTCCATCACTCAGTTGCCCCTGGGCTGCCTGAGCTATGAGTGCTTATTTTTATTCAACTACAGCTTTAAAAACAGCATATCCAGCTGCTCCCACCCTGCTCACCGTGGCAAAGAGCCACACTGAGATGCTTTGGATGGCTGAGGTTGCTGCTGTCCCAGACCCAGCTTGTTCCCATGGAAGAGGAATTGCCACCAAATACAGTGCTAAAGATCCCTTCAGCAAACAGCTTAAATGATTTGTTCTCACATTAAAATACAAAGCATTGCTGCCTTTCGTCTGGAATCCCAGCATGGTAGGGCTGGAAGGATCCTCTGGAGATCATCCAGTCCAACCCCCTTGCTGATGCAGGGACACTCACAGCAGCTTGCCCAGGATCAGAATGTCCAGCTGGGTTTGGAATCTCTCCAGAGAAGGAGACTCCACAACCTCTCTGGGCAGCCTGCTCCAGGGCTTCAGCACCATCACATCAAATAAATTTCTCTTGGGTTCCAGTTTGTGCCCATTGCTCCTTGTCCTGTCCTTGGGCACCACTGACAAAAGTCTGGCCCTATCCTCTTATCCCCCATAGGTCCTTTAGCTCTTGCTGAGCACTGAGAAGATGCCCTCTCAGACTGCTCTTCTCCAGGTTCAGCAGATACACATCTCTCAGCCTTTCCTCCTCACAGAGATGCTCCAGGCCCCTCAGCATCTTCAGAGCCTCCAATGAACTCTCTCCAGTTTCTTGTCTCTCTTGACCTGGGACGCCCAACACTCCACAGATGCAAAGACTCCTTCTCCAGACCCATCAAAATCTCACCTCCTTTGCTGGGAGCAGCAGACACCTGCAGACAGCTAGTTTTCTGTGCCAGCTTGGACATTGTGACAGCCAACAGCTGTGTTCTGCTGCCTTTTTTCATTGCTGGCTGTGAAGCGTGGCTGCCACTTAGAATCTTCAGTGAGATGCACAGTCTGGAGAAGTTCACTTTGAGGTCAAGTTTCCTGAAATAGCACCAAGCTGTGGAAGGCAGAGGAGGATATAATCCTCCTGCCATGGAGAGGGGAGGCTGCATTTGACCTGCTGTAGCTTCTGCATCAGCCACTGAGCATCAGAGATTTGAATGCCTGCAAAAATGGATGCTGTACCTTCATTGCAAGGGGTTCAGCTTTGTGCTACTCTGCTTTCTAACCAGCCATTTGTCTGCACAGCTTCAAACCAAAGCTGTGGCTGCCCTGGTGCTGAGGAGTAAATAGATGGACACAGAAGGACACATTTGGTACATGGAGCGTGGCAAGCAGGTCTACTCTGCCCTAGTGAGGGCACAGGTGGAATCCTGGGTCCACTGCTGGGCTCCCCAGGTCAAAAGAGACAGGGAACTACTGGAGAGAGTCCAGTGGAGGTTCTGAAGTTACTGAGAAGTATGTGAGGAGGAAAGGCTGAGAGACCTGGGGCTGTTGAGCCTGGAGAAGAGCAGCCACACAGAGTATCTTCTCAGTGCTCAGTAAGAGCTAAAGGACCTGTGTGGAACAAGATATAGGGACAGACTCTTCTCAGTGGTGCCTAGTGAGAGGACAAGGGGCAGTAGGTACAAAGTAGAACCCAAGAGGTCCCATCCGAACACGAGGAGAAAATTCATTGGTGTGAAGATGCTGGAGCCCTGGAGTACAGTGCCCAGAGAGGCTGTAGAGTCTCCTCTGAAGAGATTCCAAACCCAGCTGGACATTGTGATCCTGGGCAGGTTGCTGTGGGTGACTCTGCTTTAGCAGGGGGGTTGGACTGGATGATCTCCAGAAGTCCCTTCATACTCCTACCATGCTGGCATTCTGTGTAAAACCCTCATTTCCCATTCCAAATCTCCTTCCCAGCCTAAGTGGTTGTCAGGAAGGAAATAAACATCTCCTAGAGCAACAGAAAACCTAGAATTCTCCATTTGGGATGGGAGGTGCACTGTTTTGGTCAGGCAGAGTTCATGGAGGAAAGTAGTGGACACATGTTCTGCTTTATCTGCCTCTTGCAAACAACTCCAGGGGCTTCTGCCCTCTCTGGAGGGCTCTCTTCTATTTCAGAGATGGTCTCATATGGTTATATTTTATGCCTTGAAGACTAGGACAATTTTATGTAGAGATGTTGTCCCTCTACACAGAGTTTTGGGCACTTTGGAGATGTGTGGAGCTGTCTCAATGTCTAGCTTGAGATTCCCTGTTTACTTTTTCTCAGTAATTGCATGAGCTTTGACAGCCTCTCCCCCTTCCTCTGTCAGTACTCTCACTTTCCTTCATGCTTCCTTGTCAGTACCCCTCCTGTCATTGCACATCACTTTTCCATGGGAGAGTGGAGGACTCATCATCTCTGGGGTGGATAAGGACTAGGAGTGTTTGCTTTTGTTAGCCAGAAATGTGGGATATTTCTATCAGCTTCTGTTGATGCACTTGAATTCTCATGGATGAGCCAGAGCCACACTCATCTGCTCACAGAGCTGAGTCAAACTTAAATGCTCTTCAAAGCATGATCCTTCCAGGAAAGCTTGGCTGATGTGGGCTCTCCCTCCTACTTGCTAGTCCCAGGCACCTGGCATTGTGTCCTCCTTTGCTAGAAATCCTCACCTCTGGCCAGCCCTTGGGCTGTCTCAGGCTCTGACCTTGCTCTTCACATCAGAAGAAGGAAATGGGAGAAGAATCCATTTTATTCTGAGATGAAGAAACTGACTCTCATATACTGCACAGTTTTGGTCAGCCAGGATGATCTCTAGATCCTTCCAACCTCCATCATGCTGGAATTTTCTGTAAAGTTTCCATTTCTCCTTTAAAACATCATTCCCAGGCTAAGTAGAAGGCAGGGAGGCTATAAACATCACATGGAGCAACAGGAATTTCTGACTCATTCATTCCCTGTTTGGGGTGGGAGGTGCATGGTTTTGGTCAGGGAGGGGTTGTGGAAGAAGGTGGTGGGGTTGCTTAGCCTGGAGATGAGGAGGCTCAGGGGAGACCTTATTGCTGTCTACAACTACCTGAAGGGACATTGTAGCCAGATGGGGGTTGGTCTCTTCTGCCAGGCAACCAGCACCAGAACAAGAGGACACAGTCTCAAGCTGTGCCAGGGGAGGTTTAGACTGGATGTTAAGAAGAAGTTCTTCATAGAGAGAGTGATTGCCCATTGGAATGTGCTGCCCAGGGAGGTGGTGGAGTCCCCATCACTGGAGGTGTTTAGGAAGAGACTTACTGGGGTGCTTGGTGCCATGGTTTAGTTGACTAGATTGAGTTGGATGATAGGTTGGACACAATGATCTCAAAGGTCTCTTCCAACCTGGTTTATTCTATTCAATTCAATTCTATTCTATCAAATGTTCTGCTTCAGGTGCCTCTTGCTAAAAAAAACCACCCCCCTGAACTCTGGTGGAGCAAAAGCTGAATCATAGAATCATAGAATCATAGAATAGAGTCAACAAGGTTAGAAGAGACCTCAAAGATCATCAAGTCCAACCTGTCACCACAGACCTCATGACTACTAAACCATGGCACCAAGTGCCATGTCAAGTCCCCTCTTGAACACTTCCAGGGATGGTGACTCCACCACCTCCTTGGGCAGTACATTGCAATGGCTAACAACTCTCTCTGTGAAGAACTTTCTCCTCACCTCCAGCCTAAACTTCCCCTGGCACAACTTGCCACTGTGTCCTCTTGTTCTGGTGCTGGTTGCCTGGGAGAAGAGACCAACCCCCTCCTGGCTACAAGCACCCTTCAGGTAGTTGTAGACAGCAATAAGGTCTCCCCTGAGCTGCTTTTGTTTCTGGAACTGTCCTCATGCCCTGATTCCAGGGATGTGCTGGATAAGTACAGGTGAAAAGAATGTGACATCTCACAGTCGAATGCAGGCAGAGCAATGCAGGAGGCAGAGCCTTTGAGCTGTTTTGAAACAAGAGTGGTTCTTGTGTAGATGTCACCACAGCCAGGGAAGAATTTCATGCGTGAGAGGCATGAATCAAGAGCCCTGCTCTTAGTCACCACAAAAAAAACAATCTCACTGAGGTGAACTCCAAAGCAAAGGTGGCACAGAGATGGGCTTGAAGATCTCCAGTACATTGGTGGCAAATAAAGGAAGGGATTTTGGAAGAAAAATAGACCGTTACCAGCTGATTTGTTCCTGTGGTAATGGTGATCCTTTTATCAAGTGATAGGACAAGACCTCGAATTGCATCAAGGAAGTTTTAGATTGGGTATTAGGAAAAGTTTCTTCACCAAAAGGATCATAAAAAGTAGTCAGGCATTGGAACAGGCTGCCCAGGGAAGTGGTAGAGTCACAATCCCTGGGGCTGTTCAGAAAACATGTAGGCATGACATTTTGGGACATAGTCTAATGGTCATGGAGGTGTTTGGTTAGTGGTTGGGCTTGATCTTGAAGGTCGTTTCCAGACAGAATGATTCTATGGTTCTGCTTCAGAAAATAACTCAGAAAAGATGAACTTTTGCAATGTGAGTGAAGTGAAGCATTCATTCCTGGTGCAAACTCTGCTTTGAAATGGTTTGAAGGAACTGGTGGTAGGCCAAGAGGATATGGCCTCAGGTTTCTCCAGGGAAGGTTTAGATTGGCTATTAGGAACAATTTCTTTCTTACAAGAGCGGTCAGTCACTGGAACAGGCTGCCCAGGGTGGTGTCACCATCCCTGGAGGTGTTCAAGGAATGTGTGGCTCTTTGGGACATGGTTTAATGGCCATGGTGGATGAAGCTTTTGTTTCTGGAACTGTCCCTATGCCCTGATTCCAGTGTCTCACCACCCTCATAGTAAAGAACTTTTTCCTGATGTCTGATCTAAATCTACCCTGCTCTAGTTTCAACCCATTGCCCCTTGTCCTATCACCACATAGCCGTATAGAAGTCCCTCTCCAGCTTTCTCCTGGCCTGCTTCATGTCATGGAAAGCCACCAGAAGGTCTTCCTGGAGCCTTCTCGTCTCCAGGCTGACTAGCCCCAACTCTCATCCTGCCTCCTTAGGAGAGGTGCTCCAGCCCTCTGATCATCTTTGTGGCCTCCTCTCGACCTCCTCCAACAGATCCATGTCCTTCTTCTGTTGAAAAGGGTCCAGAACAGAGGACAGATCTGAGTCTGGGTATGCTGAAGCATTGCCAAAGTTCCATTTGTTCTCTAATGACAGAGAAGACTGCCAGTCTTGGCTCTGCTGCAGGCTCCATTCTCTGTAATTAAAAATCAATTAGTATGTTTAGCAATTAGCTAATTAACTTACTAATGCTATCATGTTAGATTCATATCCAAACATGCCTCTCAATTGCATGTGTTAGTGATCCTGCAGGTGGGGCATTCGTTGCTCATGGACGTTTGTATTCATTGGAGTGCATCAATTTTGCACGTGCCTAAGATGCTGCTCTTGGGGATCTTAGAGTAAACAACCAGGAGCATGAACACTTTCCCAGGAACACAATGCTGTCAGTACTGTAAGTGTAGTAACAGCGTAGCGATTGTACTTGCCCAAGGAACAGGCTAGAAGCAGCCCCTGGCTGTGCAAACCTGCTGTGACCTTCAGGAAGTGCCTCACTGAGAGGAGGCTGAGCTGGGAAGTCACAGCACTGGCCAGACCAGTTCTGCTCCAGCTCAAACCAGGACACCATGCAGTGTGGTGCCTCGCAGCTGCTCTCTGCAGAGAGCTGATGTTTCATTTCACAGCAGAAGGTTCACTTAAAAAAGAAGGCAGAGAATTTAACCAAGGCTGAGTGTCAGGTCGCTGGCACAGCTCAACCTCATCTGTTCTTCTCAAGTATTTGTTCTTCATTCAATACTTGACTTTTTTTAGTGTAGGATTAAAGCTCTGGATGCTTCAGGAGAAGATTGTTTCTTTTCCATTTCCCATCTCCAGTAAGCCTTTTATCCACAGCCTCTGTTTATTTTAAAAGTACCATGTAGAAGTAATGTGGAGAAATGAAAAGGAAGGAGTTGATTCTAAGAAGAATTAATGTTCTGCTGATATGTCTATGAAGGTGCTAAGTGATGCTGGGACCTTGTCTGGGCTGTGAGCCCAAACACTGAACAGACTGACCCATAACCTGATGATTGCATGCTGCTACTTCTTCCCTGGACTATTAGTGACAAGAGGTCTCTTGTTCAACCTCTTCATCAGTGACCTGGATGAAGTGACACAGTGGACTCTCAGCCACTTTGCCGATGACACAAACCTAATCAGGCTGTGCTGCCACTGAGACCTGGCCAGGCTGGAGAGTTGGGTGAGAGGAACCTCATGAAGTTCAACAAGGGCAAGTGTAGGGCCCTGCACCTGGGAAGGAATAACCCCCTGCACCAGTACAGGTGAGGGGTGACCCTCTGGAAAGCAGCTCCACAGAGAAGGACCTGGGAGTGCTAGAGGACAGCAAGCTCCCCATGAGCCAGAAATGTGCCCTCATGGCCAAGAAGGCCAATGGTGTCCTGAGGTGTATGAAGAAGAGTGTGGTCAGCAGGTCAAGAGAGGTTCTTCTCCCACTCTACTTTGCCCTAGTCAGGCCAGAACTGGAGTCCTGGGTCCAGTGCTGGGCTCCCCAGTTCAAGAGACACAGGGAACACCTGGAGAGAGTCCACTGGAGGTTACAAGGATGCTGAGAGACCTAGGGCTGGTGAGCTTGGAGAAGAGCAGCCTGAGAGGGGATCTTCTCAATGCTCAGCAAGAGCTAAAGGACCTGTGCAGGGCAAGAGGGTGGGGCCAGACTCTTGTAACTGGCACCCAGGACAGCGAAAGGGGCACTGGGTACAAACTGGAATGTGGGGTGTTCCATATGAACATGATGAGAAACCTGATTGGTGTGAGGTTTCTGGAGCCCTGGAGGAGGCTGCCTGTAGAGGCTGTGGAGTCTCCTTCTCTGGAGAGATTCCAAAGCCACCTGACCACTGTGATCCTGGGCAAGCTGCTGTGGGTGCCCCTGCATTAGCAGTGGAGTTGGACTGGATGATCTCCAGAGGTCCACTCCAACCCCCACCATGCTAGGATTCTATAAAGCTTAAAATTTTGCAGAAATTTCCTTTATTGGGGGTGGGGAGATGCTGAATGGCTGCTCAGCTGTCCAGGATGAGGTGTGACATCTGAGGTTCAAATGTGCAACTTGGATAAGAAAATGGGAGCTTCCAGTTGTGATTCCAAGCACCAAGATGAACTGGATGAGATCTTAGAGGTAAAAGACAACTTATGAGCATGACCATGAAATACAAAGGTCACACACTGTAGGAAGCCTGTGGAAGGATGTCAGTGCAGGAAATGGAAGAAAAGCCAACCTATTTCTCAAAGATGAAGGGAAAAAACCCACCAGTGGACTTCAATAGGGCGAAGTCTGATAAATTCAGAACTGGTATGTAAGCTCCTTTGGAACACAACACCAGATGAAAAAAAGGAGGTTTGAAGGGTGGCAAGTCTTTTAAAATGCTATTTAGGGGCACAGCTACAAACTCTGATAGTGCAGGGGAGTAATAAGGGTGGTGAGACTCCATGGTGGCTAAATCATGCGCTGTTTTATTGACTCTAAGCAAAAGGAAACTGGAAAAAGCAGAGAGTGGCTCAGCTGTCTGAAAAACATCGTTGGAGAGGACTACAGGCATAGGGGAGGAAGCAAAAAGACAAAAGCATGAAGCAAAGGTCAAGTAGAAAGGCACTGAGAAGTGCAGCTGCATTAGCTGTAAGAGGCTCAGGAAAATTCTGGTTCATGAGAGCATGAATGCAGAGGTGGGTACAAGGTCCTGCACCTGGGGCAGGGCAACCTGTGGTATCAATTCAGACTGGGGGATGAAGGGCTGGAGAGCAGTCCTGAGGAGAAGGACTTGGGGGTGTTTGTGGGTGAAAAGCTGGAGATGAGCTGGCACTGTGTGCTCACAGCCCAGAGCCAGCCATGTCCTGGGCTGATCCCCGGCAGCGAGGGCAGGGAGGGCAGGGAGGGGAGTCTGCCCCTCTGCTCCGCTCTGCTGAGACCCCACCTGCAGTGCTGGGGCCACCTCTGGAGTATCACAGTATCACAGTATTGCCAAGGTTGGAAGAGACCTCGAGGATCATCGAGTCCAACCTGTCACCACAGACCTCATGACTAGACCATGGCACCAAGTGCCACATCCAATCCCCTCTTGAACACCTCCAGGGATGGTGACTGCACCACCTCCCTGGGCAGCACATTCCAATGACTAATGACTCTCTTGGTGAAGAACTTTCTCCTCACTTCCAGCCTAAACTTCCCCTGGCACAGCTTGAGACTCTGTCCCCTTGTTCTGGTGCTGGTTGCCTGGGAGAAGAGACCAACCCCTTCCTGTCTACAACCACCTTTCAGGTAGTTGTAGGGGGCAATGAGGTCACCCCTGAGCCTCCTCTTCTCCAGTCCTCAGCACAGCAGAGACATGAACCTGTGGAGCAGAGCCAGAGGAAGCCACAGCAATAATGGGAGGGCTGGAAGCCTTCTCCTGTGGGTCCAGGCTGAGAGAGTTGGGGTTGTTGAACCTGGAGAAGAGAAGGCTCCATGGAGACCTTCTGGTGGCTGTTCAGTACTTAAAAAGGACAGTCAGGAAGCTAGGGACAGACGTTGTGACAAGACAAGGAGTGATCATTTGAAGTAAAAGAGGACGATTCATACAGGAGAGAAGGCAGAAATGCTTGACCCTGAGGATGATGAGAGCTTCTCTGAGGTTGCCCAGAGAGGTGGTAGATGCCTCATCTCTGGAACCATTCCAGATCAGGTTGTCTGGGGCTCTGAGCAACCTGCTCTAGTTGCAGATGTCCCTGCTGACTGCAGAGACCTGGGGCTGTTTAGCCTCAGAGGGCATCTTATCAACGCTCAGTAAGAGCTAAAAAGTGGCAGACAAGAGGATGGAGCCAGATTCTTGTCTGTGATGCCCAGTGACAGGACAAGGGGGAGCAGGTGCAAACTGGAACCCAGGAGGTTTCATCTGACACTAAGGAGGGTGAAGGTGCTGGAGCCCTGGAGCAGGCTGCCCGGAGAGGTTGTGGAGTCTCCCTATTAGCATAGAATTGTTTCAATTCTGGCAAAGAGCAGTGGGAATTCCAGTGAGTTTACAGACTCTAAAGCATTTCCCCCCTTCTCCACATTATTAAGATCCCTTCAGAAAGAATCAGAATCCTATGTACATGTAAGACACATATAAATACCTGTTCGTGAACGGTGCCGCATCCAGCTGGAGGCCAGTCACCAGTGGTGTCCCCCAGGGATCAGTGCTGGGCCCTGTCCTCTTCAACATATTTGTTGATGATCTGGATGAAGGGGTAGAGTCAGTCATCAGCAAGTTTGCAGATGACACAAAGTTAGGGGCAGATGTTAGTCAATTAGAGGGTAGAAAGGCTCTGCAGAGGGACCTCGACCGGCTGGACAGATGGGCAGAGTCCAATGGGATGGCTTTCAACAAGTCCAAGTGCCGAGTGCTGCACTTTGGCTACGGCAATCCCATGCAGAGCTATAGGCTGGGGTCGGAGTGGCTGGAGAGCTCCCAAACAGAGAGGGACCTGGGTGTGCTGATCGACAGCCACCTGAATATGAGCCAGCAGTGTGCCCAGGTGGCCAGGAGGGCCAATAGCATTCTGGCCTGCATTAGGAATAGTGTGGCCAGCAGGAGCAGGGAGGTCATAGTGCCCCTGTACTCTGCTCTGGTTAGGCCGCACCTTGAGTACTGTGTCCAGTTCTGGGCCCCTCAGTTTAAGAAGGACATTGAAACACTTGAGCGTGTCCAGAGAAGGGCAACAAGGCTGGGGAGAGGCCTTGAACACAAGCCCTATGAGGAGAGGCTGAGGGAGCTGGGATTGTTTAGCCTGGAGAAGAGGAGGCTCAGGGGTGACCTCATTGCCCTCTACAACTACCTGAAAGGTGGTTGTAGCCAGGAGGGGGTTGGCCTCTTCTCCCAGGCAACCAGCACCAGAACAAGAGGACACAGTCTCAAGCTGCACCAGGGGAGGTTCAGACTCGAGGTGAGGAGGAAGTTCTTCACTGAGCGAGTCATTCGGCATTGGAACGGGTTGCCCAGGGAGGTGGTTGAGTCATCGACCCTGGAGGTGTTCAAGGGGAGATTGGACGTGGCACTTGGTGCCATGGTCTAGTCATGGGGGCTGTGTTGATAGGTTGGACTCGATGATCCTCGAGGTCATTTCCAACCTAAGTGATACTGTGATACTGTGATACTGTGATACTGTTCATGGAGGTACCTGGACATTGCAGTCCTTGGCAACCTGCTGTGGGTGACCCTGATTCAGCAGGGGCACTGGGCTGGATGACCTTCATAGTTCCATTGCAACCCCCACCAGCCTGGGATTGTGTGATTCACAGACTCACAGATTGCATCAGGTTGGAAGGGACCGTCAAGGGTCATCTTGTCCAACCCCCCTGCAGTCGGCAGGGACACCTCCAATTAGATAAGATAGCTCAGGCTCACATCCATTCAGATCTTGAAGGTCTCAAGGGATGAGGCCTCAACCACATCTCTGGACAGCCTGTTCCAGTATTTCATCATAAAGAACTTCCTCCTGGTGTCCAACCTAAATCTACCCTGCTCCAGTTTAAAGCAGCTGCCCCTCACCCTGTCTCCGCAAGCCCTTCTAAACAGTCCCTCCCCAGCCTTCCTGTAGGTCCCCTTCAGATATTGAACTGCTTCTATAATGTGTCCCCAGAGCCTTCTCTTCTGCAGGCTGATATCACTGGTGACATCACAGAACAATTCATCATGTAGCCTCTTTTATCCTGCATCACACAAACAGATCTAGCACCTTGCAGTTGTGCCAGTTACATGCCCAAGATATTTTATGCTCTGTAAATCCTCCTTTTTCTGACCCGGGCACAGAAATAAGATGCTGAGGGAGTAAACACCTCGTAACCAGGCATTGCCTCACTTCTCATTTGTTCTGGTGTGAAGGTTTCTGATTTCACAGCAGCATTGCAGTGAGCTGTGCTTTCACAAATAGGAAATGAAATCAGATGGGGATGTAAAACTACAGAGGAGAACAGGCAGCCCTAATGGTTCTTTATCGCTTATTTCATCTGCTGTTGCATTTTGCCATCATCTGGTGCTTAGCGAAGTGGATGATTTATTCATAGAAGACACTGTCACAGCCAAAAGGGTTGTACAATAAACCACTGACAAGACCTATGCCAAAAGCCATTAGGGGGAAGAGAACAATCATCTAGACACAAAGTATTTACAGAGTGAGTTGGGTTTTAATTTAAAATCCTTTACCAAGGCTTGATGATAATTACATCACATTCTCAATCAGCCAAGGCTGACAGACAGCTGGGGTTTGCCCCACCAGTACTGAAATAAAACAACAACCAAAAAATCTGTAATAATTGAAATCTACCCTGAAGAAGTCGCAACGAATTAGTGTCATTGTGAGGTCGTTGAAGCACTCATCTGTGCTGCTGAGAGACAGATTCTCCTCGTGCAGTATTAGTGCCAGGCTGGCAGAGGAGTTGGCATGACAGGAATGGGCACCCAGATGATCAGGTTCAGTCAGCATGGGGTCATGAAGGGCAGGTCCTGCTTGATGAACCTGAGCTCCTCCTTCATCGAAGTGACCTGATTAATGGGTGAGGGAAAGGCTGTGATGTTGTTTACCTGGACTTTACTAAAGCAAATAGAAGTAGAATAGAACAGAACAGAACAGAATAGAATAGAATAGACCAGACCAGACCAGACCAGGTTGGGAGAGACCTTTAAGATCATCGCATCCAACCTATCATCCAACACCACCTAATCAACTAAACCATGGCACCAAGCACCCTGTCAAGTCTCCTCCTGAACACCTCCACTGACGGTGACTCCACCACCTCCCTGGGCAGCCCATTCCAATGGCCAATCACTCTCTCTGTGTAGAATTTCTTCCTAACCTCCAGCCTAAACCACCCCTTTGACACAATTTCCCACAGCATCCTCCTGGAGAAATTGGCTCTTCATGGTTTGGATGGGTAGGTGCTTCACTGGGATGGAAAAAGCGGCTGATGGCTGGCCCCAAAAGTGGTGAGTAATGGAGTGAACTCCAGTTGGTATCCAGTCACAAGTGGTGTTCCCCAGGGCTCAGTGCTGGGACCAGTTCTCTTTAATGTCTTTATTAATGATCTGTGTAAGGTGATTGAGGCATCCTCAGGACATTTTGTAGATGACATTAACGTGGGTGAGAGTGTTGATGTACTGGAGGGTCAGGAGGCTCTGCAGAGGGACCTGGACAGGCTTAATCAATGGGCTGATGCCAATGGGAAGCGGTTCAACAAGGCCAAGTGCTGGATCCTGCATTTGGGTCACAACAACCACATGAATGCTCCAGGCTTGGGTCAGAGTGGCTGAAAAGTTGCCCTGACATAAAAGGACCTGGGGATGCTGGTTGGCAGAATGGCTGGAGATGAGCCAGTGTGTGCCCAGGTGGCCAAGAAGGCCACCAGCATCCTCGCCTGCATCAGAAATAGTGTGGCCAGCAGGACCAGAGCAGTAATTATACCCTGTATGCTGCACACTGGTGAGGCCACACATTGAGTACTGGGTTCAGATTTGGCGACCTCATTCCAAGGACATTGAGGGGCTGGAGCAGGTCCAGAGAAGGGCCACAAAGCTGATGAAGGGTCTGGAGAACAGGTCTGGTGAGCAGCATCTGAGGGAACTGGGGGTGTTTAGTCTGGACAAAAGAAGGCTAAGGGGAGACCTCATTGCTCTCTACAACTCTCTGAGAGGAGTTTGGAGCCAGGTGAGGATTGGTCTCTTCTCCCTAAGTATCAGGTGACATCAACCACTAGGGTATTTCAAAGCAATTAGAAGGGACAGAGTCCTGGGACACTGGCCAGGGAAGAAGAGGCTTGACCTTGGGGATCCCTCAGCTTGATCCTGAAGATGCCGTCTATGGGATGCAATTTCTTGCTGCACAGTTGAGGGTCATCTGTTCCAGCTACTCCTCCCTGCAGCTGTCACCTCTGCCTTCCTGTGCCCCCAGGGTGGGGCACAAGCTGAGGCAGTGTCCTTGGTCTGTAGAGGAGTAAATCTCAGGCAGAGCCTTTCTGCAGCCCAGCCTTTGGCAGGAGTTCTCCCCACCAGCTTCTCCCCACTAGAAGCAGCCCCTGGCTGTGCAGACCTGACATGAATATCAGAAAGTGCCTCAGACTGAGCTGGGAACTCACAGCACTGACCAGAATCGGTTCTGTTCCAGCTCACAGCAGTTCCTGCTCCTCTGACTCTGGGGTGATGCAGTGCAGCAGCAGGTTCTGGCCAAGCAGGTATTTGCAGTTGCAGGTTTTTGACGACTGAGAGCAGCAGATCCATTGCTCAGTGTCTGCTCTCAGGAGCCCCACAGAAGAACGTGAAACAGGGGCTCTCACTGATGTTTGCATTCTCTAGGACTGTGTTCTTCTTCCCTTTCCCTGTGATCTCAGATGTTGCAGAGCTGTGAGGAATTGTTAAGGACTTGGTAAGAGCAGGTTCTGGTTTCTTTGTGATGTAGAATGAAAGCAGGAAGAGGAAAAAATCAGATTGTCAGTTCAAACCCTTTAATTAACAGTCAGCTAATGAAATCAATCCTCTTTGCAAGTAAAATATATCTGGAGGTCTACCTCTGAAGGGGTTGGATGTTGTGGTCATGGTCCCTTCTTGGAAGGTCTAAGGTTAGTTCTGTTGTAAATTGTAATGTCCTTCTCCAAAGAGTTGAAATAGCTTTTATTCTTCCCAGCAGCTCTGCAGGGGAGCTCGTGTCCTTCAGCAGGGTTTGGAGCATATGCAGCAACTTTGGTCATACCTCCTGTGCATCTGATGTCCTCTGTGTCCAGGGGCCTGGCCAGGCTGAGGCCAGTGGGATGAGTTTCAAAAGGCCAAGTGCTGGGTCCTGCACTTGGGTCACAGCAACCACATGAATGCTCCAGGCTTGGGACAGAGCGGCTGGCAACTGACCATCAGAAAAGGTTCTGATGGTGCTGGTTGACAGCAGCTGAGTATGAGCCAGTGTGTGCCCAGGTGGCTGAGAAGGCTGCCAGCATCCTAGCCTGTGTCAGAAATAGCATGGCCAGCAGGACCAGGGCAGGGATTGTGTCCCTGTAATCAGCACCGCTGAGGCCACACCTTGAGTATTGGGTTCAGTTTTGAGCTCCTCTTTCCAAAAAGGTCATTGAGGTGCTGGAGCAGGTCCACAGAAGGGTAACCAACCTGGTGAAGGGTCTGGAGAACAGGTCTGGTGAGGAGCAGCTGAGGGACTTGAGATTTTTGAGCCTGGAGAAAATGAAGCTGCAAGGAGACCTTCTGGCTCTCTACAACTCCCTGGTAGGAAGTTGGAGTGAGGTGGAGGTTGGCCTCCTCTCCCAAGAAACAAGTGATAGGTCGAGAGGAAATGGTCTTAAGTTGTCCCAGGAGAGGTTTAGGTTGGACATGAGGGAAAATTTCTTCCCTAAATGGTTTGTCAAGTGCTGGCTCAGGGCAGTAGTGGAATCTCCATCCCTGAAAGGGTTTCAAAGTGATGGAGAGGAGATGTGGTGCTGAGGCATATGGTTTAGTGCTGACCTGGCAGTGCTTGGTCAGTTATTGGACTTGATGATCTTAAAGGTCTTTTCCAGTCTAAACAATTCTGTGGGGTCTTCCAGCCAAAAGCATGGAATGTTCCCACTTCTCTAGAAAACCTCCTTCCACCTCCTTTCTGAGGCTGGAGGGCCATCCCACTCTTGTTGGCTTCATCCTTCCTCCTTCCCTCTTCCCTGTCCCTGTCCCTGTCCTGTGTCACAAATGTGATTAAAAGCTGAACAAATGTCCTCCTCCACCCCCCAAGGGTTGAGAGGTGGAAAAATGTAAAGAAAGAGAAAAAGTTGTGCTGGTTTGAGCCTTAACTGGAGTTTAAGAGCTCAGATGACAGCAAACCAAAAATTCCTCCTGCCCACGCCCCCACCCCCAGCCCAACCTTTCCCTGATAAGGAAAAAGGAGAGGAAAAAACCAGGGATAGGGAAAAGGGATAGAGGTAATTGGAAGGTTTGGAAGTAGAAGTAGTAAATTTTTTAACTACATATATAGCAATACCAGGGTGGGGGGGTTTACAAGGGTGAGTGATAAGGCTAAATAGGAAAATATACAAAACCAAGCCTGGATGGCCTTGTATTTCCTTGGATGTAAGTAGATTCAGTGCTTTAGAGAACGTTGGAGCAACTTGGAGAGAATGCCAGGCCTGACCATATGGAAGAATCAGGATACCAGCTGCAGCTGTTGTCCTTTCAAGCAGGCAAGGCAGGAGAAAAGAGAGCAATAGCAGCAGTGTCCTCTGTTTTATGGGCTTGCTAGACAGGAAGGGAGAGTAGGATAGACCACCTTTGACCTGAGAGACCCATCCTCCTGGGCTCTCTGTTCACCTGGATCAGGTTTCTTTTATCCCCTGATGGGGGGGAGGAAGGCTCTCACAGCCCTCCACCCAGGATGGGTGCAACCCAAGCCAAAAGCAAATTGTTATTTTCTGACAATAACTGTTGCTGCCCAGAGCTGGCAGATTGATAGGGGTGGGTTTAGTGGACCTGAAGATGCTGTCACAGCATCTTGTATCTTGTCTGTCTTAAGCTGCTGGCTGTGGGATGGCATTAGGCTGAAGCTCCAGCCTGTCACCCTGGCTGGTGCACCCCAGAGGCCAGGCAAGCCCCAGTCTTTCCCTCACGCTTGTTTCTAAAGCTTTAAATAAATCACAAAATGGTTTGGGTTGCAAAGGACCTTAAAGATCATCTAGTTCCAGCCCCCCTGCCATGGGTGGGGACACCTCCCACTAGACCAGGTTGCTCAAGGTCCCATCCAACCGGGTCTTGAACACCTCCAGGGAGGAGGCATCCACAACTTCCTTGGGCAACCTGTTCAGTGACTCGTCACCCTCACTGCAAAGAATGTCTTCCCAATCTGCAGTCTAAATTTCCCCTCTTCCAGCTCAAAGGCGTTGCCCTTTGTCCTATCACTACAAGCCCTTGTAAAAAGTCCCTCCACAGCTCTCTTGTAGGCCCCCTTCAAGTACTGGAAGGCTGCTCTGAGGTCTCCCCAGAGCCTTTTGTTCTCTCTGCTGAACAACCCCAAACCCTCAGCCTGTCCCCACAGAGTTGGTGCTCCAGCTCTCTGATCATCTTTGTGGCCTCCTCTGGACTCTCTCCAACAGTTCCATGTCTGTCTTGTGCTAGGAGCTCCAGAACTGGTTTCAGTACTCCTGGTGGGATCTCATAAGAGCAGAGTAGGGGGGAGAATCACCTCCCTAATCCTGCTAGTCACTCTTCCCTGTCTCTACTGATTTCCACATTGATTCATAGAATGGTTTGTGCTTTAAGGGACCTTGAAGATCATCTAGTTTCAACCCCCTGGTATTAGCAGTGACACCCTCCACCAGAGCAGATTGCTCAAAGCCTCATCCAACATGGCCTAATGATTTCCACATTGGTTCTGCTGTAGCATTCCCCAACTCCTTCCCAAATTATGTTCAACAACCTACTGCTTTTCATCTGTGAGCATCACACTCGTTAAAGGGCTTGGATGGAAAGAGTTTTCTCCAGCCACTCTTTTCAACAAGCATCAGATGCTGATAGCTTAAAAAAGCCCTACTTGGAATGTGGCATTACCGTTTGATCTTCATTGAAGCCAAAGAGTTGTCTGACTTCTGCAGACAACGTGGAGAATAATAAAGCTTTTGTTTGTTCTTCCCACAAGGAAAGAAAAAAAAAGAAAAAGAGGGAAGCTTGGTTTCTGCTGATGTAAAGTGAATCCTAATGAAGGTGCATGTTAGAGGAGAGGCTGCAGCCAAGCTTTCCACTTGCAACAATTTCCCAGCTCTGAAGAGAGAAGAAGGTGAGGGAAGGAATCTGAGCATCTTGCCAGATATTGGTTCCATGGCTTTCAGGGTTTTTTTCTGTGTGTGTCTGTTTTCAGAATTTCATTTGGAAAGGAAAAATATAGCAGGTTTTGAGGTAATGCTATCATGAAATGATTGATGGTGAAAGGTCTGGAGAACAGGTCGGGTGAGGAGCAGTTGAGGTAATGGGGATTGTTCAGCCTTGAGAAAAGGAGGCTGAGGGCAGACCTCATTGCTCTCTACAACTCCCTGAAAGGAGGTTGGGGTGAGGTAGGGGTTGTTCTCTTCTCCCTAGTGTCAGGTGAAAGAATGAGAGGAAATGGCCTGAACTTGTGGCAGGGGAGGTTTAGGTTGGGTATTAGGAACAATTTCTTTCCTGCAAGAGTGGTCAGGCATTGGAGTAGGCTGCCTGGGGAGGTGGTGGAGTCACCATCCCTGGAGGTGTTGAAGAAACCTGTGGACATGGCACTTCAGGACGTGGTTTGATAGCCATGGTGGAGTTGGGTCGATTGTTGGCCTTGAGGATCTTAGAGTCCTTTTCCAAATGAAACAATTCTATGAGTGTGTTGTTCTATGAAAATGTGTTACTGGATCAAAACCATCAAATCATAGGATCATTTAGGCTGGAAAAGACCTTTATGATCATAGAATCCAACCCTTAACAATTCCAAGTCACCACTAAACCATGTCCCTAAAATGAAGATATTCAGGTAAAGAAATAATGCCTTCTCACAGTAAATGGAGGTGATGGAGAATAAGAGGGTTTTCCTACAGTTTGGTCAGCAGAAGCTCTTGTCACTGTGGTGTTTCTATACTGAAATATAAACCAGTAAAAGTGGATGCAAAAAAATTTACTAAAACAGCACAAATACACTACAAAGGCAGAGTAGAATCTTAGAACCACAGAACTGTTTTGAGTGGAGAGACATTCAAAGTCATCCAGTCCAACCATTAATCCATCACTGCCAGGTCACCACTAAACCATATCCCTCAGTACCACATCGACACAGCTTTGAAATTCCTCCCCCACCACCTCCCTGGGCAGCCTTGACAACCCTTTTGAGGAGGAAATGGTTCCTTGTGTCTAGCCTAAATCTCCCCTGCTGCAACTTGAAGCTGTTTACTCTCATCCTAGTGCTTGTTGGGAGAAGAGACCAACCCCCACCTGGCTCCAACCTCCTTTCAGGTTGTTGCAGAGAGCCAGAAGGTCTTCCTTTGGCCTCCGTTTCTCCAGACTGAACAACCACAGGTCCCTCAGCTGCTCCTCACCAGACCTGCTCTCCAGACCATTCACCAGCTTTGTTATCCTTCTCTGGACATGGCCCAGCATGGCCCATGTCCTTCTTGGAATGAACCCAAGACAGAAGGTGTGGGCTCACCAGTGCTGAGTACACGTGGACAGTAACTTCCCTGGTCCTGCTACCCACATTATTTCTTATCTTCTAAAAATTAAGATTTTTGTTTCTTCTCTCACTGAAATTTCAGCTTGAGAGTCCTATTGCTGCATGCCAACAACAACTTACTGTGCTTCCTTTCAGGAGGAAAGGCTCATCGCCCTGTACATTACCCATGAATGATCCTGAAGAGCAGCACATCTTGTCCTACACCTTCAAAGCAGTGAGGTGGAACTTCTGGTTGCAACCAGTGGTTGGTTGCTGAGGAATAAGGAGCATCAGGTAAGTTTTAAGAACAACCCTAATTTTCATGAAGGTTTTTGATGCTATTTTGATATTTTTGATCCTATTTTTGAGATTTTTTTTTGATTCTTGATCTACATCCTCCCTGTTGTGATTATACTGGAAATGTTTGGTGTTTAATTACTTCCTTGCTCTAATAAAATTAGCCATCAAATGGGGAGTGGGAAGGGTTTTGGCAGGAGGAAAGGAAGGAGAAAGCAAGTTAGTACCTACTTAGAAAGTAATGATACAAGCAATTACCACTCTGGTGGAAATGATCTGAGCTGGCAAAGTGACTTCTGAGGCATCCTCAGCAAATGTGTCTTTCAAAGATGGGACCTTCTCCAAAAAGCATTGTAACCAAATATTTTTTTATGGGGAGGGTTTTATCTCATTGGACTGGGAGGAAAACCACAAAAAGCCTGCTGCTTCCCAGCAGAAAGATTTTAAGTGTTAAAATAATGCTGAGCCAATTTGCTGGAAATTTCAATTATTTTTCCTTTGCAGATGATAAAATCAGCCAAGGGTCCTGTTTTAATGCCTCTAAAAGTCAATGAGAGATTTTGCACTAAGTCTCCCAGGGACTGGATCAGTTTGGTTCTTTCCTGCAAAGCCTCTAAGATTTGCTATTTCTGAGCAATGTGAAAGTCAGATTTAGATGCTGGTGAGTGGTAACTGTTGAGCTACAGGAGCCCAGTGTTACTGTTCCACAAGCATTTGGGGGAAGAAATAAGATATGGAATGAACTAGATGGAGGGGACCATCATGAAGTTCAGCAAGGGAGGTGTTGGGTCCTGCATCTGAGGAGGAATAACCCCCTGAACTGGTACAGAAGAGGAGGTGTCGTGTTGGAATGCAGATGATGTGGCAGTGCTGATGGACAAGAAATTCCACAGGAGTCAGCAATGTGTCCTCATGGCCAAGAAGGCCAGTAGTCTCCTCCTGGGGTGTATGAAGAAGAATGTGGCCAGCAGGTTGAGGAAGGTTCTGCTCCCTCACTGCCCTGGTGAAGCCACTTTCCCATCAGGGATTTGTCTGCACAGCTTCAAACTAAAGCTGTGGCTGCCCTGCTGCTGATGAGTAAATAGATGGACACAGAGGGTCACATTTGGTGCATGGAGTGTGGCCAACAGTTCAGGGAAGGTTCTTTTCCCACTCTACTCTGCCCTAGTGAGACCACAGCTGGAGTTCTGGGTCCACTGCTGGGCTCGCCAGGTCAAGAGACACAGGGAACTACTGGAGAGAGTTCAGTGGAGTCTTTGAAGATGCTGAGAGGCCTGGAGCATCTCTGTGAGGAAGAAAGGCTGAGAGACCTGGGGCTGGTGAGCCTGGAGAAATGCAGCTGAGAAGGTATCTTCTCAATTCTCAGCAAGAGCTGAAAGGCCTCCTGGGGGCAAGAGGCTGGGGCCAGACTCTTCTCAGTGATGCTCAGAGAGACTTGATCCTGTGAAAAGCGACCTGCATAAATGAAAGAAAAATGGAAAGGGGATTCATCCCCTATTTGTAAATTGTGGTGATGTGAAACATTGAAAAGCTGGATGTTTTGAGTCAGGCAGTGAAACAGGGTGCCCAAGGAGGTGGTGGAGTCACCATCCCTGGAGACAGTGAAAAAAAAATGTGTGGACATGGCACCTGGGGACATGGTTTAAAGGCCATGGTAGTGTTGGGTTGATGGTTGGACTCAATGATCTTAGAGGTCTTTTTCAACCCAAACAGCTCTATGATTCTACAACAAACACTGACTGCTAGCTAAGGAAAATGCAAAACCCACATCAATGTTACATCAGATATCTGGCATTCTTTTCATAAATGTTTGAGTTAAAAGTGTCTCTTGATACCATGCCCTCCTGGTGGGACCAGTCGCTTCCATTGTTTGATTTCCATCTCAAAAGAATCTCTACATCAAAGGTCAAAATCTTCAATCATTAACCAGAGTAATGAATAAATAACTCTTAGGATCCCTTATTTCACACAAATTTGAACATAATTTTAATTGAATTCCTCTCATGTCCACCAACTTGATCAACTTTTTTTTTTTCCTTGCAAGCTCTCCCTTCTAGAAATTTAATTGCACTTTTATTGTTGTGTTTTGAGTTAATTACCAAGCCAACCAGGTTTATCTCTCATATATTAAATCCTGCAAGTGCTCTTTTTAACGATCAATTGATACTTAATTACAACTGAGAAGCTGCCCTATTAAATCTAAATTAAATGCTCATTCAAGACTATTAAAGTGCTACCAGAACAGCAGAGAGCAAATGCAATACAATGCAGCAGAAATCACTATCCTGTTGGTTTTCAAGTCCTGCTTTGTAAACCTGAGGAGAGAAGGTGACCTCACATGCCCTTTTGTTCAGTCCCTTGGTTGGCCAGTTCTTTAACAAAATCATTGAATCATAGAATCATCCAGTCCAACCCAACACCTACATGATCACTAGACCATGTCCTGGAGTGCCACATCTACTTGGTTTTTGAACACCTCGATAGTAGGCTGAACGTGAGCCAGCAGTGTAGCCAGCAGGAGCAGGGAGGTCATTCTGCCCCTGGACTCAGCACTGGTTAGGCCACACCTGGAGTCCTGTGTCCAGTTCTGGGCCCCTCAGTTTAGGAAAGATGTTGACTTGCTGGAACAAAGCTGGGGAGGGGTTTGGAGCACAAGCCCTATGAGGAGAGGCTGAGGGAGCTGGGGTTGTTTAGCCTGGAGAAGAGGAGGCTCAAGGGAGACCTTATTGCTCTCTACAACTACCTGAAGGGAGGTTGTAGCCAGGTAGGGGTAGGTCTCTTCTCCCAGGCAACCAACACCAGAACAACAGGACACAGTCTCAAGCTGTGCCAGGGGAGGTCTAGGCTGGAGGTTAGGAAGAAGTTCTACACAGAGAGAGTGATTTGCCATTGGAATTGGCTTCCCAGGGAGGTGGTAGAGTCACCATCACTGGAGGTGTTTAGGAAGAGACTGGATGGGGTGCTTGGTGCCATGGTTTAGTTGATTAGATGGTGTTGGATGATAGGTTGGACTTGATGATCTCAAAGGTCTCTTCCAACCTGGTTTATCCTATCCTATCCTATCCTATCCTATCCTATCCTATCCTATCCTATCCTATCCTATCCTATCCTATCCTATCCTATCCTATCCTATCCTATCCTATCCTATCCTATCCTACCTCCAGGGGTGGTGTCTCCACTACTTCCCTGGGCGGCGTGTCCATGGTTACCTATACAAAATCAATTTTACTCCATGAAGGGTAGCAGTGACACAAACACTTTTTATATCTTCTAACCTAATTGTTACAGTTTAGAAGAAAATGGTTCATGAGTGTCCCTAGGGTGCATCAAGAAGTGTATCCCGTAGGTCTAGGGAGGTCTCCTCTCCCTCTCCTCTGCCCTGGTGAGAACACACCTGGAATGCTCTATGTAGTTCTGGGTTCCCCAGACAGGGATCTAGAGGGGAAAAAGACTGAGAGACCTGGGGCTGTTAAAGCTTTTGTAGAAGTCTGAGAGAAGATGTTATGAACATCTATAAATATCTGAGAGGTGGGTCTCAAGATGAAGGTGATGATCTCATTTTGATACTGTCCAGTGGCAGGACAAGAAGCAATGGGTATAATCTGGAACACAGGAGGTTTTGCCTCAACATGAGGAGAAATTTCTTTACAGTGAGGGTGCTGGAGCCCTGCAGCAGGCTGCCCAGAGAGGTTGTGGAGTCCCTACCATTCTATGATTCTGTGAGAAGCATGGAGAAGGCAGCAGACACCCCAGCTCCATTCTTGTTTTCCTCCTCCACTAACAGTTCAACATGAGCATGATATTGGCCATCCACCACAAAATGGTGGCACCTGGAAGGGACTTCTGAGGATCATGTAGTCCAAACCCCAACTAAAGCAGGGTCACCCACAGCAGCTTGCCTAGGATCACAATGTCCAGGGGGGGTTGATAATTCATATAAAGAAACCAATATGTAAGTTAAATAGCCAAAAGGTGGGGGGTTGGCAGTGGAATGTGGAAGACATTTAAGTGACTAATGTTTTATCTTGAAAGGGGAACCTCCATTAGTCAGTGTAAGCCATTACTGCTGATGATTTACGGGTCATTCATCAGTAGAACCTTTAATGTATCATACATATTCATGCTTGTACCTCCTCAGAAGAGTGATGTTCATTTTGGTTTCCCCTGACTTGTTTTCCATCTTCATTTACCTGCTCACTTTAAGCTTCCACTTTTAAGGAAGCAGAAATTTCTGTCTGTTCTCTAGAACTCCTGGAATGAGGTCAGGGTCAATCTCCTCTCCCTTGTATCAGGTGATAGAATGAGAGGAGATGGCCTGAAATTGTGGCAGGCAAGGTTTCAGTTGGAGACTAGGAGCAATTTCTTTCCTGAGAAAGTGGTCAGGCCTTGGAACAGGCAGCCCAGGGAGGTGGTGGAATCACCATCCCTAGAGGTGCTCAAGAAATGTGTGGACAGGGCACTTTTGGACATGTTTTAGTGGCCATGGTGGTGTAAGATTGTTGGTTGGACTTGATGATCTTAGAGATCTTTTGCAACCAAAATGATTCTATGATTCTGTAGCATGGATGCAATGCCCATGAGATCCTCAATAGCCACCAATATCCTTCTCAAGAGCTCTGGTTTCAGTGGTGTGGACAGCAAATGGCCACATCTGAAGGAGATACTAGACCTGTGAGTGGTCAGTGCTCACTCTGAACATCTTCTGCTGGTTGATCATAGTTAGTGGTTTGTGTTATATCACTTTAACAGGTCACACCTCTGAGCATGTTACCTTCCAAGCTTATGTGTGTATTAACCTGATTCTTTCTCTTACTTGAAATCATACGGGTTTTGATGTCTTCCCTGTCCACAGTAGATAAAAATCTCACCCTATTAGCTATTGCCACCAACTCAGCACATTAATATTCATCATTACCTCTTTTGTGTGCTGCCTTTCAATTAATTTCCAGCCCACATGAAAGTCCTTCTCTGGAAGCCTATTTAATGAGTTTCCAAAGTAGAATTTCTCTGAGACAATATCTGCCACATTGCACCAGATGTAATAGAGATTCCTTCAACCTGCTTTGATGAGTCTTCTGGAAAACAAAGGAACACATGAGGTTTGGCTAGCAGGACATATCTTTGATAATTCTACTGTCAGGGGTTCTCTGAACTGCTTAAGAATGAAAAGATCTGGTGGTGAGAGAGACTGCTTCAGAAAGGTTTGACAGTGTCTCACCCTTCTTGTGCTATCACCCCAGAAGGAAAGAATGTTGAATGCTGCCTAAGCCACATAATTGCCTTAAAATCTCTCCTAAAAGCCCAGTTTGTGCTTAAAAAGGACTGAACAACTCAGGTTTTCCTTTTCATACAGCTGGCCAGTGAAGGATAGAAGAATGATAGATCTGGTCCCTGTGCAGCTGATAGATGTCTAGTCTGCTGTGTTGAGCTGAGCTCAGAGATGGGGTTGGTGGCTTCTTGAGCAGAAGCAGCTTCCAACAGTGTACAAAAACAGGGGAAGATATGTGGTGTAGTGTACCACCTTATGGAATGTAGCTGGTGGAACAGCTTGGCTGCAGGGTTGGGTAGAGGAGAGCCTCATGAGGTTCAACCAGGGTGAGTGTAGGGTCCCTCACAAAGAGAGGAACAACCCCCTACACCAGGTGTAAGTGAGGGCATGACCTGCTGGAAAGCAGCTCTGTGAAGAAGGACCAAGGAGTGCTTGTGGGCAAGAAGGTCACCCTGAGCCTGCAATGTACCCTCATGGCCAAGAAGAGTATCCTGGGATGCATGAAGAAAAGTGAGATCAGCAGATCCAGAGAGGTTCTCCTCCCTCTCCTGCAATGTCCTGGTGAAGCCACATCTGGAGACCTGGGTCCAGTTCTGGGCTCCCCAGTTCAAGAGAGAGAGAGAGAGAGAGAGAACTACTGGAGAAATCCAGTTGAGGCTCCAAGGATGCTGAGGGGACTCAAGCATCTCTGTGAAGGAGGAAAGGCTGAGAGACCTGGAGCTGCTGATCCTGGGGAAGAGCAGCCTGAGAAAGCATACTCTCAATGCTCAGCAAGAGCTAAAGGGTGCAGAGCAAGAGGATGGGGCCAGACTCTAGTCAGTGATATTCACTGACAGGACAAGGGGTAGTGGGCACAAACTGGAACCCAAGAGGTTCTATTTGAAGATGAGGAGAAACCTGTTTGGTGTGAGGGTGCTGGAGCCTTGGAGCAAGCTGCCCAGAGAGGTTCTGGAGTCTCCTTCTCTGCAGAGAGGGGAGAGGCCTCGAGCGCAAGACCTATGAGGAGAGGCTGAGGGAGCTGGGGTTGTTTAACCTGGAGAAGAGGAGGCTCAGGGGAGACCTTATTGCTGTCTACAACTACCTGAAGGGTGGTTGTAGCCAGGAGGGGGTTAGTCTCTTCTCCCAGGCAACCAGCACCAGAACAAGAGGACACAGTCTCAAGCTGTGCCAGGGGAGGTCTAGGCTGGAGGTTAGGAGGAAGTCCTACACAGAGAGAGTGATTGCCCATTTGAATGGGCTGCCTGGGGAGGTGGTGGAGTCACCATCATTGGAGGTGTTTAGGAGGAGACTTGATGGGGTGCTTGGTTGTGTGGTTTAGTTGATTAGGTGGTGTTGGATGATAGGTTGGATGCGATGATCTTAAAGGTCTCTTCCAATCTGGTCTATTCTATTCTATTCTATTCTATTCTATTCTATTCTATTCTATTCTATTCTATTCTATTCTATTCTATTCTATTCTACAGTTAGTTCTATGACAGAAGTGCTGCTCATAAGCTGGGTACCACTTTATCAACTCTTCACTATGAGGTTCAGTAGCCACATTTCTGGTGGTCCTGTGCATGTAGGTTATTACAGATACTCTCTTGCTGAACCTCTATGCTGTATTTGAACACTTCACCTCAAGCATGAGAGATTACATCAGTGCCTGACCACTGCCAAGCTCTTCTTGTGACATTTCTCAGACGCAAAAGCAGCAGCCTTTGCTGTCGTTCTAGCTGCCTTTCAGAAAGATTTAGGGGTTTTGTTGTTGGGTTGGATATTATAAATAATGGCTTGACTTTAAGTACAAAATTATTGGACAGATGGTGCCTTCCTGTCAAGTTTGATTGAGTGAACGCCAGTGAAAAGTAGTTCTTCACATCAGATTCATCTTCTGACACAGAGGATAGCGTTGTATCCTTGACAACAAAGCTTAAAAGAACAGCACAACAAACTGTAGCCCTTCTGTTAGCTGAAAATGAAGTGGATACAACCTCAGATGATCACTTCCCGCTTACACAGCTCAGTAGATGTCCATATCTTCTGCTCATGTTCCCATTCATCCTTCTTTTTATCGTAGTGCCAAACCAAGCAAAGCAACGAGATGGCTGAGATCTGAAGACTGAAAGCTGCCCAAGAGCACGAGTAAAGAACATGATGTAGGCATAAATGCAGGGAGCTTTTCCATAAAATTCATCTTCTGGAGCAATGAGCACAGCATTTACCTTTAGAGATACAGAGCTGTTGGTGATGGCTCCTGAATTCTAGTTTGTGCACAGTGACCCTTGTCCTGTCACTGGCCACTACTGACAAGAGTCTGGCCCTATCCTCTTACCCTCCACAGGCCCTTTAGCTCCTGCTGAAATGTGAAAAGATCCCCTCTGGGTCTGCTCTTCTGCAGGCTCAACAGCCCCAGGTCTCACAGCCTTTTCTCCTCACAGAGATTCTCTAGTTCCTTCAGCATCTTTGTATCCTCTGCTGGTCTCTCTCCAGTTGTGCCCACATTTCCTGAGCATGGTTTGTGGCATGCATTGGAGCAAGTGGAGTCACCATCCCTGGAGGTGTTAGAAAATGTGTAGATATGGCACTTGGGTTATTGTAGAGTCATAGAATTTTATCTCTAGGAAAAGACTTCAAAGATCCAACCATGGATGATGGATCTTGGATCTTTCCCAACCAAAGCAATTCTATGATTCTATCATTCAGGATATGGTTTAGTGGTCATGGTAGTGTTGGGCTGATGGTTGGACTTCATGATCTTAGAGGTCTTCTCCCAACATAATGATTTTATGATTCAGGACATGGTTTAATGGCTGTGGTGGTCTTAGGTTGATGGTTGGACTCTGTAATCTTAGAGGTCTTTCCCAATGAAAGCAATTCCATGATTCTGTGATTCAGGACAGAGTTGAGTGGTCATGGCAGTGTTGGTTTGACTGTTGGACTTGATGATCTTCAAGGTCTTTTCCTACATTAATGACTCCATGATTCTGAGTTGCTGCTCTTTTTGGTGAGGCCAGTGTGTGAAGCCAGTCTGAAGCTCCAGGAAGAGCTAGTTGAAGGAAGATGGCCTTCCATGGGGAGCTTAGCTGGCTGAGTTGCTGAGTTGTTGTTATGATTATTTGGGCAATCTGCTAATGAGTTCACTTAAAATGCATCAACCATTCCTGGAGCTTGCTAACTGATTGTTGCAAAAATAATCATTACAGTGCATTATGCTGAAGTGTTTGTTTTAGACTAATTGTTCTGACCTTCTTCCTCTGTATTTGATGAGGTTTGGATGCATAATTAAAAGGTCCTTCAGGAAAAAAAAAAAAAAAAAAGAAAAAGAAAATAGTCATCAGCAAACTAATCTGTAGGACAAGTAAATGGAGAGCATTCCTACCACCTTACTTCATTGATTTTCATAGAATCATGGAATTGTTAGGGTTGGAAGGGACCTCGAGGAGCATCTCGTTCCAATCCCCCTGCCATGGGCAGGGACACCTCACACTACAGCAGGTTGCTCACAGTCACATCCAGCCTGGCCTTAAAAACCTCCAGGGATGAGGCTTCCACCACCTCCCTGGGCAACCTGTTCCAGTGTCTTACCAACCTCATGGTGAAGAATTTCTACCCATTTATATTTTTTTTTTTTCATTCCCCCTAGTCCTATCACTACCTGACACCCTAAAAGTCCCTCACCAGCCCCATTTCCCCCCCATTTCCCCTCAAATCCCAGAGCACCTGGGCTCTGTTGGAGTCTCCTCCCACCCCAGGTGTGGCCACTTGGTCCTCCCCACCCACTGCCCTATTTAATCCCCACCAGAAAAGGCAGAAGCCCCAAGCTGAGCCCATCTGGGCTGGAGGATCCTCCTCTCATCACTGGTGAGTGCCCATGGTGCACACTGGGTGATGGTGGTGGTGACAACAAAGGCCGGGGGGCCTGGTGGCCCCCCGGTTAGGTAGGAGCAGCATTGATGATCCCTCCACTATCACAGACTCATAGAATTGTTAAGGCTGGAAGGGACCTGAAAGATCACCCAGTTCCAACCCCCCTGCCATGGGCAGGGACACCACGCTACAGCAGGTTGCTCACAGCCACATCCAGCCTGGCCTTAAAAACCTCCAGGGATGAGGTTTCCACCACCTCCCTGGGCAACCTGTGCCAGTGTCTCAGCACCCTCATGGGGAAGAACTTCTTCCTAACAACCAATCTGAATCTACCCATTTCTATTTTTTTTCCTCTGTTCCCCTTTGTTCTATCACTACCTGACACCCCAAGAAGTCCCTCACCAGCTTTCTTGAAGGCCCTTTCAAGATACTGGAAGGCCACAAAAAGGTCTCCTTAGAGCCTTCTCTTCTCCAGACTGAACAGCCCCAACTCTTTCTGTCTGTCCTCACAGGAGAGGTGCTCCAGCCCTCTTTCTTATTCCTCAAGGTATCGCCTTCATCAGTGCTTAGCGTCAGCTGATTATCACAGAATGGTAGGAGTTGGATGGAACCTCTGGAGATTGAGTCTATTCCCCCCTGCTTACGCAAGTTCACCTAGAGAACATCACACAGCAACACATCCAGGTGGGTTTAGAATGTGTTTACAATGGAGACTCCACCACTTCTCTGGGCAGCCTGCTCCAGTGCTCTGTCACCCTTAAGTTAACGAAGTTCCTCCTTGTGTTTGGAGGAAAAATTCTTGTTTCACACATATTGTCATTCTGAAGCCTAAGTTTTTTACTTGCTTTTGTTTTAAAGTCAAAGAAGCATTTCTGTAGGAGACGTGGAGCACTGTGTGGAAGCTGGATCCTCTGTGCTGTGTCCAGCATGTCTTGCAGAAGCCATCAGGTAGAATCTCAACATTCTAGCATGGTAGAGCTTAGAAATTATCCTGATTCAAGCTAGCCCAGAGTCGTTTCTTTGCAGTGCTGTGACTTCCCAGCTCAGTCTCTGTTTAGGGAGGAATTTTCTGAAGGGCAGGTTTGCACAGCCCCCACTTCTAGCAGGGAGAAACTGGTGGGGAGAGTTCCTGCCAAGGGCTGGGCTGCTGAAAGGCTCTGCCTGAGACTTGCTCCTCTGCACACCATGGGCACTGCCACAGCTTGTGCCCCATCTTGTGGGGCAGGAAGGCAGAGGTGGCACCTGTAGGGAGGAGCAGTCTGGACTGGTGACCCTCAACTGCCTAACAAGGGATTGCATCCCATGAATGGCATCTTCAGGAGCAATCTGAGGGATTGCCCAGAGTCAAGCCTCTTCTTCTCTGGCTGGTGTCCAAGCCTTGCTGAAGCTGAGGAGGACAACATTTACTGCTCTCCTAGTGGGTCCCACCATATTCCTTAGTGCCTATGAGACAGCACCCATCTGCAGTACCGGGTCTAGTGATGGGCTCCCCAGTTCAAGAGGGACAGGGACCTGTTGCAGAGAGTCCAACAGAGGCTATGAAGCTGCTGAGGGGCCTGGAACATCTTTCTGAGGTGGAAAGGCTGAGACACCTGGGGCTGTTGAGCCTGGAGAAGAGCAGCCTGAGAGGGGGCCTTCTCAATGCTTAAATAGAGCTAAAGGACCTATGTGGGACAACAGGATGGGGTTAGTGTCTTGTCAGTAGTGCCTGGAAACAGGACAAGGGACACTGGGCACAAACTGGAACCCAGGAAATTCCATCTGAGCAGGAAGAGAAACTTGTTTGGTGTGAGGGTGCAGGAGCCCTGGAACAGGCTGCCCAGGGAGGCTGTGGAATCTCCCTCTCGGGAAAGAATCCCAAGCCACCTGACAACTGTGATCCTGGGCAAGGAGCTGTGAATTCCCTTGCTTTATCAGTGGGGTTGGGCTGGATGATCTCCAGAGGTCCTTTCCAAGCCCCACAGTGCTGGGATTCTGTGAAAAGGTGCAAGAAATCTCTGGTATGCTTTTAATGTGTCATGAGGGAATAAAAAGTGGTTTGATTGAGATCTAAGGAAGAGCTGAACCCTGTTAGGACTTGAATGTAGCTGAGGAGCTTGCAAAGCTCAGCCTGATGTAGCTGTACTCATCTCCTGAATGAGAGCCAAGTGCTGAGCCCTTGTTTAAATAATAAATGCTGTGTGTGACAGATTTCTCCTACACAACTGGAAGTGCACATCAGCACTCAGGCTTCTAAATAAGACAAGATGTTTTCCAAGGTGTTATAAATGCATCTGACATCAACTGAAGGGAATGAAAGGAGATAAAACCTAAAAAGCCGGGAAACCAAAGCTAAGAGCTGAGCCGTCAGAGCCAAGTGCCCAGCCGAACTGTGCCCATCTGCCTGAGTAACAAGATTTGCATCTCTTTAGTCTTCTTTCCTGCTGCAACCCTGACATTTTCAATTGGTCAATAGCTGGGAAATTGCATCGATTCATTAATTTTTAAAAGCAAACTTTGAAAAGCCACTCAGCTGCATTTTCAGGAAAGAAGCATCGTTAGAAAGGTTAATTGTTGCTTCAAGTTGTTCACTAAAATCAATAGGACCCAGAGCTCTCATGCTTTTTGTGCTGGCTTCTTGGTGATGAAGCAGCTAACGGCTATAACTGGCCCTGTTGCAACCCAAGAGTGTTCTGTTTCATGAAAAGAAAAGTGCTGGCTGTTGATGGATGCAAGGCTTGCTCTTTGAGCAGGACTCCTGAGTCAAACCCCTTGTAAATCATGGTGGGGGGGGAAGAAAGAGAGGAAAATGTTGTTTTTGCAGAGGTCACGTGAGGTTACTAGGAGTCTTTAAGTATGTGTGTGGTGGTGGACCACAGAAACATAGAATGGTAGGGGTTGGAAAAGACCTCCAGAGACCGAGTCACACCCCCTGCCAAAGCAGGATCACCTAGGATGCAGCACAGGAATGTCTCCAGGTGGGTCTTGGAAGTCTCCAGAGGAGGAGACTCCACAGCCTCTCTGGACAGCCTGCTCCAGGGCTTCAGCACCCTTACTGTGAAGATGTTGAGGTGGAGTTTTCTGTGTTCCAGTTTGCACCCATTGCCCCTCGGGGGGGTGGTGGAGTCTCCATCACTGGAGGTGTTTAGGAAGAGACTTGGTGGGGTGCTTGGTGCCATGGGTTAGTTGTTTAGATGGGTTGGACTTGATGATCTCGAAGGTCTCTTCCAATCTGTTTTATTCTGTTCTATCACAGGATGCCATTGTAAAGAGACTGGCACCTTCTCCTTGACACTCACCCTTCAGATATTTGCAAACATTAATAAGATCACCTTTCAGACTTCTCTTTCCAAGAAAGCACCCAAAAAGTCTTCTAAAAGCCATTGTTGAAGTCTACAGCACAGTTTCTCAGGAAGCAAGGAGTAAAACTAATGGGTTTTATCTTGAAGGGCATGCATTTTGGCATAACACTTAAGGACGTGGCCTCCTTTTTCTCAACTGAGGGCTCTTTGAAGGCTACAGAAGCGCCAGTGCTCACTCAATGTTCTGGTTTGCACAGACAAAGAATTGCAAAGTGAAGGGGTTTGCTGATGGACCCTTGTCCTATTACTAGGCACCACTGTCAAGAGTCTGACCCTGTCCTCTTGTCCCCCTACTCTTTAGGTTTTGCTGAGCATTGAGAAGATCTCCTCTCAGGCTGCTCCTCTCCAGGCTCCTGTCTCTCTTGAACTGGACCCAGCACTCCAGGTGTGGCCTCACTCACAGAAGACCCCTACCTATGGGCAATATTTAATTATTTCTCAGTTCAGTTTTGTTCCTCATTCAAATTCTGTAGGAGCCTGAATAGAGCTTGCCCACCTTCCGTGAACATCATGAATTCAGGATTTCTATGTTGCAGGCTTTTCTTGGATTCTGGTGGGGAAGTAGAGGATGAAATCTCAGTTTCACTATTTTGTGGTGTTTCTTACTCAGATGCAGAAGAGAATTTCTATCCAGGCAAGCTGCCAGATCCAGTGAGCAGAGACCACTTCTACTTAATAGAAGCCAGTTCTGCAGTGCTGCTCCAAGTCCCAGCTTGGAATGATGTTTCTTAATGCAGGTTGCTCATGATCATCTTGGCCTACTGCAGCACCCAGAGACTTCTACTGCACCCACATGAGCTGATTCAGCTGGAAGACATCTGTGAGAGAACCTTGAACTGCAAATTAGAGGAGATTTAACTGGGAGCATGAAGAGACTCGTAGCCAAAAGTTTTGAACCAAACAGTTGTCAAACCCAAGGTAAGCACTGCATCTATCTGATCATGGGTGAGAGAAGTTTGTGCCCTCCGCTGTGGTTTTGAGAGCTGTGGGCTTGGTGCTTGATTCCAGGAGAGATGGTTTTATGTTGTATTTCCCACTGCTTTCTTGTGTTCAGGCTTATATCTCCTACTAACTTGGGAGGAAGGTGAAGAGAATCACAGAATAGAATCATAGAACTATAGAATGCTTTGGGTTAGAAGGGACCACTGAAGGTCATCCAGCAGCAAGCAGGAGCACCCTCAACTAGATCAGCTGAGGTCATAGATCCACCAGAGCAAACACTCACAGTTTCTAACCCCAACTCCAAAATGGGTAAGGTAAGAGCTCCCAGACCTTTCCTACATCAGTGTCAGGGAGCAGTATGGGTTAGGTGATCCCTAATTCAAGTGCAGTTTGGTGGGCAGGGTGGGGAGCTCAGCTGCTGGAGCCTGTCCCACCATGGTGTGGGGCAGATGCACAGAGTAGTAACGATGCAGCTCCTATTGACAGTCTGGTGGTCACCAGGAAAGGCAGTAAGTGAGGTTTAACCAACACTTCAAAGCATCAGACAAGTCTTGTGGTGATGGGGCAGGTACAAAGTCAAGCTGGGATGTCAGTCTGCTTGCCAGGGTCTGGAGCACCATGGTGCATGGATGTGGGCATGGCAGTAGCTTATCAAGAGTCTTTAAAGTGCTCTCAGGGCCCTAATGGTAATGAAATGTGTCATGGATTGAATCTACCGTTGTGGTGTGATATGGGCATCATGATTTTGACTTGTTATCCTTTAAAATAGCAGCAGGAAAGATCTTCTGGGCTTCCATCATTTATCTCCTTGGGACTTGTCATGTATTTTGGCCAGGATTATTTTCCTTCCTTGGATAAAGCAGTGTGCTGTCACTGCCAGAACACATCTGCTCTGTTCCTGCTTCTGCTCTCCCCAGGTGGTCTTCCTGCTGATTTTATGCCTCTTGACTCTCCTTCTGTCTCCCCAGCTTTCCTGCTCTCTTATCCCACTGGTTCACACTTCTCCAATGTGCTGTATTTTGTTTGCTTCTGCTCTCTTACAGTCTCACTCTGTTGACTTGCTTAGGAACATGACTTAGTGGTGACCTAGCAGTGTTGAGTGAACAGTTGACTTGATGATCTTAGAGGTCTCTCCCAGCCAAAACACTGGGTCCTGCACTTGGGTCACAACAGTTGCATGAACACTTCAGGCTTGGGGCAGAGTGGCTGGAAACTCTCTGGTGAAAAAAGACCTGAGAAGGTTGGTCAACAGCTTGCTGAAAATGAGTCAGCATTTGCCCAGGCGGCCAATAAAGCCACCAGCATCATGGCCTGGTTCAGCAATAGTGTGGCTAGCAACACCAGGGAAGGGATTGTCCCCTTGCACTGGGCACTGCTGAGGCCATGCTTCACATACTGTTTGTGGCCTTCAGCAAAGAAAGACATTGAGGTCATGGAGTGGGTCCAGAGAAGGGCATCAAAGCTGGTGAAGGGTCTGGAAAATAGGTTTGCTGAGGAACAGCTCAGGGAAGTGAGGTTGTTCAGCCTAGAGAGAATGAAGCTGGAAGAAGATGCTCTGGCTCTCTGCAGCTGAAAGGAGGTTGGAGTGAGGTGGGGGTTGGTCTCTTCTCCCTAGTAATGACTGACAGGACAAAAGGCAATGTCTTCATGTTGCACCAGAGGAGGTTCAGGCTGAATATGAGGGAAGGTTTGTCAAGACCTGGAACAGGCTGCCCAGGGATGTGGTGGAGTCCCCATCCCTGAAGATGTTAAACTGTTTAGACATGACACTTTGGCACATGGTTTAATGACCATGGTGGTATTGGATTGATGGCCAGCCTGATCTAGTGTGGGGTGTCCCTGCCCATGGCAGAGGGGTTGGAACTATATGATCCTTGTGGTCCCTTCCAACCCTGACTGATACTATGATACTAACTGGTTGTTAGACTTAATGAACTTAGAGCTCTTTTCCAACTGAAACAATTCTGTAGTTCAGTGAGGACTTTAAGCACACTCCTGCCTCTCAAGCATAACCAAACAGGTGAGATTTGCTGGAGGTAGGTTGGGTGGGCTTCTCTGAAGCTCATATGACTAAAACTGGATGCAATTTTACTGCTTCCTCAAAATCTCTATGATTCTGTGGTAGTAGTAGGTACAAGTTCAGACATAAGCACTTCAAAGTAATCCCAGGCAAGATGCTGAATTTGATAAGTCCCAATTCAGGGCCGGTCTCAAAAACTCAATTTTGTTTGGTATCACTGTGTGTGGGAGGGTGAATTCTTTGCTTGACTGCAAACCTGAGCTGAGCTCCAGCACTGCATGAGCAAGGGCTTGGGGAGGGTGTTGAGAGCGGTGGGGAGTTGTAGAAGTTGCTGCAGGCAATGTCACTGTGAAGTAAATGTAGCTGAAAGTGGAGCAGAAAACAAGATGGGACTTTGCCACTGCACACATCTGGTAGCATTTTTTTTTCCTCTTGGCATTCCCAGCCTGTACATCAGGCATCCTTGCCTACAGCTCATTAAAGAAGCACCTGAACATGTTCCTCATCCAAGTACTCAGATGTACCAATCCAAAAGGCTCAGCTGCAGAAGGGTTTTTTTCCCTCCACAGTTCCACTGACGTTTGATAAACAAATTAAAATTCTGTTCCTAATGCAATTGCCCAAGCTGAAGAAATCCTTGTTATCTCCAGGAAAGAAAGGTGACCAATCAGTGGCTTTGGAATCTCCCCAGAGAAGGAGACTCCACAACCTCTCTGGGCAGCCTGCTCCAGGCCTCCAGCACCCTCACACCAAACAAGTTTCTCCTCCTCTTCAGGAGGAACCTCCAGCTTCCAGTTTCTGTTGTTCCTTTTCTTATCCCTGGCCATCACTGACAAGTCTGGCTGGATATCTTGCCCTGCACAGGTCCTTTAGCTCTTGCTGAGCATTGAGAAGATCCCCTCTCAGGCTGCTCTTCTCCAGGCTAAAGAGTTCTGGGTCTCTCAGCCTTTCATTCTCACAGAGATGCTCCAAACCTCTCAGCATCTTTGTAGCCTCTGCTGGACTCTTTCCAGTAGTTCCCTATCTTTCAAACTGGGGAGCCCAGAACTGTACCCAGGACTGCAGCTGTGACCAAACTAGGGTAGAATAGAAGGGAGGGGAAACTTTGTCCCTAACTATTCAATCAGGCTTCTTAGCAGCCAGCTATGTCACAGCTGCTTTACACAAGCCATGAAGGGACAATTTAAGAATTATAAATTAGGGGTTTGTGTAGCTCTTTAGATCATTTAAATGAAGGTGCAAAGGGCTCCCAGTGTAATATCAGGTCAGGGAGCCAAACCCAACCTTACTGTAACCTGTTCCTGTGAATTAACCAGTGAAAACCAGTCCTCCAAAACATCCAGTATCTGTAGGGGGCTATAAGGAAATTGGGGAGGGACTTTTGACAAGGGCTTAAAGTGACAGAATTAGGGGCAATGGCTTTGAGCTGGAAGAGAAGAGATTTAGACTGGAGATTAGGAAGACATTTTTTATAGGAGGGTGGTGAGACTCCAGAACAGGTTTCCCAGGGAGGTTATGGATGGCCCCTTCCTGGAGGTGTTCAAGGCCAGGTTGGATGAGGCCTTTATTAACCTGGTCCAGTGCAAAGTGTCCCTAACCATGGCAGGGGGGTTGGAACTAGGTGATCTTGAAGGTCCTTTCCAACTCAAACCATTCCCAGTAACCACATGCAGACATTTCCCCAGTGACAGAGGTGATACAGAGTGTGGCTTCTGGTGAGGATGCTGGCATGCTCTTCTCAGAGCCATACAAAATCATGGGGGTTGGAAGGGACCCTTGGTGACCAACTGGTCCAACCCTTCTGCTAAAGCATGTTGCCCTGGCTCACATCCAGGTGAGTTTTGAAAGTCTCCAGAGAAAGAACCTCCAAGTTATTCAAGTGTTTTTTGCATCACTTCTTTTCTGAAGGCTACAAAAAGAGGGTGGGTGGGTTGGTTGGTTGGTTTGGGTTTTTTTTTTGTTGTTTGTTTTGTTGGGTGGCTGGGTTTTGTTGCTGTTGGTTGGTCAGGCTTGGCTTTGTTATTTTGTTTCTCCAGTGCTGTGGAATCCTGGATATACTGCTAGAAATTCTCTCCACCCAAATAGAGACCACAGCGGCACTATTTCAGCCGGCCAGATCCATTCATTCTGCTGTCTCTAGACATATAATTGCAACATGATTAATAGCCCAGTGAAAAAGACACATTCTCCATTCCCAGGGTGGCATAACCTCTTGTACTTCAATTATACACACAAAAAATAGGCAGAAAATAAAAATGCTTCAGCTTCTTTCACTTCACAAGACCAATTAAATTGAAACCTTCGTGTTCAGCCAGGATAGAATCATAGAATGGTGGGGGTTGGAAGGGACCTCCAGAGATTGTGATGTCCAACCTTTCTGCCACAGCAGGATCACCTAGAATTGCTATGGAGACAGCCTGTTGGGGGTGGGGGGATGGGGGTGAGGAAATTCTTTCAGACATTTTTTTGGCCCCAGATCCTCTTGTGCCCACTTTGCAAGCTTCCAGATTTAATGCCATGTTCAATATTTGCAGAAAGGCCTTCAGCAGCCTGGTCTAGCAGAAGCTGTATCTGCCAGTGCCAGGGGGGGTGGGAACTGGATGATCTTCAAGGTCCCTTTCAACCCAAACCATTCTAGGTGAATCTCTGAAGAAGTTATGCTTTCAACCAAACTTTTAGCAGTGATACCAAGTTGATCAGATTTGAAGTGTTTGATGCCATTGAAATCACTGCCCCTGTACTTGGCTCTGGTGAGGCAACACTTCAAGTACTGGGTTCAGTTTTGGATCCTTCATTCCAAGAACAACATTAAATTGCTGGTGTAAGCAATGGGCACAAACTGGAAGCCAGGATGTGCTATCTGAAGAGGAGGAGAAATTTATTTGATGTGAGGATGCAGGAGCCCTGGAGCAGGCTGTCCAGAGAGATTGTGGAGTCTCCTTTTTTGGAGAGATTCCAAACCCAGCTGGCCATTGTGATCCTGGGCAAGCTGCTGTGGGTTGGACTGGATGATCTTCAGAGGCTCCTTCCAACCCCCTTAATTCTTCAATACTGTGATTCTGTGAAATGCTCAATGGGTGAGGCTTTCACCAGGGAGCCATTTGACTTTTTCAAACCTGCTTTGCCACAGCCTGAGTGAGGCTGAATTTGTCTATTGCTGTTTAGATGCACACTCATCTGGACATCAATTCTGGCTCAGGCGAGACAGGCAGTGAAGCTGATGAGGGATCTGGAGAACAGGTCTTGTTAGGAGTGGCTGAGGAAGCTCAGGTTGCTCAGTCTGGAGAAAAGGAGGCTAATGGGAGACCTTCTGGCTCTCTACAAGTACCTGAAAGGAGGTTATGGAGAGGTGGTGGTTGGTCTCTTCTTAGAGGTCAGAACTTCTATGACAAAAGCAACTGTCTTCAAGTTACGTCAGGGGAGTTTTAGGCTGGATGTCAGGAGAAACCTCTATACTGAAAAGGCTCTCAAACGGTGGAACAGGCTGCAAGGGAAGTATTTTAATTGCCAACCTTGGATGTATTTAAATGCTGTCTGGATATGGTGCTCTTAGAGGTCTTTTCCAACCTGAATTATTCCATGATTCTGTGCCCCCCTGGAATTGTTCAAGGCCAGGTTGGAGAGGACCTTGAGCAGCTTGATCTAGTGGAAAGTGTCCCTGCCCATGGTGGGGGAACTTTCCAACCCAAACCATTCTATGTTGAACCCGACCTCGTGGCTGAGCTCCAAGAACAAATAGCTGTCTATTCTTGATAGCCAAGCTGCCTATCATGATGAGGTCAGTCCCTGGAGCCTTTTCCTTCTCTGTGCAGTTCCACCATCCGCTGTTTATGTTTCTAGCCACATCCACTTAAATATAGTTTATGCAGTGCCGTAAGAAGGAAACACGGAGAGAGGCCATCACAATAAACACCCTTCAACAACCATTACAGTGAAGAACCCTAAAGCCTAAGTGACAGCCTGAAAAGAAGGAAATGTCATCTTTGATTCATGATGCTGGGGAATTAAGCAATCTAATCACTGACAAATCAATCATTACCAGCCATAAACAACCGGTTCGTTAGTTGGCCTTCCGAAGGCAGAGCCACGGACCATTAACGTGTTACACACTGGGCTGTTAACGGCAATGAGAAGCAGCTCAGCGCTGTCAGGAGAATTGCCCATAATGGAGACCAATTTCTAATGTCAGGGCATGTAAAGCAGGAGCAGAATCGAGCAGGAGAATTGCAGCATCAGGACTGAGCAGGAGGAATTGAGAGCAATGCTCCCCAGCACAAAGAAGTCCTCCTGTCGTAAGTATGGAATCATAGAATCGTCATCCGGGTTGGAAGGGATCTGCAAGGGTCATCTAGTTCCAGCCCCCTGTAAGTTAGGGGAATAAATAAAAAGCCACCTCTAATGTAGTTATTTGGTAAAAAAACTTTGCTGGATATTCACTTAAATCAGAGTTAAATCATAGCATTATCTAGGACAGAATAGGTGTGTGTGTGTCTTTGTTTTATTAAAGCAAGATGTAATCTAATTGTGGGAAACTTGTAAAGCAAGAGGAGACATACTTGTGTATCCTGGGGTGCAGGAAGAAGACTGTGATCAGCAGGTTGAGGGAGGTTCTGCTCTGCCCTAGTGAGATCACAGCTGGAGTACTGTTCTGGGCTCCTCAGGTCAAGAGAGACAGGAAGCTACTGGAGAGATTCCAGGGCAGTTGCAAAGCTGTGAGGGCTCTGTAGCATCTCTGTGGAGAGGAAAGGCTGAGAGATCTGGGGCTGAGGAGCCTGAAGAGCAGCTTGAGAGGGGCTCAGCAAAAGCTAAAGGACCTGTGGGGAGCAAGAAGATGGGGCTTAGACTCTTGTCAGTGGTGCCCAGTGACAGGACAAGGGACAATGGACACAAGCTGAAAGCCAGAAAGTTCCATCTGAATATAAAGAAAACAAATCTTGATTTTCAGGACAACTAGACCCTTGAGCAGGCTGCTCAGAGAGGTTGTGGAGTCTCCTCCTCCTTCTTTCCTTCTCCTCCCAGCTGGAGATTGTGGGCTAGGGCAAGCTGCTGTGGTTGACCCAGCTTTAGTAGGGGTTTGGACTAGGTGTTTGCTAGTGGTCCATTCCAACCCCTACCATGCTGGGATTCTTTGGAAAGAATGATATCAGTGTCTGCCATTCTGATTGATGATCTTCAGGTAACCTGCAAGAGGGGCCTTGGACAAGATAAAGACCATGCCAGGATTTTGCCTCCTCTATTGTGAATTGTTTGGATTTGCTGATGGATGTGTTTGTGTCTTTCTTCTTGCTTGTGTTTTGCTGCATTTCTTTGGTGGGTCTTTTTCTTCCTTTTCTAATACCTCTTCGCTTACTATGCAGAGAAAGAGGCAATAAAAACAGTCATAAAAAGCAAATGAACAACAAAGCAACATGTGTGTCCTCCCTCTTCCTCCTACACCTGCTATAACTCTACCCTGTCACATTTCCATCTGTCTCCTTTCCTCATAAATCTACTGGAACCAAGAAATGTGTCACTGGTGAAGTGAAATACACTTAGAAAAGAAAAATAATTGCTGAAGTGCAAACAAACCTGAGAAGATCACAAGATGTGATTGAACTAGAGCCTTCCAGTAGACAGCTCCTCTTCACTTAGCCTCTTGCTTCAGCTTTAGTAAATTAGAGGAGAATTAGCATAGGGTGCTTCCACCAGGCTAGTGACCCCAAGTGTTATAAGAACATAGCCAAGTTACATGGAGCTGCAAGAGAAAGACCCAAAGGGCAAATTCCATTTGCATCTGGGAGGAAACTGGAAAGCCACTGGAGATCTGTACTGTGTGCACACTGTCTACTCTTCAAGAATAGCAATAGAAACCTCTCTTATCTACAGCTGTGCTCTCTGAACTCTTGAGTTCAACTCTTGGGTTGTATTGGATCACTTTGGAGTGATCCAAGTTATTGTGAGAGTACTGCATCTCTCAACTTGGGGGTACTGGATCTCATGGAAGCTTTGAGTGCAAAGCCCTGTGAGTAATCACTGATGAAGGAATCAGCTCCCTGATCTTTCCCTGTTTTCAGCTACCAGCTGGAGGGCTGGTCAATAATTGTTTAGGGATAAATAAAACTCTCCACAAGAGCAAAACAAAAGCAGGGAGAGCAAGGCAAAAGTACTCTCAGTTATATAATTCAAGTAGCATTGAGGCCAATTAGTGAAGATGCAGAGATGACTCTTGAAATGACAGCTCATCTAAAATGTGACCCACTGCCTAGCCAGTTTGCTTCTACAACTCCAGAGAGTCTTTGTCTAAAAGAGAGAAAGATGTCATCTAGGATAGTGATGATCAGGCTCAATATGTACTGGTTGGGTGACAAGTTGATGCTTTAATCATATGGAATGGTTTGGGTTGGAAAAGACCTTTGAAAGTCATCTGGTCCAATCCTCTTGAAGGGACACCTTCAACTATATCAGGTTTCTCAGAACCCCAAACAACCTGATGTAGAATGTTTCATAGAATCATAGAATGGTTTTGGCTGTAAGGGACATTTAAAGGTCATCTATTCCAGCTCCTCTGCAGTAAGCAGGGACAGCCCCAAGTAGCTCAGGTTGCTCAGAGCCCCATTAAGCCTCTATGCTGAATGTCTCCAGGGATGGGGTCTCCACCACTTCCCTGGGCAACCTATTCTACTGTCCCACCACCCTCACAGTAAACAACTTCTTCCTAATATCCAGTCTGAATTTCCCCTGCTGTTGAACCATTGCCCCTTGTCCTATTACTATCAGCTCTTCTAAACAGTCCCTCCCCAGCTTTCATATAGGCCTCCTTCAGGTACTGGAAAGCCACTATAGGGTCTCCTGAGAGCCTTCTTTTCTCCAGGCTCAACGATCGGATTAGTGGTGGAGCAAAGGTAAATTCAGTTCTCCAAAAAAAGGGAAAGGTGTAGGCAGAATCAGGCTGAAAAGGAAGGAACCTTCCAATTGTGGAAAGACTCTCTCCAGAGGATAAAGTTTTAATATGCAGATTAAATCTGGAACACTACCAAGGTGGTTTTCCTTGCTTTATTTGCAATATTGACCTTTTTCTACCACAAGGTCTTACCTTCACCCATGTTTGTACCAAGCCCAGCACCATGCAAATGTGACTTAGGTTTAGTGACACTAACAAGTTACAAATTATACATAAACCTCTTTAGATTCTAAAGCTGTACCTCTCTCAGATATGAAATCTGTCACATCCTTACTCCTTCTTTTCTTGTGTGCACTTTATGAATAGTTTATATCCTCCTCACCAGGGCAGAGTAGATGGGGAAAAGAGCCTCCTTTGCCCTGCTGGCCACACTCTTCCTAATGCATTCCAGGAGACTGTTGGCCTTTTTGGCTACAAGGGCACATCAGTGGCACATGGGGATTTCCTTGCCAACTGGGACTCCCAGGTCCTTTTCCCCAGAGCTGCTTTCCAACTGATCAGCCCTCTCACCTGTGCTGATCCATGGGGTTGTTCTTCCCCACATGTAGGACTTTAGATTTTCTGTATTTTGCAGCTTTGTTGTGTGCCCTGATGCAAATGCAAAACGCATCTCATTTGATGATGCCTCCAGACCAAGGCCCTGGACAAACATGATGTTTAATGCATGAGCTCTCTGATGCTCCAAGGCACTTCAAAGGTTCATCACTGACCACTGATAAACACATTCATCCTCATTTGAAAGCTTTGTTGTAAGTCATGTTCTTTCCTTGTCTTTCCTAATGGTCTTTCAGCAAACAGTCCTCTCCTGGGAGATGCTGCAGTCCAAGGCCAGGTTTCACCTGAGTCATCATCTCTCTCTCAAGGTTTTCTTAGAATCATAGAATTGTTTCTGATGGAAAAGCCCTTTAAGATCATCGATCCAACTGTTGACCTAAGACCACCATAGCCATTAAACCATGTCCTTGCAGTACCTGAAAGTGGACTACAAGAAACCTGGGGAGGGATGACTTTGCAGGAGCTTGTAGTGAGGGGCACTGGCTTTGAGCTGGAAAAGGGGATCTTTAGACTGGAGATTAGGAAGAAATTCTTAACAATGAGAATGGTGAGACACTGGGGGAGGTTGCCCAGGGATGTTGTGGATGCCCCCTCCCTGGAAGCATTCAAGGCTAGGTTGGATGGGGCCCCAAGCAACCTGGTCAAGTGGACAGTGTCCCTGCACAGGGCAGGGGGCTGGAACTGGGTGGTCTTGAAGGTCCCTTCCAACCCAAACAATTTTATGATTCTGTGATTTTTCTTTTTTGTCCTGAGAAAACAAACATTAAGGCATTGTGAGCTTGTAGAATTAATGGAGACTGTCCTTATTAAATGGGTAGTTGCTTCTCCTAGCAGTACAAGAATTTATGGGAGAGCAGAGCAGTTGAGCAGATACCAGCTTAAAATCTATTCAGGGGCTCATGCCTGAGAGCTATGAGGGGAGAAGTGAATTAATCAGGTGCTTTGGACAATGAACCACTGCAAAAAAAAAAGAAAAAAAAAGGAGGGGGAAAGGGGTGAGGAGCAGGAAAGGGAATAATGAGGGAATCATAAAATCTTACAGTTGTTTCGTTTGGAAAAGACCTGAAAAGGTCATGGAGTCCAACTGCCAGCCTAAGACCGCCATGGTCATTAAGCCAGGTCCAAAAGTGCCATGCCCACAGGTTTCTTCAGCAGCTCCAGGGATGGTGACTCCACCACCTCCCTGGGCAGCCTGTTCCCATGCCTGACCACTCTTGAAGGGAAGAAACTGTTCCTAATAATAAAGAGAAAAGGAAAGCGTGTCTGTTTAGTGAGCTGCCTGTAAGTGAAGTGGTATCCAGGGACCTCTTTAACAGGAGTCAGCAGAAGTGACCTTCATTACCGAACTAATGACTCAGCACTTTCTCCAGTCTGTGTTTCCAGCTCCTCGGAGGAAGAAATAGGGGGGGGGGGAGGGGGGAGGGGCAGGGAAGCCAAACAAACCAAAAACCTAAACTAAACCCTGTGTGCTTGGATTAAACCAGCAGATTCACAGTCTGTCAATGGACTGGTTTCAAAGGAGGATGCTGGCAGCATCCCACTTTGGGGCTGGAAATGACAGCAGGATTTGTGCTTTGTTGCTGACTGCCTGGCATGATATTTAGTCTATTTAATCCTCAGCTCTGGAAGGAGAAAATGGGTGTAATAATTCCTTTTTTCCCCCCAGTTTGTGTCATACCTATTGGGCTAGAAAAACACTTCCGTGCAAGAATAACCTTTTTCATTTTCTTTAATGTAAATATACCTTTTTTTTTTTGCTGTAAACGTACCTGTGGTGGGCATGTCAAGCATTGGAATGAGCTGCTCAGGGAGATGGTGGAGTTACTACCCCTGGAGCTGTTCAAGAAACGTGTGGGCATGCTTTAATGGCTGTGGTGGTGTTTAGTTGAAGGTTGATCTTAGAGGGTTTTTCCAACCCAAAGAATTGCCTGATTCTGTGTATTTTGAGGACACCTTGCACAGACACTGTGCCACTTGTCTCATGCAATAAACAATTGACAATTCTGCTTCTACTTGTTTGATCATCAATGTAAAGTTGATATAGAGGGCCATATAGTGTCCTGTAGCACTGCCAGCACTGCATGAAGCTCAGTGGGATGCACTTGGACAGCAGAGGTGTGTAGATTTCATGGAATCAGAGAGCCATAGATTGGTTTGGGTTGTAAGGGACCTTTAAAGGTCAGCTAGACATCTGCAACTAGAACAGGATGCTCAGAGCCTCAAGCAACTTGACCTGGAATGGTTCCAGAGATGGGGCATCTACCACCTCTGTGACCATCCTGGGACAGGATCTCACCACCCTTATCATTGAGAGCTACTCCTAAAGATTTTTAAAGCAAGCAGTGGGATTCTTATCACTGGGATTTCTTTAAGGAACAAAATTTAGAAGTAGTTCCCCACCATGCTCAAGGAGAAAGATGCTTCCAGACAAAAGGTCCTTCCATCTACCTTAGATATGTCCCTCAGGAAGGGATGAATCACAGATAAGCATCTCCTGCTCTGCACCACCCATCCACCCTGAGAACATTGCTCACCCTGGAGACTTCACATCTTAAGCAGCAAAAATGTTTGAGGGAAAGCAATGGTGATGATCACAACCGTTGAGTAGAACAGAAGGATTAGGTCCTGCTCCACAAAGATATATTTAGGGTTCTAACTCCCATGGCAAAGAAGAATCCTAAGGGGTTTGGCTGAAGCTGATAGAGCTACAAAAGCATCAAGGTTAGACAAAGCTGAGATTGCTTTCCTTTGATCTGTGATTCTCCTCCTGGATTTAAGAATAAAGCTTGGAGGAAATGAAACCTTTCCAGCATTCATGGTGATGTTTCACTGCCAAATGCTGCCTGCAGGCAGCAGAAACCTCAGCTCCAGCTTTCAGGTGGGCTCCATGGGGACCTTTGAAGAAAGCCATGGAGCAGGAATTGAGGAAGGGACTTGTGTTGGTGGAGCTAACCATGGTGAAGGGTGTAAGATTTGCCATTTAATGACCAGTAGCACTCTTAAAATTCTTCCAAACCACAAAGCAAACCTCTGCTGAGTTTACAGACTGCTTCATGCAAAAGGATTTATCCCAGAATTCCAGCATGGTGGAAGTTGGAAGGGAATTCTGCAGATCCTGTACAACCCCACTGCTAAAGCTCGGTCACCCACAGCAGCTTGCCTAGGGTCACAATGTCCAGCTGGGTTTGGAGTCTTTCCAGAGAGAAGATTCCACAACCTCTCTGGGCAGCCTGCTCCAGGGCTCCAGCACCCTCACAACAAAGGAGTTTCTCCTCCTGTTCAGAGGCAACCTCCTGGGTTCCAGTTTGTGGCCATTGCCCCTTGTCCTGTTGCTGGGCATCACTGACAAGAATATGGTCTGATACTCTTGCCTCCCACAGATCCTTCAGCTCTTGCTGGGCATTGAGAAGATCCCCAGGGTGGCTGCTCTTCTCCAGGCTCAACAGCCCCAGGTGTCTCAGCCTCTATTCCTCACAGAGATGCTCCAGGCCACTCACAGTTTTGTAGCCTCTGCTGGACTCTCTCCAGTATTTCCCTCTCCAGGCTCAACAGCCCCAGGTCTCTCAGCTGTTCCTCCTCACAGAGATGCTCCAGGCCCCTCAGCATCATCAGAGCCTTCACTGGACTTACTCCAGTAAGTTCCCTGTCTCTCTTGAACTGGGGTGCCTGGAACTGGACCCAGTCCTCCAGGTGTGGCCTCACTAGGGCAGAGTAGAGGAAGAGCAGAACCTCTCTCAATTTGCTGGCCACACTCTTCTTCATGCACTCCAGGACATCATTTGCCTTCTTACAATAAACAATTCAGAGTTTTAGTTTTGCCCATCTTATTTCTTGTACACAAGCAAACACTGTAGAAACAACACCAGCATGAAAAGGGTGAAGAGTACAGAGCCACTTGGTTTGACAAACACCTCTCAGAGTTCAGGGCTTACTCATTAGGTGGTTTCTTCTTCCTCTGGCTAATCCTCAAGAGGGGCATTAAAGACAAAACGATGTGTGCTCAGTGATGTGGATGAATCCTACACTTCTTGTTCCCCTTTTTCTAAGCTAAGTGTTACTTAAGCAATTTTCAGTTTATAAACTGACAGCTCCCCAGAGAGCTTCTGGAAGAACTTGTGCTGTGACCATGAACACCCTTTATCTGGTGTGACCATTGGGATGGGTGTCACAATGGGACATGGGTGTTTAATGATTTCTGTGGGATAACTGCCAACTTTTACCTTGTTAAATAGTGGGGGTTGTTGAGGTGTTAGCCTATACTGCTGTATCTGATGGAAGAACAGCTGGTCAATTATCTCCTACAGTCAGAGGGATCCAGAAACTGAACATTATAGGACTTGGACAATTTGTGTTTTGTATTAAGAACAAGAACCAGCTGCCTTGAGGTGGTGGGCACACAGACCAGTTAATCCTCAGCAGGGCTTTTTTAATAAGTAGATTGAATAAGAGAACCCAGGTGCTACATAGATATAGAAAGAAGGTCTCCAAATGGTGATGGTATCTGGTGGCCTCAAAATTCCCAGCAGAAGGGTTCATAAAGTGCTGTTTGGCTCTCAATTTTCATAGAATCATAGAGTAGTTTGGGTTGTAAGGGACCTTAAAGATCATCTAGTTCCAACCCCCTGCCACCTTCCACTAGACCAGGTTGCTTGAGGCCTCGTCCAACCTGGCCTTGAACTCTTCCAGGGAGTGGGCATTCATGACCTCCCTGGGTAAGCTGTTCCTGTGTCACACCACCCTCACTGTGATTTTGTTTGACTTCCAGCTTGTTTTCTGCCAACTCCCAGATAAACTCATCTGAAAAATGGCAAGCAGACCAATTTGGGAAGTGAGGAAGCAGGACAACAGGAAGGTCAGCTGTGACTGAATTCAAAACATCTTGTGATCATCTGTAAGTATCAGGTTTGCTTTTTTGATAATTCATCTTCTGATTTTTTAACTCTTCTCACATTTTCCCCAGAACTGTGTGTGGGTGCATATGGAATAGTCTCCATGCCTGGAAGTATTTCAAAGCCATGAAGACATGGTGCTAAGGGCTATGGTTTAATGCTGAATTAATGACTGTAACAGATAATCTTGAAAGCCTCTTCCAACCAAAACGATTCTGTGTTCTTATAGGGCAGGAGTTACACTTTCTGTTAGGACAGTGAGAATTAAAACCAGATCTCCACTCCATTCCACAGGTTTCCTTGTGTAAAGTCTCAGGGGTATTTAAAACAAATCTTGGATACAGAATGAAGAATGGCATCACAGACTTGTGGAATCATAGAATTGTTTTGATTGGAAAAGACCTCTAAGATCAGCAAGTTCAGCTTTCAACTTAAGACCACCATGGCCATTAAACCATGTCCCCAGGTGCAACATTCACACATTTCTTGAGCACTTCTAGGGATGGTGACCCCACCCTCTCCCTGGGCAGCCTGTTCCAAAGCCTGACCACTCTTACTGGAAAGAAATTGTTCTTAATATCCAACCTAAACCTTGCCTGGTGCAACTTGGGGCCATTTCCTTTTGTTCTATCACCTGATACTAGGGAGAAGGGACCAGCCCCCACCCCTGTAGAGAGCAATGAGGTCTCCCCTCAGCCTCCTCTTCTCCAGGCTAAACAACCCCAGACACTATAACTGTTGTCTCCTTTGGGAATTAGCATTCAAAGCAAATCACTTACCAAGAGAGTGCCAACCATCTTGTCCCAAGATGAGGGAAGGAGGAGCAAAGCAGAGTAATGAGACCTTTCTGCTAGGTCAGGACACAGCAGTGGAATGATGAAGAATAAAATTACTATAGAAATAAAACTGCCTTAAAAAAATTGCTGGCATTTTCCTGAAAGATATTAATGTGATAGAGGGAGGGAAGGGCAGAGCAGCTCCTCACATGTGGGAGATACTAGGAAGCAAATGAACCAGATGCATGGCTTGTCCTTACAAACTGGCATAGGAGATACCTGAATAAGAGTGGAAACGTCCAGCAAAGCTACAGGTTGAACTGAAGACAGATCACATGGTGTAGGCTAGTTTAGCAGAGCAAGAAAGTCCTTCAGAAATATCCTGGATGAATCAGGAGGCTTCTTTCTAAAACATATCTCTGTGGTTCTGGGTAGATCATAGACTCATAGAATAGTTTGGGTTGGAAAGGACCTTAAAGATCCTCTAGTTCCAACCCCTGCCATGTACAGAGACACCTTCCACTAGACCAGGTTGGTCAAGCCCTCATCCAGCCTGACCTTGAACAATTCCAGGGATGAGGCATCCACAACTTCCCTGGGCAACCTGTTCCAGTGTTGGATGGGACTTCTACATGAGTACTCACTGAAGAAGATTGCCCTGTAACTGTGTCCAAATTCTACCTCCCATTACAGTCATTTGACCATTGCATTTTTATTTTAAAGGCCTCACCCTCTCCTGCAATCTCCCCAGCTTGTCCCACTTGCTGGTTTTGATGGAGCAGCAGCAGAAGACAACCTGCTGCCAAGATGTGAGTTCTCAGCTGTTCAAATACAGCTCAGGGAAAGTGCAGGCTGCAAGGTAAGATGTCAAAAGTCAGCATTTTACTGATCAATAGCTGCTGATTTCTGAAGGAAACACAGTGAATGCTCCAAAATTAATTGCTAGAAGCTAAAATTAATGCATGGGGGGTGGGGGTGGGGGTGGGGGAAGAATCAAAGGAGAAGACATTTAAAGACAAAACACAACACCCATGAGTGATTTCTTCACACAGAACTTCCAGGTTAAATTTTTCTGCCAAAGGTATCTCAGCATCTTTCTTCACTCCAAGAAGGACATTGAGGTGCTGGAGCAGGTCCACAGAAGGACAGTGAAGCTTGAGAAGGGTCTGGTGAGGAGCAAATGGGGGAACTGGGGTTGTTCATCCTGAAGCAAAGGAGGCTGTGGGGAGACCAAGTGGGAGCCAAGTGGGGATTGGTCTCTTCTCCCAAGGAACAAGTGACAGGATGAGAGGAAATGGCCTCAAGTTGTGCCAGGGGAAGTTTAGGTTTGACATGAAGAACAATTTCTTGTCAAGCCCTGGAGCAGGCTGCCCAGGGCAGTGGTGGAGTCCCCATAGCTGGAGGGCTTTCAAAGCTGTGGAGATGTGGTGCTGAGGAACATGGCATAGTGGTCACCTGGCAGTGCTGGGCTAATGGTTGACCCTGATGATCTTCAAGGTCTCTTCCAAAGAAAACAGTTCTATAATTTTATGAATCAGTAGTTTAAGCCAGAAAATGAAAGCATGAATCTTGTCTTTGCTATTTAGCTTTTTAAAAGTGCCATCTGCAGGTGTTGCTTTGGCCCTTGATAGGCTCACACATCCTTACACAAAGTACACGCAGACTATCACTCTAGCCACATCAGTCTGTTTGAAACATCCCTTTTTGAGCTTGATCCATGAAGAAGTCAGCACATGCAGAGCATTTCAGATCCTGGAACAAGCTGCCCAGGTAGGTGGTGGAGGCCCAATCTGTACAGACATTCAAGGTCAAGCATGATAGGGCTCTGAGCAACCTTATTTATCACAGAATGGATCAGGTTGGAAGGGACCCCCAAAGGTCATCTTGTTCAAATCCCAGTCTGGTTGGGGATGTACCTTCTTGACTGCAGGGGGAATTGGCCTAGATGCCCTTTAAAGGTCCCTTCCAACTCATTTAATGATTCCATGATCCAATATCTTAGAAGGGAAGGAAAATCACTGTTTCAGCATCGTGTAGTTGAGAACATGTCCTGGCAAGTGGGAAAGGAGAAAAAAAAGCTTTGCGGAAGCAGTTTATAACACCAAACATGAACATATTGAAACATATGGATCATTTGGGTTGTGTTTTGTTTGGGGGTTTTATAGAGAAATACAAGAAAGTGCATCCTGGTGACTTTGACATGATGTAGACTTGGGAGCAGAAGTGGGTTTTGGAAACTAAGGCACAGAGGAGCTACAGTGCCAAAAAAGTGATGGCCCTGAAAAAAATTCTCGTGTGCTAGAAGCTCTGCTTTTTCTGCTGTCCTGAGCACAAAAGTCTTTCTAGGTTGTTGGGTTTTTTCTTTTTTGCTGGGTTTTTATTTTTGCAAAAACCACCCTGAAATCAATTTTCATTATAAAATGTTAGGATTTTCATCACCAGGATGTTTTGAGTGGATCAATTATTTTTTAATTAGCTTCTGCTCACCTCGTAGTTTCATGTAGAAAGATTTGTAACTACAACGCAAAGCAGGTTCAGCAAGGTGGAACCTGTACCTGCTTGAGAAAGCTCTCTCTGATTTGTGTCTAGAGAGCTCTGGAGAGGCACATGATCGATAAAGGAGTGGTAATAGTGGAGGAAGGAAGCTGTGATTGATGCTATGGAGTACAACTCCACTAAACAGCTACCTCCTAAAGTTTCATGCACCCTATGCACCAGTACAGGCGAGGGGTTGACCTATTCGAAAGCAGCTTGGTGGAGAAGAACCTGGCAGCGCTGGTTGATAAGTCCCCCAGGAGCCAGCAACGTGACCTTGTGACCAAGAAGCCAAATGGTCTCCTGGGGTGCAGGAAAAGCAGTGTGGCCAGCAGGTTGAGGGAGGTCCTCCTCCCCTCTACTCTGCTCTGGTGAGGCCGCAACTGGAGAACTGGGTCCAGTTCTGGGCTCACCAGTTTAAGAGAGACAAGGAACTAGTGGAGAGAGTCCAGTGGAAACTCCAAAGACACTGAGGGGCCTGGAGCATCTCTGTGAGGAGGAAAGGCTGAGAGCCTTGGGGCTGTTGAGCCTGGAGAAGAGCAGCCTGAGAGGGGATCTGACCAATGCTCAGCAAGAGCTAAAGGGTAGGGGGTGAGAGGATGGGGCCATACTCTTGTCAGTAGTTACCAGTCACAGGACAAGGGGCAGCAGGTACAAACTGGAATCCAGGAGGTTCCATCAGAAGATGGGGAGAAGATTGTTTGGTGTGAGGGTGCTGGAGCCCTGAAGCAGGCTGCCCAGGGCAATTGTAGAGTCTCTTTCTATGGAGAAATTCCAAAGCCACCTGGCCAAGCTGCTGTGGGTGCCCCTTGCTTAGGAGGGAGTTTGGACTGGATGATCTACAGAAGTCACTTCCAGCCCTCAGCATGCTCCCCAGGGAGTCTGTCTGACCAGTTACCTCCTAAAGCTTCACTGTCCCAGTAGGTAAGAGCCTCGGCTGATAGAGCCAGAAACAAGAAAGAGAGAGTGCAGCTCTAGGTGGAAATCTTTGTACTGAGTCTTAGAATCATTAAGTTTGGAAAAGACCTCTAAGATCATCAAGGCATATCTTCTGTCAAACACCACTAGGACATGTCTCAAAGTGCCATTTTGCAGCCTCTCAGTAATGTTTTTTGCACTGGAATTCGAGCTCACATTACATATCATCATTGTCTCCATGTGAAGAAAAAGAATCATTTGGAAGATTAAAATGTACAGCTCATTATTTGAGAAACTTAATGGATTGCTATTGCCTTTGTTCCTGGACTTGAGGATATTTGGTGGGTAAGCAGCAGCTATGCCACTTGCACTTAGGCAGAATTCCTGCCCTGTCCATGCAGCAATGTTACAATCACCTTTTTTTTTTGCTTCTTCTGGTGCCATTACCCATTTGTCACCATGGGAACCATGTTGAGATCACAAATATGGGCTGTGACATTAATGAATAAATAAAGGGGACAGAGGGATGGTTAAAAAGGCATTAAAAAATCTTTGCAATCAGCAGTAATAACAGTAAGGGGGAAATAACAATAAAATTATGTCTGACACATGATAAATAAGGAAATTCTCAGCATTACAGTTGGATGGATGGACACTTTGCTGGGTTAAGTACTGTCTGGATGGGCAGACCCAAAGAATGGTGAGGAATGCAAATTACATTAAATTGGGTGGGAGTGCTGACCTGCTGGAGGGTAGGAATGCTCTGCAAAGAGAACTGGTGAGGCTGGATCGATTGGGTGGGGCCACTGGTGTGAGATTCAACAAGGCCAAGTGCTGGGTCCTGCACTTGGGTCACAACAACCACATGAATGCTCCAAGTCTGGGGAAGAGTGGCTGGGAACTGCCCAGCAGTAAAAGACCAATGGGTGCTATTTGACAGAGGCTGAAGATGAGCCAGTGTGTGGCCAGGTGGCCGAGAAGGCCATCACCATCCTGGCCTCGATCAGTGATAGTGTGGCCAGCAGGAGTAGGGAAGTGATCATGCCTCTGTACTGGGCACTGGTGAGGCAGCACCTCAAATCCTGGGTTCAGTTCTGGGCCCTCACTCCAAGAAGGGTATTGTGGTGCTGCAGAGAAGGGCAGTGAAGCTGATGAAGGGCCTTGAGAACAGGTCTGGTGAGGAACAGCTGAAGAAACTGGGTTTGTTTAAGTCTGGAGAAGAGGAGGCTGAAGGGAGACCTACAACTCCTTGAAAGGAGGTTGGAGTGAGGTGGGGCTCAGTCTCTCTCCCTAGTGTCTGGTGATAGAAGAGGAAATTTGTGTGAAATTGTGCCAGAGGAAGTTTAGGCTGGATATTAGGAAAATTTCTTTCCTGCAAGGGTGGTCAGGCATTGGAAGAGGCTGCCCAGGGCAGTGGTGTTGTCACCATCCCTGGAGGTGTTCAAGAACTGTGTGGACAAGACACCTTGGGACATGGCTTATTGGCTGTGGTGGTGCTGGGTTGTTGGTTGGATTCCATGATCTCAGAGGGCTTTTCCAATCCAAGCAATTCTGTGATTCTAAAACTCTGTTCAGGTCTTGCACTACCTCTGTGCTTTATGTTGAGATGAATCTTTAGGAGGCTGCTGTCTGCCTGGGAACAAAATCATTGCTGCTGCTCAGAGTTTCACAGGAAAGGATGAATTTTCATTGCAGGAATAACATTTGACCAGTATCAGTTTCCAAAACCATATGAAGAGAAATACAAACCTGAAAATGACCACAAATAAAAGTACTTCCATTTCCACATTTGGTTTTTAAATACTTAACACTGATGGATTATTATTTGTTTAGTATTTGATGAAGTGAAAAGAAACCAAGCAGGAGCCCTAGGCTGAATGAACTTCTTTATCTTGGTGGAAGACTTTTATTATGACCAGGTCTTTACTTCATTTGTCAACAGGATATAACAGACCTTGGCCACTGCTGGATGATCACAGAATTCCAGCATAGTGGGTGATGGAAAGGACCTCTGAAGATCATCCAGTCCAACCCCCCTGTTAAAGCAGGGCCACCTACAGGAGGTTGCCCAGGATCATAATGACCAGGTGGGTTTAGAATCTCTCCAGAGAAAGAATGTGAGAGATCTCTACAAGCAGTGATGCTTCTTGTTTCTGGAGCAGGTAAGACTTGGTTCCTGTATTGATACTTTCCAAAAAGCTAGAGGTGGTTGGTCTACATTCTCCTCATCTCCATAAGGGAGGCAGCAGGGAGGCTCAGCTCCTGTGCTCACAATGTTTCCTCACACAAGGCACATCATAGTATCATCATAGTATCAGTCAGGATTGGAAGGGACCACAAGGATCATCTAGTTCCAACCCCTCTGCCATGGGCAGGGACACCCCACACTAGATCAGGCTGGACAGAGCCTCATCCAGTCTGCTCTTAAACACCTCCAGGGACGGGGCCTCGACCACCTCCCTGGACAACCCATTCCAGGGTTTCACCACTCTCATGGTGAAGAACTTCCTCCTCACATCCAGCCTGAATCTCCCCACCTCCAGTTTCATTCCATTCCCCCTAGTCCTATCCTACCTGATATCCTGAGAAGTCCTTCCCCAGCCTTCTTGTAGGCCCCATTCAGATACTGGAAGGCAACAGTAAGGTCACCTCGGAGCCTTCTCTTCTCCAGACTGAACAGCCCCAACTCTCTCAGTCTGTCCTCATAGGAGAGGTGCTCCAGCCCTCTGATCATCCTCGTGGCCCTTCTCTGGACACGTTCCAGCACGTCCATATCCCTCTTGTAATAGGGGCTCCAGAACTGGACACAGTACTCCAGGTGGGGTCTCAGCAGAGATGAGTAGAGCGGGAGAATCACCTCCCTTGACCTGCTGCCCACATACCAGCAGTGTGTTGTCTTCTGCGATGGGATGGATTGTGCTTACTTCTGGACACGGTGGTTGGATCTGACAGTTGGACTTGTTGATCTTAGAGATCTTTTCCAATCTTAATGATTCTGTGATTCTACTCTGTGCTGGATAAATTTAAAGAAGGTATTTTACAATTAAATGCTGAAATTATCACTCTCTACAACCAGGTGTGGGGTTGGTCTCTTCTCATAAAGAACAAGTGATAGGACAAGGGGAGATGGCCTCAAACTGCACCGGTGACTTGAGAGGTTTAGATTGGGCATGAGGAACAATTTCATCACTGAAAGGATTGCCAAGCCATGGCCTAGGCTGCCCAGGGCAGTGGTGGAGCTTCCATTCCTGGAGGGCTTCCAAAGCTATGGGGATGTGATGCAGAGGAACATGGTTTAGTGGTGACCTGGCACTGCTGGGTTAATGGTTTGACTTGAATCTTAAATGTCTCTTTCAAGCAATGCAGTTCTATGAATTGAAGGAGCAGGACATTAAAGTTGGTGATGCAGGGCTCCATGTGACACCTGGGTTCTTATTATTAATTCCAGCTGTTAACAAAAAGCAGAGAAGACATAATTCCATTGTGCTGTTAGAGCTTATCCTGCATGAGCCTCAGAAGCTGCTTTTGTTCCTTTGTTCTCCTACGCTTTGGCATAATTGAGTTTTCTAATTGTTGATATTAATGTTTTCCTGTCCTCCCTGGCCTCTACCATCCCCAGCAGCCATTAGCTGGGACTTGGCATGACAGATAAATCCATTAGTGATGTGGTTGGTCATGCCTACCTTCTTGATTAAAATCTGTTGATTAAAAGGCTTTTACTCAACTAGACACAGGAAAGGTGGTGGTTGTCTCCCTGCACTACAGGAGGAAGGATGTTTATTAAGCCCACTGTCAGATGCCCCAGCCTCCCATGGATCAACAGCACAGACCTCACCTCTCGATGAATTTAAGGATCCATGGCATCGATTGGTTGCCTTCCTTCAGGAGAAGTTGAGAGACAGGGATGAATGGGAGCACCTTCAGAAGGAGAAATTAAGAGAAAAAGCTGGATGGGAGCACAATTAATGTCTGGGTAACAGCAGGGAGGACGGATTTATGCCTCATACAAGGCAGGAAATTTTTCCTAATATCCAACCTAAACCTCCCCCGACACAATTTCAGGCCATTTCCTCTCATCACCTGATGCTATGGAGAAGAGACCAGCCCCCACCTCACTGAATCCTCCTTTCAGGGAATTGTAGAGAGCAATGAGGTCTTTTTAGTTGGTGAGGGGCTTGGAACACAGGCCCTATGAGGAGAGGCTGAGGGAGCTGGGGTTGCTTAGCCTGGAGAAGAGGAGGCTCAGGGGAGGTTGTAGCCAGGAGGGGGTTGGTCTCTTCTCCCAGGCAACCAGCACCAGAACAAGAGGACACAGTCTCAAGATGCACCAGGGGAGGTTTAGGCTGGAGGTTAGGAAGAAATCCTACACAGAGAGAGTGATTGCCCATTGGAATGGGCTGCCTGGGGAGGTGGTGGAGTCACCATCACTGGAGGTGTTTAGGGGGAGACTGGATGGGGTGCTTGGTGCCATGGTTTAGTTGATTAGGTGGTGTTGGATGATAGGTTGGACACAATGATTGCGAAGGTCTCTTCCAACCTGGTCTGGTCCATTCCATTCCATTCCATTCCATTCCATTCCATTCCATTCCATTCCATTCCATTCCATTCCATTCCATTCCATTCCATTCCATTCCATTCCATTCCATTCCATTCCATTCTCCCCTCAGCCTCCTCTTCTCCAGACTAAACAGTTGCAGGTCCCTCAGGTGCTCCTCACTAGACCTCCTTCTTTAGACACTTCACCAGCTTTGTTGCTCTGAAGAAGTCTTCCAGGAAGGTTTTGTGCCTACGTGCTTTGAGAAGCAATGGGGGGAATGCAATAAATATGGTAACGAGCAGGTGATGAGGAATCTGATGAAAATAAATCCAATCTGCCTCGGAAGACTAAATGAATGTCTCAGTACATGTATAAATCTTCTGCTCTTTATTAAGTCCTGGGAAGATTTATTAAATTTTTGATGGCTTAAGAAATACAAAAGAACTGTAATAAGAAGAGAGAGAAGGGACTGTATACAATTCTCAGTGTAATAACGGTCAAAATGGGTTGATTAGATCTTTTCTGATGCGATGAATATTACAGAATATTATATAAACTAATATTTGGGGGGGGGGGAGGGGAGCACTAAATTTATGCAGCTCAAAGATGTTCAGAATAAAAAAAAATAATTATTTTATAGCTTTAAATATCATTGGCAGCAAGGTATCTGCTTTTAAAGTGGTCTTGGAGCTGTTGGGTAGAAGGTTGGACTTGATGATCTCAGAGGTGTTTTCCAACCTCTATGATTCTATGATTTAAATATCTTTTTTTTTTTCAATCAGAATCACTATGTATTTTTGTGGAACATAGGTTTAATCTATCACAGAATGGTGGAGCTTCAAAATGACCTCTGGGGATCATCTAGTCCAACCCCTCAGCTAAAGAAGGGTCACCCAGAGCAGATCTCCAGGATCACAAGAGCTAAACAGTCTCAAGCTGCACCGGGGGAGGTTTAGGCTGGATGTTAGGAAGAAGTTCTTCACTGAGAGAGTAATTTGTCATTGGAATGTGCTGCCCAGGGAGGTGGTGGAGTCACCATCCCTGGAGGGGTTCAAGAGGGGATTGGATGTGGCACTTGGTGCCATGGTTTAATCATGAGGTCTGTGGTGACAGGTTGGACTTGATGATCTTTGAGGTCTCTTCCAACCTTGGTGATACTGCGATACTGTGAGGTGTTTAGGAAGAGATTGCATGGGGTACTTGGTGCCATGGTTTAGTTGATTAGATGATGTTGGGTGATAGGTTGGACTTGATGATCTCTACGGTCTTTTCCAACCTGGTTAATTCCATTCCATTCCATTCCATTCCATTCCATTCCATTCCATTCCATTCCATTCCATTCCATTCCATTCCATTCCATTCCATTCCATTCCATTCCATTCCATTCAATGGGGGGCAAGAGGATGGGGCCAGACTCTTGTCAGTGGTGCCCAATGGCAGGACAAGGGGCAGCAGGCAAAAACTGGAACCCAGAAGGTTCCATCTGAAGAGGAAGAGAAACGTGTTTGGTGTGAGGGTGCTGAAGCCCTGGAGCAGGCTGCCCAGAGAGGCTGTGGTGTCTTCTTCTGGCCACCTGTCCATTGTGATCCTGGGCAAGCTGCTGTGGGTGCCCTGCCTTAGCAGAGGGAAGCATTGGCTGGATGATCTCCAGAGATCACTTCCAACCCCCACCATGCAGGGATTCTTTGTAAATCCCAGTTCAAAAAACATGTGGACATGGCATATCAGGACATAGTTTAATGGCTATGGTGGTCTTGGGTTGATAGTTGGACTTGATGAACTTAAAGGTCTTTTCCAGCTGAAACAATTCTGTAATTCTATGATTCTATGAAAAGTGCTGGTTAGTTAGTTGGTTATGTTAGTAGGTAGGTAAGTAGATAGGCAGAGAGTGAGGGAGGGGGGGAGAGGGAGAGAGAGAGAGAGAGGAAAGTAAGTAGGTAGGTATGCAGGTAGGTAAGTAGGAAGTTGGGTAGGTAGATAAATAGGTAGGTGGTTAGTTAGGTAGGTTGCTAAATAGGTAGGTAAGTAGGTAGGTAGGTAAGTAGGTAGGTAGGTAAGTAGGTAGGTAGGTAGGTAAATAGGAAGGTAGTAGATAGGTAGGGAGGTGAGTAGGTAGGTAGGTGATAGACAGGTATTTTGCTCTCTCTCTACAAACACACAATTTCAACTCAGGAAAAGAAAGAGTCAAAATATTGATTGAAGCAGCACCAAGAGAGATAGAGATATAATATTGTTTGTGATATAATATTGTTTGTGATTGTAAAAAAAAAAAAGACATTTTTATTTGGAGAAAATGCAACTCTGCTCTTGCTGTGGAGCTCCACATGTCTGGGCATTTATAAAGCTGTTCCCATACCTCAGAGAAAGATTGCAACATGCCTTGCTCACCAGAACAGACACAATCCCCCCACCCCCCCCGCCCACCCCCCCCCGCGAAAGCAAACCCACACCAACAAACCAGCCAAAGAAACAAATTGTGTTAGAGGAGCCCAGATGGAGAGTGTCAAAATATAAATCTTTGTAAAGAACTGATAAATATCCCAGGGAAAGAAAAGAAACAAACAGCACATGTAGGCCACTCCTAATGAATCACATCATTCATAATGCTGTTAATGACTCCGGCACCGATACCTTCTGTAATTAAATTATAAGGAAGCTTAGTTTAAGCAGATGGAGCTTGTCAGAATGTTAATCTGCTCCAAACTGCGTTTCGTACCAGAAAGAAGAGTAATTGTTTTGTCAAGATTTGGATTCCAGGAGTATTTTCTTAGCTACAATCCAGCATTGTGGATGTTTTCTTGCCAAGTAGCTGTATCTAATGCGTATCGGTCTGAGAGTTCTTCAAATGATGGGTCTTGATTTGTTTTGCTTCCTCCTGACATCTCCTGAATCCTGATTTAGTCTTCATCTCTTCATTCAATTCCCTGAAAGGAGGTTGGAGTGAGGTGGGGGTTGGTCTTTTCTTCCTAGCATCAGGTGATAGAACAGGAGGAAAAGGCCTGAAATTGCACAAAGGGAGGTTTAGGTTAGATATTTGGAACAATTTCTTTCCTGCAGGAGTGGTCAGGCATTGGAACAGGCTGCTCAGGTAGGTGGTGGAATCACTGTCCCTGGATGTGTTCAAGAAATGTGTGGACATGACACCTGGGGACATGGTTAGGTTGATGGCTGGATTTGAGTATCTCAGGGGACTTTTCCAACCAAAGCAATTCTGTGATTCTATGACTCATAGAATCACAGAAAGGTTTGGGAGGAACTTTTAAAGGTCATCTTGTCCAACCCCCCTCTAGTCAGCAGGGACATCTGCAACTAGAGCAGGTTGCTCAAGGCCCCAGACAACCAGATGTGGAATGGTTCCAGGGATGGGGCTTCCACACAAGAGTGCAAAAGATTGTCAGCAGGGACATGTCCAACTAAACAATTGTGCTGACTCTTACCTGCTTGAGGCTTAAATGGAAAATGGAAAGAGCTACTGAAAAATTCTTTTCTACATCATCCCTTTCAGGGTTCAAGTTTCTCTGTAGCATTGGTCTCTGTGCAGAACTTGGCCTGTAAAATGACCCTCAACAGCCCAAAAAGGGACTGCATCCCATGGATGGCATCTTCAGGAAGAAGCTGAAGAATCTCCAGGCTCAAGCCTCTTCTTCCCTGGTCAGTGTCCTAGGAGGACTCTGTCCTTTCTGCCTTCCATCCTGATCCCTGCGCTCCTGAATCCAGTTCCAAAATCCAGCTCCTGAATCCGGTTCCCATCTGCTGCTGAGCCCAGTCTGGGACTTCACAGTATCACAGTATCACAGTGTAACTTAGGTTGGAAAGGACCTCGAGGATCATCGAGTCCAACCTATCAACACAGACCCCATGACTAGACCATGGCACCAAGTGCCACGTCCAATCTCCTCTTGAACGCCTCCAGGGTCGATGACTCAACCACCTCCCTGGGCAAGCCGTTCCAAGCTTGGTGAAGAACTTCCTCCTCACCTCGAGTCTAAACCTCCCCTGGCGCAGCTTGAGACTGTGTCCCCTTGTTCTGGTGCTGGTTGCCTGGGAGAAGAGGCCAACCCCTTCCTGGCTACAACCACCTTTCAGGTAGTTGTAGAGGGCAATGAGGTCACCCCTGAGCCTCCTCTTCTCCAGGCTAAACAATCCCAGCTCCCTCAGCCTCTCCTCATAGGGCTTGTGTTCAAGGCCTCTCACCAGCCTTGTGACTTGCCCAGTGCTTGTCCCTATCATCAGTGGTGCCAATGCTGCTGTCATTGCCATCAGGTCTTGGGTTGGCTCTTGGTTTGTGTCTCTGTGTCTCTGTTCCATGGGATTGTTCTCTTCATCCCAGCTGGCTGAGTTTCTTTCCCAGCCCATGAGACTCTCTTCCTTGTCTTCCTTTTGGACAGACAGAGGGCTTCACAGAGAGCTTCTGGCAATCCTGTGGTGGTTGGCCTAGGCCTGGCTCTTGGCATAGGATATTTTTAACTGCTTTCTTTGTACATTTTACTCTCAATATACACCTTCAGGCTTTGCTGCCGGCAGCTCCTTACACTTTGGTACTTTGGTTTTGGAAGACACAAGCATATGTGGTCTGAGTTTGGGTCAAATCTGCTGGGAGTTCTTCCATCTCACCGTGGAACCTTTGAAACCTTGACTAAGAGATGAGTTGTTCAGAAAGAGAAGGTTGTTTATATACCTGAATGTGTCTGTGTTGCATTTTTGCTTTGTTGCTTCAAGAGATATTTAATGAGGTGTCCCTCTGAGGCTTCCTCACATGACATTTTCAGAATGTGGAACGTGGGGTTTATGTGGAACTGCCATATGGTGAGCATGATCAGAGTTTTGCTGTCAAATTCCCACAGGATTTTGCTTTGAGTAAGGTTCTAGAGTACAGTCTCATGGTGGAAGAGGAGGTTGAGGAGCAACCTTCTTGCTCTCTACAACTCCCTCAAAGGAGATGGAAGTGAGGTAAGGGTTGGTCTTTTCTCCCTAATATCAAGTAAAAGGATGAGAGGGAATGGCTTCAAGTTGTGCCAGGAAAGGTTTAGGTTGGGCGTTAGGAACAATTTGTTTCCTGCAAGAGTGGTCAGGCATTGGAGCAGGCTGTCTGGGGAGGTGGTGGAGTCACCATTCCTGGAGCTGTTCATGAAACATGTGGGCATGGTACTTTGGGCCATGGTTTAATGGCCATGGTGGTGTTGGGCTGATGGTTGGACTTGATGATCTTAGAGGTCTTTTCCAGCCCAGACTAATTCTATGATTCAATAAAATGGATTCATAGAATGGTTTGGGTTGGAAGGGACCTTCAAGATCATCTGGGTTCAATCCCCTGCCATGGGCAGGGATACTTTCCATTAGACCAGGTTGCTCAAGGCACCATCCAACCTGGCCTTGAACACCTCCAGGGAGGGGCCATCCATGACCTCCCTGGGCAACCTGTTCCAGTGTCTCATCACCCTCACTGTAAAGAATTTCTTCCTAATATCCAGTCTAAACCTCATGTCCTCAGGCTTAAATCCATTCCTTCTCATCCTATCATTCTTGTCTGGTGAGGAACCTCTGCAGATATCCTTGTACCATTTTCTGGCTTGCTTGTTTTGTTTTACTTGCACATCTCTTGATTAAATCATGCATTTACATAAAAAAATTCTTGCAGTACAAGGCAGAATCACCTCCCTGCACTGAACATCTCACAGCCTGCCCTGAGGTTATTACTGAGCTTTCCTGTATTTAATGATATTCACAGCTATTAAAGGTGAAAGGGGAAAAAAAGCAGGGTTGAGGAGCATGTGGCAGTTTCAGGATGGCAATAGCCTTACAGGAGGCATTGGAACCTCCACCAGATCATTTGCAATTCACAATGCCTAATTAAGTTCTTCTCAATGTTAAGAGCTGAAAAGCCATTCAAAGGAGTTTATGGATCAGCTTTGTGAAGCTGGATAGTAGCTCTATAGGGGTGACAGCAAAGGAGGATTCCTCGTGTCTTCAAGAATCAGGACATCAGCTAATGAAAAGCTAATTAGCATGTTTTCTTTTTTTGGTGCTAATTAACAGGTTTCATATGGGGAAAATATGCTTCACCATGCCAGTTTTGGAGACCTCACAAAGCCAAAGCAACTTTTGCACACTTGCACCTCTGAAGGCTAGGTTCTTCTCAGTGGTGTCCAGAGCAAAGGGCACAAACTGAAACCCAGGATGTTCTGTCTAGAGCAGGAGGAGAAACTCCTTTGGTGTGAGGGTGCTGGAGCCCTGGAGCAGGCTGCCCAGAAAGGTTGTGGACTCTCCTTCTCTGGAGAGATTCCAAACCCATATAGACATTGTGATCCTGGGCAAGCTGCTGGGGGTGACCCTGCAGGGGCCTTGGACTGGATGATGTTTGGAGGTCCCTTCCAACTCTATCATGGTGGGTTTCATTGAAGATATTTGAACCATCTCAGCAGACAGCATTGGGCCATTAAGCACAAAATGCTAGAGGTTCTTAAGTGGGATTTATTTTATGCAAAACAGAACATTAAATGCCTCTTAATGTGAGTCACTGTGACCCAGGAAGGCTAATAAAATTAACCATAGAATCCTGAAGGTTGGGAGAGACCCCTAAGGTCATCAGCCTTACTGTTGGAAAAGGCCTCGAAGATCATTGAGTCCAACCATCAGCCCGACACCACCATGGCCATTAAACCATGTGCCTAAGTGCCACATCCACACATTTGTTGAACACCTCCAGGGACGGTGACTCCACCACCTCCCTGGGCATCTTGTTTCAGTGCCTGACCACTTAATGTGGTGGAGAAATCCAAAGCTGTCCATTGTAGTTGCTGCATAATGTAACTAATATAACATTTCAATTTGAGCTGTTGCTTTGTAAAGAGAATAATAGATGGCTAAAGAGTAGAGATTACAATTTACTAGTAAATGATTATCAACCAAATTCTGGCTAACCTGCTGTTTGAAGTTCTCCTGGTCTCTGCAGCCAGCATTTCTCCCATGAAGCACAAATACATGTTCCAAAAATAAACCCCATTTTTTTTGTTCCTTTTACCTAAACAAGAATGTATTGTATTTTACAATCAGCAGCAAGACTTGGGGAGTTTACATCTGCAGCTGTTCACTGCAGCGCCACAGCCTCAGCTGACATAATTCAAGGTGGCATTTGTGACTTTGGTGGAGCAGGGAGGATTTACACTGCTTGACAAATCCCACTTGCAAATTCTGGTGAAGCTCTGAAATCCTGCAGGATCTGCCACCGTTTTCCTTTTGTCAGCCCCCTCCTCTAAGCTCCTGAGACCGTGCAGTCTGTGTGTGACAGGGCACCATGTCTCCCTGCCATGGCATGGGATTTCTGAGCCAGGATGCTGGGATTATAGAATCATAGAAGGCTTTTGGGTGGAAAAGCCCTCCAAGATCGTGGAGTCCAACCATCAACTTAACACCACCATGGCCATTAAACTATGTCCCAAAGTGCCATGTCCACACATGTCCTGAGCACCTCCAGGAATGGGGACTCCACCATCTCCCTGGAAAATGTATTCCAGGACCACATGCTGGAACAACACACAAATCCACAGTTGATGATTCAGATGGATCTTTATCTGTCTGTCCTAGCATGAGCTGCTCAGTGCTGTGAGTTCCCAGCTCAGTCTGTGCTCATGGAGGCATTTTATGGATTTCAGGGCAGGATTGCACAGCCAGGGGCTACTAGAGGGAGAAGCTGATGGGGAGAGTTCCTGACAAGGTTGGGCTGCAGAAATGCTCTCCCTGAGGCTTGTTCCTTTGTATACCAAGGGCACTGCCACAGCTTGTGCCCCACCTTGGGGGGCAGGAAGGCAGAGGTGGCATCTGCAGGAAGGAGCTGCTAGGACAGGTTACCCTCAACTGCCCAAAATGGGATTGCATCCCATGGATGGCATCTTCAGGAGTAAAGCGAGGGATCTTCAGGCTCAAGTCTCTTCTCTGGCCACTGTCCCAGCAGGACTCTGTCCTTTCTGCCTTCCATCCCAATCCCTGTGTTCCTGAATCCAGTTCCAGAATCCAGCTCCTGAATCTGGCTCCCATCTGCTGCTGAGTTCAGTCTGGGACTTGCCCAGTGCCTGCCCCCAGCATCAGTGGTGCCAATGGTGCTGTCACTGCCATTAGGGCTTGGGTTGGCTCTTAGTTTGTGTCTCTGTGTCTCTGTTCCTTGGGATTGTTCTCTTCATCCCAGCTGGCTGAGTTTCTTTCCCAGCCCATCAGTCTTTCTCCTTTCTTCACTGTCTCTTCGCTTTGGGAAGGCAGAGGGCTTCACAGAGAGCTTCTGGCACTGCTCTGGTGGCCATCCCAGCCTTGGCCCTTGACAGCAGGGTTAGAAGGTTTGAATTTACACAACAGAAAGAGTAATCTTTTAAAGTTTTCACCTCCACTAAAAACTCCTGCATTCACTCTTCCCTTGAGACCAAGGGGCAAGCTCCTGGCTCAACCAAGGTTTCTTCTCCTTACTCTGGGGCAAAACCGAGACATAAAGAGTTGAAGTTGTTAAAACAATGCAGATTGGTAAGCATAAAGGTTCTAGGTTGCTACCTGTGGACCAATGGAGGCAGCCAAAATCATGCAGCAAATTGTACTTACTCTAAACATTGCGCCTGACCTTAGTGGTCTCAAAATTACATCCTCTGTATGCTTCTTTCTAGCCAACCTCTGTTCTTGATGTACAACTCAATCATTTGTCCTCATCTTGCAGCTACTTATGTTTCAAGGGAAGCAACTCTGTGCAAAGAAATAGCTGAGGTTTGATGATGGAGATGGACTCCAGCCAGGGTAGGAGGCCAAAATCTTACCTGCTGTGAACCTTTGATTATCTTGGTGGTTAGTGAGTTGCTGTAACTTTGCACGGGATGGTGAGAAACCACATTGCTTTCATGCCCTTATCCCAAGCCCATCCTACTGTGGAGCTGGCAGAGAGCCCAGTGCCACCTCCCAGCATCCCCTCCAGCTGTAAATTGCTGGGGTTGGCTCCCATGCATTGGATCTGCTGTAAAAAATGAACTTTCAAATCAAGAAGAAATGTAGTCCTATAAATCTGTGGAGGAAAGGGGGGAACGTTTTTTGCACGTGCTTTGCTTGTAGGATCAGCTCTTCAGCTACAAAGCTTCTCTGCTAAGAACACAGCACTCAGAAGAAAAAAGGGGGAAAAAAAAGGAAGTACAGAAAATGAGAAGTGTGCAAAGCCACAGTTGGTGCTTTCTCTGCTCAGTGATGGGGCAGCCACAAAACCTGCTCATGACTTCCAGAACTTATGGTAACATTGAGCCAGCAATGTGCTCTTGTGGCCAAGAAGGCAAACAGTCTCCTGGGGTGCATGAAAATGAGTTTGACCAGCAGGTTGAGGGAGGTACTCCTCCCCTTCTGCTGTAGTAGTAGGACACCACTAAAGTCCTGGGTCCTGGGCTGGGCTCCCCAGTTCAGGAGAGACAGGGAACTGCTGGAGAGAGTCCAGTGGAGGCTACAAAGATGCTGAGGGACCTGGAGCATCTCTGTGAGGAGGGAAGGCTGAGAGACCTGGGGCTGTTGAGCTTGGAGAAAAGCAGCCTGAGTGGGGATCTTCTCAATGCTCAGCAAGAGCTGAAGGACCTGTGGGGGGGCAAGAGGATGGAGCCAGACTCTTCTCAGTGTTGCCCAGGGACAGGACAAGGGGCAACAGGCACAAACTGGAACTCAGGAGGTTCCATCTGAAGAGAAACTTGTTTGGTATGAGGGTGCTGGAGTCCTGAAGTAGGCTGCTCAGAGAGGTTGTGGAATCTCCTCCTCTGGAGAGATTCCAAACCCATCTGGACATTGTGATCCTGGGCAAGCTGCTGTGGGTGCTCCTGCTTTAGCAGGGGAGTTGTACTGGATGATCTGCAGAGGTTCTTGCAACTCATGTATATTTTGATAGCTACTCTTACATGTAAGGATGAAGCTAATCCCCTTGCCTATTTTTCTTTAGAATATATTTTGACTTAGACAATCATGGACTTCTTTTGGTTGGAAAAGGCCTCTAAGAGTTAGGGTCCAACTGTTGACCTAACACCACCATGGCTGTTAAACCAGTCACAAAGTGACATGCCCACATGTAGCTGAAGGCAGCTGGCTCTGCTTTAAAACCAGAAAGCAGGATAATGGATTTTTGAAACTTCCACCTTTTAGTAACAACTGAACCATTTTCAGGATCTCAGTTTTGGACAGGAAAGTCTAAATTTCCCCTGAGGGCTGCTTGGTATTCGGTGGTTGCTCTGCTGTTAGCGCAGGGGTGAGGTGCCACTTGCAGAAGCAGGTATTACTGGAGAGGAATGTGAAACACTTCAGAAGTTCAGGGTAATATTACAGTTTCCTCTGGAAAGTGTTTTGCTCACTAAATGTCTTCTCTATCCATCCTCCAAAGGAAGGAATAAGCATTGAGATGTACAAAGAGAGCACTTGTGTGAGGTAAGGAGCTATAATTTTTGACTGACCAACTGAAAAGATCATTTTTCCTCCTGGTGATCCTGCACTCCAAGAAAATGAGACTTCTGCAAAGGTATAAATGCACCTTTTCAGCTCAGATCTGAGTGATGAGTCCTTGGGGACACTTTGCAACCCAGCCACATGCTGAGACACTTGGGGATGGCCACAGAATGCTAGAATCATTAAGATTTGAAAAGACCTCTAAGATCATCAAGTTCAAACTTCCACCCAACAGCTCCATGACCACTAGATCATGTCCCTGATATTACGAACACCTGCAGAGATTGTTACTCCACCATCTCCCTGGGCAGCTTGTTCCCATGCCTGACCACTCAGGCAATCAGAGCACTGGTCTGGGTGGAAAACTGTAGATAGAGTGAAGTCAATATGAGAAAAGGGAAAAAAAATTAATATAGAGTACTTCAGCTGAGTCAATCTTTGGGCTGTAATTTAGAGAAGCAAAGCCAAGTACTTCAGGAATGATGAACTGCTGGGAAAGATCAACTTCAAGGCACAAACTGCATTTGTCATGAATGAGCAGAGAAAGAAACATAATGAGGGAAATAGAACACAACAGAGGTTAAAGCAGGTTTCTCTTCGTCTGAACAACGTCAAAACTGGCACAAGCAGCGTATCAGGGAGAGGTTGAAGCTTACTTCTGTGCAAAGCTGAGAGCTGGGGTCATCCCACTGGGCAGCTTGGGCTGATTACAGAATCACAGAGAATCACAGACTGGGTGGGGTTTGAAGGGACCTCTGGAGATCATCCAGTCCACCCACAGCAGCTTGCCAAGGATCACAGTGTCCAGCTGGGTTTGGAATCTCTCCAGAGAAGGAGACTCCACCACCCCTCTGGGCAGCCTGATGCAAGGCTCCAGCACTCTGTCCAGCAGGTCACCCCTCACCTGTACTGGTGCAGGGGCTTATTCCTCCCCAGGTATGAGACCTTATGCATGGCTTTGTAGATCTTCATGAGATTCCCCTTCCTGTTCTCCCATTGCATCTAGTTTTGCTCACATGTATCCTGCACACCAACATCACCACCTGTCCTGACTGTTACCTTGTAAACATCTGGAAACTACTGTGAGCTAAACATAGGTTTGGGCTTGCTCACATCCACCTGTTCTTTTTAAGATGATAGCATGTAGAAAAGCAACTTAGAGTGACAAAACACATTTTAATTAAAAACAAACAAACAACAAAGTTTCTTTGGAAGCCCAGATCAGCACTTGAATTATAAACCAAAAGAGAAGCATCCTGGTTTTACTTACTTACACCTGGTCTTTGCCACAATACTCTTCAATTCCTACTAGGTCCAGAAGGGATCCAAAATTCTCCAACCAATTAAAACCATTGAAGGCAGGAGCACACATCAGTCTTGTTTCAGAAATGTCTCCATGATTTGCACCTTTTTGTGTGCTGTGTCTAAACTGCCCAACAGTTCAAAGCTCTGTTTCCTTGGCTTTTGAGATTTAGTTCCCCACAGACTTGTGGAGAGGACACAGTCTCAAGTTGTGCCAGGGGAAGTTTAGGCTGGAGGTGAGGAGAAAGTTCTTCACTGAGAGAGTTGTTAGCCATTGGAATGTGCTGCCCAGGGAGGTGGTGGAGTCACCATCCCTGGAGGGGTTCAAGAGGGGATTGGATGTGGCACTTGGTGCCATGGTTTAGTCATGAGGTCTGTGGTGACAGGTTGGACTTGATGATCTTTGAGGTCTCTTCCAACCTTGGTGATACTGTGATACTGTGTCTTTTCCCTCAACTGCAGGAATGATAGAATCATACATCACTAAGTTTGGAAAAGCCTTTTAAAGCCCATCGAGTCCACCACAACCCATCTACCAAGAAACTCACTTTGGTCTTCCCCCAAACTTTGGAGCTTAAGAGGCTTCAGAGTTTCTTCCAAATGATTGTAAAAATACCCCTGGGATGGACAAATTCTTTTGCTGACAATATACACAGCTCCTTCTACAGCTGTACCAAGGTGCACATCACCCCAAGTCCCACTGACATCTTTGCTTCAATGAGCATTAACCAGAGAATCATGGAATCATTCTGGTTGGAAAAGACCTCAAGATGAGCAAGTCCAACCTGCCTTGCCATGTCACCACTAAACCATGTCCCTCAGCAGCACATCTACTCAGCTTTACAATTCCTCTAGGGGTGGGGACACCACCTCTGCCCTGACCAGTCTGTAGCAGGCCTTAACAGTTCTTTTGGGGAAAGAAATTGTTCCTAAATATCCTCTGGTGCAAGCTGAGGCAACTTTTTCTCATCCTGTCACTTGTGGCTTGCAAGAAGAGACCCACCTGGTTCCACAGAACCATGGAATGGTTTGGGTTGGAAGGGATCATCTAGTTCCAGCCCTCCTGCCTTGCTCAGGAACATCTTGCACTAGATCAGATTGATCAAGGCAGACTGTTCCAGTGTTTGAGAACCCTCAAGAGAAAGAAATTGGTCATCATGTCCAACCTAATCCTCCCCTGGCACAATCTTAGGCATTTCCTCTCATTCCATCACCTGATACTTGGGAGAAGAGACCACCCTCCACCTAGCTCCAGCTTCCTCTCAGGGAGTTGTAAAGAACAATGTGGTTTCCCCTCAGCCACCTTTTCTCCAGACTAAACAACCCCAGGTCCCTCAGCTGCTCCTCACAAGACCTGTGCTCTGGACCCTATGTGGGCTTCAAATCCAGCTCAACAATAGCATTGCAGGTGGGACTGCTGGTTGCTGCCAACATGAAATCTCTTCTTGCTCACAGCCTTTCAGTGATGATACAAAGAGAAGAAAAAGATTTGTTGCTGTTTTTCATATCAAGCACAAAGCACAGCAGACAAATCTGTTTCATTTACTCCCAAAACAAAGGCACAGCAGTTAAGAAAGATGGTTGGAGGAGGAAAAGATGTGCAAACCCAACACGTGTTCAGCTCCTACACTGCAGCAGTGGAATTGTTGAGGAGCACAGCAAAAATACCCACAGAGGACCACAGCTGAGATGTTGCTAAGCAGCATCACAACCTCAATCCCTGAAGTGCATTTGAAACCATGATCACCTCTACAAATTGCCATGGAGCTTTCTTCCATTCCAACCTTCCCAGCTCATTTCCATTCACGGTTGATGGAGGCTACAAACTTTATGACTTCCTCTTAAAAGAGCTTCTGAGCTGTGTTCCCCATGCAAAACCATCAAGCAGAGTTGAGCTGTTGTGCTGGATGGGGACGTATGACTGACTGGTGACCTATTCACCGGCAGAGCATCTCCTGGTTGGTTTATCCTAGCCAGGCCTCATTAGAGAGAGGACTTGAGAAAAAGCAAGTAGAAAATAAGACAGAAAACATTATGGGATTTTGCACAATTTAGTTTCATTTAGCACTGAGTTGTCATCAGAAGGGTGTGAAGATCTGAGAAGTTTTACTGCTCCCAATTCTGGCACAATTTCCTTCTTGTTACCATAGAATCACAGTCAGCAGGGACATCTGCAACTAGAGCAGGTTGCTCAGAGCCCCAGGCAGCCTGACCTGGACTGGTTCCAGAGATGGTGTGTCTACCACTGCTCTGTACAACCACCTATACTGTTTCATCTCCTGTTCCATCTCCAGCCTCAAGACACTGAGCCCCCTCAATAACAAAGGAAACTCCTGAAAGGAGTTATTCTTTGTTTGGCTCCTTTATTTTCATATGGTGCATATTCCTTGTAAAACTTACCTTAGGAAGTGAGTAACCCTGCAGAGGCCATGTTCTTCCAGCAGCTCCAGGAAGCATCATGGGTCAAAGTCATCCTGACAACAGTTGGTATCACATCGTGCACCTGTTGCCACCATCTGCTCCCCAGATAGCTCTCCATGTGTTCACCTACTTTTACCTGACTGTTAAATCCAACATGATAGGGGTTGGAAGGGGCCTCTGGAGGTCATCTAGTTCAAAGCTTCTCCTAAAGCAGGGGCACCCACAGCATGTTGCCCTGGACCACAACGTCCAGTTGGGTTTGGAATCTCTCCAGAGAAGACGACTTCACAACCTCTCTGGGCAGCCTGCTCCAGGGCTCCTGCACCCTCACACCAAACAGGTTTCTCTACCACAGCAGCCTGTACCTCATGCACACTTCAGGTGACCAAGGAGAGGAACCAACCTTACCAGCATGCTCTTGCATGGTCTCTGGTCCAGACAGTTTGCTATAGCTCCTCCAAAACACAGTATAACCTTCTTCTGGGCTCCATCTTTTCCATCTGAGTTGACTTCTGTGCTGTCATTCATCATGCCTCACTGCATAAAACATTAATCTTCTGAGAGTAAAAGGAGATGCAGCAGCTCCAGTGGAGAACTACTTTATTCAGGGCATGGATTTTGATGAGCTTTAGGTTCCTACAGGGAAATGAATTTCCTTGCAAGGAGCAACTTACGAAAGACAGTGGAAAACCAGCTAAAATAAGCAGCAACCTGGGGGACTTGGGCAAAGAGGACTGGGAGGTGGTGCAGTATTTATTTCATCTGGCAATAAGAACCCTAAATGTGCCTCTTGGATACTGTGCAGCAGTGAAAGAGGTGAGGAAAGAAGGGAACTGCAGCATTTTGAGCTGCAAGAGAAGCAGACTGGAAAGATTAATTGGGAGTTAACCAACCCTATTGATAGAGCTTCCATGCCTCTGTAGTTGAAGTTCAGGGCAGTTTCTGAAGTTCAGGGCAGGTTTGCACAGCCAGGGGCTGCTTCTAGCAGGGAGAAGTTGATGGGGAGAGTTTCTGCCAAGGACTGGGCTGCCTGAGACTTGCTCCTCTGCACACCAAGGGAACTGCCACAGCTTGTGCCCCTCTTTGGGGGGAAGGAAGGCAGAGGTGGCACCTGAAGGGAGAAAGTGACAGGACTGGTGACCCTCAACTGCCCAGCAAGGGATTGAATCCCTTGGATAGCATCTTCAGGAGCAAGCTGAGGGATCAGCAGGGTCAAGCCTCTTCTTCTCTGGTCAGTGTTCCTTCTCAATCCCAATCCATGTACTCCTGAATCCAGTTTCAGGATTCAGCCCTTGAATCCAGTTCCCATCTGCTGCTGATTCCAGTCTGGGACTTGCCCAGTGCCTGCCCCCAGCATCAGTAGTGCAAATGATTCTGTCATAGAATCATAGATTCAGCCAGGTTGGAAAAGACCTTTGAGATCATCAAGTCCAACCTATCATCCAGCCCTATCCAATCAACTAGACCATGGCACTAAGTGCCTCATCCAGTCTCTTCCTGAACACCTCCAGTGATGGTGACTCCACCACCTCCCTGGGCAGCCTATTCCAATGGGCAATCACTTTCTCAGTGAAGAAATTTTTCCTAACATCCAGCCTGAACTGGATCCCTGGCACAGCTTGAGACTGTGTCCTCTTGTTCTGGTGCTCTTTAAGGTCCCTTCCAAGACAAACCATTCTATGATTCTATGATTCCTGATCACTTCTAGGGATGATGACTCCATCATCTTCCTGGGCAACCTGTTCCAATGTCTGAGGAAGACGGTGTGTGAGGGATGACCTCCACCTCAAGATATTCCCCCTGCTGCCAGCAATAAGCAGTTTAAAGCTATTTCAAAGCAGCATTTTTAATGTGCTCTGAAGGACCAACCTCCTGTGAACAAGGCTAAGCCTTTCTGAAAAACCTTTCTATTCTATTTCTAACCTCCCTTTGACAATAAAAGCTGCAAGTTAATTATTTATTGCACATTTCCCTGTCTTCAGGAGGCTGAGTTTTGCTAAACTCAGCATTTTGAAGCAGAGGCAGCAGATGACTTCAGCTTGGGTGGAAGTGTTTGGGTTTTTGTTTTTCTTCTTTTTCTCTGTTTGCCTTTTCCCATGTCTGTGGTGGGGTTTTTTTGGCTTATTTCTGAGAGCCTAGGTTTGGGGTATGATACACCTGGGTTTTTTTTGCTCTTGAGGGTTTCTCCTCATTCTTGAACATGCTCCTGTAAAGAAAAAAAAGAGAAAAAAGTATGATCAGCCCTAGAATCAGAATTGTTTTGGCTGGAAAAGACCTCTAAGATCATCAAGTCCATTCATCAATATATGAACACCATGGCCATTAAACCATGTCCCAAATCACCATGCCCAGGATACAGATATGCACCAGTACAAGTGAGGCATTGCCCTGATGGAAAGGAGCTCTACAGTGAAGGACCTGGAGGTGCTGGTGGACAAGGTCCCAATGTGCTCTCATGGCTAAAAGGACCTATGGTCCCCTGGGGTACATGGAGAAGAGTGTGGCCAGCAGGTCAAGGGAGGTTCTTCTCCCCCTCTACTCTGCCCCAGTGAGACCACTGCTGGAGAACTGCATCCAATTCTGGGCTCCCCAGTTGAAGTTGGTGTCTTCTCCCAAGTAAGAAGTGACAAGATGAGAGGAAACAGACTTAAGTTGGACCAGGGGTGGTTTAGGTTGGGCATGAAGAACAATTTCTTCCCCAGAAGTGCTGTCAAGGCCTGAACCAAGGCAGTGGTGGAGTTTCTGTCCCAGGAGGAATTTATATTCATAGAATTCTAAAGATTGGAAAATATCTCTAAGACCACCATGCTCATTAAACCATGTCCCAAAGTGCCATGTCTACATATCGTTGAACACCATCTTTGGGATGATGTCTCCACCACTCCTCTGGGCAGTCTGCTCCAGTGCTTGATGTTGTGTAGATGTGGTGCTGAGGGAGGACATGGGTTAGTGATAGACTTGGCAGTGTTACCTTAACGGTTGGACTCAGTCTTGGAGGGCTTTCCAACCTTAATATCCTATGATGGCTAAGCCACCAAAAGACATATTTATATGAGTGGTGACTACAGAGCAGTCCAAAACCAAGCAAGATTGCAACCAGCAATAACCTCTTTGAAAGGAAATCTCTCTCTAGAGAACGATTCTTGTGACGAGCAGCTGAGGTTTAGCCTGGAGAAGAGGAGGCTGAGGGGAGACCTCATTGCTCTCTACAACTCCCTGAAAGGAGTTTGGAGTGCTCCCTTGTAACAAGTGATAGAAAGAGAGGATATAGCCTCAAGTTCCCCCAGGGAAGGTTTAGGTTGGATATTAGGAACAATTTCTTTCCATAAAGAGTGGTCAGGCCTTGGAACAAGCTGCCCAGGGAGGTGATGGAGTCACCATCCCTGGAGGTGTTCAGGAAATGTGTGGCTATGGCACATGGGAACATGGTTTAATGGCCATGGTGGTGTTGAGTTGATGGTTGGACTCCATGATCTCATAGAGGGGTTGTCCAACCAAAACAAGTCTACGATTCTATCACCTTATGTTCCTCTTCCAGCAGCAGAAGCATGTGTTGGCTGTGCACTCAGCTTGAAACCCACATGAGCTCAAAATCCAAATGCTTGTCCATCAGTCTTGTGCCGTGGATTAAATTCATGTCTTCTAAATGAACTGTGTTTAAGGCATGGAGATGAAATAGCACTGAACAGCACAGCATTTTCTGGCACACTCTGCTACTCTTCCTTTTAAAAAAAGGGGAAAAAAAAAAAATCTAGGTCAAGATTATTTGAAAAGCAGCTTTCCCACTCAGACATTGAGCATTTGCCTGAGAACAGTGAATAGAGAAGAGGTACAAAACTGCCAGATAAGCACAGGGTGCAGAAAAAAACCCCACCAAATATATATATATATATATATACAAATATATATATAATTCCTGCTCTCTCTAATGTCTCAGCAGCTTCCCAGCACATAAAACCCAGCTGTAATCACACATTTCACTTTACTTCCCTCCATCACACTGATGGGCCAATTTATCCACAGCAGCATGTTTATGGCATCCAAATTCTTCTCCGGAGCAGATGCTGCATCGCCTCGGAGTGCGAGAGGATTTAATTGAGGCAGCACGAGGGAGCTGGTGAATGGGATGGTTGCAACCAGGGAACTGGAGCTGGGGTGGAATTTCGATGGAGGAATTAAAATACAACTCTAGCCATCCTTACTAGGTAGCAGAGATGATAACACTGTGTTCAGTTTTGGGGCTGTCACTCCAAGGAGGAGCTGCAGCACGTATAGAGAGGCAACAAAGCTGGTGAAGGGCCTTGAACACAAGTCCTATGAGGAATGGCTGAGCAACTGGGGTTGCTTAGTCTTCATAAGAGGAGGCTGAAGGGAGATGTCATCACTCTCTACAACTCCCTGAAAGGAGGTACGACTCAGGTGGAGGTTGGTCTCTTCTCGCATGCAAAAAGTGAGAGGACAAGAAGAAATGGCCTCAAGTTGTGTCAGGGGATATCAGGGAAACTTTCTTCACAGAAAGGGTTCTCAGGTGCTGGAACAGGCTGCCCAGGGAGGCGGTGGAGTCACTGTCCCTAGAGGGATTTTAAAGACGCATGGATGTGGTACTGAGGGACGTGGTTTAGTGGTAGTGGCTTAGCAGCAGTGCTGGGATTGTGAGCTCTGGGTGAGCAACTTGATGATCTCCAAGGAAAAAGCCTTCTTGACACCCACCCTTCAAATATTTGTAAACATTAATAAGATCCTCCTCTCAGGCTGTCCTTCTCCAGACAACAGCTCCAGGTCTTTCAGCCTTTCCTCATCAGACAGGTATTCCAGTCCTTTCATCATCCTCAGAGACTCCACTGGACTCTCCCCAGTAGTTTCCTGTCTCTCTTGAACTGAGGAAGCCAGAAATGGATACGGTATTCCAGACGTGGTCTCCCCAGGGGAGAGCAGAGGGAGAGGAGAACCCTCTAAACCCGTATAAATGGAACCAGAGGGACAACACGAGTTAAGGAATCCGACTACCACAACTCTATCTACACATTAATAATATTCACTGCAATTGAGACATTTCACCTCTTCTGTAAGCACAAGCTCATGGCTTTTTCCTTTTTTTAAAGAGCTATTTAAAATGTCTGTGTATTATTCTACCTACCTTTGTTACCTGAATATCCTGTTCATGGTAGATCCATTCCCATCAGATGAATAGCAGCCCAACACGATGTGACCGTTGTGACTTCCAGTATTTATTATTTCCCCACTGTCTCTTTTTATTTCTATCTGAAACATTTATGTGGACACTTAGGACAATTATTTATTCCAGGAGTATGTAGTAGAGGGAGATATCATCCATTTATCTAAATGTTACTCTGTAGAGCAGGAAAAAGAGAAAATCATTTTCCCAGCTGAAGCTTGGTTTCATAAAAGAAAGAAAAGAAAAAAAATTGGTTGCTTTATTTATTTAATTTTTCTGCTCAGCAGTTACCAGAAATTTAAAATGACAACACAATTTGGAGGACAATAGACCCGTCATGAGGCTCCTGTAATAGCTGGTGGCAGCAGGGAGGGGATGGAAATCTCTGCTTTGGATGTGGTTTGGGCTTTTTGCGATGGCAGAACATCAGAGAACCTGCTGAATGTTTCCCACTGCGTTACACAACCACCGAACCGCTTTGGTTGGAAAAGGCCTCTAAGAGCATCATGTCGAGCTGTCAGCCTAGCACCACCAAGGACACTATACCATGTCCCAAAGTTTCTTGCACACCTCCAGGGATGGTGACTCCACCACCTCCCTGGGCAGTCTGTTCCAATGTCTGACCACTCTTGTAGGAAAGAAACTGTTCCTAATATCCAACCTAAACCTCCTCTGGCAATTTCAGGCCATTTCTTCTTGTTCTATCACCTGATACCAGGGAGAAGAGACTAAAACCCACCTTAGTTAAATCTCCTTTCAGAAGAGGTATAAGATTTCCCCTTAACCTCCTTTTCCCCAGGCTGAAATACTCCAGTTCCCTCAGCTGCTCCTCACCAGACCTGTTCTCCAGACCCTTCACCAACTTTGTTACCCTTCTCTGGACCTGCTTCAGCCTCTCAATATTCTTCCAGGAGTGAGGGGTGCAAAACTGAACCCAGTACTCAAGGTGTGGCCTCACCAATGCCCAGCACATACCCTGCTCCTGCTAGCCCCACCATGCCTGGTCCAGGCCAGGTTGCTGACGGTCTCTTTCAACCTGGCATTCTGTCATTCTGGGATATGGAAAGTATCTGTGGATTGAATCCAAGACCTCCCAGAAGAGCCAGAAAATGGTAATTAAAATCCAATAGTTTCTTCATTACCTTCACAAATGCAAATAATGTACTCTAAACACTTGCAAATAAGTGTTATTGATCCTTCTGAGTCAAAGCAGCCCCAGTGCTAACAGGACTCTTTGGAAGCCTTCCTACAGCACAGAGATTAATTGTACTCACCTACCTCCTGGTAGACCTCATCTGTCCAAGTCTGCTGAGTGGCCATGGTTTTCCAGACTGAGGTTTTGGGTTTGTGCAAAGTTAAGGCTGGAAATCTGTGGACTGGCCAATTGTTAAAGTGTTCTTTTGTTTTACAGTATAGTGGGGGTTGGAAAGAACTTCTGGAGATCATCCAGCTAAAGCAGGGTCACCTACAGCAGCTTGCCCAGGATCACAATGTCCAGGTGTCTTTCGAATCTCTCCAGAGAAGGAGACTCCACAACCTCTCTGGGCAGCCTGCTCCAGGGTTCCAGCACCCTCCAGCGCATCAAACAAGTTTCTCCTCCTCTTCAGATGGAACCTCCTGGCTTCCAGTCTGTGCCCGATGTCCCTTGTCCTGTCATCAGGCACCACTGAGAAGAGTCTGGCCCCATCCTCTTGCCCCGCAGCTTTAGCTCTTGCTGAGTACTGAGACAATCCCTGTTCAAGTTACTCCTCTCCAGGCTCAACAGCCCCAGGTCACTCAGCCTTTCTTCCTCACAGAGATGTTCCAGGCCCCTCAGCATCTTTGCAGCTTCCTTCTACTGGACTCTCTGCAGCAGTTCCCTGTTTCTCTTGAGCTGGGGCCCCGGAACTGGACCTGGTCCTCCAAATGTGGCCTCACTAGGGAAGAGTAGAGGGGGAACAGGCCTGGCTCATGGGGAGCTTGTCACCATCACTCCCAAGTCTTTCTCTGCAGAGCTTCTTTCTAGCAGGTCACCCCTCACCTGTACTGGTGCAGTAGTTTATTCCTTCACAGGTGCAGGACTTTACCCTTGCCCTTTTTGAAGTTCATGAGGTTCCTCTCCACCCATCATTTCCAGCCTGGCCAGGTGTCACTGAATGAGAGCATATCCTGCTGGAGTGTCAGCCAGTTCCATAATCCTTGACTCTTCATCATCCCAACTCAACACTCAGCACCTGAGCTACTCCCATTCCCCAGCTTTGTTTTTTCCTGGCATATCAAGATGTACCATCTGATATTTGATGAAGAAGGTGACATCTTTTCACCCTGGCTGTACCATGCTGTCTCTTGGCATGGTTTTCTGAGCATCAGATTAATTCTCCATCCCCATAATGTGTTAAGTTGTTATGACACATTTTGCTTGGTTAGAGGAGCTACAATTCTAATTAGGATGAAAACCAAGTGATGACCCTAAGTCCAATAAAAACACCACATCAATCACACCCCTTAACTTCAACATTGGCTGAGCGGCCTCATGACTGCAAGCAATGCAGCAAAACAATTATTCCAATTAAAAGGAAATGTTTGGTTCAGCTAATTTAGATGTTAGTCCAGTCTTAGTTCCATCACAGCCTCCCACCAGCTTGCCCATTAGGAGAGAAAAATCAAAGCCATTACATTGAATTATGGATTCAGATCTTGTTGACAAACACTAGAGAGCATGACACTGCTCTCTAAGCAGAAAAGAAACTGCAAGAGGCTCATGGGCAAAATCAGAGGAGTTTCACAACTCTTGCCACTCATTTTGATGGAAGGGTTGTAAAACTTCAGGTGACCACTGAGGTCTTACAGTTTGTCCTTCTACAAGCACTAGATTCTGGGTCTGAAATAAACAGGATAGAGCAAAACAGTTGGAAAACCAAAACAACAGCTGGCTTTGCTGAATAGTTCCAATTAATTAACCACCACTGGTTGAAGAAGAAGCTGGAAGAAACTCATGGGCAAAATCAGATGAGATTCAGCAACTCCTGCCACTAGTTCAGATGTTTGGGTTGGAGTCTTACAATTTGTCCTTCTGCTAGCAGCAGTTTCTGGTTGTTAAATGCACAGGATAGAGCAAACAAGTTTGGAACCCAAAATACCAGCATGGAAACATCAATGGTGGCATTCCAAAATAGTTCTAATGGTAATTAGCCACCACTAGCTGAGGCAGCCAAGCAGGCACCTGGATATATCCAGACTGGGGATGAACTTAAATCCTTCAGAAGAACCCAGAAAATGCTAGTTGGTCTGGTGGAGGTGAAAACAATGAGCTCAGAGGGTCCAGTACCAGTGGGATGTGAAGGGACCCTGTTTGGGACCAAAGGTTGGGTGATACAGATTATTAACCACAGCTGGCTCTCAGGCATAGAAGAACAGACACCTGGAATTTTCTGATGGTGGACTTCCCCCCCTCTCTGGTACACATCATGAGTCTGCCAGTGATTTATACAGGGCCACGAGACCAAGCAACACGAGAGACATTCATGTGCCAAGAAAATACAACACAAAGCCCACCTGAGTACCCCCTAGATGATCTCTAGAGGTCCCTTCCAACCTCCACCATGATGAGATCCTTGGTACTCCTTTTAAGTATCTCTGCTGAAGTCACCAAACCATAAAATCCTAGAACTGTTGGGGGTAGAAGAGACCTTGGAGATCATCAGGTCCAACTGCTCGCCTAGAGCTCACAACCACAGCACCATTGCTAAGCCACTATCACTTTCAACACCACAGCCACACATTTTTTTAACACCTCCAGGGATGGTGACTTCACCACCTCCCTGAGCAGCCTGCTCCAGGGCTTGATAACCCTTTCTGTGAAGAAAGTTTTCCTGATTTATCCAACCTGTACCATGCCTGGAACAACTTCAGGCCCTTTGCTCTTTTCCCGTCGCTTGTTGCGTGTGAGAAGAGACCAAACCCCACTTGGCTCCATTGTGGTAGTTCCTAAGTCATCATCTGGCTGAATTAACTGTTTGATTATAGCCTCTTGCTGTTGATTTAAGAAATAAGACTAAAGGGAGTTAAAATTATCTATACTCTATGATCCCACTCACTCCTGTTTTATTTATGAGCTCTGCAGTTCCTGCTGATCCTACCTGCATGTATGTGTCTCCAGCTCCAGCCACATTTAGTCTCCTCAATATTTATATAAGCAGGAGCTGGTCATTAAAAGTTTTGCTGACTTCCATTAAAAGTTGTCTTTAAAATCCAATTTTTCCTTTCAGCAACATCATGAGGGAATTAGAAGCAGGCGAGGAAAGATGCTGAAACATCTCCTGCAGACGAACATTGGCTTCCACTAAAGGCCTTTGAAAGGATTAACCTTTAGCTGACTGATCTATTTTATTGAGTATTGTTCCATGGATTTGTTAAATGGAAGATGAAAAGCTCTGCTTCTTTGTGAAGTACACCCTGATGCCAACATTAGTGGCATCACAGTCACAGAAAGCTCATCTTCACCTCTTCTAAGCACTGTCCAATGTAACTACTTCAGGAGATGTTTGTTTAAGACCTCTCCTACATTTTGCACTACTCTTTACATGCATGGAATCATAGAATTGTTGTGGTTGGAAAAGACATTGTGGGGGTTTGAGCCTTAACTGGGGCTTAAAAGCTCAGATGGGGGCAAGGCTGGGAATCCTTCCCCCATTTCCTTCCTCCTCTTCCCCAATAGAGAGAGAAAAAGGAAGGGAGGGGAGCAAATCCACCAAGAAATAATTTGGGTTCGGCTTGGAAGTAGAGAGGCAAAGAATTTTTCTTTAAGAGGTGAGGAGAGAGTTCTTCACTGAAAGAGTCGTTCGCCATTGGAATGTGGTGCCCAGGGAGGTGGTGGAGTCACCATCCCTGGAGGTGTTCAAGAGGGGATTGGATGTGGCACTTGGTGCCATGGTCTAGTGATGAGGTCTGTGGTGACAGGTTGGACTTGATGATCTTTGAGGTCTCTTCCAACCTTGGTGATACTGTGAGATATGTATATATATGTGTGTATATATATATATGTTTTTGTAACAATGACAGGCAGGGTTCACAAGGGTAAGGAACAAGGATGGATTGGAGAAGGAAAAGAAAAGAAATATGAGATACAGAACCAGTCCTTTGCAAAGTGTGGAAGCAGCAGGAAAAGAGCAATGGCTGCAATTCTCCTCCCTCTTATACCCCTGCTGGACAAGGAGGGGGGGAAGTGGAACAGACCAAGTCAGTTTCCCAGGGGAGAGAAAACACCCCCCAGGGAGGGCAAAAAACTCTCACGAGCCCTCCCCCTGCCCTGTTTCTTTCCAGGATGGGTGTAGCCCACCACAGACATCTAAGATCATTAAGTCCAACCATCAACCTTGACAACTATGGCCACTAAACCATGTCCAAAACAGTGCAATGTCCACAATTTCTTGAACCCCTCCAGGGATGGTGACTCCACCACCTCCTTGGGCAACTTATTCCATTGCCTGACCACTCTTTCAGTAAAGAAATTTTTTTCCTCTTTGAATGCATATTTAAATCCATCTTTAAAAAACATCTTCCAAAAACATCTTCCAGTTTGACATGAATTTGTAAATAAACAATTAATTCCATTTTGGGGGTGGTGGAGGGAAACCTACACAAAACAAAACTCCACACAATGCCCATGAATTTGTGTTGCCTTGAAATAGTGAACATAACCTGGCCAGGCTGGAGAGGAATTTTGTGAAGTTCAGCAAGGGTACATGTAGGGTCCTGCCCCTGCAGAAAATAACCCCCTGCACCAGTGACCAGGGGTCACCTGCTGGGAAGCAGCTCTGCAGAGAAGAACCTGGGAGAGCTGGTGGAAACAAGTTAACCTTGAGCCAGAAAGGTGCCCTTGTGGCCAAGAAGGCCAATGTTCTCTTGCAGTCCATGAAGAGGGGGAGGTTCTCCTCTTCTCTCTTCACTTATGAGGTCACATCTGGAGAACTAGGTCCAGTTCTGGGCTCCCCAGTTCAGGAGAGACAGGGAACTACTGGATAGAGCCCAGTGGAGGCTGCAAAGGTGCTGAGGGGCCTGGAGCATCTCAGTGAGGTGGAAAGGCTGAGAGACCTGGGACTGTTGAGCCTCAAGAAGTGCAGCCTGAGAGGGGATCTGATCAAGGCTCAGCAAGAGCTAAAGGCTGAGAAGCAAGAGGATGGAGTCAGACTCTTGTCAGTGATATCCAGCAACAGGACAAGGGGCAATGGGCACAAACTGGAAACCAGTAAGTTCCACCTGGGTGATAGCAGAGCCTTCTGGTGTGTCAGCCGTTCCTCCCAGAAGAAGTTGTTTTATTCACACTTTCTAGTGTCTCTTTGGTCAAATGCTTTCCAACCATCACAGAACCATAAAAGTTGGAAAAGACCTCTAAGATCAAGTTGAGCCATCAAACCAACACCACCATGGCCACTAAACCGTGTCTTGGAGTGCCACACCAACATCTATTTTGAACACCAAGATCAAGCACTCAGATCACAGGCAATAAAATACCACTGAGGTCACAGAATCACAGAATAATGTGGCTTTGAAGAGATGTCTGGAGATAACCTAGACCAATCGCCCTGTTAGAATCATAGAACAGCATCATAGAATTGTTAGGGTTGGAAAGGACCTCAAGGATCATCTAGTTCCATGGACAGGGACATCTCACACTAGATCAGGTTGCCCAGAGTCATATCCAGCCTGGCCTTAAAAACCTCCAGGGACTTAGTTCTCCAGATGTGGCCTCACTAGGGAACAAAGTGGAGAACCTCCCCCTCTTCATGAACCACAAGAAAATATTTGCCTTCTTGGCCACAAGGCCACATTTCTGGCTCAAGGTTAACGTGTTACCCACCACCTCCCTGGGCAACCTGTGCCAGCGTCTCACCACCCTCATGGGGAAGAACTTCTTCCTAACATCCAATCTGAATCTACCCATTTCTGGTTTTGTTCCATTCCCCCTAGTTCTGTCACTACCTGACAGCCTAAAAGTCCCTCACCAGCTTTCTTGTAGGTCTCCTTCAGATACTGGAAGGCCACACTAAGGTCTCCTTGGAGCCTTCTCCAGACTGAACAGCCCCAAGGGTCACGTTTATAGACTTGCAGCCCCCTCAGAGCCTCATGGTGCTGAGTTCTCCTTGCTTTGAGAGTTGTCATGGAGAGCTGCGAGGCTTCACAGCCTTGCGTCAGTGGTGACAAATGTCCTAGCAGAGCGGAGCATTCACACACTAAATCAGAAATGATTACTCCAGGAGCACCTTGATGGATTTGGAGAAACCCAGAGATCATTTCCTCACCAGATAGTTGGTGAAACAAATGAAGGCAAAGGTTGCAGGAATGATAAGAATCGGTAAAAACATGTGTTATGAGTGGCTAATAATGTCCCTTCCTTGGTGGAAGTGATTATTTTTCATTTAGCAGATCTGAACAGCTAAATAACTTGCAGCCTTGCTCTTTCCATTCCTCAACACTAAATTACTGTACAAAGAGGGAAGTTATCCTAAGGGTAAAGAAAGAAAATAGAGTAATAAATTAAACCTGAGTTGTAAGTAATCCTGTATTTTCTGAAACAGCCCTTTAAAAATACATTTCATATGCTCCTTGCATGCACATATTGAACACTGGGCTCAGCTTTGGGCCCCTTACTCCAAGAAGGGCATTGTGGTGCTGGAGTGGGTCCAGAGAAGAGCAACAAAGCCTGCGCAGGTCTGGAGAACAGGTCTGGTGAGGAGCAGCTGAGAGAAATGAGGCTGTTGAGCCTGGAAAAAAGGAGGGAGCCTGAGGGGAGACCTCATTGCTCTCTACAACTCCCTGAAAGGAGATTGGAGTGAGGTGGAGGTTGGTCTCTTCTCCCAAGAAACAAGTGATAGAGTGTTACAGATTTTATATAGATGGTATATTTACCTCGAGCAACTCTTTCAGGAGCAGATGTAAGCAGGCGAAGACGTTTATGACGTTATACAGCAGGGTTATCTAGTCTATCAGAAGGCACATGTATCACATCTTAACTGGTCATTTTCTACTGGTATGCATGTAATTAAGGCATACAATAGGTCAAAATAACAAAACAGTATTTTAGCACATCCAAACAAATTCTGCCCAGTTTCTCTCCTTCAGTTACAAGGTGTTCCCCTCACAGTCAAAGACAAAACATAGGTTTCTCTAATTCGAGCAAAGGCAAATCTTCCCTATAGCCTTCCAAAGCCATCTGAAAACAACCTCTTCCCACAATAGAGCAAGAAGAAATGGCCCCGGCTTGCACCAGGGGAGGTTTAGTTTGGACATTAGAAGAAACTTCTTCACTTGAAAGGGTTCTCAAAGACTGGAACAGGCTGCCCATTTTTGGAGGCTGTGGAAAGCTTTGGCTTAATGGCATTTTTTGTTCATCTTTTCCTGAAGATATGTCTGTTTAGAGATCTTTTCAGACAATACTTGTACATAAACAGCTCATTATTGATGGAAACTACAAACATCTGTTTCTGCTATGGGCAGGCAGAGAGAAATTTTCTCACCTGTTGTGATAGGAGAAGGGATGATGGGTTTAAACTAAAAGAGGAAAGATTTAGACTAGAGGAAAGGAAGAATTTTTTTATGATGAAAGTATTGAGACCCTCTCCCAGTCTGCCCAGAAAGGTGGTAGATGCTCCATCCCTGGCAACAAACCAAGGTCAGGTAGTTTGGTACTCTGAGCAGCCTGCTCCAGTTGGAGATGTTCCTGCTGACTGAAAGGGGGTTACACTAGATGAACTTTAAAGGTGCCTTCCAACCCAATCTATGAGAATAGAATAGAATAGAATAGAATAGAATAGAATAGAATAGAATAGAATAGAATAGACCAGACCAGGTTGGAAGAGACCTTCAAGATCATCGTGTCCAACCTGTCATCCAACCTAATCAACTAAACTTATGTCTCACTTCAGGACATTAGATCTTCTGCATGATCAGTGTGGGCTTTGCCCTTCCTACGGTCTTTTCCTGCTGCTGTATCCAAATCCACATGAGAACACTGATGTTCAGAGACAGTTGCTAAAGCAGAGAGCTTGGGCTCTTCCTGATATCCCTCAACTTCAGAAGGACAAATTCTTCATTCTTTGAGGACGAAAAACAACTTGTGTTGGTGCCTCTGTGAAAAAAAGAACGTAAATGGTGGTGTCTGCAGTGGAGACACAAAGGAAGACTGAACAAGGTCAAAGCAGTAGGATGTGCTTTGTGATAGAATCCCAGAATCACATCCTGGTGGAGGCTGGAAGGGACCTCTGACGATCATCCGGTCCAATACCCTGCTAAAGCAGGGGCAACCGCAGCAGCTTGTCCAGGAAGGTTTGGAAAGCCTCCAGAGAAGGACACTCCACAACAGTAGGTACAGTCCCTAAGGGAATGTGGCCAAGGAATAACCCATGTGATTACCCTGTTGAACCTCATCCCACTGGCCATCAATCAGCTTGTCCAGACCCCTCTGTAATAGGATCACATATCGACAACATTTACACTTTAGATTCAAACTTACCTTGAAATTGAAGATAAGAATCCACCTAAGCTGTGTGGCTGTGTTTTCTCCACCAAAGAAGATCCATGGCTGCAATACAGTGACCACCTCATTATGCCTTCAGCTGGGAGGAAATTCACCAATCACCTGCAGAGGGGCAGTTTTTTGTCTTGGTGTTCCAGAAGAATTCATATCTACTGGTTAGGCCACACCTTGAGTACTGTGTCCAGTTCTAGGCCCCTCAGTTTAAGAAGGACATTGAGACACTTGAATGTGTCCAGAGAAGGGCAACAAGGCTGGGAGAGGCCTTGAACACAAGCCCTACAAGGAGAGGCTGAGGGAGCTGGGATTGTTTAGCCTGGAGAAGAGGAGGCTCAGGGGAGACCTCATTGCTCTCTGCAACTACCTGAAGGGTGGTTGTCGCCAGGAGGGAGTTGGTCTCTTCTCCCAGGCAAGCAGCACCAGAAGAAGAGGACACAGTCTCAAGCTGCACCAGGGGAAGTTTAGGCTCCAGGTGAGGAGAAAGTTCTCCACTGAGAGAGCTGTTAGCCATTGGAATGTGCTGCCCAGGGAGGTGGTGGAGTCACTGTCCCTGGAGGTGTTCAAGAGGGAATTGGACGTGGCACTTGGTGCCATGGTTTAGTCATGAGGTCTGTGGTGACGGGTTGGACTTGATGATCTTTGAGGTCTCTTCCAACCTTGGTGGTACTGTGATACATTAAAGACAAAATGATGTGGGCTCAATGATGTGGATGAGTCTGTGATACTGTGATACTTTCCCAAATTACCATCTGCATTAAATAGGAAGAAAAAACCCCAGCCAACAAACCTGCAACAATTTCTCCTGCTGCTGAGCATGATGAATGCCACTTAACCAGAACAAAGCCATAGCTTAGGTATCAATTCCCATTCTCTGTTCAAGATGATCCATCATTTTCTTTCAGGATAGGCCAGTCTTGCTGGGGGAGGAGGTTGGAATTTCCTGTTTTTCTCCCTGCCAGAGCTTTCAGAGCTGTTACAGTGACATTTTAATAGATGAATGCCTGCAGGGTATGAAGCAGATTCATCCTTTAAACATTAAAACATACCAAACAAGGTGTATTCTACATAATAACTTCTCCATCATCTCCTGAGCATTAAAGTGGAGGGAAGATTTATGCAAAAAATGGCATTACTAATAGTGTTGAACCTGGTAAACAACGACCAGACTTCTGCTTAAATGGTCTTTTAAGATCATGTAGACTTCATACAGGAGGTGTAGAATCATAGAATTGCACAATTGTTTTAGCTGGAAGAGACCCTTAAGATCATCAAGTCCAACCTCCATGACAACTCCCTACCCAAGCTTAAGTCTGACATCCAAATCCTGTCCAAGGGAAGGATTTTTATTCAGTTACCTTCATAGAATCATAGAATGGTCTGGGTTGGAAGGGACCTCCAAAGATCATCTAGTCCAACCCCCTCTGCAGTCATCAGGGGCACACTCCACTAGACCAGGCTGCCCAGAGCCCTGTCGAGCCTCATATTGAATACCTCAAGGGATGAGGCCTTGGCCACCTCCCTGGGAAACCTGTTCTAGTGTTCTACCACGCTCTTGATAAAGAACTTGTTCCTAACATCTAGTCTAAATCTGCTCTTCTCTAGTTTGAAGCCACTGGCCCTTGTCCTATCACCACAGGCCTTTGTAAATAGTTCATCTTCATCCTTCTTGTAGGACCCATTCAGGAGGTCATTATTAGGTCCCCCAGAGCCTTCTTTTCTCCAGGCTGAACAACCCCAACTCCCTCAGCCTGTCTTTGCAGCAGAGGTCTTCCAACCCCCTGATCATTTTGATGGCCCTCCTCTGGACCTGCTCCATCAGGTCCATGTTCTTCCTATACTGAGGTATCCAGACCTGTACACAGTATTCCAAGTGAGGTCTCACCAGAGGATAGTGGCAGAATTACCTCTCTGGATCTGCTGGAAATGCATCTTTTGATGCAGCTCAGGATGCAGTTGGCCTTCTGGGATGCAAGTGCACACTATCTGCCCATGTCCAGCTTCTCATCCATCAGTATGTCCAAAACTTACAGGTGAGGCATTTTGAGCAAGGTGCCTAGGGTGGTGGTGGAGTCACTATTCCTGGAGGTGTTCAAGAAATGTGTGGACATGACACTCTAGGACAGTGGTTGGTCTCTTCTCCCAGGCAACCAGCATCAGAATGAGAGGACACAGTCTCAAACTGTGCCAGGAGAAGTTTAGGTTTGAGGTGAGGAGAAAGTTCTTCACTGAGAGAGTTGTTAGCCACTGGACTGGGCTGCCCAGGGAGGTGGTGGAGTCACCATCCCTGGAGCTGTTCAAGAGGGGATTGGATGTGGCACTTGGTGCCATGGTTTAGTAGTCATGAGGTCTGTGGTGACAGGTTGGACTTGATGATCTTTGAGGTTTTTTCCAACCTTATTGATTCTATAGTTTAATGATCATGGTGATGTTAGGTTGATGGTTGGACTTGATGATCTTAGAGGGGTCAAACCCAGCCCAAAGAAGACTATGATTCTGTACATTTCCTACCTCTCAACTTTTAGCTATCTGGTGCACCGAGGCTTTCAACACTTTAGGGCCAAGGTTGTGGCACCAGATGTTCCTCCACTCTTTGCTATGATGAGTTGCTTGTCTGGGCTCAGGCATGTGTAGAATTGCAATAATAATAACAATGATCATTATTAATAGTATCATAGAATCAGTCAGGGTTGGAAGGGACTACAAGGATCACCTAGTTCCAACCCCCCTGCCAGGGGCAGGGATACCCCACACTAGATCAGCCTGGCCAGAGCCTCATCCAGCCTGGTCTTAAATACCTCCAGGGACGGCGCCTCAACCACCTCCCTGGACAACTCATTCCAGGGCTTCACCACTCTCATGGTGAAGAACTTTCTCCTCACATCCAGCCTGAATCTCCCCACCTCCAGCTTCATTCCATTCCCCCTAGTCCTATCACTACCTGAGATCCTGAGAAGTCCCTCCCCAGCCTTCTTGTAGGCCCCCTTCAGATACTGGAAGGCCACAATTAGGTCACCTCGGAGCCATCTCTTCTTCACACTGAACAGCCCCAACTCCTTCAGTCTGCCCTCATAGGAGAGGTGCTCCAGCCCTCTGATCATCCTCCTGGCCCTTCTCTGGACACGCTCCAGCATGTCCATATCCCTCTTGTATTAGGGGCTCCAGAACTGGAGCCATGTTGTGAACCATTGCTATTTAACATGAATGAAAATAACTTCCCAAAGGATGAGACTGAAGCTCAGGATACTGACCTCCATCATCATTTTCTAACTATTTGGGATTTGATTTGCTGCTTATGTTTCTTTTCTTTCTCACACACAAAGTATTTTGTATCACTGGAGTCACTTACAGCAGACTAACAGGATTTTTTTCTGCCTTTAATACATTAGTGTTATGGAATATTACCTGCTTCTTTCAGTCTCAACCAGCCCTCCTCATGATTTATGACACCTAATGACACTTGATGGCATAACCCACTTATTTATTTTAAAATCTCTGCTGTGCAAAGCACTGCACAATGAAAAATGTCCTTCCCCCCCCCCCCCCCCCCCCCCTTCTTTTTGGTACCTAGAAGATTCAGAAAGAAAAGGTAGAAATAAGGAGTGCAGCACTCCATAGTTCCATTCTGGCAGTCACATTCATTAAAGCAATTAGAATAAATTGAAACTAACTTCAGAAGATCTTCCACATGCTTAAAACAATCTATTTGCCTAAGTTTTTGTTGTTGTTGTTGTTGCTGCTGCTGCTATTCTTTTGACATTATTGCCTAATCACTTAAAGAAATGATGATTAATGACACTTAAGAAATGATCTTGATTGCCCTGAATGCCTGAACCGATTATTTATTACAGTATTGGAAGGCTGAGCACAGAGTATTGATTCTCTTTCATGAGATGGTCGGACTACAGTCCCCCCCCACCCCACCCTCACAGGGCTTGTCACTTCACTGCCATAATAAATAATCATCTTTCTCAGTTGCCCTCATCACACCTCAGAGCACTTCACAACCATGATTATGTGTCTTCAAGTTACTGAGGCAGGTTAAGGAAGCAGAGTCAAACATCGTGGCTTAATACCAGACTTGGTAGAGTTAGATAATGGTTGAACTTAATGATCATGGAATGGTTTTGGTTGGAAGGGACCTTAAAGACCATCTAGTTCCAATCCCCCTGCCATGGGCAAAAACACCTCTCATTAGGCCAGGTTGCTCAAAGCCTTATCCAGGCTGATCTTAAACACTTCCAGAGCTGAGGCATCTATGGCTTCTCTGGGCAACCTGTTCCAGTGTCTCACCACCCTCATAGTAAAAAGAACTTCTTCCTTATGTCCAATTTAAATCTTCCCTGCTGTAGTTTCAGACCATGGCTCCTTGTCCTATCACCACATTCCCTTACAAGAAGTCCCTCCCCAGCCTTCCTGTACACCGCCATTCAAGGTCTTTTCCAACTGAACCAATTCTGTGACTCTGTGTCCTCAAGCCAGAAGTGTTTATAGAATCGTGGAATTGTTAAGGTTGGAAGGGATCTCAAGGATCATCTAGTTCCAAACTCCTGCCATGGGCAGGGACACCTCACCACTACATCAGGTTGCTCACAGCCACATCCAGCCTGGCCTTAAAAACCTCCAGGGATGAAGCTTCCACCACCTCCCTGGGCAACCTGTGCCAGTGTCTCACCACCCTCATGAGGAAGAACTTCTTCCTAACATCCAATCTGAATCTACCCATTTCTAGTTCTGTTCCACTCCCCCTAGTCCTATCATTACCTGACACCCTAAATGTCCCTCACCAGCCCCATTTCCCTGCTTTTTACCACTCAAATCCCAGAGCACCTGGACTCTGTTGGAGTCTCCTCCCACCTCAGGTGTGGCCACTTGACCCTCCCCACCCTCTCCCCTATTTAATCACCACCAGTAGAGGCAGGAGCCCCAAGCTGAGCCCATCTGGGCTGGAGGATCCTCCTCTCATCACTGGTGAGTGCCCATGGTGCACACTGGGTGATGGTGGTGGTGACAACAAAGGCCGGGGGGCCTGGTGGCCCCCCGGTTAGGTAGGAACAACATTGATGATCTCTCCACTGTCACAGAATCATAGAATTGTTGGGGTTGGAAGGGACCTCAAAGATTATATAGCTCCAACCCCATTGCCATGGACCTGCTGGCTATGCTTCTCTTGATGCAGCCCAGGATGTGATTGGCTTTCCAGGCTGCAAGTGCACACTGGTGGCTCATCTTGAGCTTCTCATCCCCCAGCACCCCTAAGTCCTTTTCTTAGGGCTGCCCTCAAGTCAGTCCCTGCCCAGCCTACATCAATGCTTGGGATTGCCCTGACCCAGATGGAGAACTTTGTATTTGGTCTTTTTGACCCACTCCAACCTAATGTCTGCTTAGAAGATGGAATTGTGGGGTCGTGGAAGTCAGAGGTGAAACACATACCACCAGTGTCATAGAATCATTGACTTGTTTCAATTTGAAAAGACCTCTAAGTTCATGAGTCCAGCCATCAACCCAACACCACCATGGGCATTAAACCATGTCCCAGAGTGCCATGTCCACAGGTTTCTTGAACGCCTCCAGGGATGGTGACTCCCCCACCTCCTTGGCCAACCTGTTCCGATGCCTGACCACTCCTTATGGAGAGAAATTGTTCCTCATGTCCAATGTAAACCTCCCCTGGCACAATTTCAGACCATTTCCTCTTGTTCTATCACCTGATATTAGGCAGAAGAGACCAACCCCCACCTGGCTTCAATCTCCTGTCAGGGAATTGTAGAGTGCAGAGGTCTCCTCTCAGCTTCCTTTTCTCCAGGCTGAACAAGCCCAGGTCCCTCAGCTGCTCTTCACCAGACCTGTCCTCCTGACCCTTTACCGGCTTTGTTGCTCCTCTGCACATGCTGCAGCCCCTCAATGTCCTTTGTGGAGTGAGGGGCCTGAAACTGAAGCACAGAGACATCAGTTTGAGCAATGATCAAAGTGAAAATTAGCAGAGATGGAATCTTTATTGCTGCTTCAGTGTCAGGAAGGTTTGCAGTAGTTGGGACAAGTGTTATCAACATTTCAAGTAACAAAGCCATGGACAAGATTTTAATGGTTCTCTTGGTACAATTACTAATTACATGGAAGAGAAGGATTTCCTCTTTATTTGTTTTTGATTGCCTATAAGCTCCACATAGTTAAAGGTTTTCTTTTTTTGCTCTGTAATTGTTGCAGGCTGTTTGTATCTGTTATCCCACCATAAAGACGGCAGGGTGGGAAGTTCCCAAGGCTGGAAGAGACCTTTGCCATCATGAAGTCCAACTACTCACAATCCCAGCACTGCTGCTAAGCCTCTGCCACTAAACCACATCCCTCAGCACCACATCCATGCATCTTTTAAATGCCTCCAGGGACAGTGACTCCACCACCTCCTTGGGCATCCTGTTCCAGTGCCTGAGAACCCTTCCTGTGAAGAAATTCTCCCTAATATTCGACCTCCCCTGGCCCAACTCTAGGCTGTTTCCTCTTGTCTTCTCACTTCTTGCATGAGAAGAGACTAGCCCCCACCTGGCTCCAACCTCCTTTCAGGGAGTTGCAGAGGATAATGAAGTCTCCCCTCAGCCTCCTCTTCTGAAGGCTAAACAACTCAAGTTCCCTCAGTCCTTCCTGCATAAAACCTTCATTCAAGGCCCTTCAGCAGCTTTGTTGCTCTTCTCTGGACCTGCTCCAGCACCTCAAATTCCTTCTTGGAGTCAGAGCTCCAAAACTGAACACAGTGTTATCTCTGCTACCTAGTAAGGACAGCTAGAGTTGTATTTTAATTCCTCCACTGAAAATCCACCCCAGCTTCAGTTCCCTGGTTGCAACCATCCCACTCACCAGCTCCCTCATGCTGCCTCAATTAAATACTCTCATACTCCAAGGTCCTTCTTGGAGTGAGGGGCCCAAAGCTAAATCCAGTACTCAATGTGTGAAAAGGCCATGGTGTGGTCTCACCAGTCCCTAGTAGAAGGTTCCAAAGCATAAAGGTAGTGAACAAAATAGCTTTTGGGACACTTAGCAGCAATTCAGAGGCAATATAATAATGATAAATACAAGAGGGGAAATTTAAGTTGGATATTAGAAAGAATTTCTTTTATGCTGAGGGTGGTGGGACCCTGAGTCAGGTTGCCCAGGGAGATGGTAGATGCTTCAGCCCTGAAACCACTCCACGTCAGGTTGTCTGGGGCTTTGAGCAACCTGCTCTAGTTTCAAATGTCCCTGCTGACCATGGAGGGGCTGGACTGAATGGCCTTTAAAGGTCCCTTCTCATCCAAACCATTCTATGATTGTATGAAAAATGGTGTGGTGTTCATGTATCACTCCTCAGCAGTGAAGATCATGTGTGCTGTGTTCTCTAAGAGCATCTTAACTCAGAGATGTGAAAGATGGTTGTGACTCCACTTATGGATCCAGAAGTGGCAGAGGCTTCCATAGGCCTCTATTTGAATGGAATTACTGTTACAGACTCATGAAATGATGAGGGTTGGAAGGGACCTCTGGAGATCATCCAGTCCAACCTCCCTGCTAAAGCAAGGGCACCCACAGCATCTTGTCCAGGATCACAATGGCCAGGTGGCTTTTGAATCTCTCCAGAGAAGGAGACTCCACAGCCTCTCTGGGGAGCCTGATGCAGGGCTCCAGCACCCTCACACCAAAGAAGTTTCTCCTCCTGTTCAGGTGGAACCTCCTGGGTTCCAGTTTGTGCCTGATGGCCGTTGTCCTGTCACTGGGAACTATGAAATGTCTGGCCTCATCCTCTTACTCTCACAGGTCATTTAGCTCTTGCTGAGCATTGAGGAGATCACCTCTTGGGCTACTTTTCTCCAGGCCCAACAGCCCCAGGTCTCTCAACCCTTCATCACAGAGATGCTCCACTTAATTACTGCACAACTCAGCCTTTAAATGCTATCACCCCACTTCCAAACTCCTGGAAGTCAAGCAGTGGGATGGAATGAGCTGCCTCTTCCACCCTCCTCTAGAAGGCTGGACCATTCTTCTCCTCCCAAGCATTTCCAAAGCAACAGTCAATAGTTCTCTTGTTGAGACAACAGCCTATTGCACTCCTGCTGAGAGGAATTTGCATTTCATTTGCAGCTTATTACACCCCAGGCTTACTCTAAACTGCTTTCAAATTCCTCTGCTCCTATTGGGTCTTCAAATCTATTTCTAGATAGGGCTTAGAAGCTGTATATTATTCTCAGGTCACGTACAAGACCATATGTTTCACCCTAAGAAGTCTGCAGGAAGGAAATGCCTATTATTTCCTATAGATAGGTAATGGAAAATGGACAGATTCATACATTCAGGAAGAGTCACCTTCTCTTTCATCTCCATGGATGGATGTTTGAGGAGTGAAATGGAGGCATGGCAAGTAACTGGCCTTCAAAGTTTAAAAGGTTGGATCAGATGATCTTTGGGACCCCTTCCAACCTGGCTTTCAGTTATCAAATGAAAAAATTAAGCTGAACTTGTTTTGGAAGAAAAAAAAAAATAGGGTCATGGAATCTGTGAGGTTGGAGACAGCTCTGGAGGTTGTCTCAGCAGAAAGGTCACAGCTGTGTCCAGCCATGATTTGACTGTCTCCAGAAATGGAGCGACAAACTCAGAGCACAGTCAGTCTGCTGTGGAGTGAAAGGTGGAATGCATGGCTTCCACCTTCCAACCCACCCCCCATAGCATGGAGTCACAGAATCAACAAGCTTGGAAAAGACCTCAAAGATCATCAAGTCCAACCTGTCACCCAACACCTCATGACTACTAAACCATGGCACCAAGTGCTACATCCAATGCCCCCTTGAACACCTCCAGGGATGGTGACTCCACCACCTCCCTGGGCAGCACATTCCAATGGCTAACAACTCCCTCTGAAGAACTTTCTCCTCGCCTCAAACCTAAACTCCCCCTGGTGCAGCTTGAGACTATGTCCTCTTGTTCTGGTGCTGGTTGCCTGGGAGAAGAGTATCCTCATCCAAGTCTTCTTACATGGTTTGGTTTCAAGCAGGTCTTCACCACTCCTTTTGGTCTTACAAAATATGTGACCAAATTGAGAGCTTCCTGCACTCCTCCTGTGTTCCTGTTGCCCATCTCACTCTTCCACAGACTGTGGGATGCTGTCTAAGTTTAATTTGGAGCAGACAGAAAAATGTATTTTACCCTTCCCAAGAAGGAGTAAAACAAAACCACTCCACAACAGAACTGGCAATCCAAATATTGTACAACTCTATACACTATTTATAAATATACAAGACTCCAGGGTTCACATTTCAGTAGACTTCCATGCACCTCCCAGGGCTCCCACGCCTTCTCCCTACCCTCCCAAGCTTGCCTGAACCGGGCAGCAGGCCTCCCCCACATTGCAAGTGATAACTGCACTGAGAGAGGAGGAAGAAAGCAAGCCAGGAAAAAGAGACCGGTCTCTTCTCCCAGGCAACCAGCACCAGAACAAGAGGACACAGTCTCAAGCTGCACCAGGGGAGGTTTAGGCTGGATGTTAGGAAGAAGTTCTTCACAGAGAGAGTGATTGCCCATTCAAATGTGCTGCCCAGGGAGGTGGTGGAGTCACCATCACTGGAAGTGTTTAGGAAGAGACTGGATGGGGTGCTTGGTGCCATGGTTTAGTTGATTAGGTGGTGTTGAGTGGTGGGTTGGACTCGATGATCTCAAAGGTCTTTTCCAACCTGGCTAATTCTGTATGCTATTCTGATATCTGCACTCCCATTATAGAGTAGACACAAGGCTTATGGGATAAAATAATATTGCTTATGATTTCTGGTGGCTTGATTCTTAAAGGCACCTGGCCTTAACCCACAACAAATGCCAGCTGTGTCCTCTGCACTACAAGGGCTGCATGAAGAGAACCCCAGCTCTCCCAGTTTTCAGGTGATCTGCTGCATGGTGGGACTGAAGAAAATATTGCAAGTCCTGCAATAAGGAATATAATGATAGTAAAATTCTCTTTCCTTTCTGCAAACTGTTGACTTATTTCCTGGGGAAGGTGGGTTTGGTTTGTGTCCCTTCCCAAAATATTCACTGAGCATGTGAACCCACTAAAGCATTGAAACACCTTTGAACAGATGAAAAATTAAATGTAGAGGTCTAAGTGAATCCAGAGGAGCATCATCCTAATGTCCTTCACAGGTGTGACAAACACTTCTGTCTCACTACTTGTTACGTTACCTAGCCATTAAACATGTATTATCTTTGGAAGGAAAAGCAGAGATTAATGGCCTGAACCACAGTGATGGATTCACTGTGCAGGATGAGGTATACTTCTGAAACAAGCCAGACAACAGAGGGAAGAAATATTAAAACTTGATAAATAATAGAACAAGAAGGTCAAAGAAGGAGAAAGGAATAAGTTGTTATGTTCAGGTCTTTGATTTCCATTTGTTGAACCGTAGAAACACAGAGTCACTTTGGCTGGGGGAGAATTTTAAGATCCTGGAGAGCCCAACCATCAACTCATCACTGCCAGGTCACCACTAAACCATGTCCCTCAGCACCACATCTCTACAGCTCTGAAACACCTTAGGGGTGGGGACTCAACCACTGCACTATGCAGCCTATGCCAGATCTTGACAAATCATCTGGGGAAGAAGACGTTCCTCATGTCCAACCTAAAGCTCCCTTGGAGCAACTTGAGGTCATTTCCTCTTGTCCTATCAGTTGTTCCTTGGGAGAACAGACCAGCTCCCACCTGGCTCCAACCTCTGCCGAGGGAGGTGTAGAGAATGAGACGGTCTCACCCCAGTCTTCTGTTATCCAGGCTAAACAATCCCAGTTCCCTCAGTTGCTCCTCACAAGATTGTTCTCCAGATCCTTTCCACATGTTTAAAAAAAACATTATTAACCCCAACCCCCTCTGCTAAGGCAGGCTCATCCACAGCAGCTTGCCCAGGATCACAATGTCCAGGTGGCTTTGGAATCTCTCCAGAGAAGGAGACTCCACAACCTCTCTGGGCAGCCTGCTCCAGGACTCCAGCACCCTCACACCAAACAAGTTTCTCCTTCTCTTCAGATGGAACCTCCTGGGTTCCAGTTTGTGCCCAATGTCCCTTGTCCTGTCATCCGGCACCACTGAGAAGAGTCTGGCTCCATCCTCTTGCCCCATAGCTTTAGCTCTTGCTGAGCAATGAGGAGATCCCCTCTCTCCCCTGCTCTTCATCAGGCTCAACAGCTCCAGGTCTCTCAGCCTTTCCTCCTCACAGGGATGCTCCAAGGCCCTCAGCAGGTTTGTAGCCTCTGCTGGACTCTCTCCAGCAATTCCCTGTCCCTCTTGAACTGGGGAGCCCAGAACTGAACCAATTCTCCAGCTGTGGCCTCACTAGGGCAGAGCAGAGTGGGAGCATGGGGAGGTGTTTTGACTTAGAAACTTGAAAATTTTAGTCATTCAGAGAGATGGTGAGAAGAGGGGGAAAGATTATTAAGAAGATATTGAAATGAAAAGGAACAAAGGAGAAGTTCATGGATTCATAGAATGGTTTGGGTTCAAATGGGCCTTAAAGATCATTTAGTTTCAGCTGAACTCCCCATTCTCACTTTTGCACTCGCACTTGGAAATGTGGTGAAGCAGCTCTGAATAACCACACTGCTGGATTTTCATTCCATCATCTTTGGAACTCACACAAGAATTACCTCTGCTGGGATGGGAATTGGTTGCATGAGGGATATTAATGCAGTTAGTAAGACAAGCAATCACCCAGCAGTGGCCCCAAACACATCCAATAAGTTTTTAATGATGTCTTTTGCTTGGCTCTTCCCCGCCCCCGTCCCCCCCCCTTTTTTTTTTCCCCCGGTAATTTGCTACCATCAAGTCACTGGGCCAATTTATGTCCATTTTGTCTTGAAGAGGAGGATTTCTGATATGAGTCATTTGAAATACTGGCATTTCTCTCCTAACATTTGGGTACACAATCGTCTCAAGCCTCACTGACCATTTGCTCCCAGTATGCAGTAAGTTCTGTTTAGAGGAACCTCTTTGCATTTATGGTAAGGAACAGGCACTGAGTGGGCTTGAAGATTCATAAAGCTAAAGCACTTACTGAAGCTCCATGGCAAGGCGTCTGTCCTGGTTTGAAGTCACCCAGAACTGGTTCTGGTCACTGCTGTGACTTCGTAGCTCAGTCTCTGCTCAGGGAGGCACTTTACAGTATCACAGTATAACTAAGGTTGGAAGAGACCTCGAGGATCATCAAGTCCAACCTATCAACACAGACCTCATGACTAGACCATGGCACCAAGTGTCACATCCAATCTCCTCTTGAACACCTCCAGGGATGGTGACTCCACCACTTCCCTGGGCAGCACATTCCAATGACGAACGACTTGCTCGGTGAAGAACTTTCTCCTCACCTCAAGTCTAAGCCTCCTCTGGCACAGCTTGAGACTGTGTCCCCTTGTTCTGGTGCTGGTTGCCTGGGAGAAGAGACCAACCCCTGTCCTAGAGTTTGTGCCCCACCTTGGGGATGAGAAGGCAGAGGTGGCAGCTGTGGGGAGAAGCAGCCAGGACTCAACTGCCCAACAAGGGATTGCATCCCATGAATGGCATCTTCAGGAGCAAGCTGAGGGATGCCCAGAGGAAAGCCTCTTCTTCCCCACTGGGTTTACCAGGAGGACTCTGTCCCTTCTGCCTCCCATCCCAATCCCTCTGTTCCTGAATCCAATTCCAGAATCTGGTTCCCATCTTCCCTGCTGAGTCCAGTCTGGGACTTGTCCAATGCCTGCCCCCAGCATCAGTGGTGCCAATGGTGATGTCATTGCCATCAGGTCTTGGGTTGCCTCTTGTTTTGTGCCTCTGTGTCTCTATTCCATGGCATTGTTCTTCTTTCCACTGCGGATGGTTAAGTTTCTTTCCCAACCCATCAGTGACTCTCACTTCTTCCCTTTCAGCAGGCAGAGGGCTTCATGGAGAGCCTCTGGCACTCCTGTAGTGGCTGACCCAGCCCTGACCCTTGACTCAGAAACAATGCTGTGATGACTCAACAGTTTGGCAAGCCACTATGAGTCTCTCATTTCACAAAGAAAGGTGTTGATCATCACAGATGTGAGACCCCTTGCCTCTCCAAAACTGCAGCATCTCTTCTAGTTGCAGAGGACACACATTGCTTCATGAGAGATGTTTTTTGTGATCCTCCACTAGTGGTTCACATAGAATCACAAAGTGGTTTGGGTTGGAAGGCACCTTTCAGGGTCTAGTCCAATCCCTCTACCCTCAGCAGAGACTTCTTACCTTGAGTGTTTCCAGTGATGAGGCACCAGGGATGCACAGCACTTCATCACTGGTTCTGTCTTCAGCTCAGGTGCTCAGTTTACAGTAGAGAAAGGAAAGCTCTGATTTTATTCCTTACCAGTAACTTTCCCCAAGAACTGCAATGAGGAACAAACATCAAGGGTACAAAAGCAAATGGGGATAAACAAGCCATTCACCCATGCTGTGACAAACAACTTCAATAGCAGGACAAAGACCCGGCGGTTGTTAAAACAGCCACTGCTGCAGCAGCAGCCTGGTGGTGCCTTTTTGGATTTGAAAAGGTATCCCAGGTTGGAGCTGCCTTTGGAGCAGAACAGCAGGAGTCCACATGGAGAGCAAAGCTAAGAGGGGTAAGTGCACTCTAAAAGCAAAATGGTTGTTAGGGAGGAAGGAGTCAGAACTCAACATGAAGATTGGAGGAGACTGAACCTGCTGCACAAAAAAGAGGAGGAAAATATCGACGTGAAAGGAGAAGCACATTCTGAAGGTGAGGATGCTAAGTGTGATGCCTTTGGGGTATTTAAAATATACATTGGTTTTAGAAACCTGCATTCCAATTCAGCCAGGCTGTGATGATAGAATCATGGAACTGTCTGGGTTGGAAAAGCTCTCTAAGATTATCGAGTCCAACCAGCAACCCAACACCACCATGGCCATTAAAACACATCACAAAGTGCCATGTCCACACATCTCCTGAGCACCTCCAGGAACAGGGACTCCACCACCTCCCTGGGCAACCTGTCCCAATGCCTGACTATTGCAGGGAAGACATTTTCCCTAATATCCAACCTGAACCTCCTCTGGCACAAGTTCAGGTTATTTCCTCTCCTTCTATCACCTGATACTAGAGAGAAGAGACAAACCCCCAACTAGCTCCAACCTCCATTCAGGGAGTTGTGGAGAGCAATGAGGTTTCCCCCTCAGCCTCATTTTCCCCTAACCCCAGGTCCCTCAGCCACTCCTCACAAGAGTTCTGCAGACCCTTCACCAGCTTCACTGACCTTCTCTGGACACTTTCCAGTCTTCCCAGCAGTGACTAGACATGCCGGTCAGGGCAAGGAGCAATTCTTCATAGCTTGAGAGTAGCACACTTTATGGGTGCTGAGTACCATTATAAAATCTTCACCCATGCATGCTTCTTCTAGCAGCACCCTTGGGTCACTCAGTGATAGTGCTAAGGCAGGAGATGATGGATGTGCTTTGGGTAAGGAATGTGGTTAGTTCCAGGGCTTCCCAGTCTCAGCAGACACTGAGCTCCTCACAGTACCCAGATGCTCCTGGCAGATTGCTGCCTGATATCAGGACTGACTGTGTTATGCTGAGGAATGAAACAATCATCAAACTGCTTTGCTTGAAACAGCCCCAGGTTTCATAGCCTTTCCTTCTCACAGAGATTCTCCAGGCCCGTCAGCATCTTTGTGGCCTCCACTGGACTCTCTCCACTAGTTCCCCGTCTCTCTTGAACTGGGGCCCAGAACTGGGCACAATAGTTCCCATTAGGGCATAGCAGAGGATAAAGAACTTCCTTCAACCTGCTGGCCACCCTCTTCATCCACTCCAAGATATCATTTGCTATCTTGGCCACAAAGGCACAGTGGTGGCTCATGGGAAACCAAGCCTCCCAGGTCCTTCTCCACAGAGCTCATAGAATCACGGACTTGTTAGGATTGGAAAGGACCTCAAGGATCATCCAGTTCCAGCCCTGCCTGCCATGGGCCCCTCACACTAGATCTGGTTGCCCAGAGGCACATCCAGCCTGGTCTTAAAAACCTCCAGGGATGAGGCTTCCACCACCTTCCTGGGCAACCTGTGCCAGTGTCTCACCACTGACAGCTGCTGTCCAACAGGTCAACCACTTACCTTTAGTGGTGCCAGGGATTATTCCTCCCTAGGTGCAGGACCCTACACTCTCTTGAACTTCATGTGGTTCCCCTGGAAGAGGTTGCTCAGAGAAGATGTGTTCCTCCCATCATTGTAATTGCTCAAGGCAAGGTTGGATGGAGTTTTGAGCAACCTGTTCTAGCAGAAGGTGTCCCTGCCCACAGAAAGGGCCGTTGGAACTGGATGATTTTTCAAGCCCCTTCCAACTATTGCAGGATAAAAGTCAAAAGAACTGTAGCCAGTAAACGGAACATATGTTTTAAGATTAATTCTTCCCAGCCACTTGAGGTCTGTCACCCCAGATCATGCACAAAGCTATTAGTTCATTTATTCCCTGAGTCATTACTACCAACTGTGCTAACTAACATGAAGGGGGAAAAAAAACCAACCAAAGACTAATGGATTGCTTGAGGGAAAATCCATCTGCAGGGTCAACTATTTTACTCTTTTTCTTTTTCCTTTTTTTTTTTTTGGTGTGTTTTTCAAAGAGGCAGGCAATTATCTCTACTTTTCATTTCATAAAGCCTTCCTTGAATATCTGTCATATTTCTTGGAATAAAAGTCTCCAAACTGGAGCATTCGCTTGAAATAGAATCCTTGATTCTCCCAACATCAAATACACCACCTCGTAATTACAGACAATGACAAGCTGCTCTCTCTTCCACCCAACAGTGTCAAGCTGTTTGAACCAATCAGGAAATGCTGAAGAGCACCACCAAAAAAAGGAAATGATTTGAGAGGAAGGATGGGACTTACTGTTCAGCCCAACCCTGCGAGATACTGAAGGTCCTGAGGTCACCTGGCAAAATATCAGAGTGTTTTCTTGTCATCTCTTCAGGAAAAATGGCACAGTTACTGTGTTGTAAGTAAGATCAGAGCAGACTTTGAGAGCAAGTACTGCCTGGACAACATATCTGAAAGGGGCATACAAGAAGGCTGGGGAGAGACTTTTGACAAGGGCTTGTAGTGATAGGGTGAGAGGCAATGGCCTTGAGCTGGAACAGGGGAGATTGAGACTGGAGAGTAGGAAGAACTTCTTTATACTGAGAGTGGTGAGACACTGGAACAGGTTGCCCAGGGAGGTTGTGGATGCCCCCATGGTGCAAGTGTTCAAGGCTGGGTTGGATGAAACCTTGAGCAACCTGGTCTAGTAGAAGGTGTCCCTGCCTATGGCAGGAGGGTTGGAAATAGATGATCTTTAAGGGCCCTTCCAGCCCAAACCACTCCATGAATCTTATCCAGCCCACTGACTATTACCCTCTGATGGTAATACAGGCTGGGAGTGATGAGATTGACAGGAAGGGCACTAGGACAATTAAGAAGGAATTCAGGGCCCTTGGACAATTGATTGATGGGGCAGGAGCTCAAGTGGTGTTCTGCTCAATTCCTTCAGTGTCAGGGGTGTACACTGAGAGGAATGGGAGAACCCACACCATCAACAATTGGCTCAGGGGATGGTGCCAGCGGCAGAACTTTGGGTTCTATGACCACGGGGCAACTTTCACTGCACCTGACCTGCTGGGTCCTTATGGGGTGCATCTATCTAGAAGGGGTAAAAGAGTCCTGGCACTGGAGTTGGCAGGGCTCATTAGGAGGGCTTTAAACTAGGTCTGAAGGGGGTGGGTGAGGCAATCGGTCCCTCTGCAGAGGTAAGAGTAGGGCGCAAGGTAGGGTCAGTTGAGAAGTCAGGAACCCAGCTGCGATGCATGTACACCAATGCACGCAGCCTGGGCAACAAGCAAGAGGAGTTGGAGGTCCTAATCCATCAGGGCGACTATGATGTAGTCGCTATCTCAGAAACTTGGTGGGACAGCACCCACGATTGGAGTGCTACAATGGGGGGTTACAGGCTCTTTAGGAGGGACAGGCGAGGGAGAAGAGGAGGAGGGGTGGCTCTGTATATTAGAGAGTCAATCTCTGCCACACAACTTGTGGTGGAAGATGAGGTAGTTGAGAGCCTGTGGGTCAAAATCAGAGGACAACCTAACAAGTCTGACATCCTGATTGGAATCTGTTACAGACCACCCAACCAGGATGAGGCGGCTGATGAGTTGTTCTACAAGCAACTGGAGGCTGTCTCAAGATCATCTGATCTTGTCCTTGTTGGTGACTTCAACCTCCCAGATATCTGCTGGGAACTTAATTCAGCAGGGAGGAGGCAGTCCAGAAGATTCCTGGAGCGAATGGAGGACTGCTTCCTGACACAGCTGTTAAGCGAGCCTACCAGGGGACAGGCTCTGCTTGACCTGCTGTTCTGCAATAGGGAAGGGCTGGTGGGAGATGTGATCGTGGGAGGCTGCCTAGGGTGCAGTGACCACGAGATAGTGAAGTTTTCAATATGCAGGGAGATTGGGAGGAGCACCAACAGAACCTCCACCTTGGACTTCCGAAGGGCGAACTTCAGCCTGTTTAAAAAACTTGTCTGCAAAGTCCCCTGGGTACCAGCCCTCATGAACCAAGGGGTTCAGGAGGGTTGGACCTACTTCAAACAGGAGCTCTTGAAGGCACAGGAATTGGCGGTTCCCATGTGCCGGAAGGCAAGCCGGCGGGGAAGGCGACCAGCCTGGATGAGCAAGCAGCTCCTGGAGGATTTAAGGGGGAAGAGGAGGCTGTATCACCTTTGGAAGGAGGGGAAGGCTTCTCGAGGTATGTTCAAGGAAGCTGTTAGATTATGTAGGAATAAAATTAGGGAGGCTAAGGCCCAGCTGGAACTGAAGCTGGCCACCTCAGTCAAAGATAATAAAAAGCATTTTTATAAATATATTAACAATAAGAAGAAGGGCAGGAAGAACCTGAACTCCCTAGTGGACCTGGAGGGGAACACAGTTACTGAGGATGAGGATAAAGCTGAGGTCCTGAACACCTTCTTTACCTCAATGTTTAACAGCAAGGCAGGAGTTCAGGACGAGTGGTCTCCGGAGCTGGGCGTTGGGGTCGGGGAGCAGAGTAATACCCTGGAAATCCATGAGGAGTTAGTTCGGGACCTGCTGAGCCACTTGGATATCCACAAGTCCATGGGACCAGATGGGATCCATCCTAGGGTGCTGAGAGAGCTGGCGGATGTGCTAGCTAGGCCACTCTCCATCATTTTCCTCCAGTCCTGGCTCACTGGTGAGGTCCCAGATGACTGGAAACTGGCCAACGTGGTCCCCATCCACAAGAAGGGTCGGATGGAGGAACCTGGAAACTACAGGCCAGTCAGCCTGACCTCAGTGCCAGGGAAAGTGATGGAGCAGATTATCCTGGCAGCAATAACTGCGCACCTGAAGGATGGCCAAGGGCTCAGGTCCAGCCAACATGGATTCAGGAAGGGCAGATCCTGCCTCTCCAACCTGATCTCTTTCTATGATCAGGTGACCCGCCTGGTGGATGTGGGGAGGCCTGTGGATGTGGTCTACCTAGACTTCAGCAAGGCCTTTGACACCGTCCCCCACAGCAAACTGCTGACTAAGCTGTCAGCCTGTGGATTGGACCACTACACTCTGTGCTGGGTTAGGAACTGGCTGGAGGGCCGGGCCCAGAGAGTGGTCGTGAACGGTGCCGCATCCAGCTGGAGGCCAGTCACCAGTGGTGTCCCCCAGGGATCAGTGCTGGGCCCTGTCCTCTTCAACATATTCGTTGATGATCTGGATGAAGGGGTAGAGTCAGTCATCAGCAAGTTTGCAGATGACACAAAGTTAGGGGCAGATGTTAGTCAATTAGAGGGTAGAAAGGCTCTGCAGAGGGACCTCGACCGACTGGAAAGATGGGCAGAGTCCAATGGGATGGCTTTCAACAAGTCCAAGTGCCGAGTGCTGCACTTTGGCTATGGCAATCCCATGCAGAGCTATAGGCTGGGGTCGGAGTGGCTGGAGAGCTCCCAGACAGAGAGGGACCTGGGTGTGCTGATCGACAGCCACCTGAATATGAGCCAGCAGTGTGCTCAGGTGGCCAGGAGGGCCAATAGCATTCTGGCCTGCATTAGGAATAGTGTGGCCAGCAGGAGCAGGGAGGTCATAGTGCCCCTGTACTCTGCTCTGGTTAGGCCGCACCTTGAGTACTGTGTCCAGTTCTGGGCCCCTCAGTTTAAGAAGGACATTGAGACACTTGAGCGTGTCCAGAGAAGGGCAACAAGGCTGGTGAGAGGCCTTGAACACAAGCCCTATGAGGAGAGGCTGAGGGAGCTGGGATTGTTTAGCCTGGAGAAGAGGAGGCTCAGGGGTGACCTTATTGCCCTCTACAACTACCTGAAGGGTGGTTGTAGCCAGGAGGGAGTTGGCCTCTTCTCCCAGGCAACCAGCACCAGAACAAGGGGACACAGTCTCAAGCTGCGCCAGGGGAGGTTCAGACTCGAGGTGAGGAGGAAGTTCTTCACCGAGCGAGTCATTCGGCATTGGAATGGGTTGCCCAGGGAGGTGGTTGAGTCATCGACCCTGGAGGCGTTCAAGGGGAGATTGGACGTGGCACTTGGTGCCATGGTCTAGTCATGGGGTCTGCGGTGTCAGGTTGGACTCGATGATCCTCGAGGTCCTTTCCAACCTGGGTGATACTGTGATACTGTGATACTGTGATGAATCTTGAGCCAGTAGTAGAGTGATGGCCAAGAGAAGATTTCTTGTGAAACACATTTTGACAGAGAATGACCTATGATGGGTGGTGATTAAGCAAATATTGGGGACAACTTTCATTTCATATTTTGCACTCAAGCACAAATAACACATTTATTATCTTTAAAGTAATGTTTAGTCATAGAGTGAGAAGGTGTCCCCTTATCCTTCTCTTCTCAAGGCTGAACAACCCCAGTTCCCTCAGCTACTCATCACCAGACCTGTTCTACACACCCTTTGATGCCCTTCTCCATGCCTGCTTCAGCACCTCAATGTCTTTCTTGGGGTGAGGGGATCAAACCTGAGCCCAGGAAGTTGTAGAGAGCCAGAAGGTCTCCCCTCAGCTGCTTTTTCCCAGACTAAACAATGCTAGTTTCCTTAGTTGCTCTTTAGAAGATCTGTTTTCCAGACCCTTCAGCACCTTCATTGCCCTCCTCTGGACCCACTCCAGCCCCTTAATGTCCTTCCTGGAGTGAGTGGCCCAAAAATTGAATCCTGGATTCAAGGTGCATCCTCAAGTCCAGGGAGAAAATAACCACCTTGGTCCTGCTGGCCACACTTTCTGAGCTCTCCATTTTGTTGCAGTCACTGGTCCCAGCACCCAGCCATTCAGTCTGTTTTCAGAGGCAGACTTCACAGTGCAGATAGCAGGTTCCAACCCATTTCTCCCAGGGTCTGTATCCTGACAGGCTTATTAAGGGATACATTCAATGTGATTTCACAGCCAACTCCAAAACAACCCCCATTTATAGCAGACCCGTGGTGAGTACTTGCATATCTGTACAGCTGGTGAATTTCTTGTTTGCTGTAAACTAGAATCCTAGTGTAACAGAATGGTTTGGCTTGGAAGGGACCTCTAGAGGGACCTCCCCAACCAGAGCAGGTTGCTCAGGGTGCTGGAGCCTGAAGCAGGCTGCCCAGAGAGGTTGTGAAGTCTCCTTCTCTGGAGACATTCCAAACCCACGTGGATGTGTTCCTGTGCAAGCTGATCTAGGCAAACCTGCTTTAGGAGGGGGGTTGGGCTAAATGATCTCTAGAATTCCCTTTCAACCCTCACCACGCTGGGAGTCTGCAATTTGTTTTCCATTAATTGCAAAGAAATGAGGCAAACCTACTTACCTGCTGGTCCCCAGGCAGAGCCTTGAAGGAGAAAGCAAGGTTTTAAATTATGTGGGCTGATAGAAATGCTAACATTAAAGTAGAAGAGGTTGAAGGTATGAAATTAAAAAGCAGGAAAGAGAAATTACAGCAAATTTGAAAGATTTTAGCAGGCAAACAGTTTCTCCTCTGCTCATTCAGGAAAAGTTTGTCACCAGCCTCCAAATCAAAGTGCAGAGGAAAGGAAATTGCTACCAGGACTAAGTGCATTGTGGAGGGGGTTTTCAGAACAGCATTAAGTGCTGGAAAACAAATGAAAATTCCCATGACCACTGTCGGCTTAAAGGAAATTGGCTGCTCTGCATCTCCCTGTGAAAGGGCTGTGGGCATATTAACTGCTCTACACACAGCTGGGACACACATAGGAGGAGGTACCTCAGCAGCTGCTGAGAGAGTGGGCTGTGTCCTCTTACACTGGAACACCAACCCTCTACTGCAACACCACTACCAAAAGTCTGGCTTGGCTGAACCAGCACTACAGGGCTAATGGATTACCAAGTCACCCTTTACCAAGGGTCAGTGCTGGGCTGGCTGCCAGAGGAGTGCAGAGGCTCTCCATGAAGCCCTCTGCCTGCCCAAAGGGAAGAAGTGAGAGAGACTGATGAGATGGAAAGAAACTAAACCGTCTGTGATGGAAAGAACAATCCCATGGAACGGAGGCGCAAACCAAGAGCCAACCCAAGCCCTGATGACAAGGACAGCACCATTGGCACAACTGACCCTGGGGAGAAGCCCTGGGCAAGACCCAGACTGTACTCAGTAGCAGATGGGAACTGAATTCAGGAGCACATGGATCAGGATGGAAGGCAGAAGGGAAAGAGTCCTCCTGGGACAGTGCCCAGGAAAAAAGAGACTTGGACCTGGGAATGCCTCAGCTTGCTCCTGAAGATGCCGTCCATAGGATGCAATCCCTTGTCAGGCTTATGCCACCTCTGCCTTCCTGCCTGCCAAACTGGGGCACAAGCTGTGGCTTGTGGTATGCAGAAGGGGAAGTCTCAAGCAGAGCCTTTCTGCAGCCCAGCCCTTGTCAGGAACTCTTCCCAGCAGCTTCTCCCTGCTAGAAGCAGCCCCTGGCTGTGCAAACCTGCCCTGCCCTTCAGAAAGTGCCTCCTTGAGCAGAGCGTGAGCTGGGAACTCACAGCCCTGGCCACAGTTAGGTCTGGGCAACCTCAAACCAGGACACCCCCATACCAATTCCTGCCCACCCCCCGCCATGAGTCTGTCCACCAAACAAGCCAAGAAATGGAAAGCCAGAGCCATACCTCTCTGGCATCCAAGGATACCAATGATGACTATGTGTCAGCTCAAGTGATTCAGGAGGAATGGGGTTGCCTGATCAGCACTGGTAGTACAGAACAGAGGAAAGAGAACTTTGATGAATCAGAGTCATAGAACAGTTTGGGTTGGAAAGGTCTTAAAAATTGTCTAGTTCCAACCCCCCTGCCAAGGGCAGGGACACTTTCCATTAGACCATCACCTGGATTGAACAGTGAATTGATCACAAAAGTACTTTTGGAATGAAGAGGCTTGAGAAGAGGTAAGACAGCTTGAATATTTTTAACAGGGGGAAGAGACCTTGTGTGAGAAGAGGTAAAAGCTGGTTTGATGCTACCAGAAGCAGCCTAGATGCCACCACAAACTCTTCAAAGCCACACAGAGCAGCCTCCCTGTTTGACACTGCATCCAAGAGGGATTTTTAGGCACACATCCTCTGTGTTTGTGTGTGTTTAAATCCAGTTCTCTGGGGTTAAACCCAGACTCAAAGCATTTATCACCATTTTCTGGGTGTCTAACATCCTACCTTGCCAGTATGGAGCTTGAATGTGCAGTTCACCGATTGCCGGTTAATTAAATGTTGTTAATAAATCAATAAACCATTTCAACCCTGATTTGGTTTAAGCTATGTGAGCCAAGCAGGTGTTTTCCCTGCAGCAGATATGTACTGGTGAAGATCAATCATTTCTAGTGAGTACAGAAAGGGGTGGGAGGGACCTCGGCTGCACTCATGGTCATTTGTAGGTGTTGGAATAAATAGAATCATAGACTCAAACAGGTTGGAAAAGACCTCAGAGATCATCCCCAATACCTAACACCTCATGACAACTAAACCATGGCACCAAGTGCCACATCCAATCCTTTTTTGAACACCTCCAGGGATGGTGACTCCACCACCTCCCTGGGCAGCACATTCCAATAGCCAATTACTCTTTCTGTGAAGAACTTTCTCCTCACCTCAAGCCTAAACTTTCCTTGTTGCAGCTTGAGACTGTGCCCTCTTGTTCTGGTGCTGGTTGCCTGGGCAAAATGACCAACTCCCCACCTGTCTACACCCTCCTTTCAGGTTGTTGTAGAGAGCAATACCACCAAGCTGGCCACAAACTAGAGCTGTGAAAGAGAGGGGGGCTCCTAGTCTGCAGATCAAACCCAGCAAAAAGCAAACAAACAAAAAAAGGTGATAGTTGCTACAAATGACACCGTGGATGGGACCCTCTAGTATGAGCAGCTGCGTGTAGCAAGAACATCACAGCTTTATGTATTGAAAGACACCAATGAATCAGCATGAAAAACCTCCTGTGGTTTGGGTTGGAAGGGACCTTAACAATCCTGTCATGGTCAGGGACACCTTCCACAAGGCCAGGTTGCTCAAGTCCCTGTCCAACCTGACCTTGAACACCTGAAGGGAGGAGGCATCCACAACCACGCTGGGCAAGCTGTTCCAGTGTCTCACCCCCCTCACTGAAAAGAATTTCTTCCTCATCTGCAGTCTAAATTTCCCCTCTTCCAGCTCAAAGCCATTACTCCTTGTTTTATCGCTGCAAGCCCTTGTCAAAAGTCCCTCCCCAGCTTTCTTGTAGGCCATGTTTTATGTAATGGAAACCCCTTCAGGTACTGGAAACCGTGTCCCTCAGCACCACTGCTCCATGGCTTTGAAATCAGTCAGTAGCGGAGTCCCCCAGGGATCAGTGCTGGGCCCCATCCTCTTTAACATCTTTATTGATGATCTGGATGAGGGCACTGAGTCCATCATCAGTAAATTTGCTGATGACACCAAGCTGGGGACAGGAATTGATCTGCTAGAGGGTAGAGAGGCTCTGCAGAGAGACCTCGACAGGCTGGACAGATGGGCAGAATCCAAGGGCATGAGATTTAACACATCCAAGTGCCGGGTTCTGCACATTGGCCACAACAACCCCATGCAGAGCTACAGGCTGGGGTCAGAGTGGCTGGAGAGCAGCCAGGCAGAGAGGGACCTGGGGGTACTGGTCAATGGTAGGCTGAACATGAGCCAGCAGTGTGCCCAAGTGGCCAAGAAGGCCAATGGCATCCTGGCCTGGATCAGGAACAGTGTGGCCAGCAGGAGCAGGGAGGTCATTCTGCCCCTGGACTCAGCACTGGTTAGGCCACCCCTTGAGTCCTGTGTCCAGTTCTGGGCCCCTCAGTTTAGGAAGGATGTTGACTTGCTGGAACGAGTCCAGAGAAGGGCAACGAAGTTAGTGAGGGGCTTGGAACACAAGCCCTATGAGGAGAGGCTGAGGGAGCTGGGGTTGCTCAGCCTGGAGAGGAGGAGACTCAGGGGAGACCTTATTGCTCTCTACAACTACCTGAAGGGAGGTTGTAAACAGGCAGAGGTTGGTCTCTTCTCCCAGGCAGCCAGCACCAGAACAAGAGGACACAGTCTCAGGCTGCGCCAGGGGAAGTTCAGGCTGGAGGTCAGGAGGAAGTTTTACACAGAGAGAGTGATTGCCCATTGGAATGGGCTGCCGGGGGGGGTGGTGGAGTTGCTGTCACTGGAGGTGTTCAGGAGGAGACTTGACAGGGTGCTTGATTACATGGATTAGTTGATTAGGTGGTGTTGGGTGATAGGTTGGACGCGATGATCTTGAAGGTCTCTTCCAACCTGGTTTATTCTATTCTATTCTATTCTATTTCTATTCTAAATCCCTCCAGGGATGGAGACTCCACCACTGCCCTGGCAGCTTGTGCAAGGCCTTGACAATCTTTTGAGGGAAGAAATTGTTCCTCATGTCCAATCTAAACCTCCCTCAGTGAAACTTGAGGCTGTTTCCTGCTGTCCTATTACTTGTTCCTTGGGAGCAGAAACTCTCCTTCAATACTAATGCTTCTTTTTCCCTTGTGACACACCACTGATGTTCTCTTGCTCCTTCACCTCATTTCATTGCCCTTTGGAGAGACCATTCCAAAGCATCAGTGGCAACCCTTTGGGGGAAGATATTGTTCCACATGACAAAGCTAAACCTCCCTTGGTGCAAATTGAAGCCATTTCCTTTTGTCCCATCATTTGTTACCCAGTATGACCTCCAAGCCATACATTTACAAGCTTGGACCCTCACCCACCTCCTCATCCTGATGACTAAGGTCTTCATAAAGAGCACACTGGGATCTACTGGTCTGCTGGGTTATGAACAAGCTGCTGTATACAAAGCCGGGACCTCAGTTGCTCTTTTAGTGATTTATTTTGATTACTTTTGGAGGGTGGGTGATGGAGGGTGAGTCTGGAAAGAGAGATGGAGCAATAGGACAGTGTGCAATGATTTCAAACTGGAACAGGGTAAACTTAGGTTGGACATTAGGAGGAAGTTCTTTACAATGAAGTTGCTAAAATACAGAACAGGTGGCCCAGGGATGTGGTTCAGGCCCCATCCCTGGAGATGTTCAAGATCAGACTTGATGTGGCCCTGGGCAGCCTGATCTGGTTGGAGGTGTTCCTGCTCAGTGCAGGGTGTTGGACACTTGAACCTGTCCAGAGGAGGGCAATGAGGCTGGGGAGAGGCCTCGAGCACAAGCCCTATGAGGAGAGGCTGAGGGAGCTGGGGTTGTTTAGCCTGGAGAAGAGGAGGCTCAGGGGAGACCTTATTGCTGTCTACAACTACCTGAAGGGTGCTTGTAGCCAGGAGGGGGTTGGTCTCTTCTCCCAGGCAACCAGCACCAGAACAAGAGGACACAGTCTCAAGCTGTGCCAGGGGAGGTTTAGGCTTGAGGTGGGGAGAAAGTTCTTCACTGAGAGAGTTGTTAGCCATTGGAATGTGCTGCCCAGGGAGGTGGTGGAGTCACCATCCCTGGAGGTGTTCAAGAGGGGATTGGACGTGGCACTTGGTGCCATGGTTTAGTAGTCAGGAGATGTTGGGTGACAGGTTGGACTTGATGATCTTTGAGGTCTTTTCCAACCTTGTTGATTCTGATTCTAAGGATGAGCCCCATGTTGTGTGGTGTATGTGGGGCATGGCTGGTCTGGGCTTGTCTGCTTGTCTTCTGCAGTCTCTGCTTAGAGCAAAGATGTGGTCAAGCTGGGAGAGGGTAGGGAAGAGGTCACCTAATGGACCAAAAGGTTGTTCTGGCAGGGATGGGGGAGCATGCAAAAAGATACATCAGAAAAAAAATATATAGGAAGGAGAGGTTGCCATAGCAACCAGCACCACTCTGGCCAGAGAAAGGAAGAGAGGAGGAATCAAAGATAAGAAAGAAGTAATCAAAGCAGCTTAAGGAATATAAAAAATAGAAATTGTTTATGAATTATATATCAGGCTGCTAAGAACACTTATAAATCAATTCCAAGGAAAATAGATCTGCTGAATGAGTTTAAAGAAGAGGCAAAGATACTATTTGCATTCTAACATTTGGCCATAAATTATGGATCTCCTTAGTTTGGCTTTGGTTGGGAAACAGCTCAGTGAGGGAAACGAATTAATGAAAATCCAAATATTTAAGTATAGCTCAGGCTGTGTCATGGAGCTGTCTTGCTGCTCACAGTGGCACTGGGTGAGCAACCACCAGTCTGAGAGAAGAGGTACAGAACCCCTTGGGGTTGCACTGGCTCTCTTGGGTACCCTGTGAAAAGGTGGGGAGATTGAATTAGCCTGAAAAGTAGCTTGCCCTAATGAAAATATTTTCATGCTTATCCCAAAGAAATTAAGTGCTTGAGGTAATTCTGTGCTCATTGTTCCTTGGCTTGTCACTGGGCAACACAGACAAAAGTATGGCCCCATTCTCTTGGCCCTGCAGGTCCTTTAGCTTTTGCTGAGCATTGAGAAGGTCTCCTCTCAGGCTGCTCTTCTCCAAGCTGAACAGCTCCAGGCCTCTCAGCCTTCCCTCCTCTTAGAGATTCTCCAGGCCTGCACTGGACTCTCTCCAGTAGTTCCCTGTCTCTCTTGAACCAGGAAGCCCAGAACTGGATGCAATACTGTGGATATGGTCACACTAAGGCAGAGTAGAGGGGGAAGTGAACCTCCCTTGATCTGCTGGTCACACTCTACTTCGTGCACCCCAGGAGACATCCTTGGCCACAAGGACATATTGCTGGCTTGTAGGTACCTTGTTGTCCACCAGCACTCACAGGTCCTTCCCCACAGAGCTGCTTTCCAGCAGCTTAGCTCCTCACCTGTACTGATCTAGGGAGTTATTTCTCCCCAGCTGCAGGGGAACTGCACTTGCTGAACTTCATGAGGTTACTCTCCTCCAGCTCTCTGGCCTGGGCAGGTCTCACTGAATGGCAGCAGAGCCTGGCATGGTGTCAGCCACTCCTCCCAGTGTTTTACCATCCAGCTAGCTGAGTCTACACTCCTCCCTTCATCCAGGTCACTGAAGAAGTTGTTGAGCAAGACTGCACCCGGTCCTGATCCCTGCAAACTACGGCCCTCAAACTAGATTCTGCTCCTCTGATCACAATCTGTCCCCAAGGTTTCCTTTGCATCTTCCATTTGTGTACCCAAGCAGTCAAAAGCCAGGTTGTTGCTCTTTCCCAACATCCTAACTAATGCCATTAATCATAGTCCCATTGACATGCTGCTTGCGTTCCCTCATGAGCCACTCAACCATGCTCCACAGCTCCTTGCTCTGAGGATGTCCTTGATGCAAGACCTCTCTTTACATTCTGCCCCTCTGCTCTACCCAAGTACATTAAAGTCTTGCTCTGGAACAAGCATCCCACTCAGATACATCAATCTTGAGCTCCTAAAAGCTACTGCACTGAGAAAGGGGTTTATTTATTAATGTCCACGTTAATCTGAAATGCCAGCTGCTGCCACAGTTGTTGTTTTAACCACACACACCAGTCAAACAGTTCCAGCCAGAAGGGGTCAAACCCCAGTATAGGACACCACCCACTCATGGAGATGTACTAGCCTCTGAAGAGGAGTTCCTCATAGAATCATTTTGGTTGGAAAAGATCTTTGTAATCATGAAGTCTTCTCTAACTCTATGCAGGCTGGTGCTAAACCATGTCCCTGAGCACCACATCTGTGCCCTTGAAACACCTCCAGGAATGGGGATGCTTCCCTAGGCAGCCTGTTCTAGTGTTTGAGAACCCTCTCAGTGAAGAAGTCCAAACTAAATCTCCCCTGGAGCAGCTTGAGGCCATTTCCTCCTGTCTTGTCACTTCTTACTAAGAAGAGACCAGCCCTACCTGGCTCCAGCCTCCTTTCAGGGAGCTGCAGAGAGTGAAGAGGTCTCTCCTCAGTCTCCTCTTCAGGCTGAAGAGTTCCCTCAGCTACTCCTCACCATACCTGTTCTCCAGACCCTTCAGCAACTTTGTTGCTCTTCTCTGGTCCTGCTCTAGCACCTTAGTGTCCTTGTAATTATGGCAAAACAGATGGAGGCAGCAGCAGCAAGCAAAACATAGAATCACAGAATGCTTTGAGTGGAAAGGGACCTTTACAGGTCACCTAGTCCAGCCCCCCTGAAGTCAGCGGAGACATCAGTAGCTAGAGCAGGTTTCTCAGAGCCTTAAACAACTGTGATTCCAAGGGTGAAGCATCTACCACCTCTAGGTATAACCTGGGCCAGGCCCTCACCACTCTCAATGTCAAACATTTCTCCCTTCTCTCCAGTCTGAATCCATTTTAATTCCAACCATGCCCCCTTGTCCAGTCAAAACAGGCCATGCTAAAAAGTCTAACCCCCAGCTTTCTTCTCACCCCCTTCAAACTCTGAAAGACCAACAGAAGGCCTCCTGAAGACTTTTCTTTTCCAGGCTGAAGAACCATGGGTTAGTTGTTTAGGTGGGTTGGATTGGTTGATGGGCTGGACGTGATGATCTTGAAGGTCTCTTCCAACCTGGTTTGGTTTATTCTAAATAAATAAAGTTATTCTAAACTCCAGCTTTCTCAACCTGGCCTTACAGCACAGGGCTTCCAGCCCTCCCATAATTCTTTCTGGCCAAGTGACTTTCCTGTAACTAGACAAGGTGGAGGGCAGCTGCAGGAGACGTGGTTTTCCTCCCTTAGTTCAAATCATTTTTAGCTTCCATTGGCTTCTCAAGGCACCACTTCATCTGTCAGGTGGTAAATTGGAAAATGTGTTAAGAGCTGTGCTGAGTGTGGCTACGTGAGTAGAACGGGAGCCAGCAAAGATGACTGAAGCAGCTCAGATGCAGAAGCAGCTGAAATCTGTACCTGGTGCTCTGTTAAACGATGATGTTTTTCTGCTCTCTCCAGGCAATTGTAAGAGTATTTTAAAGGAATGCAGTGGGGCATTCATAGAATCCTAGGAGGGTTTGGGTTGGAAGGAGCCTTCAAGTTCATCTGTTTCCAAACCCTGTCCATAGGCAAGGACTCCACTCCATTAGACCAGGCCGCTCAGACTCCCATCCAACCTGGTGTCCAGGATTTCCTGGCAGCCTCTTCCAGGGCTCCAGCACCCTCACTCCAAACTAGTTTCTCCTCATCTTCAGATAGAACCTCCTGGCTTCCAGTTTGTGCCTCTCATCCTGTCACTGGGCAGCACTGACAAGAGTCAGGCCCCATCCTCTTGGCCCCCACCAAGTCCTTTAACTCTTCCTGAGCATCGAGAATGTTCCTCTCTCAGGCTGCTCTTCTCCAGGCTCAACAGCCCCAGGTCTCTCAGCCTTTCCTCCTCACAGAGATGCTCCAGGCCCCTCCACAGCCTTGTACTGGACTCTCTACAGTAGTTCCCTCAGTCTTTTGAACTGGGGAGGCCAGAACTGGAACCAGGACTGCAGAAGTGGCCTCTCTAGGGCAGAGCAGAGAGGGAGGTGAACCATGGTTGAATTCTGGCCACACTCTTCTTAATGCATCCCAGTGAACATGGAAAGAATCCAGTTCCAATATATACTATTTGACATAATAGAAGCAATTTGCTTGTAAGGACAAGAACTGGGCTGTTATTCCCTAATCAGTTGTCCCTAGGAAGCATTCCAGGAGACATAAATGTTCCAGTGAATCAATCCAGCTTGCCATGAAAACCATCAGTGATGAAATTATTTCAATCCAGAGCAATTTAAAGTCATTCTAAATGACCTGTCCATCTCTGTGATTCAACCCAGACCAAAAAGGAGTTAGGAAAGTATTTTGTATCAACATGGACCGGGACAAAATTTCTACAGGGTTGAAACAGACGGACCTCTGGTTCTCCATAGCCCTTCCACTGACTAACCATAGAATTGTTTTAGTTGGAAAAGATGTGCCATATGTCCCAAGGGCCATGTCCACACCTCCCTGAGCAGCCTGTTCCAGCACCTGACCACTCCTACAGGAAAGAAATGTTTCTATCCAAAATGGAAGAGATAGAGTTTCTATTTCCTTCCCCTTGCTGTCAGTAGGTCACACCAAGTGATCTTGGTTTTAACATCACCCTGTGCTTTAGTTATACACTTGGGTTTATCAAAGTAATACAGGCAATTTAATATTTAAATGCCTTTTCAGCATTAAGACATGCTGGTGCTGGGCAGGCTATTCCCACTGGATGTTTGGGGAGCACAAAAATAACTTTGCCAAGGTTTTAGTTGAATTTTAAGAGCTAAATCAGGTTGGCCTGGCTCATAAATACAATAGAGTCAGAAGGAGAGCCAATGTAAGTCAGAGTTTGCAGACAATGAGATCACCACATGTAAGATAAATTCCTTTTTAGGTCAGATTCACCTTGAAGGGAAAAAAATAATAGTAATCAAAAATTTGATATTCTCAGCAGTCAGCCAGGAGCTGCATGACTACAGAAATTGCCAAGAATTGTGTAATTGGTTCATTAATAATACAGCTATTAGGTGGATGCATGAAGAAGAGTGTGGCCAGCAGGTCAAGGGAAGTTCTTCTTCCTCTCTGCTTTGCCCTGCTGAGGCCACATCTGGAGTCCTGGGACCAGTGCTGGCCTCCCCAGTTCAAGACAGACAGGGAATTACTGGAGAGAGTCCAGCAGAGGCTACAAGGTTGCTGAGAGGCCTGGAGCACCTCTAAGAGGAGGAAAGGCTGAGAGACCTGGGGCTGTTGAGCCTGAAGAAGAGCAGCCTGAGAGAGGAACTTCTCAATGCACAGCAAGAGCTGAAGGACCTGGTGGGAGACAAGAGGATGGGACCAGATCTTTGTCAGTGGTGCCCAGTGACAAAAGGGGCAGTAGACACAGACTGGAACCCACAAGGTCAATCTGAAGAGAAGGAGACACTTGTTTGTTGTGCTAGTTCTGAAGCCCTGAAGCAGACTGCCCAGAGAGGTTGTGAAGTTTCCATTTCTGGATAGGTTCCAAACCCAGCTGGACATCGTGATCCTGGACAAGCTGGTTTGCATAACCCTGCTTTAGCAGGGGTGGTTGGACTGGATGGTATCCAGAGGTCCCTCCCAACCCTCAGCATGTGGGATTCTGGGATACAGGAAAAGGAAGCTGGAAGGTCAACCATCCTTTTCTTTAGAAATCTGTGTATGTTCACATTCCAGCTGAGGAAGAAGGGACATCACCCAGGTTTTAGCAAGCCACTTGGTGTACCTCAACATAATTAAGGTGCAACAGCATAGACCGGTGCAAGAGCTGAACTACCTGCCCCTTCATTAAAGAGATCTCATAGCCTCTGCCTATAGAGTAGAGATACAGAACAAGGAAAGAGAGTCCAGATTTCCAGGGTTCTTAAACACAGAACTGTAAATAATTTAAAATCCTCTCCTTTATAATTCAGACACCCAGAACTATGTTGGCTTCATTTGCAAGTAGAGTGAATAAACTACCTGTCTGTCTGGAAGCTGGCAGACACGGCTGTAACCACATCCATCACACATTCATCAGGATTTCATGGTTACTAAATCACCCTTCTTCTTGGAGACACTGGTCCTGCTTTGATTTGTAGAGATTTTATGGCTCTATGACTCTTTGTATTTCTGTGATAAAATAATTTCTCCCTTCCAAAGCCACATTAAAATAGTAGCCTATGGTTTACACATGAATTTGGGGTTGCTTAGCCTGGAGAAGAGGAGGCTCAGGGCAGACCTTATTGCTCTCTACAGCTACCTGAAGGGAGGTTGTAGCCAGATGGGGGTAGGTCTCTTCTCCCAGGCAACCTGTGACAAAACAAGAGGACACTGTCTCAAGCTGCACCAGGGGAGATTTATGCTGGAGGTTAGGAAGAAGTTCTTCATAGAAAGAGTGATTGGCCATTGGAATGTGCTGCCCAGGGAGGTGGTGGAGTCACCATCACTGGAGGTGTTTAGGAAGAGACTGGATGGGGTGCTTGGTGCCATGATTTATTTGATTAGATGGTGTTGGATGATAGGTTGGACTCAATGATCTCAAAGGTCTTTCCCGGTCTATTCTATTCTATTCTGCTCTATTCTATTCTATTCTATTCTATTCTATTCTATTCTATTCTATTCTATTCTATTCTATTCTTTGCTGTTCTATTCTATGCTGTTCTATTCTATGCTGTTCTGTGCTGTTCTGTTCCGTTCCGTTCTGTTCCATTCCATTCCACATGGGATGTTAGGGATTGGAACAGACCGCCAAAAATCATCAAGTCCAATCCCCCTGCCAGAACAGGACCATAGAATCTAGTTTAGGTCACACAGGAATGCATCCAGATGGGTCTTGAAATTCTCCAGAGAAGGAAACTTTAATTTGCCTGGAAATCATCTTGAGGTGGAAGTGACTCAAGACAGCCTAAGAGTTGCATGTATAGTGAGAGCATACAATGGAAATGACCCCAGGTTGTGGGTGCCCTCTTCCTGGAGATGTTCAAGGCTGGGTTGTACGAGGCCTTGGGCAATCTGGTCTAGTGGAAGGTGTCCCTGTCCTTGGCAGTGGGATTGGAACTGGATGATCATTAAGGTCCCTTCCAATCCAAACCATTCTATGATTCTAGGATCCAACACAGCAGAGACAAAACCCAGTGAGCTCTTCTACCTGAATCTAACAAAGCAGGAAACTGAGCAAATGACAGCATTCCACTGGTGAGTCATTAACTGCAAAGATCAGCTGCCAAGGACCTCTTAAAAGCTACAAGAAGACTTAACCTGTCTAGAAGACATGTCTTAATCCATCCTGCAGAATAACAGAATGTATCAGGTTGGAAGAGACCCTCAAAGGTGACCTTGGCCAACAATCCTGCGATGAGCAGGGACATCCCCAACTACAGCAGGTTGCTCAGGATCCCACAAAGCTTGATCTTGAATGTCTTCAGGGACTGAATTTCAACCACATGCCTGGACAACCTGTTTCAATTCCATCACAATTGATAAGACAGAATTCAAAGTTAATGAAGGAGCAGGATGTTCTTGACACAGAAGTTCTCAGAGGGCTTTGAATTTCTGCTTCTAGCTACAATATGAAATTAGCCCACTGGAAGTACAACATCCCAGGAGACCCCATCACCTCCCTGGGCAGCCCATTCCAATGGCCAATCACTCTCTCTGTGAAGAATTTCTTCCCAACATCTAGCCCAACCCTGTCCTCCCTCCCCCCCGGCACAGCTTGAGACTGTGTCCTCTTATTCTGGTGCTGGTTGCCAGGGAGAAGAGACCAGCCCCCAGCTGGCTACAACCTTCCCTCAGGTAGCTGTAGAGAGCAATAAGGTCTCCTCTGAGCCTACTCCTCTCCAGGATAAGCAACCCCAGCTCCCTCAGCCTCTCCTCATAGGGCTTGTGCTCCAAACCCCTCCCCAGTTTTGTTGCCCTCCTCTGGACACGCTCCAGCTCTGAGCAGTAGAGCCCAGCACGTGGAGGTGTGCCTCATAAAACTGATCAAGATACATGAAAAAAGAGGAAGAAAAAATTATTCCAGAGATGGCTGTTTATGAAGTCTTTTCTCCTTTAAGGTTAATCAAAAGAACTAACAAATCTAATCCATTCTGACTAATGTCTACAACTGGCAGCAAAAGGCAGAATTCAGTCTGGATCTCCATATGATCATGTTCCTTCAGGGACTGAAATTCAGCTTTATTAGTTAATATATATATATATATATATATATATATATATATATATATATAACTTACAAAGGGAAAGGGAACATGTACTCCTGGTAATGAAATTAAATTTCTCTGCACACAGCAAGAGCAGAAGCAGGTAGATTAGTGCTTCAATTAATTTTTCATCTTAAATAATACAGGGGGAAAAAAGTGTCTCTATATTCTAGAGGAAATACATTTAATATGTGCCAGCCAGCTACAGAATGTGTGTCCCAGATGTGAGAAGATTTTCATTAGGAATGACAAAGCAAGAAAATGTGTTCTTCTGCACATCAGCAGAGGAACAATTCAATTCAATTAAGGACATTTTATTGAGGTACCCATTCTTCAGCCTGCTCTGAGGGGGCTATAGAATCATTTATGTTGGAAAAAGACCTTTAAGATCATCAAGTCCAACCATTAACCCAGCACTGCAGGCTCATCACTAAACCATGTCCCTCAGCATCACATCTACATTGGTTTGAAACCCCTGCAGGGGTTTCTTTAGTGAAGAAATGTTTCCTTGTGTTCAACCTAAACCTCCTCTGGTACAATTTAAAGCCATTTTGCTTATCCTATCACTTGTTCCCTTGGAGAAGACACCAACCTCTACCATACCAGAACCTGAATGGAATGGAATGGAATGGAATGGAATGGAATGGAATGGAATGGAATGGAATGGAATGGAATGGAATGCAATGCAATGCAATGCAATGGAATGGAATGCAATGGAATGCAATGGAATGGACATAGACATAGACATAGACTAGACTAGACTAGACCAGGTTGGAAGAGACCTTTGAGATCATCCAGTCCAACCTACCATCCAACACTATCTAATCAACTAAATCATGGCACCAAGCACCCCATCCAGTCTCCTCCTAAACACCTCCAGGGATGGTGACTCCACCACCTCCCTGGGCAGCACATTCCAATGGCCAATCACTCTTTCTATGAAGAACTTCTTCCTAACCTCCAGCCTAAACCTCCCCTGGTGCAGCTTGAGACGGTGCCCTCTTGTTCTGGTGCTGGTTGCCTGGGAGAAGAGACCAACCCCCACCTGGCTACAACCTCCCTTCGGGTAGTTGTAGAGAGCAAGAAGGTCTCCCCTGAGCCTCTTCCTCTCCAGGATAAGCAACCCCAGCTCCCTCAGCCTCTCCTCATAGGGCTGTGCTCCAAACCCCTCACCAACTTTGTTGCTCTTCTCTGGACTCGTTCCAGCAAGTCAACATCCTTCCTAAACTGAGGGGCCCAGAACTGGACACAGGACTCAAGGGGTGGCCTAACCAGTGATGAGTCCAGGGGCAGAATGACCTCCCTGCTCCTGCTGGCCACACTGTTCCTGATCCAGGCCAGGATGCTATTGGCCTTCTTGGCCACTTGGGCACACTGCAGGCTCATGTTCAGCCTACCATTGACCAGTACCCCCAGGTCTCTCTCTGCCTGGCTGCTCTCCAGCCACTCTGACCCCAGCCTGTAGCACTGCATGGGGTTGTTGTGGCCGATGTGCAGAACCCGGCACTTGGATGTGTTAAATCTCATGCCCTTGGATTCTGCCCATCTGTCCAGCCTGTCGAGGTCTCTCTGCAGAGCCTCTCTACCCTCCAGCAGATCAACTCCTGCCCCCAGCTTGGTGTCATCAGCAAATTTACTGATGATAGACTCAATGCCCTCATCCAGATCATCAATAAAGATGTTAAAGAGCACAGGGCCCAGCACTGATCCTTGGGGCACACCACTAGTGCCTGGCTGCCAGCTGGATGTGGCACCATTCACCACCACTCTCTGGGCTCGGCCCTCCAGCCAGTTCCTAACCCATCGCAGTGTGCTCCTGTCCAAGCCATAGGCTGACAGCTTGGCCAGCAGTTTGCTATGGGGGACGGTGTCAAAGGCCTTGCTGAGGTCCAGGTAGACTACATCCACAGGCCTCCCCACATCCACCAGGCGGGTCACCTGATCATAGAAGGAGATCAGGTTGGTCAGGCAGGACCTGCCCACCCTAAATCCATGCTAGCTGGGCCTGATCCCTTGGCCATCCTGCAAGTGCTGTGTGATTGCACTCAAGATGACCTGTTCCATGATCTTGCCTGGCACTGAGGTCAGGCTGACAGGCCTGTAATTCCCTGGCTCATCCAACCAGCCCTTCTTGTGGATGGGCATCACATTGGCCAGCTTCCAGTCCTCTGGGACATCTCCAGTGAGCCAGGTCTGCTGAAAAATGATGGAGAGTGGCTTGGCCAGCTCCTCTGACAGCTCTCTCAGGACTCTAGGATGGATCTCATCTGGTCCCATGGACTTGTGGGGATCCAAGTGGCTGCGCAGGTCTCTGACTGCTTCCTCCTGGATTACAGGGAAACTATTTTGCTCCCTGAATCCATCCAGCTCAAACCATTCTGTGATCCCATGAGCTGCTGCACTCAAGGTGACACATCCATGCTGCCTTTTCTGGTGACACTCTTCAATTCCACATATTTTGTGATTTTTGCTGACCAGGCCAAATGCAATTGGGGCAAAAGCTGCCATCTGCCCTCTTCTGGCTTCTCCACTGCAGAGACCTTGATGAGAAGCAATGCACTGTGATACAAAAGCATCCATTAGCTGGAACTGGCTAGAGCTGTTTTCACATGGGCTTCCTGTCAGGGACTATGGCTGCACACCACAGATCCTCTGAAGAGCACTGGGTTGGACATAAAAGCCTGGCTTGACCTGCTGGAACTCCAAAAGTTCTTGGCAGGCTCAGAAGTGACATATGGTGTGCAAAGGCTGCAAGGGGTGGTGGTAGGGCCACATTTAGAGTGTACAGGCATTTCCAGGACTAAGTGGTATCTGGCCAGAGGTCATTTTCATTGCAATATTGGAATCTTGTGCCAAAAGCTTCATCAGACAAAGCCTTCCAGCATCACACAGCATCTTCACTAGACCAGGGTAGAAGCTGGCAACAGGAACGTGACCAGTTTCATCTTGTCCTGCCTTAAAATGCATACTCACACCCTCACCCCAGAGTCCTTCCAGCCCCTCACTACTGCTGGTGCTCATTTCTCACATGGAGTGAGGGCACATTAGCCAGGGGGGCACATTAGCCAGCAGGAGCAAGTCAGCAGTAGTGCCAGTCAGCAGCTTGATTGCCCCATACTGGTTTAGGACCCAAGCAGATGCCAACCTTTTCTTTCCCTTCAGGTATACATCCTAGTATCAGCCCTGGCTCTTATCTCCAGTTGCCTGTCCTTGCCCAAAGCTCCAATATTCCAAGTATTGCTCTTTGCAACACTGAATCCTGCTGGAAAAGATTGTGCAGCCTCCACCTTCTCCAAAACCAACCCAGTCCCTTCAACTTCTTTCTTCCTTAGTGCCTTAGAAGGTGCACAAGTAGTGGTAGCAGTGCAGGAGATAATGGACTTGTGGAGAAAGACCGAGCTGTCAAGGAAGAAGTGGAGAAAGGAGGAGGAACACAATGCTGGGGCTGATCCCAGGAAAGTTGACAGCCACATTTATTTGGAGCTTTCTTTGTCCAGGCATTTAAATAATTTGCCCAGGGAGGTGGTGGAGTCCCTGTCCCTGAAGGTTTTCAAGAAAAGTGTGGACATGGCACTTGTGGATGTGGTTTTGTGGCCATGGCAGCGTTGGGATGAAGGTTGGACTCCATATCTTCCAAGTGAAACAATTCAGTGCTTCTATACTCAGCTTTGACCGTGCCGGGATCGGTCGCGCTGCTCATTAGATGACTGAAGCTCATGGAAACATGAACTCCAGTCATAAATTCTCCACACAGGGTGATTTAAATGTTACCTCCAAAGCCAAATTCTGCCAGCTGCTCTAGAAACACCCACCACATGTACCTCCCCATTCCCTGGGCAGGATGATGGATGGGTTTGTGAGATCCAAACCCTGTACGGAGAAGTCCTACTTAGGTAGGGCCTCAGTTTACAGGTCTATAAAAGCCTGAGTTACAATCAGGAAGGCACCACATGTTTCCTGACAATGTTTCTGCCTTGATCCACAAAACCAATATAAAAATCATGCCTGATTACTCATTTGAAAAATCTCCTTCTGCAGCGAGGCTGCAGTGTCTGCACTAAGAAGACATTCATAGGGTTTAAGTGGAGATGAAATTCTTCGATCACCTGGATCATAACCTGGATGTCACAGACCATTAAACTTCATTGGAAAACCCTTTAGCCACTCTCATGGCAGTAAGTAAATGGCTGGTTTTCACTCTTTGCAAAATAGGATAAGCTGTGCCTCAGGAGACCAGCGTGGTGTGGAAGCACGGGCAGGGAATTGAACAGATGACCTGTGTCATGTGGAGCTTTGGAGGAAAGCAGGAGAGAACAAAAGTGCTTCTATTAGTACACAGAACACTGAATCATAGAATGGTGGGGCTTGGAAGAGACCCCTGGAGATCATCCAGTCCAATGCTCCTGATGCAGTGTGCCCAGGCAACCAAGAGGGCCAATGGCATCCTGGCCTGCATCAGGAACAGTGTGGCCAGCAGGAGCAGGGAGGTCATTCTGCCCCTGTACACTGCACTGGTTAGGCCACACCTCGAGTCCTGTGTCCAGTTCTGGGCCCCTCAGTTTAGGAAGGATGTTGACTTGCTGGAACGCGTCCAGAGAAGAGCAACAAAGTTGGTGAGGGGTTTGGAACACAAGCCCTATGAGGAGAGGCTGAGGGAGCTGGGGTTGCTCAGCCTGGAGAAGAGGAGACTCAGGGGTGACCTTATCACTCTCTACAACTACCTGAAGGGAGGTTGTAGACAGGCTGATGATGGTCTCTTCTCCCAGGCACCCAGTACTAGAACAAGAGGACACAGTCTCAGGCTGCGCCAGGGGAGGTTCAGGTTGGATGTTAGGAAGAAGTTCTATACAGAAAGAGTGATTGCCCATTGGAATGGGTTGCCCGGGGAGGTGGTGGAGTCGCCGTCATTGAAGGTGTTCAGGGGGAGACTTGATGGGGTGCTTGGTGCCATGGGTTAGCTGTTTGGGTGGGTTGGATTGGTTGATGGGTTGGACACGATGATCTTGAAGGTCTCTTCCAACCTGGTTTGGTTTATTCTAATAAAGGTTTATTCTAATAAAGCAGGGGCATGCTCAGCAGGTTGCTCGGGATGACAACATCCAGGTGACTTTGGAATCTCTCCAGAGAAGGAGACTCCACAACCTCTCTGTACAGCTTGGTCTAGGACTCTAGGACAGGTTTCTCCTCATCTTCATCCTGGGTTCCAGTTTGTGCCCATTGCCCCTTATCCTGTCTCTGGGCACCACTGAGAAGAGTCTGGCCCCATCCTCTTGCTCCCCACAGCTCCTTTAGCTCTTGCTGAGCATTGATCAGATCCCCACTCAGGCTGCTCTTTTCCGGGCCAAACAGCCCCAGGTCTCTCAGCTTTTCCTCCTCAGAGATACTCCAGACAACTCAGCACCTTTGTAGCCTCCACTGGACTCTCTCCATTAATTTCTTGTTTCTCAGAACCATAGAATCATTGAAGTTGCAAGACACTTCTAAGATCATAAAGTCCAACCTTCTACCAAACACTTCTATGACTTGGGAAGCTCAGAACTGGACCTAGTTCTCCAGATGTGACCTCACTGGGACAGAGTAGAGGGGGAGGAGAACCTCTCCTTACCTGCTGGTCACACTCTTGTTAATGCACATTGCTGGCTCATGGGCAGCTTATCTTCAAGCTATTTCATTTGGTCATTTGGTCATGCCAGTTTGCCTTCAACAGGTGAAGGAGAACCATCAGGAGAGAGCAGCCAAAAGTTCACCCTGCTCATTCCCACTCATTCAACTCCAGCTTTAGCAAATCTCTCCTGCTTCAACTCAACAGCAAGCAAATCCAACCACAACAAATGAAAGCAGCTGGGTCTGGAGATGAATTCCTTCCTGGCAGCTGCAAGCAATTGCCTGAGGCCGTGAGACGGGAGGTTTGATTATAATCACAGTGTTCATATATTTGTAGCATGCTTAGGGCAAGACAGGCCTCCCTTGCCCATGAAGGGTGGGTAGAAGGTTGTGAAGAGACACAGATCCCAAAGTCAAAGAGGACCACAAATGCTGACTATAGCTGGATTTGTCCTCCCAGGCTTAAGATTTTTATCTTTTGTGTTGAAATCTAATCTGACCTAACAAAACCAAACCAATGCCAAACTCACAATTTCTCACAAAGTGACAGAATCACAGCTTGCTGGGATGTGGTAATGACCTCTGGAAATCATCCAGTCCATTCCCCCTGCTAAAGCAGGGTACTTAACAGCAGCTTGCCCAGGATCACAATGGCCAGGTGGGTTTGCAATCTCTCCAGAGAAGACTCCACAGACTCTCTGGGCAGTCTGCTCCACTGCTCCAGCATCCTCACACCAAAGAGGTTTCTCATCTTCAGGTGAAACCTCCTGGGTACCAGTTTGTGCCTGTTGCTCCTTGTCCTGTCACTAGACACTACTGGAAAGAGTCAGACCATGAAACCACTGAAGTGAAACAACTGGTAGTAGCTTTGCCATGAAACAACAGCAGAGAATTGATATTTGAGTTCAATTCTCCCCTCCCTGGAGAAAAGGAGGCTGAGGGAAGACCTTCTGGATCTCTACAACTCCCTGAAAGGAGGCTGGAAAGATATGGGGGTTGGTCTCTTCTCCCAGCTAACAAGCAACAGGACAAGAGGAAATGGTCCCAAGGTACACCAGCAGAGGTTTAGGTTGGACATTAGAAGAAACTCCTTCAATGAGATGACTGTCAATCCCTGGAAGAGGCTGTCCAAGGAGGTGGTTGAATCTCCAACCCTGGAGATGTTTCAAAGCTGCAGAGATGTGGTGCTGAGGGACATGATTTAGCACCAGATTGGGCAGAGAGAACTGTTGGACTGGATGATCTTAAAGGTCTTTTCCAACCAAAATGATCCTATGATTCTGTAAAGAGAAAATAGCAGGCTGTACTTTATCCTGATAAATAAATCTCTTTAATTAGAAAGAGCTCTTGATTTTTGAATATATTTTAATCAATTCAAATCCTTTCTTTTCTTTCAAGTGGTCAATCTTCCTTGCATTAACTCCCTATTAGTATTCATCTGTGCTCAGACCCAGCAGGGAATGGGTCTTGAACTGAGAAGTCTCCTGCTGAGTGAGGAGTCAGACCCATAATGACCATTAGAAAGAGGTTTAGAGGCTATTGGAGCCTCTCTCGGTGCCTTCACACAGGGTGCAACCACCACCTATTAGCCATGAAGACAATCTATTAGGGAGTTTTTCTAACATTTCACCCATGAAAGCCAAACAAGATTTGTATTTGCTTAGGAGCATCATTAACTCTTTGTGATAGTCTCTCCAAGGGAAATGAAAAGAGGTGAAGGTGCAAGACAGCTTGAGTGATGTGTCACAAGGGAAAGAGAAGAATCATCATAGAATCATAGATTCATAGAATAGTTTGTGTTGAAAAGGGCCTTAAAGGTCCTAAGGGATCTCTAAGGTCCCTTCCAATCTCAACCATTCTATGATTCTATGATCATTCAGTTTCAACCCTCATGCTATGGGCAGGGACAACCCCCCACTAGACTAGGATGCTCAAGGCTGCCTCCAGCCTGGCCATGAATGCTTCCAGGGAAGGTGTGCAGAATCATAGAATCATAGAATGGCCCAGGTCAGAAGGGGCCTCCAAAGGTCATCCAGTCTGACCTCCCTGCAATCAGCAGGGACATTCCCAACCAGGACAGGCTGCCCAGGGCCTCATCCAGCCTCACCTTGAATCTCTCCAGGGAAGGGGTCTCAACCACCTCCCTGGGCAACCTGTTCTAGTGTTCCACCACCCTCATAGTGAAGAACTTCTTCCTGATACCCAACCTAAATCAGCCCTTCTCTAGTTTGAGGCCACTGCCCCTTGTCCTGTCACTGCAGGCCTTTGTAAACAGTCTCTCTCCATTCTTCCTGTAAGCTGCCTTCAGGGACTGTGGTTTTGCAGTTTCTCCAGAGATGGAGACTCCACAACCTCTCTGGGCAGCCTGCTCAAGGGTTCCTGCACCCTGACATGAGAGAAGTTTCTCCTCCTTTTCAGATGGAACCTCCTGGGTTCCAGTTTGTGCCTGTTGTCCCTCCTCTGGTCACAGGGTACCACTGAAAAAAAAGACTGGTCCCATCCTCCTGACACCCAGCATTTACAGTACTCACAATCATTGAGAAGATTCCCCCTCAGTCTTCCCTTCTTCAGGCTAAACAGCCCCTAGTCCGTCAGCCTTTCTTCGTAAGACAGATGCTCCAGTCTCCTCAGCATCTTTGTAGCCCTCTGTTGCACACTTTCTAGTAGTCCCCTGTCCTTTTTGAACTGGGAAACCCAGAACTGGACCCAGGACTCCAAAGAAGCCCTACCCACAGCAGAATAGAGGAGGAAAAGAACCTCCATTGACCTGCTGGCCACACTGTTCTTAATGTACCCAAGGATCCCATTGGCCTTCTTGGCCAGTAGGGCACATTCCTGGTTCATGGTCACCTTGTTGTCCACCATGACTCCCAGACCTTTTTCCACAGATCTGCTTTCCATCAGGTCAGCCCCTATGCAGATGTCTGTGAGGATATGACTGTCTCTCCAGATGTTTTTCCACGGCTGCACTGATTTCTTGCTGGCCACTCAATCTTGTCCATATTCAAGAAACACTCAGCACAACCTCACCCTCCACTGGAGCAGTAAAAAATACCCCATCCTCACCTGGTGGCCCCTTGATAAAAGAATCCTCACCTTTCATTTAACCAATTCTTGCTGTGATCTCAACTGCCCTTCAAGCTCATGTGAAATAGAACCAGAACTTAAAAAGAAAGGAGAGAGACATACAAAGCAACTTTGAGAAGGACTGTGTCAGCCTCCTTCCCTCAGGATTCAGGTTGAAAATGTCAACTCTGTCTGGTCTCTTCTCCCCATTGTGTGTGGAGATGGCACCTGGGGACATGGTGTGATGGCCATAATGGTCTTAGGTTGATGGCTGGACTCAATGATCTTAGAGGTCTTTTCTAACTGGAGCAAATCTGTGATTCTAAGTGTTACTGAACACAGCAAACCCACACATTTTTGCTGTGTCCCAAATAATTTGGGATTTGCATCCCTCATCAAAATGCCACTTTTAAAAATGACTCTTTTTTTTTTTTTGGGTGTTATTTCTACTCCATAATTAAGGAGTAAGAGAGAAGCGTTAGGTTCTGATGGGATTAGAGCAAGTAAAAGGGATTGTGAGAGACCCAGAAGCCACTTTTAGTAATACTTTAATCCTTGCAAATGCACCCCTGTCCTCCTGTCTAACATGAAAAAGGCAACATGCCAAACAAAATCTCCAACAAGAATAAGAAGCATTCCCTAGGGAGACAGATCTGACAGTCCTGGCAGTTCTACATGCTTGCCGCTCACATCCAGAGCAGTGAGACACCAACTCCACAAAAATAAGCAGCTGATAAGGAGGAGGCATTGACTTAGACATGCAGGCTGTCTTAAAAGCTTAGGACATCTGGTCCTACCTAATTTTAATCTGAAACGATCCTGGTGCTACAGATGAAAAGTTTCCATGATCCAAAAATCAATTAAAATCTAGCCAAGAACCTTGACAGTGAGGCATTTTTTTAGGGAAGATGTAAAAAAATCACAGAATCCCTGCTTGCTGGATGTTGGAAGGGACCTCTGGAGACCACACTATCCAATCCCTCTTATACCACCACCAGGGAGCTGGTAGAAGTCCCATCCCTGGAGGTTTTTAAGGCCAGGCTGGATGTGGCTGTGAGAAACCTGATCTAGCGTGAGGTGTCCCTGCCCATGGCAGGGGGGTTAGAACTACATGATCCTTGAGGTCCTCTCCAACCCTGGCAATTCTATGAGTCTCTGCTAAGGCAGGGTCACACACAGCAGCTTGCCCAGGGTCATAATGGACAGGTGCTTCGGAAACTCTTCAGAGAAGACGACTCCACAATCTCTCTAGGGAGCCTGCTCCAGTGACTGTGGTCATAGAATGTTTTGGGTTAGAGGCAACCTTTAAAGGTCACCCTCCTGCAGTGAGCAGGGACATCTGCAGCTAGATCAGACTCCATGGTATTTGCCCTTGGATTTTCTCTTAGCCCAAAGTGGATCAAATACAGAATTAGTAAGTCAGGGAAGGAGAAGAGGGTCAATGTGTCTGAAACATAGGGATGAAAATGCTTCAGCCAATCAGTGTGGACATCCTGAGGATGAGGATGACCCCTCCCTGGAGGTGCTCAGGGCCAGGTTGGACAAGGCCTTGAGCAACCTGTGGTAGTGAAAGGTGTCTATGCCCATGACAGGGGGAGTTGGAACTATCTGATCTTTAAGGTGCATTCCAACCCAAACCACTCTATGATTCTATGACATGTAGAAGGTTTGGGGTGGTGAGATCCAACGGCAGGACAGTGAGATCTTTTTAAGCTGAGAAAATGAAACACAAACTTTTTTTGTTTGTTTTGGGTTGGTTTTCTTTTAAGCTGAGATTGTCAGTGTGCTGCTGTTAGTCGGCATCTGTGGTGGAGGCCACAGGAGAGCTTGGAAGCTGACAGCCAGCAGTCACAAATCTAATCAGGAAAATGATGGAGGCAACCACCGTGACTGAAAAGGGCAAAGAAATGTCAGTGTCTGCAAAAATGTAACAAGGAACAAATTAGTCTTTTATTTATGTAAATTGTGAAAGACTCATTTCTCCTGCAATAAAAATAGACTTCTAATCCTCAGAGGTTGTATAGGGTTTATCTCCATGGAGTCCAGCACGACTCAGCCACAGAAGGAACCACAAGATCCAGATGGATTTTGGGGGGGTTTGTTTTCTCAGCAGTGTCACATGGACACACAACATGGCCAAAAGAGAGGGCAGCGTTTTACCCTTCATTTGCCCCACCACCAGACATCAGAGAGGTTCCATGGTCTACTTAGGCCTTTTCCAAATATCTAATAGATAGACAGTGAAAATCCAGCATCATGGAGTTGTAGAATCATCTTGGTTGGAAAAGACCTTCAAGATCATTAATCCATGCATTAACACAGCATTACTGGGTCACCACTAAACCATGCCCCACAGCACCACATCTCCACAGCTCCTCCAGGGATGGCAAATCCACCACTGCCCTGGGCAGCCTGCACCAGGCCTTGACAACCTGTTTGGGGAAAAAATTGTTCTTCATGTCCAACCTAAACCTCCCCTTGTGCAACTCCAGGTCATTTCCCCTGATTCTATCATTTGTTCCTTGGGAGAAGGGACCAACCCCCACCTGGCTCCAATCCTCTTCCAGGGAGTTGTAGGGCGTGGGAACATTTCCCCTCAGCCTCCTCTTCTCCAGCCTGAACAACACCAGTTCCCTGTAGGTGGAATGAGATGGACAAGAATCAGACATACCTAGGTCATGCATGCAGCAGAAAATGGGCATAAATCCCATGCCTGCTGATGTCCAGATGGGATCCCTCTGCCTTGGACCATGGAGCCACTGACCTTGACAAATCCAGACTGCTCATGCAGTAAGGTCCAGGTTGGCTCTGAAGATGCTGTGCTGCATCACACCACACAAAGGCAGAAATGCAGTGGAGAGCTGTGTGTGTCCATCACATCTATACCCTTGTGGCTGGTATGGGGAGAACTCTAAAACAGCCTGGTCTGGCATTGCAAGCACATCTTAAGGCAGGTTGCTCTTGATTTGCTTTCTTAGGGATTGTGCAGGCATGATGGAGTCAAACAAATGATCTTCAACTGTCCATTAGTGTGGGTCAAACCTTGTTATGCTGTTGGCACCAAGCAAGACAAGGAAAGGCCCCAGTGGAGAAGAAGGTGGTGCCATGGCCTTTTCATGATCCAATGAAAATCCTTCACTACCTAGCAAGTAGTGGAGGGATGGGATGAGATCAGAAGGGATTGGATAGGATTAGAAGGGATGGGAGGGGTGGTCATGGAGGTGTTGGGTAGAAGGTTGGACTTATTGATCTTAGAGGTCTTTTTTGACCTTAATGTTTCTATGATTCCAAGATAAGATGGGATGGGTTGAGATAAGATGGGATAAGATTCAGGATGTGGTCATGGAGGTGTTGGATAGAAGGTAGGACTTGTTGATTTTAGAGGTCTTTTCCAGGCTTAATGATTCTATGATTCTGGGATGAGATGAGATGAGATAAGATGAGATGGGATGGGATGGGAAAGATGAGATGGGATGGGGAGGGACAGTCCTCCTTTCTTCTGTTTCTCAGGAAAATAGGGACACACCAAGCAAGAAATACTGGCCACCAAACCCAGTCCCTCCCAGCTGCCCTCCCCTCTTCACTGTGGTGGATCTGGGGGAGGTTGGAGCAAAGTCAACATGCAGGCAACAAGGAAAAGACAGAGAATACAGCTGGCAGTTGAAAAGGTAACCAAAAATACTGAGTGATTTTTTTTCTCTTTTCTTTATAAAATGTACATAAAGAACAGAAACTCTTGGAGGTAAAAGTGAGACCAGTTTGGAATTCAACCAGAGACATTAACAATGATGGCAAAAAAGAAAAGAAACCAATCTACAGAGAGGGTGGTGCTAGTAAAAGAAGAGAGCAAGTTTTGGCTCTGTACAAGACTTGAGATCATTAAAAGGTAATCATCAGAATATATACATTAAGTACATACAATTACAGTTATTTATAGGATATTTACACACAGACACAGATGTTTCACCCTTTGCAGTCAGTAGCGTGCAAGCAGAGGCACGTCTGATCTTTCCTGAGAAGGTGCCCAAGGTTGCTGTGCCTCACTTGCTATCACAGGTAGCTCTTCAACCTCTTTTGTGGTCACATCCCCTCCAAAAGCAATTAATTGGATTTACAGGTGTGGTTGTTGCAGTGTTCCTGGTTCTTCCCTACAAATGGAGGACTCCAAACCTCCAACCTGTGAAGGAGAAGCCTTGTTTCATGCAAAGATCTTGGATTCCTGAGGAACCAACAGGGGTATTTCTCCAGCCATGACCCTAGCTGTGAGAAAACTGATTTTGATATTCATTTATCCAAGAACTCCCCAACATTTAAGCCTCTTTTCCAATGGGAAAAAAAATTACTAACAGAGATGAAAAATGGAAAGAAACTGGTTTCAAGTCACCTGTCATAGGTCCTTGGTAGGCTCTGATAACATGGCATACAACCTGACTACAGAATCATAGGATGGTTTTGGTTGGAAGAGACCTTTAAAGTTATCTAGTCCAACCCCCCTGCAGCCAGAAAGGACATCTTCAACTGGAGTAGGTTGTCCAGAGCTCCATCCAGCCTGACCTTGAATGTTTCCAGTCACAGGGCACCTACCACCGTTCTGGGCAGCTATACTACACAAAGAACCACCCAGGAGAGACCATGTTAGGTGAGGCTGCCAGGATTCACGCAGACACATCTACAGAGGGAACACAAACATAATCATCCTATTTATGCCTCACTTTCTTGCCAGGGTCCAACAGGGGGTTTATAACTAAACTTCTAGGGTTGTAATTAATTATGGAACATGCCAAATGGCCAGGAGCTCATTGCTGAATGTGGATGGGTTTGGGTGTTTCATGAGAGTCACAAAGGGAGGAAGGAATTACAGACTCATTGTACTCACAGAATCATTAAAGCTGGAAGAAACCTTTAAGATCACTGAGTCCAAATGTTAGGCCAATGCTGCCAAGCCCACCACTAACCCATATCTTTAAGCACCACACCTATACAGGTTTTGAAAATTCCCAGGGACAATGGGCAACCTGTTCCAACCTCTCTTGTTGAAGAATTTTTTTTCTACTATCCAGCCTAAACCTCCCCTGGCACAACTTAAGGCCATTTCTTCTGTTCCTATCACTTCTTCCTTTGGAGAAGAGATCAACCACCAGCTGGTTCCAACTTCCTTTCATGGAGTTGTAGAGAGCCAGAAGCTCTCCCCTCAGCCTCCTTTAATCCATGTTGAACAACCCCAGTTCCCTCAGCTGCTCCTCAGCAGACCTGTTCTCCAGACCTTTCACCAGTTTTATTGTCCTCCTCTGGATCTGCTCCAGCCCCTCAATGTCCTTCTTGGAGAGAGGGGCCCGAAACTGAACTCCAGCATTTGAGGTGCTTCACACTGCATGCTTTGTTGGAAGAAGGGTACCCCTATAACATCATTTTTCTTTTCCTAAGCCACAGAATCCCAGCATGGTAAGGGCTGGAAGGGACCCCTGAAGATCATCTAGTCCAACCTCCCTGCTAAAGTATGGTCAACCCAGCAGGATCTCCCACATCATCCTGAGAAAGAATAAAATTGTTGAAAGATGCTTTTATGATGCTTCTCCTGACCTGTGCTGATCAACAGGTGCCCAAATTTCAGGCTACTCTTTTTGGAGGGGATAAATTTGAAGGAAAAATGGGAAAATATTTTAAAGAGACTGGAATGCTTCATGTTTTAGTTCAAAATGACTGACAACTTCCACTCATTTTTCTTTCCATATTCCACATTTCATCTCTTCAGGAGAATGACATCAAGTGGCATAAAGCAGGGCAGAGCAAGGCTTGTCATCAGCTCAGTGTGGCGAAGTGAGAGCTTGTGTGCCCATCCCTGAGCATAGGGACCTCATAGAATCGTTTTGGTTAGAAGAAACCTTCAAGATCACCAAGTCCAACCATTAACACAGCACTGCCAGGTCATCACTAAACCATGTCCTTCAACACCAAATCTGCATGGCTTTGAAACCCCTCCAGGGATGAGGACTCTGCCACTGGCCTGGGCTGCCTGGTCCAGGTCATGGAGCACCTGCTGTGACTCCAGCCCAGATCCAGTCAGGAGCTGCTCAAAGCAAAGAGAATCCACCCAGATTTCATGATGGCCAGAGACAGAAGGGGAAAGGTAACAGGACCATCTGCTGGGAAAAAAATTGCAAAACACAACCCTTGCATCATCTACTGGCAGGGCTTCCAAGCATCCTTGGACAAAAACAGCCCCTCCAAAGACAGCCACACCAAAGAGAAGCCTCTCAGATGATCCCACAGTTCTGTGGCTTTCATAAGGGAGCAGCAGGAGGATACACATGAAGGTCTGGTTTCCACAGTTCCTGAAGTATGAGTCACATCAGCCTCCTAAACAAAAATCTGCATCAAAGTCTCACCATAGCATTCACAGAATTATAGAATTGTTTGAGTTGGAGAAGATCTCTAAAATCATCAAGCCCAGCTGTTGACCTAAAACCTTCGTGGCCACTCAACCATGTCCTGAACTGTCATGTCCATGGTTTTTGAACATCACCATGGATGGTGGCAGCAAGGGATCTGGTCTGCAAATAAAACCCCGGCAGGAAATTTGGTTGGGGTTTTTGAAGGTGTCAAACCCCAGAACCCATCCACACCTCAGGGATCCAACTATCCTCTCGAGCAACAGTCTCTCCATGCTGCAGGGGATGAGAGACACCAGGGATTAGAGACAACAAAAAAGCATCTATAAATAAGGACCTGAAAGTATCCTTGGCAAATTCCATCCCTTGAACACCACCAGTATGGACAATTACATCTTCAGACAACACCAGCTGAGGGGGGCAACCATATCCCAGTGGCACCAATTTGAGGTTCAGTGCCCAACAAACACACGTACCACTTCAACATACCTTACCTGGAAAGAGGCTTTATTGAACATAGCTGTAAAATTATCTCTTCAGTTGAATTACTGAATTTGCACAAACATTTCTCTACAGAATTAAAAAATAAAATAAAATAATAATAATTAATAATAATAATAATAATAATATTAATAATCAAGCCTTGTCACTGTTTTTCTTGCATCTTGTGCTTTTTTGTTTTGTTTTGCTTTGTTTAGACTCGTGGTGGCAAATAGACTTGTTGGGTGGGTTTGTTTTGCTGTTTGCACTCCAATTCCTTGCACATCAGGTTGGGGGTTTTATTTTTGGAATCCTAGGGCATCAAGGGAACACAGAATAATAATAATAATAATTATAATAATAATAATACTATTTAGACAAAAGTCTCTATTTGTTGTTGTTTTCTTTTACTGAAAGGAAGTTAAAAGCTGAAACAGTGGTAAGAAAACAAACAAAAAAAAGGACTTCAAAATGTCAGACCCAACTGTCAGGGAACTTTCCAATGCAGTGGAAAACCAGTCGGCTGAGGGGAAGCGTTGGGGGGTAGCTCAAAAGCCTTTGTCCAGCTTTTGTTTTGCTTCTCATTGAAAACTTCCCCCCCCCCCCCCATTTTTTTTTTGTTTTTAAATTTTTGTTTTGTTTCATTTATTTATTTTTTTTCTTAATTTTGCTACAGTAACAAAATAATCTTTCATGAGTCTGGCTCCGGGACAGAGGCACAGCACCCCTGGGTGCAGGGGAGCTCAGCGCTGCCTTATTGCTGTCCCACCGCCACAGCCCAACCAACCACCTTGTCAAGGGAGGTTGGAGCAAGAGGAAAACTGAAATAACAAATCACTGTTTTTACCACTTTTATGCCCTAAGTGCATCTCAAACAACCTTCTCCTCTGGTTGACCCACTTGATAACCTGTAAAAAACCAAAACTAAACCCAAAACAACAACAACAATCCCCCCACCCCCCCCCAACCCCCCCAAAGAAAGTGCTGCTCCCATTATCCAGGACCAACGGAAGCTAATTCTCTAATGGATAATAAGCTTGAAAGGCCATGGCTGGCTGGAAGGTTAAACAACAAAACATCTCATCCATAAAGGGCTTACGCAGCAGCTCAGGTCCATCCATCTCCAGAAGCAGCTTCATCTCCTTGCCCACAGTCTGCACACTCAGGCTCTGCAGTTTGTTTAGAAAAGAGGTCGCACTACCCAAAGAGTGTTCACAACCCAAAGAGTTTCCACAACCCAAAGGGGCTGCACAACCCAGAGAGCGTTCACAGCCCAAAGAGGCTGCACAACCCGAAGAGGCTGCACAACCCAGAGTCTGGGAAAACCCAAAGAGCGTTCCCAACCCAAAGAGTTTCCACAACTCAAAGGGTTTCCACAACCCACGCTTGTGCAGGGCGAGCTGCCGGTGTGTCGAGACCATCATCCTCCTTCTATCTGTATTCTCTGGTTTGTTTGTTTGTGTTCAATCAGGCTTGTTTCATTGAAGGCACTTGGTTTCCATGGCAAATTTATAAAAGACGGTGGTTTGGTTTCTTCACGCCGTTAGAACAGATGACTTAGGTGGGGAGGGGAGAGGGGTGGTTCGAGTGGCCGCAAGCAAACTCCGAGAGATCCTGTGTCATTATGTAAGCCCAGGTGGCACATCCTGGATAGTAAATGCATGCAAAAGGAGACAGCATAACAGTTAATCAAGCAGAGCCATGAGAAATGGAACAGAAATGTCTTTAAAATAGGTCGGACTGAGGGTTATTTTTTTTTTAGGGGAGGTGACAGCCAAAGTAGAAAGAACCTACAACTATTGACCTCTAGGCTCCAAAACCTTCTGGAAGGGGAAAAAATGAATGCCAGCTCTTCACATACCCTGTTTATAGTGAGGTGTTTCTCTCTGTTTCGTTTTGTGTGTGTGTGTGTGTGTGTGTTTATTTCCTCTCTCTCTCTCTCCATCCTTTATTTTTTTATATATATATATTTTTTTTTGGCAGGCCATTAGGTTTCCATGGTAACAAGCAAACTATTCATTTGAAACAAAACCAGCCATGACTTTTGTGCTTTGACAAGGGTTTTTCTATAGCTCTTTTTTTTTTCTCTTCTTTTGTTCCAAGAGTTCAACCAGACGATGCTGTGTAAATTCAGGATTGACCACAAAAAGCACCTGAAGGTCTCTTCTTCTCTTCCACCCTTAGGCCAGACCTCCTTCTCACGCGTGGTTCATAATGAGTTACACTCCCATGATGCCTTTTTTTTTAGGTCCCCAGTGCTTTCTCTCTTTCTTTTTTTTTTTCTTTTTCATTTTTTTTTCACTATGAAGTTGTTTGTTTGTGTGTTTTTAATTATTATTTATTTATGTATTTATTTAACTTCTTTTTTTTTTTTTTTTTTGAGTCAGTCAGTGGAGGAATCTTTGGTAGTTTGTTTTTCAGTGTCCATTTTACAAAGACTCTTTCTTCATGCCCGTGCCTGGTGAATTCTTTTGTCGCCTCTGCCAGGATAAGGTCACCTCTGATGACTTAAGACAGACATGAGGATGATAACTGGGATGAGTCGTATATGTTCTAATGTCCCAACAGCACCTGATCGTAAATCTACAAAGAGGGAGGCAAAAGTTGCAGTTAAAGAGCTGGCCAGAGACAGTCACAAAGCTCAGAAGATCAGATTGGCCACCATAGCTTCTCACATGAAATTCCAAACTCCCAGCGTTGTGGAGGTTGAGTCACCTCGGGAGGTCACCCAGTCCAACCCCCTGCTAAAGCAGGGCAGCCACAGCAGCTTGCCCAGGATCACAATGGCCAGGTGGGATTGGAATTCTTTCCAGAGAAGCAGACTCCACAGCGTCTCTGGGCAGCCTGCTCCAGGGCTCCTGTACACTGACACCAAACAAGTTTCTCCTCCTTTTCCTGGGTTCCAGTTTGTGCTTTTTGCCCTTTGTCCTGTTTCTGGGCACCACTGAAAGGGGTCTGGCCCCATACTCTTGGCCCCCACCCCCTTGGCCCCCACCCTGTAGATATTCACAAGCACTGAGAAGATTCCCTCTCAGTCTTCTCTTTTCCAGTCCTCTTGTCTGTCTTCCACACCCCCATAGAGGCATCCAGGAAGAACAAAAGTGTGATGCTCACCCAGGCAGTCTCTGCTTGTCACACTGAGTGCCACCACCCTTCCCTGGCAGAGCTTTGCTATCTACAGGGGCAGCGCTCTGCAAATCCATCTCTTACAGTGAGGGCAAGAAGAAACCCTAATGCCTCCCCAGCCAAACAAGGTGGGGGAACTTTGGATGAAAAACCATCTGGCTGTGTAGCTAAATCTGCATAGTAATCCACAAGAGAATCACAGACTGGTGGGGGTTGGAAGAGGCCTTTGGTGGTCATCCAGTACAACACCTGTGCTGAAGCAGGGGCAGCCACAGCAGCTTGCCCGGGATCACAATGTCCAGGTGGGTTTGGAAGCTCTCTAGAGGAGGAGACTTCACAACCTCTCTGGGCAGCTTGCTCCAGGGCTCCTGCACCCTCACAATGGAGAAGTTTGGACACGTGGGTGGAGGGGGAAAGTAAGGTCCACATGGAATCACAACACTAATAGTCAATAATTTCATAATTTTTGGACCCCATGAGCACTTTTAAAATGTTCTTTCATCTCTATATCCATCTCAAATCCCTGTTTCCCACCCCAGCCCTGCTATGGAATGCTATGACCTCTACCCAATGCCCATCAGCCTTTCACTTGTATATCTGTCTACAACTACCTGAAGTGTGGTTTTAGCCAGGTGGGGATTGGTCTCTTCTGCCAGGCAAGCAGCACCAGAACAAGAGGACACAGTCTCAAGCTGCACCAGGGGAGGTTTAGGCTGGATGTTAGGAAGAAATTCTACACAGAGAGAGTGATTTGCCATTGGAATTGGCTGCCTGGGGAGGTGGTGGAGTCACCATCACTGGAGGTGTTTAGGAAGAGACTGGACGGGGTGCTTGGTGCCATGGTTTAGTTGATTAGATGGTGTTGGATGATAGGTTGGACTCGATGATCTCAAAGGTCTCTTCCAACCTGGTTTAACCTATTCTATTCTATTCTATTCTACTCTATTCTATTCTATTCTATTCTATTCTATTCTATTCTATTCTATTCTATCTGCTACACCAGCATTTTCCTATCTGAGGAAAGACATTTTGGTTCCAGAACCTGCCTTATGGAATGGAATCACAGAATGGTTTTGGTTGGAAGGGACCTTAAAGGTCATCTAGTTCCAACCCTCCTCCCATGGGCAGGGACAAGCCTCTTCAGCTGAACCCAACACCATATTCTTTTGGATAAAATTCATTTTAGATGGCTCCTCACACTGATGACCACGAGAAGCAATTTGTTCTCTTCCACATGTAGAAGAGTCACTTACTGTTGGCTGGTTGGTCTGATTTCATACACTCTCCTTCCACAATTGATACGTCATCAATAGCAATGTCCCCTTCGATGCCAGGGCCTCGAATCCCTTCAAATATGAGCTGGAAAGAAAAGAAGAAGAAAAATCAGATCAGAAGGTGAGAAGTGGAAAATGTCCACCTCCATTTTGCATTAGCTACATTGATGGGCTTGGCTTTATCTATAAAACTCAGCTGAGTAGTTCACACATCATTATAGGGTGAATTCAGAGGCTGGAAGAGCTGTGGAGGCAAGGTCTGTGCTGAATGCACTAAATCAACGTGTGTGCTACTCTGGGAGCAGGAGACTCCATCGGGGTTTCATGGAAGAGGGATGCTGCAGGTTAATTAAAATAACAAGGTGGATATTAATGCAGCAGGAGACTTAAATTGGGAAAGCAGGAAGTTTTTCCATAGAATCATAAAACTCTTGCAGTTGGGAAAGACCTTTGAGATCATCAAGTTCAACTGCCCACCTAGAGCTCATAATCCCACCACCACTGCTAAGCCACTACCTTGAAACCACATCCCTCAGCACCACATCCGTGTGTGTTTGAAACACCTCCAGAGATGGTGTCTCCACCTGGGTAGCAGGTTCCAATGCCTGAGACCCCTCTCTGTGATGATAGTTTTCCTAATGTCCAACCTGAACCTCCCTTGGCACATAACTTACCCTGTTGTCTGAAAACAGTTTTTAAAGCAATGATCCATCTGACAATATTTTGACTCTGCCCTTGAGGCTGGGAAATACTCAGCTCAAGAGAGAAGTGCCTTCTCCTCCCCAAAGTACAACTCCTTGGCAGCAGGCATGAAACCACTCAAAAGACTTGAAAATCAAATCTTCCCTGATCATGAAAACCAAATCTTCCCTGATCATGAAAACCAGTTTCCAGACAAAAAGACTCTATACAAATACAACAACCAGCATTTAATTAAAATCTGCATTTGGCAGCAGGTTTTAATGGCCTGGGACATGAGGCAGCTATCAGCCAGCTTGGACACACGCTCGGAACAAATCACCACAGATGAGTGTTGGCAAAACATGGAACAGCATCCAGCCTGAGGTTCTTAGCTATTTGTAGAAGGTGCCAAATGAGCAGAATCCACTCTCAGTGTCCTGCACCACCTAGGAACTGCACCTCCCTGACTTTAGAAAACTGCTCTTAAAAATAGTGCATTCATAGAATTCCAGAAGCACACAGAGTGGTGGAGGTTGGAAGGGATGTCTGGAGATCATCCAGTCCAATCCCCCTGCTAAAGCAAGGGGTACCCACAGCAGCTTGCCCAGCATCACAATTACCAGCTGGGTTTGGAATCTCTCCAGAGATGGAGATTCCACAACCTCTCTGGGCAGCCTGCTCCAGGCCTCCAGCCCCCTCACACCAAATAAGTTTCTCCTCCTAGGTGCCAGTTATGCCCATTCTCCCTTGTCTTATCACTGGAGCACCACTGAGAATGGCCTGCCCCAAGCCTCTTGCCCTTCACAGGTCCTTTAGCTTTTGTTGAGCCCTCTCAGGCTGCTTTTCTCCAGGATCAACAGCCCCAGGTCTCTCAGTCTTTCCTCCCCACAGAGATGCCCAAGGCCTCTCAGCATCTTCATAGCCTTCACTGGACTCTGTCCAGTAGTTCTCTGCCTCTCCTAAACTCAGGAGCCCAGAACTGGACCCAGTCATCCAGTGGTGGCCTTACTAGGGCAGAAAAACATCAGAGGATAACCTCTCTTTACCTGCTGGTCACACCCTTCTTCATGTACCCCAGGAGAACATTGGTGGCTCCTGTGGAACTTGTTTTCCACCAGCACTGCCAGGACCTGGTCCATGAGCTGTCCAGTGGGTGACTCCTCACCTGTACTGGCACAGGAATTATTCCGCCCCAATTGTAGGGATTTGATATTTGATAGGATATTGATTACTCCTCCCCAAGTGTAGGAGCCTACACTTGCCCTGGTTGACCTTCACGAGGTTTTCCTCCACCCAACTCTGCAGCCCACCCAGAAAATGCCTGTAGGTTATGGTCACTGTACCATGGAAGATAACTTCCCCCCCCCCCCCCCCAGATGACTAATTTCCTATTCCAGTTTCTAATCTGAAACTGAAAACATTTTATAATAGCTGCCAGCACCTTCTGAAGACTGGGAGGCTTCAAACTCCCATCCAGTAGCTACTGCCTGTCCACTAATTACATGCATTATCAAGCTCTGTGGTGCTCACCTACTAAAGCAAGGACTGCAATCTTCTATCCATGAAGCAGCTGTGAAATCCTGTGTCAGAAGGAAGGGTTCCTCGTACACAGTACCACAGCATCACCAAGGTTGGAAGAGACCTCAAAGTACATCAAGTACAATCTATCACCCAAGACTTCATGGCTAGACCTTGGCACCGAGTGCCAGGTCCAATCCCCTCTTGAACACCTCCAGGGATGGTGACTCCACCACCTCCCTGGGTAGCACATTCCAATGGCTAACAACTCTCTCTGTGAAGAACTTTCTCCTCACCTCAAGCTTAAACTTCCCCTGGTGCAGCTTGAGACTGTGTCCTCTCGTTTTGGTGCTGGTTGCCTGGGAGAAGAGACCAACCCCCACCTGGCTACAACCACCTTCCAGGTAGTTGTAGAGGGCAATAAGGTCTCCCCTGAGCCTCCTCCTCTCCAGGCTAAACAACCCCAGCTCCCTCAGCCTCTCCTCATAGGGCTTGTGCTCGAGGCCTCTCCCCAGCCTTGTTGCCCTTCTCTGGACATGTTCAAGAGTCTCAATGTCCTTCTTAAACTGAGGGGCCCAGAACTGGACACAGAACTCAAGGTGTGGCCTAACCAATGCTGAGTACAGGGGCACAATGACTTCCCTGCTCCTGCTGGCCACACTATTCTCAATGCAGGCCAGCATGCCCTTGGCCTTCTTGGCCCCCTGGGCACACTGCTGGCTCACATTCAGCTGGCTGTCAATCAGTACCCCCAGGTCCCTTTCCATTTGGCAGCTCTCCAGCCACTCTGCCCCCAGCCTGTATCTCTGCATGGGGTTGTTGTGGCCAAAGTGCAGCACCCAGCACTTGGATTTGTTGAATGCCATCATGTTGGACTCCGCCCATCTGTCCAGTTGGTCGTCCCCCACCCTGCCAAAACCCAACTTCTCCAGTTCCTGGTGGTGATGCACAAAGCCATTACCTGAAATGAAGTGGGGGGGTTTATATTCACGCGGGCTTGGTTCCAGTGCTGGCCTTTATTCCCACTTGAAGACCACAAGGGGTTCTCTATCGCTGTCTGACCTTTCAGCCGCAGGTAGACGTTCAAGCTTCCTAGAAGAGAGGTGGAGAACTGCAGTTGGTTAGATGGAATGATGGAGCAAGGATGCTGAACAGTCCCCTGTTCACCCAGCCCCTGCCCATTGTGCCAGGGTCTGAGTGGAGATGACAAGCTTCTTGTCATCAATTCAACAGGCTCAAGCTTCAGAATGCTGTGAGTTGGGGATGTGAACTGACAGTGAGTGGACTTTTCACTGAAACAGAAGGAGAACCCAGGAAGTTCCATCTGAAGATGAGGAGAAGCTTCTTTGCTGTGAGGGAACCAAAGCCCTGGAGCAGGCTGCCCAGAGAGGTTGTGGAGTAGTCTTCTCTGGGAAGATTCCAATCCCACCAACACATATTCCTGTGCAACCTGATCTAGGCAAACCTGCTTTAGCAAGGAGGTTGGACTACATCATCTCTAGAGGTCCCTTCTAACCCCCACTATACTGGAATTCTGTGTGACTTCTCCATACTTTAGTGTAAAGGAGACATTGAGAATCTTTTCCAAGGAAAAACAAGCCATTTGGTTGCTCTATGCTTAGCCCTTGCTCATCAAGACTGTCCAACTTCTTTGTGCATCATTTAACTAATGGAGTCCCACAGAACACGGCACACCTATCTCAGATACAGATGTGATACCCTCGCTCCTGCTAAAGAGGAATTTTGGAGAACAACATAATCCTTTGAGTTAAAGTGACTTTGGTTATTTTAGTCCCTCACCACGGAGAACACCACCACAGACCTGGGTCTTCCACATCCCACCACTGCTGAACTTCATTCCAGCAGAAGTTCCTTCCACACAGATGTGTGAGGGAGTGATCTCTTTGTTCTGTGTGAATCATTGCATCCTGCTCTAGGTGAATCTGCTCTGGCAGGGAGGTTGGACTAGATGACAGTTGAGGGGCAGTGGTTTGAGCACAGCAGATTTAGGTTAGATGCTATGGGAAAGTTTTTTACCATGAGGTTGGTGAGACACTGGAACAGGTTGCCCAGAGAGGTGGGGAGGCCCCATCCCTGGAAACATTACTGGTCAGGCTTGATGAGCCCCTGAGCAACCTGATCTAGTTGGAGTTATCCCTGATGACTTCAGTGGGGTTGGACAAGATGACCTTCAAGGGTCCCTTCCAATCTGATCCATTCTGTGACTCTATGATCTCCAGAGGTACCTTCCTACCCCTATCATTCTCTGAGTCATTTCTCAGTATGTTGGTCAGTATGGATGGACATTCCTGACCCTCATGGCTACATATCCATACATGCCTGCCCAAAATAGGTTGTCCAGAGAGGCAGTGGAATCACCATCCGTGGAGGTGTTCAAGAAATGTGTGACCATGGCACTTTGGGACATGGTTTAGCGGCTGTGGTGGTGTTGGGTTGATGATTGGACTTGATCTCAGAGGTCTTTTGCAACCAAAACAGTTCTATGTTTCTATGAAAAGTCACCAAAACGAATGAAACCTGCAACAGATGCTTGTCCTTGGAATTCTATCAGTAAGGTTTTGGAAAAGTTGTACCCTAAAGCTGCTGCTGGGTTGGTTTCAGGGCTCATACTGAGATGTGTCTCTCAAGAATTCACCTAAAGATTTCAAAGCATAGCCGATCCTAGATAAATGGGTAATGAAGCAGCACTTGAGTAGGAGACAAAACCAGTAAGCAAGAGCAACAACTGTGGATTAGGGAATGAAGCTGACTTTTTGACAGCACCCTGCCAAGGGAGTGCAGGGTGCTCTGAAGAATGTCACCAGCTGCCACAATGAGGTGGCATTTTGAGTGCTCATCGCTGTGTGAACACAAGCAGCTTTCACACTGTGCTCTGATAGCACTTTCTGCTTCCATGTTCTGGTGTTTGGTGGCTCCCTAATGACAAGAAAAAAATTACTGTTCCTGGAGCATCACTTGGAAATGCCTTATTTTGGGGTGCAATTTTAAAAACTGGGAAATACAGATTTATTTATTTATGTTCATGTTGACAACCATAATGGAGCTACGACCTCATTCTGTCTCAAAGCAGAGATACAACAAGGAGAGCTGACTCTTCATTTTCTTCCTCCCCAACAAATGGCTTACTGTTTGGTGTAAATCAAGCAATGAGACCTTGTGTTTTTCTTAACATCTGTCCTGGTGTGAACTGAAGCAGAACTGGCTCTGGTCACGGCTGTGACTTCCCAGCTCAGTCTCTGCTCACTGAGACAGTTTCTGATGTTCAGGGCAGGTTTGCACAGTCAGGGGCTGCTTCTAGCAGGGGGAAGCTGTTGGGGAGAGTTTCTGCCAAGGGTTGGGCTGCAGAAAGGCTCTGCCTGAGACTTGCACATCTGTAGACCAAAGGCACTGCCACAGCTTGTGCCTCACCTTGGGGGACAGGAAGGTAGATGTGGCACCTGCAGAGAGGAGTGGACAGGACATGTGACCTTCAAATGAACACAATATTTGAGGTGAAGCCTCAGCAGTGCCCAGCACAACCCTAAGCCAGGTTGCTGTTGGCCATTTTGGCCACCTGGGAGCAGAATGGCTCCTCTCCAGCCTGACTGCCAACTAACCTCACCTGGGTCCTTTCCTGCTGGGCAGCTTCTAGTCACACTTCCCCAGTCCTGGAGTTTTTGTGGACCAAGTGCAGGACCTGGCACTTGGCCTTGTTGAACCATTGGCTTTGGTCTATATTGATTCCTTCTTATGGGATGATAGTTCACCCAACAAATCCACTCATTTCTGTGGCAAGCAGAATCCTATACCTCTATTCCACAACAAGTGGCTAAAGTGATTTAGACGGGAACCACTTCTAACCTCCAAGACACCCAGAAAGACACTTTCAGTTCTCAGTTAAGTCAGGTCAAAATTCAGCAGCTCATGGTTATGCAACACACATCCTGCAGCAGAAAGCCTTGTGAGTAGTGGCTGAGGGAACTGGAGTTGTTTAGTCTGGAGAAGAGGAGGCTGAGGAGAAACCTTACTGCTCCCTACAGCTACCTGAAAGGAGGTTGGAGCCAGGTGGGGGTTGATCTCTTCTCTATAGTATCAGGAGGTAGAATGAGAGGCAATGGCCTGAAACTGTGCCAGGGGAAGTTAAGGTTGGATATTAACAGAAGTTTCTTTCCTGCAAGAGTGGTAAGGTGTTGGAACAAGCTACCCAGGGAGGCGGTGGAACCACTGTCCCTAGAGGCATTCAAGAATTGTGTGGACATGGCACTTTGTGACATAATTTAATGGCCATGGTGGTCTTAGTGTGCTGGTCGTTCTTGATCTTATCAGATGTCTTCCAACTGAAGCAAGTCTATAATTCTGTGATCTACAAAGTCTCATTTAGCAGGTCCTATTCTGATCTTGGGGAGAAATCCACAACAACACATAGTTGATGGCTTCCTGACTGGCAGCACTCGTTCCCAAATAGGGATAAAAGCCACCTTCTGTGTGTTGGCTGCAAACTCCAGAGCACTGGTGAAGGGTCAGGGCTTTCTAGCAGCTTGTGACAAACCAGCCAATCTGTTTCAGCAATAAGATTTAGAATTAGCCACGGGGTATTAAACCTTCATAAAATGTCATTCTGCTGAAAAAAAAATAAAATATTACTCACTAAAGAATTCCCAGAGAATTGTGGAGGCTGGAGAACCTTTTGGAGATCATCCCATCCAAATCCCTGCTCAAAGCATTAGAGCAGGTTGCCATGTGAAATCCAATTTTGGATATCTCCAAGGACAGAGACTCCATAATCTCTCTGTAAAACCTGTGCCAGTGTTTGCCTGTGACCAGCAGGACAAGGGAGGTGATTCTTCCCTCTGCTCTGCTCTCATGAGACCCTCACCTGGAGCACTGTGTCCAGTTCTGGGGTCCCCAGCACAAGGAGGACTTGGAAGTGTTTGAGTGGGACCAGAGAGTCTGTGAAGATGATCAGAGGGCTGGATCACCTCACTTATGGGAACAGGCTGTGGGAGCTGGAACTGTTCCACTTGCAGAAGAGAAGGCTATGGGGAGATCTTAAAGCAGCCTCCCAGTACCTGAAGAACGTTACAAGAAACCTGGGGAGGGGCTTTTTACAAGGGCTTGTAGTGACAGGAGGAGAGGGAATGGATTGAAGTTTGAGGAGGGGAGATTTAGACTGGATATGAGGAAGAAATTCTTTACAGTGAGAGTGGTGAGACACTGGAACAGGTTGCCCAGGGAGGTTGTAGATGTCCCTTCCCTGGAGGTGTCCAAAACCAAGCTGGATGAGGCCTTGAGCAACCCGGTCTAGTGGAAGGTGGCCCTGACCATGGCAGCAGGGGTTGTAACCAGATGATCTTTATGGTCCCTTCCAAACCAAACCCTTCTGTAAATCCATGAATTCCTTCATAATTAAGGAAAAAAATAAGGAAAAAAAATGAAATAAAAAGAAAAAAAGAAAAAGGTTTTTCCTGCGTTTGAATAGAAGTGACTCAAATTTCTGCCCAGTTTTGTCCTATCCCTGAGCATCTCTGAGCTCTATCTTATTTATACTCTCACTTAGGAAGAGACTGGATGGGATACTTGGTGCCATGGTTTAGTTGATGATAGGTTGGACTTGATGATCTCAAAGGTCTTTTCCAACCTGGTTAATTCTATTCTATTCTATTCTATTCTATTCTATTCTATTCTATTCTATTCTATTCTATTCTATTCTATTCTATTCTATTCTATTCTAGTCTATTCTAGTCTATTCTAGTCTATTCTAGTCTATTCTATTCTGTTCTTCTGGTATTGATACACATGGATAAACTCCCCCCTCAGGCTGCTGTTCTCCAGGCTTAACAGCCTCGGGTCTGTCAGCCTTTCCTCCTCACAGAGATGGTCCAGTCCTCATCTCCATGTGGAACCTCCTGGTTTCCAGTTTGTGCCTGTTGCCCTTTGTCCTATCACTGACCACCACTGGAAAGAGCTATGAAGTTGCCTCACATCTGCCCCAACACTTCCCAGCTCTTCTACTGTGTTCATCATCATAAGCCCCAGTTTTAAATCAGCTTGGATGCTAACAGCCACCTGTCAGGCCAGTGTTGGCTGCGGCTGGCCCTTGACGGTGTTGGCAGTCCTCCCATCCTTTTCTTTCATACAAGTGGGCACATCTCCTGCTAAGTTAAGAGACAAAGTCATTGGCTTTCTCTCACCTATGTGCTGTCCATACATGTGATAGTAGAAGCTAAAACAATAGGCTGTGTTTGTAGCTCCATAGGGATTTTTGGGAGCGACGCTGAAGACAGGACTAACAAGTCTGGCCTTCTCGCCTTCCAGCCGGGGACGTGATGTCTCAATGTACATGTAGAAACCTGGGGGAAGTCCAAATTGAAACAGTTAGGTTGCCATCTTCAGCATTCAACCCTTATGCATGCAGGAAGTCACCTATGAGGTGTCTTGATTAATTTTTCACATTCATCTAACGTCACCTTCTTTTCTGGGACATATTTGTTCTGCATTAAGCTCCTGTGTTTTCTACAACTGCTTCACAGACATCTTTTATACCAAGAGTAAAATCAGGGTTAGCAGGTCAGGACTCATCAACAACTTCAGATCAGTGTAGCATTGTACTCTCATGGGAAAAGAAAGGAATCTTCATTCCTCGTGGTCATGAACACATTGCCTTGAGCAACCTGCTCTAGTGGAAGCTGTCCCTGCCCATGGCAGGGGAGTTGAAACTAGATGATCTTTAAGGCCCCTTCAAATCCAAACCATTCTATCATTCTATGATTCTATGAAGGTTGGACATGATGTTTTTAGAGGTCTTTTCCAATCTTAATGATTCAATGATTTATGATGGTCCTAAGATTTCAGGTGTCCATTTGGTCCTACCAGCAGTGAGTGGGGGGGACTTATAAAGAGAAAATACCTTGATGAGAACCTTTCAAGGAACATTTTCAACTGGCCACATCAATCACATGTTTGAGAGCTCAATGTCATGAAAAGAGACAGTATTCATCTATTCTGATCCTGGATGTTGTTCATCAATGACAAAGTCAAGGATCAAAGTTGATGAATACAGAATCATAGAATTATTTCCAATGGAAAGGACCTCTAGGATCTAAGTGCAACTGTCAACCTAAGAATAGAATAGAATTAACCAGGTTGGAAAAGACCTTTGAGATCATCCAGTCCAACCTATCATCCAACACTATCTAATCAACTAAACCACAGCACCATGTGTCCCATCCAGTCTCTTCCTAAACATCTCCAGTGATGGCGACTCCACCACCATCCTGGGCAGCCCATTTCAATGGGTGATCACTCTCTCTGTGTGGAATTTCTTCCTAACATCAGGCCTAACTGCTCTTTAGCAAAATTCTGGGTTGGACCATTAGGTAAAGCTTACTTGCTTGTCAGGGATGGTGACTCCACCACCTGCCTGGGCAGCACATTCCAATGGTAAATAACTCTTTCTGTGAAGAATTTCTTCCTAACCTCCAGCCTCAACCTCCCCTGGCGCAGCTTGAGACTGTGTCCTCTTGTTCTGTCACAGGTTGCCTGGGAGAAGAGACCAACCCCCACCTGGCTACAACCTCCCTTCAGGTAGCTGTAGACAGCAATAAGGTCTCCCCTGAGCCTCCTCTTTCCAGGCTAAGCAACCCCAGCTCCCTCACCATGGCCATTAAAATATCTCCCAAAGTGCCGTTCTGACACATTTCTTGAACACCTTCAGAGATGGTGATTCCACCATGTCCCTGGCAGCCTGTTCCAGCGCCTGACCACTTTTCAGTGAAGAAATTATTCCTAATATCCAACCTAAACCTCCCATGGCACTATTTCAGGCCATTTCCTTTCATTCTACCATCTGATTCTAGGGAGAAGAGACCAACCCCACCTCACTGCAGCCTCTCTTCAGGGAACTGTAAAGAGCAATGAGGTTTCCCTTCAGCCTCTTTTTCTCCAGGCTAAACAATCCCAGTTTGCTCAGCTGTTCCTCACCAGACTTGTTGTCCAGACCCTTCATCAGCTTTGTTACCCTTCTCTGGACGTGCTCTGCCCCCTCAATGTCCTTCTGTGAGTGAGGGGCCTAAAAGTGAATCCAGTACTCAAGGTGTGGTCTCACCAATGCCCAGTACAGGGGGACAATCGCCTCTCTACTCCTGCTGGCCACACTATTGCTGATCCACGCCAGGATGCTGGTGGCTTTCTTGGCCACCTGGTCACACACTGTCTCATCTTCAGCTGCTGTCAACCAGCACCCCCAGGTCCTCTTCTGCCAGGAAAATTTCCAGCCACTCTGTCCCACTCCCGGGACATTGCCTGGGGTTGTTGCAACCCAAATTCAGGACCCAGCACTTTGCTTTCCTGAACCTTATCCCATTGAGCTCAGCCCATCTGTCCAGCCTGGCCAAGTCCCTTTGCAGAGCATTCCTACCATCCAGCAGGTCAACACTCCCACCTAGATTACTGTCATCTGGAAATTTACTGAGGGTGCCTTTAATCCCCTCGTTCTGATAATTGGTAAAGACACTAAACAGAACTGGCACCAGTACTGTGCCCTCAGGAACACCAGTGGTTACCAGCTGGATTCAACTCCATGCTCCACCAACATTCATTCACCACACCAACAACTGGGAGAGTAGTTACTTAATCCAACCAAAAAATACAACCCAAAGAGATTCCCAACCCCCACCCCCCCACCCCCATTTTGGTAGTGCAAGCAGAGGGTAGACAATAAAATAGCATTGGTCACCTCAAGACTGACAAATTCAACACATGATGCCTGACTTTTCAAACGCAAATACTCATAGCATGCTTCTGATATCCAGGGAGGGGAGCAGATTGGAAATTACACATTTTAGTAACACTCAAAGGAATAATGGGTTAAGAAAAAAGGAAATCTTTTTGTCACAGTCTGAGACAGCCCAAGTTGGCATTTAAACAGCATAAACCAGAAGAACACATCAAGATGTGCCAGATTATGTCCCCTCTAGACTATAAGATGGAAGAAATCACTTTGAAGAAGGGCTGCTAGAAAGGGTACAAGATGGTTAATGGCACCATTAGTGAGTTATGTGTTGGGACCAGCTACATGCCTCAGCACCAGCAATATCTTCTAAGAGTCCTTCAAGCCCGTCTTGGAATGATCAGGAAAACCAACAAAGCTGGTTGAGTTGCTTGTCCTTGACAGGTCTCTTATCCAACAGCAGTTGCAGTGCTGAAGGCCCAGCAAGGAACTGGAGCTTACCTTCCTTGGAGCCAGTGCGATCGGCGTTGGGCCCTGTGTTTGGGGTGTATTTTGTGTCTCTAGTGGCAGTGCTTTGTTTCGTCCAGTCAAAGTTGTCTGTGTCATCTTGGGTGAAAAGGCAAATGTTACCATCCTCAAACCCACAGTGGAACTCTCCTGCCAACACAGAAAACGAGCACAAATTTAGTGGCTGAATCTACTCATTCAATCACTGAATCACAGAGCAGTAGAGCTTGGAAGGGACCTCCAGAGATCATCCACTCCAATCCCCCTGCTAAAGCAGGGTACCCACAGCATCTTGGCCAGGATCACAAGGACCACAAGGGTTTGGAATCTCTCCAGAGGAGACTCCACCACCTCTCTGAACAGCCTGCTCCAGGACTACAGCACCCTCACACACCAAGCAAGTTTCTCCTCATCATCACGTGGAACCTCTTGGGTTCCAGTTTGTGACCATTGTCTCTTGTCCTGTCACTGGGCACCACTGACAAGAGTCTGGCCTCATCCTCTTGCTCCCCATGCCTTAGCTCTTGCTGAGCATTGAGAAGATCCCCTGTGGGGTTGCTCTTCTCCAGGCTCAACAGCTCCAGGTCTCTCAGCCTTTCCTGCTCATAGAGATGCTCCAGGCCCTCAGCACCTTCAGAGCTCCCACTGGGCTCTCTCCAGTAGTTCCATGAAGAGACCTTCAACTTGGGAACCCAGAGTTGGACCCAGATGTGGCCTCACTAGGGCAGATTAGAGGAGCATAACCTCTTCTTCATGCACTCTGGGAGACCTTCGGCCTTCCTGGCCATGAGGGCACATTGTCCACCAGCACTCCCAGGTCCTTCTCCACAGAGCTGCTTTCCAGTAGGTCACCCCTCACCCATGCTGGTGCAGGGAGTTGTTTCCCCTCCAGCTGCAGGACCCTACACTTGCCCTGGTTGAACTCTATGAGATTCCTCTGTGCTCAACTCTCCAGCCGGCCATCTCCCAAATCAGAGCTTCAACATTCCATTTTGATCTCAGAACAGAATAAGGCCCCATGTTGCAAAATGTGCAAAAGCTTCATTTTCTGCAGAGGAACAGCTCCTGCTGGGTTTATTCTTCCAGCAAAGTCAATTGATTTATCTGAGGAAACAAGCAAGTCTCTCTTCTCCAGGGAGAAGGCAGCTGTCTGCACACCGTGTCAGATCCAACCTCCTTTAGAGGGGTGCAATTTATATTCATTGTTAGGAGGAACTCTAACACCAGGCATCCTGGGATTATTCATCTGTGCTACAGCAAGAAGGTATATAAATGTTTGCAGGTTTGGGCTTTTTGGTAAACTATAAATCCTCTTAAGCCACTGGAGCTTCACTGTAAATCAGTAGAGACAGAAGGACCTGGAGCTTAGCTTGGAGATGTAGTACTAGACAAGGATGCTGGGCTGAAGCTTAGTTAAAGTCAGGTAATGCTGCAGACTAAAAGAAAAACAAGCCTGAAATCTTCATTGCAAACCAGAATCAGAGAATTGGTTTGGTTAGAAAAGACCTTCAAGGTCATTGAGTCTGACCATCAAACCAACACTACCGTGGCCATTAAACCATAGTAGGAAAAGATTCTTTGCAGTGAGGGTGGTGAGACACTGGTACAGGTTGCCCAGGGAGATCATGGATGCCCCCTCACTGGAAGTGTTCACAGGCGTGTTGGATGAGGCCTTGAGCAGCCTGGTCTAGTGGAAGGTATTCCTGACAATGGCACAGCAATTGGTACTAGATGCTCTTTAAGGTCCTTTTAAACCCAAACAATTCTGTGTTTCTGTGTCCCCAAGTCCATACATTTCTCAAACACCTCCAGAGACAGTGACTCCACCACCTCCCTGGGCAGCCTGTTCCAATCCCTGACCACTCTTTCAGCAAAGAATTTTTTTCCTAATATCCAGCCTAAATCTGCACTGGTGCAACTTGAAATGACTGTCAAGCCCTGAAACAGGCTGCCCGGGAGGGTAGTGGGGTCTCCATCCCTGGAGGTGTTTAAAACATACATGGACGTGTTGCTGAGGGACATGGTTTAGTGGTGGGAGCAGTAATGATGGGATTGTGAGCTCCAGGCAAGCAGATGGTTTTGATGATCTTGCCCCATCCCTGAATGTGTTCAGTGCCAGGTTGGACAAGGCCATTATCAGCCTGGTCTAGTGGGAGGTGTCCATGCCCATGGCAGGGAGTTGGAAGTAAATGATCTTTAATGTCCCTTCCAATCCAAACCATTTTATGATTCTATGAATGTTCTCTTCTAACCTCAGCAGTTCTATGGTTGAGGGCATTTCCTGAAGTCTGTGAATCTATCCTACAACTTGTTCCCTGGGAGAAGAAGAGAGCAATCCCAACCTGGCTCCAGCCTCCTTTCAGGGAGTTGTAGAAAATTAACATCTAAATATTTTTGGACCATTCAGCAGTTTCTGATACAGCTCCTGCAGTACCTTGAAAGCTCCATTTGCAGGTCTCCCCATGCCCTCAGAGCTTCATTAAGAAACTCCACATCAGCAGAACATAAGATTTTTCTTCCAGCTTTAAAAACAATAAAGGTAAAATCAAAAAGATTCAGGCCTGATGGAAAAAGGAAGTCAAAGTGTGACATTTATTTAATGGGAAAATGCTGTGTTTAGGTGGGACTCCATCATCTGCAAAGCATTAGAAAAGGTTAGTGCTAAATATTCTTCACACCAAATACTGCTTAAAAAAAAAGGCAGGCAAAAGGGAAATAGTTCCCCAGAATTAGCACAGTAAGTGCCTCATGCAAGAAGTAGGAGCAATGAAATAGACCCAAGTGGTCTTGACCTGTTCATTTAATATCTTTATCAATTATCTGGATGAGGGAATCAAGAATACTCTCAGTTTGCAGGTGACACCCAAGTTGGGTAGGAGTTCTTCAGCCTGGAGAAAAGGAGGCTGAGGAGAAACCTTCTGGTTTTCTGTAACTCCCTGAAAAAGAGCTTGAACCAGGTAGAGGTTGGTCTCTTCTTGCAAGTATCAAGCAAGAGGATGAGAGGAAGTAGTCTGAAATTGTGCCAAGGGAGGTTTAGGTTGGACATGAGGAACAATCTTTTCTGTGAAATGGTTGTCAAACCCTGGAACAGGCTACCCGGGGCAGTGGTGGAGACCCTATCCTTGCAGATGTTCAAAAACCCTGTAGAAGTGGCAGGCTGGGACATGGTGGCATTGGGTTGACAGGTATAGCCCCTGATCTTAGAGGTCTTTTCCAGCCTTAATAATTCACAATTCTAAGCTATGCTGGGTACCCTGTAGTGCTGGTGGGCAAAGTTTGCCATCACCATTAGTGCAGAAAGAGGTAGATCTAGAAAGCAGATGAAGAAAATGATGAATGAGTTGCCAGAGATGTCCTCCCTCCCTTTAGCTTTCCTACCACAAGGGCTTCTCAGAAGCCACCTCCACTCCACCATGTGCCTACTAAAGCTATAGATATTTTGAAACCAGGCAGTTTCAGACCTTAAAAGCATAAAGGATGATGGTGAGAAGCACTTGGGATTGCAAGGTGGTTTTTGTCTTAACATCCCAGAGTATATATTTAATACATTAATTAGCAAAGGCCTCATCCACTGCTCATTTCAGTCAATGCAAATGGTTCCATCAGCTCCCACGAGCTTTGAACTCAGCCCTGATTAATTATTGATGCATTGCTCAAAATCTTCTGCAAATGAGTTTCAACTTTCCATGTGTTGTTAATAAGAAAGAATAATGGCAGAATAGGTTGGGACAGTAAAACACACATTTGCTGTGGTGTGGAGGCAAATCCTGAAGCAGATAGATTTGGGGACTGATAGGAAGGGTTTTATTACTGGGATGTGAAACCATAGACCTGTTTGGGTTGGAAAATACCTCCAAGATCATGAAGTCCGATCATTAACACAACACCACTATAGCCATAAAATCATGTCCCAAAGTGCCATGTCTCTTGAACACCTCCAGGGATGGCAATTCCACCAATTCCTTGGAACTGGGCAGCCTCTTCCCATGACTGACTGCTTTTTTCAGCAAAGAAACTTTTCCTCATGTGCAATGTATACCTCCCTGACACAATATCAGGCCATTTCCTTTTGTTCTATCATCTGATACTAGGGAAGAGACTAACCAACACCTCACTCTAACCTCCTTTCAGTGAGTTGTAGAAAGCTAGAAGGTCTCCCCTCAGCCTCCTCCTCTCCAGGCTGAATAACCTCAGTTCCCTCAGCTGCTCCTCAGCAGACCTGTGCTCCGCACCCTTCACCAGCTTTGTTGCCTTTCTCTGGACCTACTCCAGCACCTCAATGTCCTTCTTGAAGTGAGTGGCCCAAAACTGAACCCAGTACTTGAGGTGTGGCTTCACCAGTGCCCAGTACAGGGGACAATCACTTCCCTACCCCTGCTGACCACATTATTGCTGATCCAGGCCAGGATGCTGGTGGCCTTCTTGGCCACCTGGGCATAGACTGATTCATATTCAGCGGGCTGTCAACCGCAGCACCAAGTCCTTTTCTGCTAGGCCACTTCCCAGCCACTCTGCCCCAAGCTCGAAGAATTCATGGAGTTTTTGTGACCCAAGTGCAGTACCTGGCACTTGGCCTTGCCCAGTCTCCTGTTCAAGACATTAAGGAAATTAGGTGCCCATGGACAAGTGGAAGAACAAACTGTGGGAGTTGTTCTTACTCTGCTTTATTTCTGTGCCCAAGCATCAGCACATGAGTGACTATACAGAGTTTACATTTCCAGTCATGCCTGTAGAGCTGTCTCTGGGGAATCTTTCACACCCCAATTAGGCTTTTGGTGTCCACAGAAGTTCTTTATTATGAGAGTGGTGAAATAGTGGAATAGGTTGCCCAGGCAGATGGTGGAATTCCCATCCCTGGAGATATTCAAGGCTTACTGGGGCTTTGAACATCCTGCTCTAGTTGCAGATGTCCCTGCTGATTGAAGAGGGTTGGACTAGATGACCTTGAAAGGTCTCTTCCAACCTAAAACATTTTATGATTGCACTGTGTAAATAAGTTCTGTGATTCCTATACACTCCACATTAAATAAATAAATAAAATCTTCCTTTGGTTTTAAAGCTACAGGTGAGCCTCTGATTGCCCTTGGAAGTACCAAAACAACTCAAGAACTGCAAATGCAGTTTTTACACACAATAAATGAAGTCAGAACATTCACAAACTGACTTTTCCTTCAAAATTCTTGCCATAATTGAGGTGCAGGCACAGTTCCTACACAGTATTGGAACTTTCAGCACTATAACTACTCTTATAACTACACCACAGCACCACCCTGAAGGGCAGTGCCCAGAAATGGATGCTTTTCCAGAACATTAACATTTTCCTTTAGAACAACAATTTGGGCAGTAGGAAGGGTGAGATGAGGCTATAATTTATCTTTTCTCCATCTCCTCTTCCAGAACAAGAGGAATGAGACCTTTAGCCACCAGTCCAGCTTGGACAAAAAGTAAGGTGGTCCCTGAAATTCATGGGCTGCCACTGAAAGTGAAATGTTTATCATTGACTTATGTGTTCAGGAGGGGATTGGATGTGGCACTTGGTGGCATGGTTTAGTCATGAGGTCTGTGGTGACAGGTTGGACTTGATGATCTTTGAGGTCTCTTCCAACCTTGGTGATTCTGTCATTAACTGTAAGGGCCAAGGGGTGCCATGGCAATTCTTCACATGTAAAGAGAGAAAGAAATACTTACGTAGGTGTGGATTTACTGGAGCTGCAAGACAGAGAGAAAAAAATAAATAATTAGCATTGGGAAGAAGCTCTAATCCAACTAGATTCAGAATATCCCAAATTTCTCATGGCTTCCTCCCCATCAAGGCCATCATCACAGCTCCTATACCACCAAGAGAGCAGTAATAATAATAATAATTAAAAAAAAAGATAAAAGGAAAAAACGTGGCAACTTCTTTCTTTTTTTGAGTAAGTTTTGTGGTTCTCTGGAAACCCAGAAATCTCTGGAAGGATTTCAGTGAGATACCATCTCCTACCCATGGCTGGGGTCAGAGTGGCTGGAGAGATGCCAAACGGAAAGGGACCTGGGGGTACTGATTGACAGCCAGCTGAACATGAGCCAGCAGTGTGCCCAGGTGGCCAAGAAGGCCAATGTCATCCTGGCCTGCATCAAGAATAGTGTGGCCAGCAGGAGCAGGGAAGTCATTGTGCCCCTGTACTCAGCACTGGTTAGGCTACACCTTGAGTCCTGTGTCCATTTCTGGGCCCCTCGGTTTAAGAAGGACATCGAGACACTTGAACGTGTCCAGAGAAGGGCAACAAGGCTGGGGAGAGGCCTTGAGCACAAGCCCTATGAGGAGAGGCTGAGGGAGCTGGGATTGTTTAGCCTGGAGAAGAGGAGGCTCAGGGGAGACCTTATTGCTGTCTACAACTACCAGAAGGGATGTTGTAGCCAGGTGGGGGTTGGTCTCTTCTCCCAGGCAACCAGCACCAGAACAAGAGGACACAGTCTCAAGCTGCACCAGGGGAAGTTTAGGCTGGAGGTGAGGAGAAAGTTCTTCACAGAGAGAGTTGTTAGCCATTGGAATGTGCTGCCCAGGGAGGTGGCTGAGTCACCATCTCTGGAGGTATTTAAGAGGGGATTGGACGTGGCATTTGATGCCATGGTTTAGTAGTCATGAGATGTTGGGTGACAGGTTGGACTTGATGATCTTTGAGGTCTTTTCCAACCTTGTTGATTCTATTCTATTATCCTATGTGTGAGATCCATCAATAGCAGCTGTACCTTGAGGGCCAAGGTGCTGTCACTAAGCACCAAGTCTAAATCATTGGTGTAGGCATGGTGAAGGTTGGACTCAATGATCTTAGAGGTCTTTTCCAACCTTAATGAATCTGATTCTGTATGGTAAGGATGGGGACAGCTGGCCAACAGAGTGATATCTTCACACAGGACTTCAACAAAAACTACAGAAAGGATGAAATCAGCAAAAGCAGAAGAGCATTGGACTTGAAATTTCCTTTCGGGGTTGTTCCAGGAAACATCATGAGTTAGCCCTTAGCTCACCGAACAATCTTCAATTTAAGATGTCTTTGTCCATTTGAGTCTTAAGAAACAGGAAGCACTAGCATCCTTCATATAAGTGCCCAATTTCCTCCTTAAGGAGCAGAAAAACAGCACAGCAACTTCACAAGAAGAGGTTTGATCTTATTAGATCAAGAGACACAACAAAGAAAAAAAACATGAGAGTCCTCAGGCACATAAACCCTCTTCTAAAGAGGTTGTACTTCAGAGAAATTTAAAAGATGACAAAGGAATCCCAGAATCCCATCGTAGGGGGTTGGAAGGGACCTCTGGAGATCATCCAGTCCAACCCCTCTGCTAAAGCAGAGTCACACACAGCAGCTTGTGCAGCATCATAATGCCCAGGCGGATGTGGAATCTCCCCAGAGAGGCAGACTCCACAACCTCTCTGAGCAGCCTGTTGCAGGGCTCCAGCACCCTCACACCTCCTGTTCAGATGGAACCTTATGGGTTCCAGTTTGTGCCTGTTTCCCCTTGTCCTATCCCTGGGCACTACTGATGAGACCCCCATCTTCTGGGGGGTCCCATCCTTGGCCCCCACAGGTCCTGCTTTCAGGCAGCTCTTCTCCAGCCTCAACAGCCCCAGGTCTCTCAGCCTTTCATCCTCACAGAGATGCTCCAGGCCCCTCAGCATCTCTGTAGCCTACACTGGACTCTCTCTGATAGTTCCCTGCCTCTCTTGAACTGGGGAGTATAGAACTGGACCAAGTCCTTCAGATGTGGCCTCACTACAGAAGAGTAGAGGGGGAAAAAGCCCTCCATTGACCTGATGGCCACACTCTTCTCCTTGCAACCCCGGAGACCATTGGACCCCTTGACCATGAGGATACATTGCTGGCTTATGGGGACCTTATTGTCCACCAGCACTCCCAGGTCCTTCTCCACAGATCTGCTTTCCATCAGGTCACCTGTTACTGGTGCAGGGGTTATTCCTTCTCAGCTATTAAGAACTGCTTTGTAGCACCATTCTGCATGACTTGGAAGAACGAGCTTTCTGGAGTTTCTTGTTAGGCTTTGGCGGGTTTTTCTCCCAGCTGATGACATCTCCTGAGTTCATTCTAACTGCTTTAATTTGTTTTTTTCTGCTTTTGTCAATCAGTGTGAGCTGAGGCCTACTTGGCACAAAGCCTTTTTTTTTTCCTCTCTGCTGTGAGCAATCTCAACAGCCTGACTCAAGGTTACACACTGATGATAGCTTCCATAAAAAGCCCCTGCCTTTAGTTACAAATCAAGCATCAGTAAATGTAGTTCCCCAGCAATTCCACCGCCTTCCCAGTCCAATCACTCAAGGATTTCACAAAAATGAATGTTTCTTGGAGAATGGAAGGTAATTTGTTAGCAGAAGCTATGAGGTTTATCTAATACAATGTAATGACTGAGTTCCTTAAGAAGACTGCACGGGGCAAATCATCGTTCACTTGTTTCAGAGATGGGAAGATAAAATGACAGAGCTGCTAATTTAGAGCTGCTCTGAAAACTTCAGATGGAATCTAGTCACAGAAACTGCGACTGAGGTCACCAACCAAGAGTTCCTGGCTCTGAACATAGCATAGGAACAGCAACAAAAAAACCTCATGAGGTTCAACAACAGCAAGAGTAGGGTCCTGCACCTGGGGAGGAATACCCCTCTGCACCAGTACAGGTGAGGGCTGACCTGCTGGGAAGCATCTCCATGGGGAAGAACCTGGGAGTGCTGGTGGACAGCAAGGTCACCATGAACCTGTGATGTGTCCTCATTGCCAAGAAGGCAATTGGTCTTCCGGGATGCATGAAGAGTGTGGCCAGCAGGTTGAGGGAGGCTCTCCTTCCCCTCTACTTTGCCCTAGGGAGGCCATATCTGGAGTCTTGAGGCCACCTCTGTGTTCCCCATTTCAAGAGAGACAGGAAACTACTGAAGAGAGTGCAGCAGAGAGAGGGGACAGGAGAATCTCTGTAAGGAGGAAAGGCTGACAGACCTGAAGCTGTTGAGCCTGGAGAAGAGCAGCCTGAGATGAGATCTTCTCAATGCTCAGCAAGAGCTAAAGGCTGGGGGGAGCAAGAAGATGGGCCCACACTCTTGTTAGTGGTGCCCAGTGACAGGACAAGGGGCAACTTGGGTAAAGGGAAATAAATAAAGATAAATTAACAGATGATTGAGGGAATAAATTCCCTAGGCTGGATGTGAAATGTCTGGAAAATCTCTGCACCTGGGAGGGTTATCACTACTCTGCTCAGCAGATCCTGGCTTGTGCTGTAATAAAAGTTTTCCTGCTGGAGAATCTTGGGTGGAGAACAAAGTTGCAGGAAACATTTTAGCCTATTTAGGGTCAAACCATGTGATTCCTTATCTTCCTTCCCTTCCTCCAGCAAATAAAGAATAAAACTTCCTGGAATTTCAGTTTGTTGGATGATTTTACTTTTTGGTGGTCTGTATGTGCATGTCAGAGGAGAAACATGTGGGCTGTGAGTTAATCTCTTTAGGAAAGGTTTCAGAACTCGGTTGAGCCTCTCTGCAGAGTACTGGCACAGGAAGCAGACCTCATGCAGGGAATGCATGTTTCCTGCACTACTGGTGTGCTCAGAAGTCCAACAGTATGATGTGACACAGGTCTGGAAGATACTGAGACCATAGGAACACAGAATGGTTTGGGCTGGAAGGGGCCTTAAAAGGTCGTCTTGCCCAATCCCCCTGCAGTCAGCAGGGACATCTGTAACTACAGCAAGTTGCTCAGAGCCCCAAAACAACCTGACATGGGATGGTTTCAGGGGTGGGACAACCTGGATCAGGGTCTCTTCACCTTCATTGTGAAACATTTCTCCCTTCTCTCCAGTCTGAATCTCCCTCCTTCTTCTGTCACAGCATGCTCTGCTCAAATGTCTGCCTCCATCTTTTTTATAGGCTGTCCCCACCTTTCTTGCCCTTCCCAACAAAGACATGTCCAGCTTACAATGAGGTGGCCTTCAGAAGCTGCAATTTTATGTCCCACTTCTAAACACACAGCTAGAAATTGAATGTTCTGGATGGCAAAAAGCAAAAGGCTGAGGTAAGTAGAATGCTAGATGGTTGTTTTTTCCTTTTTTACCACTGGAAGCTGGTTATTTGTGATAATTACTAGCAGCACCTAAAAGCTTTAATTAAGACCCAAAGTCCATCCCTCTAAGCACTTGGTTTGCACAGGAAAAAAAAAAAGCTATTTTCACTGTATATATTGTTCCTCTATTAGGAGAAGGCTTTCTTCCTCCCATCATAGCAATTATCCTGTATCACTACAACACTGGATAATGCTGGAAATGTGTCCATACAAACTTAGAAATCCTATAATTTAAGCCCTATTTGGTGCCAATTTCATGCCTCTATTTTTTTTTTTTTTCTGGAGCTAGAAATGCAATAATAACAGCAAAAGCAATAAATAATAAGCATGATTAGAGACTCTTCTCCCACACAGAATCCCAGTAGTGGCTAACCCCCACATGAAAACACACAAGCTGGACCACAAAGCAAGTGGCCACCATCATCTATCTACCACTGAAGGGCACCAATAAAAGGAACCTTGGCTTGTTGACTTTCATCTCAGAAAGATGCTAAAATTTGCTTCTTTAGTTGCTGTTTAACTTTAAAAAATATCTAAGCAGCAGCCTTGAGGAGGACTTAGGGGTGTCAGTTGATGATAAACTCGACATGAACCAGCAATGGTCACCTGCGGCCCAGAAGGCAATTGTGTCCTTGGCTGCATCAAAAGAAGTATGACCAGCAGGACTAGGGAGGTGATTTGGCCCCTCTGCTCGGCCCTTGAGACCCCATCCAGAGTACTGTGTCCAGTTCTGGTGTTTCCAACACAAGAAGGACATGGAACAATTGGAGAGGGTCCAGAGAAGGCCACAAAGATGATCAGAGGGCTGAAGCACGTCCGCTATGGGGATAGGCAGTGGGATTTGGGGTCGTTCAGCCTGGAGAAGAGAAGGCTCCAGGTTGTCCAGGCACATTGTGGATACACCCTCCCTGGAGGTGTTCAAGGCCAGTTTGGATAGGGCCAGCTTGGATGGGGCCTTGAGCAACCTGGTTTAGTGGAAGGTGACCCTGGCAAACGCATTCTGTGATGCTGTGAGCAACCTATCTAGCTGGGGATGTCCTGCTGACTGTTTGGGGTTTGGAATACATGACCTTTAGAGGTCCCTTCTAACATCAAGCCCTCTATAATTCAATGAGCTGGAGGACTGCACAGCCTGTTTATTCCAAATAGGCTGACACAGATTTATGTAAAGCAATAGAGATAATATTTAAACTGCTACTATGAGACGTATCTGTTGTTACTACCAGACATATCTGGTTTGTATTAGCCTACAAAACACTCATTAGTGCTACTTAAATTGCTCTGCTTGTATTTATTCAGCAGACTGTGCTTAGGAGCAGAGGAACATATGTGTATACCAAAGAACTTGTCAAATGATGTCTGGCTGTAATTATCAATGTCACTCCTACTGTGCAGATTGTTCTTTTCTCCCATCCTTTCAGCTTCTGGAGGAGAAAATAATCCATGGCAGGTGAGGGATTTCCCTTTCAAATCCTAGAGCCATGGGTTAAGTTTTGGATTCATGGGCTTGGATACTGAGGAGTTTTTATTGTCTGTTTACAGCTCCCACTTGAGATGGCAGAGGATGTTGTAAAGAGCTTATTACTGAAGTGTTCCTGCTTTAATAGTCCCTTTAGTTTGGACATTCAGGTGGCTACCAGCAGGTCAGAACATTGGAAGTTGCTGGATTTATATATTAACAATTTCCAGGTTAATCTCCAGGGGCAGTGTTTAATTGGGAAGGTGACGTGCTCTGCATCACAAACAGGAGTGGAACCAAATCAAAATGACTTCACAGGTAAAATTGATCTGGCTTCCTTTTAGTGAACTAAGAGTGCCATTGCAGGGTCTCTAAAGTCATTGGAGAAATATAGACATGTCCAGAGGTTGCTTCATCTGCTGCAAGAAGTCTGGACAAACCATCTGATGGTGGGACTCAATGATCTGAGAGGGTTTTTCCAACTGAAACTAATCTGTGATTCTGTCTTTTTTCCAGTGTGGCAGTAGACACAATCAATACACTAGAGATGGCAGAAAATCAGAGAGTCCCAGCATGGTGGGGCTTGGAAGGGACCTCTGAAGATCATCCAGTCTAACCCTGCCCTGCTATAGCAGGGGCACCCACAGCAGCTTGTGCAGCATCACAATGTCCACAAGGGTTTAAAATCTCTCCAGAGAAGGAGACCCCTCTGGGCAGCCTGTTCCAGGCCTCCAGCACCCTCACACCAACCAAGTTTCTCCTCCTACTCAGATGGAATCTCCTGAGTTCCAGTTTGTGCCTGTTCTCCCTTGTCCTGTCACTGGGCACCACTGACAAGAGTCTGGCCCCATCCTCTTGCCCCAGACAGGTCCTTTAGCATTTGCTTAAGTATTGAGAAGATCCCCTCTGGGGCTCCTCTTCTCCAGCCTCAACAGCCCCAGGTCTCTCAGCATTTCCTCCACACAGAGGTGTTCCTAGCCCTTCATCTTCTCTGTAGTCTCCACTGGGCTCTCTCCAGTAGTTCCCTGTCTATCTTGAACTGGGGAGCCCAGAACTGGACCCAGGACTCACTAGGGCAGAGGAGAGGGAGCAGGAGAAGGGCTGAGACTGCTGGAGCATGGATCAAAACCGAACACACAGAGGCACAAGCCACGCACAAAATCCCACCGAATTTATGGACACCAAAATGTTTTCCTCCTTGCCTGAGGTCTCACAATTAAAAAGAAAAAAACCCCACAACTATATAATGGGAGGGAAAAAAATGTAAAAAATTATCTTAGCTGTGTTTTTAAGACCCATTTACATGATGATGTCTTTTATTTTCTTTATATTGCTTATAATTACTTCCTGGTGAAATTGATGAAAGCCTCTGCTGTGCATCCCACCAGCCCAGTAACTGCTTTTCCATTATTCCAGCATCTCTGATTGCAAGGCTCAGATCTGCACAATCATTATGTCACCATTATTTTACAGTCCAAGCCATAACATCTTCAAAATGATCCTGGAAACAGTTTGGGATACAGTTTGCTGACACTACAGTCACCAGATGAGCGCTGAGATAAAAAAAGAAAATGCATCTTTCCAGTACACAAAACCTCAATGGTTTTGGGATCCCTCTCCAAGGGGAAGTTACTTGATGGATTAGCATCTGGCTCCTGAAGATGTGGATTTGGCAGCAGCTCTCTCTTCTCACAAGTTACAGCTGATAGGACAAGAGGAATTGGCATCATGTTATGCCTGAGGAGGTTTGGGTTAGACATTGTTTGATACACCTGAAGGCTGTGTGGCCATTCAGCCAGACCTGGACAGCCTGGAGAGCTGGGCAAAGGGGAACCTCATGAGATGCAACAAAGGTAAGTGCAGAGTCCTGCTCCTGGGGAGGAACAGCCCCCTGCACCAGTATAGGTGAAAGGTTGGCCTGCTAAAAAGCAGTGCCATGGAGAAGGACATTAGAGTCCTGGTGGACAATAAGGTATCCATGATCCAGCCATGTCCCCTTGTGACCAAAAAGGCAAAAGGGACAAGGGACAAAGGGCACAAACTGAAACACAGAAAGTTTCACCTCAATATGAGGAAAAACTTGTTTGGTCTGAGGTGGTGGAGACTTGGATCAGGCTACTCAAAAAGATTGTGGATTCTTCTTCTCTAGAGAGATTCCAAAGCCACTTGATCATTGTGATCCTGGGCAAGCTGCTGTGGGTGACGCTGCTTTAGCAGGGGGGTTGGAGTAGATGATCTCCAGAACTCCCTTGCAACCTCCACTATTCTGTGATTCTATGATTATGAAAAAGGTTCTATGCCAAAAGGATTCTCAAAGTCTGGAATAGGCTGCCCAGGGAAATGGTTGAATCACCATCCCTGCATGCATACAAAACTGTCTAGACATGGTGCTCAAGGGTATGGTGTTGTAGTGACTGTGGTGAAGCCAGATCATGATTGCACTTCATGATCTTGAAAGTCTTTACTGACCATATCAATTCTGTGATTCTGTGCCCAGGGAGATGGTGAAGTCACCATTCCTGGAGGTGTTCAAGAAATGTGGGGACATGGCACTTGGGGACATGGTTTAATGGCTGGGCTTAATGGTGATGTTAGCTCAACATTTGGACCCAATGATCTTAAAGGTCTTTCCCAAACAAAATGATTTAATGATTTTTTTCATCGAAAGCATCTTTCCATCTAGGGCATGAGGTAATGTCTTTCCCTCTCCTGGCTCGCTGATGCTGGGTTGGCTCCTCATCAGCATGTTTGAAACAGGATGTTGGTCATGTTAGTGCTAATGGCAGATCTGAGCAGAACGGTTTCTGCTGCATGGGAGCATTCTTCCTGCCAGCCAGGGGCTAGAAATGCAAATTTCAGCATTTTCCACTAAAACCTCAAGCTCAGCATGATTGTGAGCAACAACCAAGACCTCAATCAACCTGAGACTCGCCAGGGTATGACCACCACCAAAACAGACCATCAGTGATTGAGCAACCTAAGTAGTGGGGGCTCAGTCTTTGTGGGAGGACTGGTAAGTATTTAAGAGACATGGGAAATCTTTTAAGGTCCACAGAAGAGGACAGTGACTGTCTGGCTGGGAGGATATAAGTCTTCCTGTCACAAACATTATGGAGATATTGGGATTGCTGCAGAGAAATCCCAAATCATAGAATGGTTTGGGTTGGAAAGGGCCTTTAAAAGTCATGAATTCTAATCCTCCTGCAATCATCAGGGACAGCTGCAACAAGAGCAGGTTGCTCAGAGCCCCAAACAGCCTGATCTTGTGTCTGAATGAAGCTTTTGCTCCTGATGAGATTCAGAAAGACCCTGGGGTATTTCTTTAGTACATATGGGGAGCTAGTATCAGCAAATAGACACGTATTAGGGTCAAAAGGTCCAACAAGGAGCCAAAATCCAATGGGAAGTACCTCATTTTTGTTATCATAGAATGGTTTGGATTGGAAGGGACCTTAAAAGTCATCTAGTTCCAACACCCATGCCATGGGCAGGAACACCTTCCACTAGTTCTGGTTGCCCAAGATCCTGTCCGCCCTTGCACTGAGCACCTCCAGGGAGGGGGCAATCACAACCTGCCTGGGCAACCTGTTTCAGTGTTTCACCATTCTCACTGTAAAGAATTTCTTCCTAATATCCTAATTTCCAGATTCATAGATTTAGCAAATAGATTTAGCAAACAAGACCTTTTCATAATTGAGTTTTTGTTCTCATGAGCTTTGGGCAATGTAGTCTTTGGAAACACTTTCCTGTAACAGGAAAAAACCAAAGATTCAGCAGATCTTGCATTTAGTGAAATGTTCCAAAGTGTTCTCTAGAAATGAGCTTTGTGATACTTTAATCTCATTTTTTTCCTCTTGATATTAATACAGATGAAAACCATTTATGAGGAGATGGAGTCTCATGATTCATCATGCTGAGATGCATGATACATTTTACTTCACCAGCAATAAAGATGGTGAAAGGTCTGAAGAACAAGTCTGGTAAGAAGCAGCAGAGAGAACTGGTGAAAAGGAGGCTGAGGGGAGACCTCCTTGCTCTCTGCAATTCCCTGAAAGGAGGTTGGAGGAAGGTGGGGGTTGGTCTTTTCTTCCTAGTATCAGGTGATAGAACAAGAAGAAATGGCCTGAAACTGTACCACGGGAGGTTTGGGTTGGATATTAGGAACAATTTCTTTGCTGCAGGAGTGGTCAGACACTGGAACAGGCTGCCCAGGTGGGCTGCTGTGGTGGGTTCACCATCCCTGAAGGTGTTCAAGAAACCTGTGGACATGGCACTTTGGGAGGTGTTTTGATACCTATGGTAGTGTTGGGTTGAAGGTTGGACCCAATGATCTTAGAAGGCTTTTCCAACCCAAACAATTCTATGACTGTATGATTCTATAATGACTGACCATGAAGAGTTGCACATGTGCTGTACAAAGCATTTCAAATGCTTTCAGATTTCTTCACTACTTGAAATTATTTGGATAATGAGTTTTGAAAGTCATTCTTGATCTGTAGGTTGTTTCTGGGTTTTCTGTTCTGTGTGGTTTCCTTTCTGGGCTCTATTAGTTATCTGTACAGCACTTATTACTGGTGGATCCAGTTCCTGGAGCTACTGGACCTATTGACTGGCTATGACCTGACCTCTGAGTCACCTGGCTTTTGTCCTGTGGGATTGGCAATGTTCCTCAAGATAGAATTACAGAATGGTTTGGGTTGGAAAGGACCTTTTAAGGTCATCTAGTCAAACAAGGACAGATTCAAGTAGATCAGGTTGTTCAGAGCCCCAGATAATCTGACCTGGAATGGTTCCAGGGTTGCTCTGGGCAACCTGGGCCAGTGTCTTGCCACCCTCAGCATCAAAAATGTCTTTGTTTCCTCTAGTCTGAATCTCTCTCTTTTAGTTTAAACCATCACCCCTTATCCTGTCACTATAGTCCTACTAAAAAAGTCTGTCTCAAAAGTCTGAACTCATACTTCCATTAATCCTCCCATGACTCCACATTCACAAACATCTCCCTTCCACACATGTCCCTTCTTCAATGACAAAACCTCTCGGACACACCAGGTTCCCTTTGCAACCTGCATAATGGTACCATTGGCAGAGCTATCTCCCCCTAAGGTACCTCTTGCCCATTCATTGTTATATTTGGAGAAGAAAACCCCAAAAGTGAGGGAGCTATTCACTAAATAATTACCTTAAGCAATGTATTCTGAGGGATTTTACAGAGCTCTAGAAATTAATTCCTGGTTATGCTGGGAGATTGAAAGGAAGGTTTTACAGCCTCTATTTTTTCTTGTTCATGTGGACAAACCTTTGTCATGGTATGACCTTTTTGGGGGAAAAGGAATAAATGTCCTTATCCATTTGCACAGGACTAGGAACATCACTCAAAGGAATAAAATAAAGCATAAAAATACAACTTCCAAATAAAAACATTCAAGTATTCAAATAAAACCTGAAAAAAATCTCCTCCTTCTGGGGGAAAATTAAAGTCTTTTGATGATATCACAACACTGATCTGACACCTTCAGAGACTACTTGTGTCTATTGCTCCAAAACTCATTGCCCTTCAAAGCATCCAAACCAGAAATAAACTCTTGAAATGACTTATTTCATGAAGCCAACACTAATTTGTTCTATTTTTGTTTTCTTCATTTCACCAGAATTTTGATATGCTTTTGCATTTTGACTCTTCAAAATTACATATTTAATTATTTTTTTGTCATTGTGGATCTTCTTATGGTGGAAACTTCCCTCCCTCCCCATTGAAATATCTCTTCCTTTAGGCTCACTTTTGTTTTTACCCAGAAAGCTTCTTCCCAAATGCCTCCACTTGTCCCTTCCACCGTTATCCATCAGTTCACACAGCACAAGTGTGATGGGCTATGCCCATCCTGGAAGCAGAGGGGAGAGGGCTTGTGAGAGCTTTTGCCCTCCCTGGAGGGTGTTTTCCCCCTGGGAAACTAAATTAGTCTGTTCCACTCCCCCTCCCTGCTCAGCAAGGCTATAAAAAGGAGATACTGCAGCCATTAGCTCTCTTGGCCCCCTGCCTTTTGCCTGGACAAGGACTGCCGCTGGTTCCCCTGCTTCTCTGCCACATGGTCCTCCCTGCTGTACCCATGCCTTTGCAAAGGACTGGGTTTGTATTTCATATTTCTTTTTTCCCATCCATCCTTGTTCCTTACCCTTGTGAACCCTACCTGCTATTGTTACATATATATATATATGTGTACTGTTTAAAGAAAATTCTTTACCTCTCTACTTCCAAGCTGAATCCAAATTATTTCTTGGTGGATTTGCTCCTTTCCTTTCTTTTCCTCTCTATTGGGAAAGGGGAGGGGGGAGGGATTCTCAGCCTGGCCCCCATCTGAGCTCTTAAGTCCCAGTTAAAGCTCAAACCACCACAACAAGCCATGACAAACACACCCTGTATCATGACCAAACATCTCAGTGCACTTGTGTGACCATGAAAGTCTTCTTACCACTATACTTGATGACCCGAATAGTTGAGTCCCCTTCTCCAAATCTGGTGATGGGTGTTAGGCGGACTTCATAGGCCTCAGGTTTGATCAGCTCTGTCAGGTTGTAGGTGATTAATTCTCCCTTTTGGATGTTTCCATTCACAGTAATTTCCTGTTCCCACCAACGCTGTTGTCCAGCCTAAAATCAAAAAGAAGTATGCAAATATCAGAGCTTTTGTGACAGATATTGTCTTCACAGGTGATGAGTTATGCCCATCCTGAAAGCAGGGGGGGAGGGCTTGTGAGAGCCCTGCTCTCCACAGAGTGGGGTTTTCCCCTTGGGAAACTGAGTTAGTCTTTCCACTCCCCCTCCCTGTCCAGCAAGCCTATAAAAAGGAAGACACTGCAGCCATTTGCTCTCTTTTACTTCTGCCTTGCTGGGACAAAAGGACTAAGAGAGTCGCTGCTGGCTTCCTGGTTCTCTACCATGTGGTTGGGCCTCATCATTTCTCCCTGCTGCATCTTCAAAGGACTGTTGGTTTTGTATATTCTCCCTATCCATCTTTGTTCCTTACCCTTGTGAACCCTGCCTGTTATTGTTATAGATAGATAGATAGATAGATAGATAGATAGATAGATAGATAGATATTGTGTAAAGAAAACCTTACCTCTCTACTTCCAAACCAACTCCAAATTATTTCTTGGTAGATTTACCTCCTCCTTTTTTTCCTTATCCCCCTTTCTTTCCTTTTTTTTCTTAGAGGAGGGGGAGGAAGTTGGGGAGGGATTCTCAGTCTTGCCCCCCCATCTGAGCTCTTAAATCCCAGGTGAGGCTCAAAGCACCACATCACATTAGAAATGAAGGAGAGAAGACATAGATCTGTAAAAATTGCAGGTGATTTACAGAATCACAGAACTGTTTTGGTTAGAAAAAACATCCCAGATCATGGAGTCCAACTGTCAAACGAAGATGTCCATGGCCATTAAACTATTTCCCAAAGTGCCGTGCCCACACGTTTCTTCCTCCCCTCCAGGGATGGATAAAGAAAGAACAGAAACATCCCTGAATTAACAAATTCATGAACAATTCTGAAAGAGACAGAACAAAGAATCCCAGCATAGTTGGGGCTGGAAAGGACCTCTGGGGGATCATGCAGTCCAATGCCCCTGCTAAAGCAGGGTCATTCACAGCAGCTTGTCCAGGATCACAAAGGCCAGGTGGGTTTGGAATCTCTCCAGAGAAGGAGACTCCACAGCCTCTCTGGGCAGCCTGCTGCAGGGCTCCAGCACCCTCACACCAAACAAGTTTCTCCTTCTCCTCTTCAGATGGAACCTCCTGGCTTCCAGTTTGTGCCTGGTGCCCTTTGTCCTGTCACTGGGCACCACTGACATTGGGTCTGGCCTCATCCTCTTGACCTCCACCCCCTACCTTATGAGTGAGATGGAGAGGCACATCCCACAAGAATACATTGTGACAGGACAAGGGGTGTTGTTTTAAACCAAAAGATGGAGATTCAGACTGGAGAGAAGGAAGACACTTCTTATACTGAGGGTAGTGAGACCCGGTGCCAGGTTGCCCAGAAAAGTGGTGGATGCTCCATCCCTGGAACCATTCCAAGACAGGTTGTTTGGGGCTCTGAGCAACCTGCTGTAGTTGCAGATGCCCCTCACCCTTTAGCTCTTGCTGAGCATTGAGAACAGCCCCTCCCAGGCCACTCTTTTCCAGGCTAAAAAACCTCCTCACAGAGATGCTCTGATGATAGGCCGCAAGCAAAACTGTCATCCCCAAAGCCACCCTTGCTGCCAACTGCCCATCCTTCTCTGTTCACACCAAATCACAGGCAGCCAAAGCTCCATGAGCGGGGTTCTATCTCCTCATTAGAAGCAACTATGTTTCCCAGTTTTCATTTGGGACATAATTTGAAGCACATGAAAGAGCTGAAATGTAGTTTGCACTCTGTTGATGAGTGAGAAAGGAATAGGCTGGCTATGAATGAGCTTAAGATTCGTGACCCAAGGTTGTACAGGGCCTTGAGGAACCTGGCTGTAGGAGGTGTCCCTGCCAATGGCAGTGGGGTTGGAACTGGATGATCTTTAAGATCCCTTCCAATCCAAACCATTCTATGAATCTATGGATTACTATGCAGCAGAGTGACTTGCAATATGACTTGCAGACACTCTGCCTTGCAGACACTCTACCTTAATACAGACATTACCAGCAGAAGACAAAGATTATTAAATATTTACCATGCATCCTAAAATAACTGCAGAGATGCAGTGAAGCTGGCATGAGATGTTCCACTCAGCTTGCTACACCTGTCAGCATGCTGAAGTTCTCACCTAGTACATAGAATCATGGAATAATTTTGTTTGGAAATGGCCTTTAAGATCATGCAGTACCACCCTTCTCTCACTCTGCCAAGTCTGGTGCTAAACCATGTCCCTCACCACCACTTTTCTGCCTCTTTGAAACACCTCCTGGGATGGGGATCAATAATCTCCCAGGGGAAGCCTGTTCCAATCTTTGAGAAGCTTTTTTCCAATCTAAACCTCCCTTGGTGTAACTTGAAGCCATTTCCCATCATATTATTACTCTTGCCACTTACAAAAAACCTGCCTGGATCTGTCTTTAGAACCACAACATTGTTTGATTGTCAGAGACCTTCAGGATGATCAAGTGCAATGATTAACCCAGCACTGCCAGGTCACCACTAAGGTATATCCCCCAGCACCACATCTACATGGCTTTCAAACCCCTCCAGAAATGAGGACTCCAATACTGCTCTAGGCAACCTAGGCCAGGCTTTGACAATCCTTTTGGGAAAAAATTGTCCCTCATGCCCAACCTAAACCTACCCCAGGTCAGCTCGAGGTAATTTCATAGAATCATAGAGTCACAGAGTTCTTTTGGTTAGAAAAGAAGATTGAGTCCAACCATCAACCCAACAGCACCATGGCCATTAAACTATGGCCTCAGTGTGCCATGTCCACACATTTCTTGAACACCTCCAGGGCCAGTGATTCCACCATCTCCCTGAGCAGCCTGTTCCAATGCCTGACCACTCTTTCAGGAAAGACTTTTTTCCTCTCCGGGCACAAGTTCAGGCCATATTATCCTATCACTTGTGCCTCAGGAGAAGAGACCTCTATCTCTCTCCAGCATCCTTCTTTGTCTTGCTTACCTTTGAATTTTGAGAACTCCTTGTTCCCTAAAGCTGGCAGAAAAACAAAATGCATTTCCCTGACATCAGAGGAAGGGGATTGGAGAACTGTGGCTGTTATTTTATCGCAGCAGGCTGAAACAATCTCTGAGCTGTCAACAAGAAGGTATTTCTTCTGTGCCTGCTGTTGAGGAACACTCTATTCTCCAAAAGACTTCAACACATAGATTTCCTGAGAAATTAATCCTATGGGATGATTAAATATTGATTGCTTATATGCACAGTTATGTTTCTAACAAATAAACACCTCCTTAGCCCATTGTGCTCAGCATATTGATTGCAAGAGTGAATTTCTTCATTGACTCCAAAAGTCAGGCAAGCATCTCTTTAACTAATGACAACTGGATGCAGCGTTAATTAATCTACTGTACGCCCCTATGAAAAACTGCAGTGGCCTTGAAAGGAATTTCTTTACAATTTATAACAACTACCAGAATTGATTTTCCTGAATAAAAGAATTTTCTTTTGCAGTTAACCATATGTAATATAACTGCTCAGTTCCTGGGCAAACACTTCTTCTAAAACTCCAGACTGGTTTGAATTGGAAGGGACCTTTAAAGGTCATCTAATCCAACCCCCACTGCAGTCATCAGGGGCATCTGCAAGTATCACAGTATCACAGTATAACTAAGGTTGGAAGAGACCTCGAGGATCATCAAGTCCAACATATCAACAGACCTCATGACTAGACCATGGCACCAAGTGCCACGTCCAATCTCCTCTTGAACGCCTCCAGGGATGGTGACTCCACCACCTCCCTGGGCAGCACATTCCAATGATGAACAACTCGCTCGGTGAAGAACTTTCTCCTCACCTCGAATCTAAACCTCCCCTGTCGCAGCTTGAGACTGTAGAGTGGGTTGCTCAGAGCCCCAAACAACCTGACTTGGAATGGTCCTAGGGATGCAGCTTCCACCATGTCTCCGGGCAAAATGGGCCAGGGTCTCACCGCCCTCAGTATAAAACATTTCTTCCTTCACTCCAGTCTGAATCTCCCTCTTTTACTTCAAACCATCACGCCTTTTTCTGTCACAACAGGGCATGCTCAAAAGTCTGTCCCCAGCTTTCTCTTTGGCCCTCTGAAGCACTAAAAGGCCACCAGAAGGTCTCCCTGGAGTCTTCTCTTTTCCAGGCTCAAGAAGCCCAACTCTCTCAGCGTAGCCTCACAGCAGAGGGCTTCCAGACCTCCCATCATTGCTGTGGCCTTCTCTGGCCCCACTCCAACAGGTCCATGTCTCTGCTGTGCTGAGGACTCCAGAACTGGCCCTGGCACTGTAGGTGGGGTCTCAGCATAGTGCAGCAGAGGGGTAGACTCCCTTCCCTCTATCTGCTGCCCACTCTGCCAGGGATCAGCCAAGATGAAGGTTGCCATCATCTATCTCCACAGTACAGAAGGCAAACTCCTATTCAATATTCACCTTATTTGAACTACAGAAATCCACTGGCTACTCCTTAATCATTTTGCCCAGCAACCATAGAAATATAGAATTGTTCAGGTTGGAAAAGACCTCTAAGATCATTCAGTCCAACTGTCAACCCAACACCACCATGGCCATTAAATCCTGTCCTGAAGTGCTATGTCCACAGATTTTTTTTTAACACCTCCATGGACAGTGACTCCATCACCCCCCTGGGCAGCCTGTTCCAATGCCTCACCTCTGTCAGGGCTATCTGGTTTTAAACATAAACCTTATCATGTAGGTGGCTTCTGTGTCATCTTCATGTCAAAGGATTATTATGGCCCTGAAATGATTCCCAGTGTTAAAACCCTGTAATTCAGGCCAAATCAACAAGGCCAGCTATAAAGCATCTTCTACCATATCCAAACCAAACATTTGCTGGTACAACTTAATGTTTTCTCCTGTTGTCCCATCAGTTGTGAAAGGAGACCAACCCCCACCTGGCTCCAACCTTCTTTCAGGGAGTTGTAGGGAGCCAGGTTTCCCCTCAGCCTCTTTTTCTCCAACCTGAAAAACCCTAGTTCCCTCAGCTGCTTCTCACCAGACCTGTTCTGCAGACCCTTCACCAGCTGTATTGCTCTTCTTGGGAAATGATCCAGCACATCAAGTAAATTAACTTAGAACAGGTATGACTTTTTTTTTTTTTTGGTGAGAAAGGCAATAAAATCTATCCCTTTTCATTTCTGCCTTTACCTATCTGCTGCATATCTGTATGTGAAGGGTCATGAGAAGTGTGATACAGCATGGATAGAAAATTCTAGGATAGAAAATTTGGAGGCATTGACCATGCAAGCTTCACAGAAATCCCTCCTACCTGCACATAAAATATTTGTGGCTACTTCTGACCCTGTCAACTGCTGAATGAAACCAGAAGTTAGAAATACAATGAAGCCAAACAGTGACCAGAGAGAAGTGACTTGCTCCAGGCTGTTTGAAGAGACTTTCTCATTATCAGCCGACTGGGACCACAGACATTTGTAGACTGGAAATAAAAGGAATGTGGGAACTTTAATCTTTCAAATAGCAAGCTTGAACAAGTTCCTCTCTGGTTTACAGGTACCAGGTGACTTTTTATTACTTCTTTAAAGTGAAGCCATTCATTTTCTAGGTCACCATAGCTGCATCGCTGCTGGCTGTACAGGGAACCTGCTGAGGAGCAGAGCAGCCGCTGTGGAGAGCAGAGCTGCAGACCCTTCATGTCTGCTCTGGGAATGTCTTGCTTGTTTCATTTGCTTTCATCTTGCTGACAGTAAATATCAGAGTGCTGGAAGCACTTGCTCATTGCTGCTTGAATGTTTGTGCAACTTGGGATGCACTCTTAGCACTGATAAAATCATAGAATTGCTCAGGTTGGAAAGGACCTTAGAAATACCTATGCCAACCACTGTCTTCAGAATTACAGCATCATTTGGGGTGGAAGAGACCTTCAAGATGATCAAATCCAACAATTAACCCAGCACTGCCAGGTCACCACTAAACCATATCCCTCAGCATCATATCTACAGGGTTTTGAAACCCCTTCAGGGATGGGGATTCCACCACTGCCCTGGGCAGCATCAGCCAGACCTTGACAACCCTCAAGGGAATGAAATTGTTCCTCATGCCCAACTTAAACCTCCCCTGCTGCATCCTGAGATAATTTCCTTTTGTGGTATCAGTTGTTCCTTGGGAGAAGAGACCAACTCCCACCTGGCTCCAACCTACTTTTAGAGAGCTGTAGAGAGCCAGAAGGTCTCCCCTCAGCCTCCTTTTATCCATAATGAACACTTCCAGTTGCCTCAGTTGCTCCTCAAAGGACTCGTGCTCCAGACCCTTCACTACCATTACTGCCCATCTCTGGACCTGCTCCAGCATCTCAGTGTTTTTGATGAAGACAAGCTATGGAATGGAAACACCTCCTCATGATTCCTAGAAGGCACTAGAACTGTTCTGAGCAGCTGCAGAATCAGTCACGGAATCAGTCGCAGGATGGCTTGCACTGGAAGGGACCTCTAAGATCTGCCATGGGCTGGGACACCTTCCAAGACGAGGTTGCTCAAAGCTTCATCCGGCCTGGACTTAAATAATTCCAGAGATGAGATGTTGGCAGCTTCTCTGGACAGCCTGTTCCAGTGCTTCACCACCCTCATAGTAAAGAACTTCTTCCTAATATCCAACCTAAATCTATCTTGCTCTAGTTTCAAACCATTGCCACTTGTCCTATCACCACAAGTGCTTACAAGAAGTCCCTTTCAAGCTCTCCTGTAGCCCCATTCAGGTACTGGAAGGTGGCTGTAATATCTCCCTGGAGCCTTCTCTTCCCCAGGCTGAACAGACCCAACTTCCTCAGCGTATCCTCACAGAAGAGGTTCTGCAGCCCTCTCAGCAGTGGAAGATGCATGTAATGCCACTGCTGTCACCCACTTTGGAGCTGCTGAGGAAAAGGGCAGAGGCATTCACAGATGTTCAAGCAAAATTGAATGTGCTCAGTGAAGGTGAGGTCCAAAAAGTGGATTAGTTCTGGGTGGATATAATTTCAGGAGTATAGAACATTCTGAGCAAGGTTTGGGACCATTTTTGTATGCACTTTGGAAATATAGAAGGAAAATGTGAAGACGATTCAACATGTTGGGTTTCATGGCCTTTTAACACAACATGCTGACATTGTCCATGTCCTTATGTTCCTTGAAGCTATTTTATGACTTGGATACTTTATCTCATGACCTTCAGGCTTCCATTCCTGTGACTGACCTCCACTTTTTTTCCCCCCACCCAAAATCATGGACCTGTTGGAGCAGAGCCAGAGGAGGTCACAACAATGATGGGAGGATCTGGAAGCCCTCTGCTGTGAGGCCAGGCTGAGAGAGTTGGGATTGTTCCGCCTGGAAAAGGCTCCAGGGACTGATTAGAATGCTGGAGGCAGACTTTTGAGCAGGGCTTGTTATGACAGGACCAGGGCTGATGGGTTGAACTACAAGAGTGAGATTCAGACTGAAGAGAAGGAAGAAATTACTCACATTGAGGGTGGTGAGACTGTCCACAGTTCCCCCTAGAGGTGGTAACCACTGCAAGTCAGGTTGGTTGGAGCTCTGAGCAATCTGCTCTAGTTGCAGATGTCCCTGCTGACTGCAGGGGGGTTGGACTACATGACTTTGAAAGGTCCCTTCCAACCCATAGCAGTTTGTGATTACTAAATAATTTTTCAGAGAAGTAACTACTGAAAGGTTGGCCATCACCAAAGGTTGATCAGGGGACATGCACAAGGATGCTTTGAAACAAAGAGATGGAATAAACTGGGTCACTAATTCCAAAGATAAATTCAAAGCTGAAATAAATTCATGTCAGAATATTCTTCAGAGAGTTATTAATGAGACAGAAAATGTTCCTTATCTGCATAAAACATCTTGGCAAACCTCAGCACCTTCAGAAACAAGTAGAGGGTGACCAAGTCTATGCAGTTCTCCATGACAAGGCACGCAAGGTTGTCTTCATCGTTCAACTTGAGTGTCGAGCAAGATAGTTACAAATGTAAGGCTATGGGCAAGAGTGACCCTGAGAAATGGAAACACTCTGTCCTCAACATTGATTGTTCAATGAATGTGACATGTAAGAGGATTTATAGTCTCCTGAGGCAGAGTGTGAGGTAGCACAGATGTTCTGACTGTGTCCCACGTGCCAGCTTTACTGCTGATCAGTTTGCCTGCATCTAACCCCAGCATGCTTGGGCTTGGAAGGGACTTCATCAAGTCCAATATCCTCCTGCTAAAGCAGGGTCAGCCACAGCAGCTTGCCCAACATCACAATGTCCAAGTGGGTTTGGAATGTCTCCAGAGTTGGAGACTCCACAACCTCTCTGGCCAGCCTGCTCCAGGACTCCAGCACCCTCACACCAAACAAGTTTCTCCTCCCCTTCAGATGGAACCTCCTGGTTCCAGTTTGTGCCCATTCCCCTTGTCCTGTCATTGGGCAACACTGACTAGAGCAAGGCCTCATCCAGCCTGGCATTGAACACCTCCAGGAAGGGGGCATCCACAACACTGAGAAGACCTTCCCCAGGATAAGTGGCTCCAGACCTTTCACAGGTGAACTTTCACTGGCAGGGAGGTTGGTCTAGATGATCTCCAGAGGTCTCCTCCAACTCCTACCACTCTGTGGTTCTGTTCATGGTGTTGCAAATTGTTAGGATGAGAGGTTTATTCAAGAACATGAGGACATGGCACTTTGGGACATGGCTTAAAGGCCATGATGTTCTTAGCTCTCTTCCAACCCAAACAATGCTATGATTTTATGGTTCTCTAGACAGCAGCTTCCTCCCTTCTCTGGCTCATAGAGAACTCTTCACTCTCTGAACAATACATATGTTCAAACTGAACACAATCCAGCCAACTTTTCACAAAGCACATGAGCACCCCAGTGCAAAGCATCTGTGTTCTGCAGCTGATCTAAAGCATCACATTTCCATTTGGAGGACTTCATTAAGCATCTAGTATCCATTTCCTCTCTTCTCCTGTTGCAATTGCCTTCAGTATTTCAGAAATGCTTTGCTACAACAATCATGTCTGATAGCTGAGCTCATTTCTTGGGGAAAACCCAACATTTTTTAGTTAAGAAGCTAAGCAAACTCTGTCTGTTCACTTCTCTTAGCAGTGCACTTTGGCATTGTGCACTTGTCTTCTCACATAGTTACTCCTTGATCTATTTATGCAGAGACTCATGTAGGTGGTTTAAAATGCAGCCTGGTTTTTCCACTTCATTTCCCCAAGACAACCTTGCTGATTAACAGCATTGACCAAGCAACGAGGCTCCAATGTGCCCTGCATTTGGAGGGCTGGGGTTTATCTTCCTGAGTGAAGCTCCAGTCATTAATTTGTCACTGTGTAATTATTGCCTACTAAAAAAATATAGAATCATAGAATTGCTTCAGTTGGAAAAGACCTCTAAGGTCACCGAGTCCAACTGTCAGCCTAACACCACCAGGGACACTAAATCATGTCACAGAGTGTCATGTGCATAAGTTTCTTGAACACCTCCCAGGATGATGACTCTACCTCCCTGGGAAACAACTTGTAAAGAGCTTCTAGAAATGACAAGAAAATTACTTACTTTAGTAGTGACAGGTGGGCATTGTCTGCTGTTTGAGATCCATCCAGAGAACACTGTATCCTTGTTGGTTGTAGTCTAAGTTGCAACCACTGCAGAAGATCAATTATCTCCTGGTCTAATCACCAGCAGAGTGGGCAGCATGTGGAATTCTGCCCCTCTGCTCCACTCTGCTAAGATTCCACTTGCAGTGCTGGGGACAGCTCTGGAGTCCTCAGCACAGCAGAGACATGGACCTGTTGGAGAGGGGCCAGAGGAGGCCACAGCAATGATGGGAGGGCTGGAAGCCCTCTGCTGTGAGGCCAGGCTGAGAGAGTTTGGGCTGTTCAGCCTGGAGGACAGAAGGCTCCAGTGAGGTGTTCTGGTGGCCTTTTGGTGCTTCAAGGGGCTGATCAGAAAGCTGGGGACAGACTTATGAGCAGGCCCTGTTGTAACAGGACAAGAGGTGATGGTTTGAACTAAAAGAGGGAGGTTCAGCCTGGAGAGAAAGGAGAAATGTTTGACACTGAGGGTGATGAGACCCTGTTCCATGTTGCCCAGAGAGGTGGTAGAAGCCCCATCCCTAGAACCATTGCAGATCTTCTGCAGATGGGGCTCTTCTCTAGTCGAAGATGTCCCTGCTGACTACTGGGATGTGGGGAAATGACACAACTTTGAAAGGTTCCTTCCAACCCAAACAGTCTGTGATTGTATGATACAAAGGTCATTACCTTTGTAATGAGACAAAAGATGATGGAACATCCCAGAAAGATGATGCCCTTCTCTGCAGAGCTCCCACACCTGGGCTCTGTCCTGCACCCTGCACTACTACTGCCCCATACAGTCATTAAGGGTGCTCACAGGAGTCATGGTGGTGAAGTCTCAGCTTTGATCACTGGTACATGGTCAATCCATTTAATTTTTTTCTTCACATCTAAAGATCTGCAGCACTCAATCTGTAACTGCATTCATTAACAGCACAAAGGAAAATCCAGACAGACCTCAAACAGGTCTAATTGCTTCAGCTCATCCACCATCCACATGTACAGACACATATTCAACTTGAGTGGCTTTAGAAACAAGTCAGGGAGCACAGAATATAAATATTCCCTTAAATGGTTGCCAGAACTGCTCGTGACAGTGCAATGGGGAGATGCTAAGGGAGGTGACAGCTTTCTTTTGCCACACAGGAGTATTTCCACTTCTTATCAAAGACCAGAAGCAGAGAAGCACATAGAATGGTGGGGTTGGAAGGGACCTCTGGAGACCATCCAGTCCAACCCCCCTTGCTAAAGCAGAAGCACCCACAGCAGCTTGTCCAGCATCACAATGTCCAGCTGGGTCTGGAATCTCTCCAGATAAGAAGACTCCACAACCTCTCTGGGCAGCCTGCTTCAGAGCTCCAGGACCCTCACAATAAAGAAAAAGGAACAATTCTCCAGAATTCTCCAGAATTCTCCTTCTCTTCTGATGGAACCTCCTGGGTTCTAGTGTGTGCCCACTGCCCCTTGTCCTGTCACTGGGCATCACTGATGAGATTCCGGCTCCATCCTCTTGCTCCCCACAGGTCCTTTAGCTCTTGTTGAGCATTGATCAGATCCCCTCTCAGGCTGCTCTTCTCCAGGCTCAACAGCCCCAGGGCTCTCAGCCTTTCCTCCTCACAGAGATGCCCCAGGCCCCTCAGCATCTTCCCAGCCTCCACTGGACTCTCTCCAGTAGTTCCCTGTCTCTCCTGAACTGGGGGAGCCCAGAACTGAAGCCAATACTCGAGGTGTGGCTTCTCCAGAGCAGGAAATACTTGACTGACAGAGAAATCCACTACCAGGTCTGCTGTCATTTACAGATTATTATTTTTTTAAAAAATATTTCTGCATTGCAGGAATTCATCTCAGAATAAGGCAGAGAAATGAAAAAGATTTCCAGGCAATCATATTTTTCATTTTAAACCTGCATCTGATCAGCATCAAACTGCTGCCTGCCTGCTGTTAGCATTCAGTGAGCAACTCCAGAGCAGCAGGGTGAAAATACCATCATGAAAACACACATCCCATCTTATCAGCTCTGCTGCTGTTTGTACTGCAAGTGGAGCACGTTCTCACCATGGGCAGCTCAACAACATAAAGAAAAGCACATCCTGGTTTGGATGATGAAGATGATTCCTGCAATTCAGACACTCCAGCTGAGCCTTTGACTGCAGCACATAGACCATAGAAACACAGACAGGTTTGGGATGGAAGAGGCCTCTAAAGTTCACCTAGTTTAACCCCCCCCTGCAAGTCAGCAGGGACATCTGCAACTAAAACAGGTTGCCCCAGACAGCCTGACCTAGAATGGTTCCAGGGATGAGCATCTACCATCTCTCTGGGCAACCTCAGACAGATCACCATGCTCAGGGTCAAACATTTATTCCACAACAGGCCCTGCTAAGAAAATTGTCCTCAAAGTCCACACTGTGCTTCAGTGCCATAGAGTCATAGAACTGTTTTGGTTGCAAAAGACCTCTAAGATCACCAAGTCCAACCATCAGCCTAAGGTCACCATGGCCATTAAACCATATCCCAAAGTATCACATCCACAGAGTCACCAGAAAGGGGAATCTCAACCCTACAAGAAGAGTTTAAATGCAGTGAAGAAGTTAATAAAGCCTTTACTACAACAAATTCCTCCAGCCTCAGCATTTTCTCTCACTAAATTGCTCCTTAGTTCACTTAATTTTCTCCTGCATCTTTCCTAAAGCTTGACTGATACCCTGAATTTGTCAAGTCATCAATTCATATTGCAGGGCTTTCTTCTGAGGCACAACCAATGCAAGTTGACTGTGGCCACTATGCACAAGGTTGTCTCTACAGTGTGAGATTTGCTTTTAGCAATGTTGGGTGAGAACATGTGCTCCTAAGTACAAATAAGGCTCTATTTTCTGTCACTGAAGGGAAACATGCCAAGAAATCCTCATCCCCATCACTGCTTTTTACACAGAAGGTCTGTTAAGCCCTGGATCAGGCTGCCAAGGGAAGTGGTGAAGTCCCAATCCCTGGAGAGGTTTCAAAGCCATGTATACGTGGATCTAAGGGACATGAAACAAACATGGAGTATCAGCCATTGTGTGCCTGGGTGGCCAAGAAGGCCATCAGTACCCTGACTTTAATGAGAAATCACGTAGTCAGCAGGAGCAGGGCAGGGATCATCCCCTGTACTCAGCACTGGTAAGGGCACAGCTGAGAAACTTCATCAAATTTTAGGCCACTCACTCCATCAGGATATTGAGAGGTCTAGAGCATGTCCAGAGAAGAGCAACAGAGCTGGTGAAGGGTCTGGAGAACAGATCTGGTGAGGAGCAGATGAGAGAAATGGAGTTGTTAAGCCTGGAGAAGAAGAGGCTTAGCGGGAGACCATCTGGCTCTCCACAGCTTCCTGAAAGGAGGTTGGAGTGAGGTGGGAGGCTGATGGCGGAATCACCATCCCTGGAGGTTTTCAAGCAACATGTGGACATGGCACTCAGGGACAGGGTTTCATGGCCATGGTGGTGTTGGGTTGATGGCTGGACTTGATGATCTTAGAGGGCTTTTCCAAGTGAAACAGTCCTATGATTCTACAGTTTAGTGATGACCTGGCAGTGCTGGGTTAATGGTTGGACTTGATGAATTAAAGATCTCTTCCAGCCACAATGCTTCCATGATTCTAAATGGCAATTAAAACACCTTGCTACAAATATCATCTGGCAGCTCAGCTGGCTGCTTTGAAAAAATCATACCTCAGCCTTCTGAGGAACAACCACAGGAGGTATCAGTACCTGAGACTGAAAATTGCACAGCAGAACCACTGTGCCTCCAGTTCAATTTACCAAGCCCAAGAAAAATCAATAAGAAACCTGCCTTTACATGTTGCACTCTTTATTTTATTCTGCCAAATTCCATCTCATTTCACATGTGCAGACACAACAGGAAGAAAACAAAGCATTCACAAAGAAATGCAGGGCCTGAAATCTGGAGGGCAACTGGCATCCCTCTGCAGAAGGAGAAATATTTTCATTTCAGCATGACAACATTTCAGTGTACAGGAGAAGCTTCAGCTCTCTCACTTCCTTTCCTGGTATTAGTTACCAGGAGTGTGAAGCTTAGGATAGACATCAGAAAAAATTCATTCTGCTCTTCCAGCAACTAGAGCAGGCTGCTCAGAGCCCCAACCAACCTGACCTGGAATGGTTCCAGGGACAGGGCACCTACCACTTCTCTGGGCAGCCTGGGACAGGGCCTCACCACCCTTAGTGTAAAACATTTCTTCCTTATCTCTAGTCTGAATCTCCCTCTTTTAGTTCAAATGATCACCACTTGTCCTGTCACCACAAGCCCTGCTCAAAAGTTTGCACCTATTAAACCAATATCTACGTCTTAACTCCAGCAGATGCTCCATCACCCAAGGACTCCTCAGCAGAGAATGGGGCTCAGGAAAATACAAGGCAACTCAAGAGTTCAACTGAAAACAGATTTAGTAAACCACAAAACTGATACTAGATAAAAATTCTACCAAACTATACTCAGCCCAGCATTAATACCAAACATGAAGGCAGCCCTCATGAGCAGGAAAGGAAAGAGGAGACCAAAGCCCAACACAATGTTCCAAGCTCCTCTTCCAACTTCCCCTTGTATACTGAGTGTGATGCTGATGGTCTGGTCTGCTGACTCACAACTGCAGCCCATGACTGGCCTGGAATCCTGTCTAAGCAACACCAGGACACCATCTTTCTTCTAGAATGATTAAGGTCGGAAAAGATCACTAAGATTATCAGGTCCAGTCATCAACCCAATGCCAACAAGTCCACTAAACCACATCCCATAGTGCCATGTCTACACATTTCTTGAGTGCCTCCAGGGATGGTGACTCCAGCACCTCCCTGGGCAGCCTCTTCCAATGCCTGACCACACTTTAAGTGAAGACATTTTTCCTAATATATAATCTAAACTTTCTGTGGTGCAACTTGAAGCCATTTCCTCTCATTCTATCACCTGACAGAGAAGACTGCAACCACTACCTCACTCCAGCCTCCTTTCAGGAAGTTGTAGAGAGCCAGAAGGTCTCCCCTCAGCCTCTTTTTCTCTAGGCTGAACAATCCCAGATCCTTCAGTTGCTCTTCATCAGACCCTTCACCAGCTGTTACAGTTTGAGCTGGGTGCCCCCCTGTAATGTTTACTTCCTGTGTCCAGAGGTCCAGCCCAGAGGGGTGGACACAGGAAATTATGTAGTATTTCCTACCACAATCCTTTGCACCACTATAAGATCCAGTGCGGAGTCTAGCACTTTCTCTTTTCTTCCTCCTCCGTCAGCCGGTAACTGGGGAGGAGATCTCCTGGCCATGGGCCTGGCTAGGCCCAAGGCCATGGGGGGATGGGCAGTCTCAGATCTGGCCAGCTGAGACTAGCCTAGCAGTGGGAGGGGGAAGAAGGAGCCCTGGGGGTCTCGGGTGCACCCTCAGGTAGGGATGGGATCTCTCTGGGTCTGTTTGGGATTTTTCTTTGTCACTCTGCTTTTGCTTTTCTGTAAAAGTTCACTGCTTTCTATTTAAACTTTCCATCACTTTTGCAATCCATTTGTCTGAGTGTTTATTGTTGCCAGGGGTGGGGAAGGGGGCTGCCTCAACCCAGCACATTCTTGGTAGCAGAGGATGGTTGAGGTGGGCAGAGGATCTGCCCCCAACCCCTTTACACCAGCTTTGATGCTCTCCTCTGGACAGACTCCAGCACCTCAGTGTCCTTCTTGGAGTGGAGGGCCCAAAACTGAATCCAGAATTCAAGGTGTGGCCTCACCAATGCTGAGTACAGAAGGACAATCACTGCCCTGGTCCTTCTGACCACACCATTGCTGAACCAGGCCAGGATGCTGGTGGCCTTCTTGGTCACATGGGCACACAGTGGCTCACCTTCAGCTGCTGTCAAACAGCTTTTTGCAGTGGGCAGTTTCCAGCTGCTTTGCCGCAGCCTGGAGCATTCACGGGGTGTTTTGTGACCCAAGTGCAGGACCCAGCACTTGGCTTTGTTGAACGTCATGCAATTGACCTTGTCCCTGTTTAAGCTCTGGAAGGCCACAGGAGGGTTTCTGCAGAGCCTTCTCTTCTCCAGGCTGAACAACTCCAACTCTCTCAGCCTGTCCTTATCAGACACTGCCTGGATCTTGCCTCAAGTGAAGCAACAATACACAGGTCAGCTAACTCTGATTTTAACATTCTCAATACCAAAGCAATTTACTGATCAGATAAAGCTAATGGAGCTAATCAAACCCAAAGCAGATCCCACCATCCTGACCTTCTGCAGAGCCCGCTGGCAGTGTTTTGCAATGCATTAGGAGATTAAAACAAAGATTAAGAGCTGTCACTTTTCCTTTTTTTTTCCCCAATAGCATCATGCTGTGCTACAGACTGCTCTTCAGCTCAGAGCCTCCCTTCCACCTGAAAACCCTCCTTCTGTGAGGGATTTTGCACAGCCATGAGTGGTTTCTGCCACTACTAAATGATGCTTATCCTTTTTCCTTCTTAATTATTATTCTTAAATAAAAAACCATAGTAAAAACTAGTGACAAACACATGGTTTAATCAAACCATCTGCCCATGTGGCCAAGAAGGCAAATGGTGTCCTAGGGTGCATCAAGAAGTGTGTCAAAGAAGGTTCTTCTGCCCCTCTACTCTGCCCTCATGAGGCTTCATCTGGAGTCTTGTGTCTGGTTCTGGGCTCCCCCAGTTCAAGGAGGGTGGGCAACTGATATAGAGGTTACAGCAAATGCTACAAAGATGATTAGGGGACTGGAAGATCTCTCTTATGAAGAAAGGCTGAGGGACTTGGGGCCTTTTATCCTGGAGAAGAGAAGACTAAGGGGACAAGGACAAGGGGTAAAGGGCACAAACTTGAACACAGGAAGTTCCATCTAAACATGAGGAGGAATTTCTTTACCTTAAGGGTGGAACAGGCTGTCCAGAGGGGTGGTGTAGTCTGTCTCTGGAGTCATTCAGAACCTGCCCTGACACCATCCTCTGCAACGTGATCTAGGTGAACTTGCTCTGGCAGGACTAGATGATTGCCAGAGGTCCCTTCCAGCCCTTATCATTTTGTGATTGTGTATGATTCTGCAGAATCATAGGATGACAGAAGTCATTTGGTTGGAAGAGACCTCTAAGATCATCAAGTCCAACCAGTAACCCAACACTGGCAGGTCCACCATGAAACCATGACTCTTAGCACTACATCTACATGGCTTTTAAATCCTCTAGCAATGGGAACTCCACCACTGCCGCGGGCAGCCTGGGCCAGGCTGTGACAACTCTATGGGGACAAGGAGAAGGGGTAAAGGGCACAAACTTGAACACAGGAAGTTCCATCTAAACATGAGGAGGAATTTCTTTGCCTTGAGGGTGGTCTAGCACAGGAACAGGCCATTTCCATTTGTCCTATTTCTTGTTCCTTGGCAGAAGATAACAACCTCCACCTGGCTCCAATCTCCTTCTTGGGAGCTGTAGTGATCCAGAAGGTCTCTCCCTGGCCTCCTTTTCTCTAGGCTAAACAAGCCCAGATCCCTCAGCTGCTCCTAACAAGACTTTCTCTCTAGACTCTTCACCAGTTTCACTGCTCTTCTGTGGGTCCTCTCTAGAACCTCAAAGTCCTTCTTGTTTGGTACATAATTTGCTGGTAGGTGTAAATAAATAAATAAATAAAAAATAAAGGAGTTAATTATCAGCCTTTTGCAGTGGGAATTGCTGCAATAATAGATGAGTGTGTCCGGATGGCTCACTAGGTTCCAAATCACCCACGTTTTAAATGTGGCTTCAGACAGAGGAAAGGAAAATATTTTGATTAGCCTGACAGAGAGTGTTGTCAACCAAATTAGAGTATAGTAACTCTAGGTGATTATATAAATAGGTAATTAAAAGTAAATTAAAATGAAATTAAAAAAGGGGGAAAAAAAGAGCAGCTAAAAAGTCCTAATGCAATTAATTTCCTCATACATTCATTTATTTCAGCAAATTCTACTTGTAATTTAATAATTCCTCTTGGGTACTGGGAATAACGGGACTGATTTGTGCCCAGTGATGCAAACAGTTGCATAAACATGCCTTAAAAGTCACAGATTTTAATTCCAAATTAGTTAGATCCCAGCAGAAACAAAGTTTAAGTATAGAACAGCCAGGAACCTGCAGATATCAAAACCTTTGCCTGGGCATATCACAGATTCATGGAATGGTTTGGGTTGGAAGAGACCTTCAAGATCACCCACTTCCAACCCCCCTGCCTTGGGCAGGGACACTTTCTGCTAGACCAGGTTGCTCAAGACCTCTTCCAACCTGACATTAAACACCTCCCTTTGCCCCTGTACACTGCACTGGTTAGGCCACACCTCGAGTCCTGTGTCCAGTTCTGGGCCCCTCAGTTTAGGAAGGAGGTTGACTTGCTGGAACATGTCCAGAGAAGGGCAACAAAGTTAGTGAGGGGTTTGGAGCACAAGCCCTATGAGGAGAGGCTGAGGGAACTGGGGTTGATTAGCCTGGAGAACAGGAGGCTCAGGGCAGACCTTATTGCTTTCTGCAACTACCTGAAGGGAGGTTGTAGACAGGCGGGGGCTGGTCTCTTCTCCCAGGCAACCAGCACCAGAACAAGAGGACACAGTCTCAGGCTGCACCAGGGGAGGTCCAGACTGGATGTTAGGAAGAAATTCTACACAGAGAGAGTGATTGCCCATTGGAATGGGGTGCCTGGGGAGGTGGTGAAGTCACCATCATTGGAGGTGTTTAGGAGGAGACTTGATGGGGTGCTTGGTTGCATGGTTTAATTGATTAGATGGTGTTGGATGATAGGTTGGATGTGATGATCTCCAAGGTCTGCTCTATTCTATTCTATTCTATTCTATTCTATTCTATTCTATTCTACTCTATTCTATTCTATTCCCAAGGAGGGGGAATCCACAACCTCCTTGGGCAACCTATTCCTGTGTCTCACCACCCTCACTGTGAAGAATTTCTTCCTAATTCCCAGTCTAATTTCCCCTCTTCCAGATCAATGCCATTGCCCCTTGTCCTAGCAGCACAAGGCATTGTATAAAGTCCCTCCCCAGCTCTCCTGTAGCCCCCTTTAGGTATTGGAAGGCTACTCTGAGGTCTTCCTGGAGGTTTCTCTTTTAAATATCTCAGTTAGCTCCACAACAACCACAAAAGTTATGCAACCTAAAATCTACTCAGCATAAATAACACATTCAAATGGTGTATTTATTTTGCAGATTAAAAAGCTCATCTCAGTTGGAGATCTGAGGGACAGAAAATCACTTTCTCCACGTATTTATCTAAAATATACCTCTTCAAGGACCTATCTTAATCCCCCAATCTCCTTCTCCCTCCATGAACTATTATTTCAGGCATTGAAAAACCAAACATCTTCTTTCTATATCAATCAATTGTGGTGGTAGTTAAAGAAAAGCAAACTCAAAGGGAGAGTGTAAACCAAGGGGAAAACAACATCAGATGGATTTTCAAAAGGAAGCAGCAAAACATCACAGGACAGATGACCCTCAACTGCCCAATAATTGATTGCATCCCATGGATGGCATCTTAAGGGGCAAGCTGAGAGATCCCCAGGGTCAAGCTGCTTCTTCCCTGGCTGGTGCCCCAGTAGGACTCTGTCCCTTCTGCCTTCCATCCTGATCCATGTCTTCCTGAATCCATTTATAGAACCCAGCTCCTAAATCTTATTCCCATCTGCTGCTAAGTCTAGTCTAGGACTTGCCCAGTGCCTGCCCCAGCATCAGTGGTGTCAGCGGTGCCATCAGGGCCTGTGTGGGCTCTTAGTTTGTTTCTCTGTCTCTCTACTCCATGGGATTGTTCTTCTCTTCATCCCAGCTGGCTGTTTCTGTTCCACCCCATCAGTCTCTCTCCCTTCTTCCCTTTCTCTTCCCTATGGGCAGGCAGAGGGCTTCATGAGGAGTCTCTGGCACTCCTCTGTTACTGGTCCAGTCCTGACCCTTGAAACAGCCCAACTGAAAATATATGACTTGGAGGTGGATGTGGTGGCCAAGGAGATGTTCATAGCAAGTAAAGTTCATCTTAAACTACATCTTATTTCTTGAGATAACCCACAAATGACAAACCCCAAGCTGGTCATGTCAATGTCTGGTATACTCATAGAGTTTGTTATGGAGACACCATGGAGGAGTGCTGTGACACATCAATTTCCTTCCTTTAAAACATAAAATGATGAGATTTTGTATGATCTTTGCTGTAGCAACATGCAAATTTCACTCTACTCTGCAAAGGGAAGTGGAGGTGTTGCCATTCACTAAGAGTTTAATCAATGCACAGGTTGGTTCTTTCCCTTTAATTATCATTAAAACTCAGGTTTCATAGTAATAGCCTTCAAAGAATCCAGGAAGACATCATTGTGATCACTCTAACATCTTGGTTCTCTAGGATCACCATGGAGGAAAGCCACAGCTATCCCCATATTGATCTGTTTACATAGGAGATCTCATCAAAGCTCTGTAGATACATACAGAGAGATAAAAAAGTTTGATTTCACTGCAGGCTTCTTTCATGAGTATCTGGAGCCACAGACTCTGCAAAGCCTCTGAGGAGCAGCTCTTTAATCTCTGCCTTTCACCCAGCCAATGTGAAAATGAATTTCCAGCATCTGCAAGAGGCAGAGGCCTGTTGCAAGATGGCTGCAAACCTTCTAGGAGGAGGAGAAACAACTATGTCTCTCAGGAAATGAAAACAGGGAGGAAAAAGTACATAAAGCAAAACAAGTTGCAGGAGAGGAGAAAGGAAAAAAAAAACAAAAGAAAAAAGGATGAAAGGGAAAGGGGGAAAGGGGAAAAAGGAAGAAGGGAATGGGGGAAAGGGGGAAATGGAAAAAGGGGAAGGGGGAAAAGGGAAAAGGGAAAGGGAAAAAGGGAAAGGGAAAAATGGAAATGGAAAAGGTAAAGGGGAAAAGAGAAAGGGGAAAAAAAAGAAAAGGGAAAAGGGAAAGGGAAAAAGGGAAAGGGAAAAATGGAAATGGAAAAGGTAAAGGGAAAAAGAGAAAGGGGAAAAATGGAAATGGAAAAGGCAAAGGGAAAAAGAGAAAGGGGAAAAAAGAAAAGGGAAAGGGAAAAGGGAAAGCAGTAAGAACAAAACCAAAATAATTAATATAAAGACAAAATAGAATGAAAAAATAAAGGAAAAGAAAGGCCCAGCAGTCATTACAGGGCTCAGCAGACTCAAAAAGGCACATCTTGTACAACCAAATCTCTTCCCTTACCTGCCTGATCCCTAAGCGATAGGCAAGGATGCGATCCACAGCGTCGGGGTTCATCTGAGTCCACTGGAGGCTGTAGGAGTAGACACGGGGTCTGTTCTGCCACAGTGGGTTGTAGGTGTCATAGTAGAACTCAGGAGCATAAGCTTTGCCTGCAGGAGATGGGGGGAAAATGGGGAAAGTAAAGAAATTAGACAACGGTCAGGCAGCCAGCTTGGGATCCAGCCTCCAACTACCCTCTCCTCTATTTTTTTTCAGAGACATTTCATTAAATATATTCTTCCACAAACATCTTTTGGAATTCTTTGAAGGGTTTGTGGTAATGGTTTGCTTTTCATGGAATGACATAATGGTATGTTTTGTAAGGCGCCTCTGGGGATCATCCAGTCCAACTCCCCTGCTAAAGCAGAGTCACCCACAGCAGCTTGCCCAGAACCGTGCTGTCCAACTGGGTTTGGAATCTCTCCAGAGAAGGAGACTCTACAACATCTCTGGCAGCCTGATCCAGGGCTCCTGCACCCTCACACCAAACAAGTTTCTCCTCCAGTTCAGATGGAACCTCTTGGGTTCCAGTTTGTGGACAGTGCCCCTTGTCCTGTCACTCAGCACCGCTGAAAAGTTGAGAATAGAATAGAAGAGAATAGAGAATAGAGAATAGAGAATAGAGAATAGAGAATAGAGAATAGAGAATAGAGAATAGAGAATAGAGAATAGAGAATAGAATAGGAGAGACCTTCAAGATCATCATGTCCAACCCACCTAATCCAACCCACCTCATCAACTAAACCATGCAACCAAGCACCCTATCAAGTTTCCTCCTGAACACCTCCAGGGATGGTGACTCCACCACCTCCCTGGGCAGCACATTCCAATGGCTAACAACTCTCTCTGTGAAGAACTTTCTCCTCACCTCCAGCCTAAACTTCCCCTGGTGCAGCTTGAGACTGTGTCCTCTTGTTCTGGTGCTGGTTGCCTGGGAGAAGAGACCAATCTCTGCCTGTCTACAACCTCCCTTCAGGTAGTTGTAGAGAGCAATAAGTTCTCCCCTGAGTCTGTGTCTGGCCCCATCCTCTTCCCCCCACCTCTTTAGATCTAGATAAGAATTGATGAGCATTGATACTGACTCACTCTTCAGTGGCATCCATGGACGTGGTGTAGGCATAGGAGGGTAAACATTCTCAGGGCTATTCAGGAGAAGCTGGAGCCATGCAACTAATTTTTCATGGCCCAGCTGCCTAAAATAGAGACATCAAAAGAATCTGCCCTACAATGAGCAGAGAAAGACCCAGTGACAGCTGCTCTACCTGGCACAAATAACAGGAGCTGACATCCATGGGCTGGAAGTACAAAATGGATATTTCCAGCGACAGCTGCCTTCATCACATCTCCTCCTCTCTGGGTTCCCAAGAGAAAATGCACACAAGTTGTCCTTCATAACACCATGGATGTACACACTGTCAGAGCACATTATTTAGCTGAACACCTCGATGTGTAACACAGATGACAATGACATCTCACAGTGCACCTTGGCTACATGAGTGTTTCACCACAAGGTTATTACAACCTTCATACTTTAGAGATGTAGAATCACACAATTGTTTCTGTTGGAAAAGGCCTCTAAGATCATGGAGTTCAACCATCAACCCAAGACCACTGTGGCCATTAAACCATGTCTGGAAGTGCCATGTCCATATGTTTCTTAAAAACCTCCACAAACCTTGCTTCATCACCTCCCTGGGCAGCCTGTTGCAATACCTGACAAACCTTGCAGGAAAGAATTTGTTCCTAATATCCAATCTAAACATCACCTAGGACAAATTTAAGCCATTTCCCCTCCTTCTATTTCCAGATACTAGGCAGGAGAGACCAACCCCCACCTGGCCCAACCTTCTTTCAGGGAGTTGTAGAGAGCAATGAGGTCTCTCCTTAGTCTTCTCTTTTCCAGACTAAACAGCTTCAGTTCCCTCATCTGCTCCTAACAAGACTTTTTCTCCAGACCCTTCACCAGCTTTGTTGCCCTTTGTTTGCAGTCACATAACAGAAAAAAATGCTCAAATTCACCAAAACAGAGTTCTGTTTGACTTAAACCCAGGAACACCAGTCACACCTTGCCATGCAAATTCCCTTTGTGCCTTTAAATCATCCCATAAAGACTGATTTGTCTAGAATAACTGGAATCGCACATGGTCCTCGATCTGTTCACCTAGCTATGGGCATGTAGTAACATCTGAGATGCAGCAAGGTAGCTGAGCCATCTAGACTAGGTAGAAAATATGACACAAGGGCTATAAGAGACCCAGGACCTGATACAGCCATAGTTAGAACTGTGTGCATTAGCCTTGGAGCAGTGAACATCTTCTTAGAGCACCTCATACACCACCAAGCACCTTTTATACCACCAAGCACCTGTCTACAATCAAATAATCTGAGTTTATAAAGGGTAGGAGCAAGTGTGGGGTAGGAGTGTCTGCAAAAAACATTCATGACTCAACATCCCAGAATGCATAAGTTTGGAAGGGCCTCTCAGAGGTCATCTTGTCCATCCCCCCTGCAGTGAACAGGGACATTTCCAACTAGATCAGGTTTGACCTTGAATGTTTCCATTAAGAGCTTGTGCTACAATGAACTCTGTATTAAGGTATTTTCTCCTCAAAATTATTCTTCTCTACGGGTACAAACAGAGAGGGATCACAGAATGGTGGGAGTTGGAAGGGACTTCTGGAGAACATCCAGTCCAATCCCCCTTGCTAAAGCAGAAGAACCCACAGCAGCTTGTCGAGGATCACAATGTCCAGGTGGGTTTGGAATCTCTCCAGAGAAGGAGGCTCCAGAACCTCTTTGGGCAGCCTGCTCCAGGGCTCCAGGACCCTCCACTAAACAAGTTTCTCCTCATCTTCAGATGGAACCTCCTTGCTTCCATTTAGTGCCCATTGCCCCTTGTCCTGTCACTGAGCACCACTGAGAAGAGTCTGGCCCCATCCTCTTGGCCCCCACAGGTCCTTTGGCTCTTTCTGAGCACTGAGAAGATCCCCTCTCAGGCTGCTCTTCTCCAGGCTCAACAGCCCCAGCTCCCTCAGCCTTTCCTCCTCACAGAGATGCTCCAGGCCCCTCAGCAGGTTTGTAGCCTCTGCTGGACTCTCTCCAGCAATTCCCTGTCTCTCTCGAACTGGGGAGCCCAGAACTGAACCAGGTCTCCAGCTGCGGCCTAGGGCCACTAGGGCAGAGCAGAGTGGGAGCATGGGGAGGTGTTTTGACTTAGAAACTTGAGGATTTTAATAATTCAGAGAAGTGGTGAGAAGAGGGGGAAAGATTATTAAGAAGATATAAAAATGGAAAGGGACAAAAGAGACATTCACAGATTCACAGAATGGGTTTGAAGGAGCCTTAAAGATCATCTAGTTTCAACCCCCCTGCCATGATGTGAATATGCACCAATCTTGTCGTTATCCACCAAGCTTTTATCTTTAAGTGTGCCATCCCCTGCAACCAGGCTTTTCATCTCAAAGCTCTTTTAGCCAAGACATTTCTGCCAATTGCCCAACGATGATGCACGCTCAATTAGATCAGACTAGCGCAGATATATCAGCTCTGAAGTCCCAAACAGCACCACTCCAAGGGAAAATCAGCAAATTTAAACCTGCTACTTTAAGAGGAGAAAAAAATAAAAAGAAGTGAAAGAGAAGTGAGCAGAGGATCAGTGGTGGAAAGGATTTGTTTGCCTTGTTTATGTGGAGCAAAAATAACGGAGAAGACCTCATGCTGAATGCAAATTATACTCTTCCCCCCTATACTTCAGGTGGACATAATGGCATCTCAGGGAGCCTACAGAAAGGAGCCATCATTAGATGCTTGTTACAATACGGCCACTTGAACAACACAGTCACCTTCAGAGAAATAATGAGGACCCATGAAGAGCTGCATTATCCTAAATCCCTCCAAACTGAAGAGCTGTCTGGTATGAATGGAGCTGCTGGAAATGTAACAACACAACATTAAGACCTTGACTGGCAAGCTCTAGAGGTAGAAGAAAGCTGGGCTGTCTTTTGGAGTACATGGAAAGTAGATGCACTGAAAGGTTTGGGTTGGAAAACCATTTAGTTTCAACCCCCCTGGCATTGGCAGGGACACCCTCTACTGGACCAGGTTGCTCAAGGTCCTATCCAACCTGGCCTTGGAGATGTGAGACACACCACCAGCCTTCCTGGGCTTGGCAGGTGTCCCCCAACACCACCACCATTTGCAGTACTCCAGTCAAAGACTTCAAACCTGTCACCACCCAACCATGTCTCTTCCAGAGGCAAGGCTGTCCAGCAAAGTTTATCCTCTACCAGAGAAATGAAGGGATGAAACATCCCTTGGCTTGGAATAACTTGACTGTGGGCAGTCAGAAGCTTACTTGGAGGAAAACATCTGCAGTTAGGTTAGCTCAGCAGGCAGCTTCAAGCCCTGGCCGTGCTTGGGAGAAGTTATCACCTAGCTCCTTCTTGCAAAGCATGCGGTGCATGAGGCTGATGGCCCTCACACCCCAGCTGGGCATCCCTTGGGACTGCCAGCTTTACCTCATAGAATCATAGAATTGTTTCGCAAGCGATCTTTAAGATCATCAAGTCCAACACAGCACTGCCAAGTCACCAATAAACCATGTCCCTCAGTACCACATCTACATGGCTTTGAAACCTCTCCAGGGATGGGCACTCCACCACTGCCCTTGTTAGTGTGGGCCAGGCCTTGTTTTGGTGGTGTTTGTTTTGGTTTGGGTTTGATTGTTTGTTTGTTTGTGGTTTTTGTTTGTTTGTGGGGTTTTGTGTGTGTGTTTTGTTTTTCTCTTGTGCTAACATGAGAATGGAGATAGAGACATGATAGAAAAGCCCTGTGGAAATGGACTTGGGGGGAAGCTGGACAAGAGCCAGCAATGTGCATTACACCCCAGAGGGCAAATTGCAGCTTGGGCTGCATCAAAAGAAGCATGGCCAGCAGGTCAAGAGAGGTGATTTTGCCCCTCTGCTCTGCTCTGGTGAGACTTCACATGGAATAGTGTGTCCAGATCTGATACAGAGAGTCCAGAGAAGGCCACAAAAATGATCAGAGGGATGAAGCACCTCTCCTGTGAAGGCAAGCTGAGAGAGTTGGGGTTGTCCAGCCTGAAGAAGAAAAGGCTCCAAGAAGTCTTTACTCTGGCCTTTCATCACTTAAAGGAGACCTACAGGAACAACGGGGAGGGACTGTTTCCAAGGGCTTGTAGCACTAGGACAAGGGGCAATTGTTTAAAACTAGAGCAGCATAGATTTAGATTGGATATTAGGAAGAAGTTCTTCACTCTGAGGGTGGTGGAACACCAGAACAGGTTGCACAATGAGGCGGTGGAGGCCCCATCTGTGGAGACATTCAAGGTCATGCTTGATAGGGCTTTGAACAACCTGCTCAAGATGCAGCTGTCCCTGCTGCTAAAGGTCCCTTCCAGCTGAAATGGTTCTATGATTCACTGAGAATCCAGGACAGTCCCAGGTGTGTATTTAGCCATAACTGATAATTGCATGCTTCCTATGCAGCTGCCCTCAGCTGGAGAGAAGAACAGCAACAAGTACAGCAGGGTATATAATCGTGCTGCTCCTGCTGGGTGGCCTCCAGAAGCACGCCAGGGAGAGACCCACACTTGATTTTGGAAGTCTTCAAACACAAACATTTGGTCTGTTGATGCCTTTTTGTTTCATGCAAAGAGGAGCCCAGATGAACAGAACCACTTTTGGTGTTACCTCTCCTTGCCCCACGGGCACGCCTCAGCCTCCTGCGCTTTACACGTGCTGCACATTCAGAAGGTGACAGAATTAAAGGTTTTGTTCTTGAAAGGAAAACAAACAATAGTCTCCAGAGCAAACTGTGCCATGGATCCTCTCTCTGGCAGAGCCCCAAGTGTTGCAGTTGTTTAGACTCCTGCAGTGTGAGTACAGAGGGAGGGATTAATTAAAAATAGTGCATGCTAATGAAGCTCTAAACCAGAGTTCAGGTTGCCTTAACAGACACAAAAAATACCCTGGAATTAAATTTTCCTCCCTCAGGACTTGCTGGAGAGGCACAGAAATGAGAAGCTTCCCTTTCTAGGGATGAAGCGTGTCTGAAACTGTAGGAGATGTGCACAGAAAACACTACTGTTGTCATTCACAGAATCACAGAACACACTGGCTTGGAAGGGACCTTTAGAGGTTATCTAGTCCAACCTCCCTGCAGTCAGCATGGACATCTGCAACTAGAGCAGGTTGCTTAGAGCCCCATCAAGCTTGACCTTGAATATCTCCAGGGAAGGGGCCTCAACCACATCTCTGGGCAGCCTGTTTCAGTATTCAACGTGAACAACATGGACCTAGGAAATAAGCAAAGAGAAAAGCTACTTCAGCTGCCTACCATTAAATTCCATCAACATCCCACAGCACCACTGGGATCTCAACAGACTCCTAAGTACTCTCCTGAACAGAAGTGAACTGATGCTCTTACTCAAATATAACCATAGAATCACCTTACATCTCCCAGTACTCAACTGTTAGACCAAATAGGTCCTCAGCTGGGAGAGAAACTTCTCAACCCAGCACAGGAGTTCTCTCTGTGGTTCATTTCAGATCATGAATCATCATGACAGAATGGTGGGGGGGTTGAAAGGAACTTCCAGAGATCATCTAGTCCAACCCTACATCTATAGCAAGTTCACCAAGACAAAAGGGTTGCCTACATCACTCAGTCCTTCATCCACCAGAAAATCCAAAAAATAGAAAATCATCCTGTCAAAGGATTGTTTCCTTTCAGCCACCAGCACATGGTTTCCAAAGCAATGTAAGCAATGGAGGATGTGCTTTGCAGATCTACACCATGAGTGAGAACACAACCCACTGACTGCCACTGAGGGGACAAACTGAGCAACCACCTTCTCACCCTAATGACAGCACCTGATCCATACCCCAGACAGAGTTTCCCAGTTTGTGTTGCCTTGTCATGCAGAAACAAACAGGAGTGACTGTGTAGGCTCCAGTAACAGTGACAGCTTCAGCAGACATGCAGACAGAGAGCTAAAGGAATCATTTCCTTGTGTTATCTGTTGATGTTGTCCATGCCTTTGTAGCTATTTCTGCTAATTTCAACAATGGCAAGTGTAGGGTCCTGCACCTGGAGAGAAAAAAAGCCCTGCACCAGGACAGGTGAGTGGTTGACCTGTTGGAAAGAAGCTCTATGAAGAAGGAGCTGGCAGTGATGGTGGACAAGAAGGTCACCATGAGTCAGCAACATGTTCTTGTGTCCAAGAAGTCCCATGGTCTCCTGGGGAGCATGAGGAAGAGTGTGACCACTCAAGGGAGGTTCTCCAGCTCCTCTACTCTGCCCTAGTGATGCCACAGCTGGAGCCCACAGTGCAGATCTGGACTCCCCAGTTCAAGAGAGATAGGGAACTAAGTTCAGAAAAGGGCTCCAAAGATGTTGAGGGGCCTGGAGCACCTCTGTGAAGAAAAAATGCTGAGAAACCTGGGGCTGTGGACCCTAGAGAAGAGCAGCCTGACAAGGCATCTTCTCAGTGCTCAGCAAGAGCTAAAGGACCTGTAGGGAGCAAGAGGATGGGGCTCTTGTCAGTGATGCCTAGTGACAGGACAAGGGACAGTAGGCACAATCAGGAACCCAGCAGGTTCCATCTGAACAGGAGGAGAAACTTGTTTGGTGAGAGGATGCTGGAGCCCTGGAGCAGGATGCCCAGAGAGGTTGTGGAGCCTCCTTCTTCAGAGAGATTCAAAAACCACCTGGACACTGTGACCTTGGGCAAGCTGCTATGGGTGACTAGATGATCTTCAGAGGTCTCTTCCAGTTTCCCCCATGCTGGGATTCTGTGACCTTTCAGTGTGAACTGGGGATGGATGGGAATAAACAGTGTGATCAGTGATGGTGGAAATCCAGATCAGGGATGAAGAGAGCTCAAAGGTTTGAGATTACAGGAAGGCTGGAGGTGATAAGGATGATTCAGCCACAGGACTATCACAGAATCATAGAATTGTTTTAGCTGGAAGAGACTTCTAAGATCATTCACTCCAACTTCAAACTGAGACCACCATGGCCATGTAACTGTGTCATGTTCACACATTTCTTGAACACCTTCAGGGCTGGTGACTCCACTACCTCCCTGGGCAGCCTGTTCCAATGCCTGACCACTCTTGCAGGAAAGAAATTGTTCCTAATATGCAACCTGAACCTCCCCTGGCACAATTCCAGGCCCTCTCCTCTCATTCTGTCACCTGATACTAGAGAGAAGAGACCAATCCCCATCTGGCTTCAACCTCTTTTCAGGGAATTATAGAGAGCCATGATGTCTGCCCTCAGCCTCTTTTTCACCAGCCTAAACAACCATGTTGAGAGGAGGAGCAGATCTAGGAGAAGACATCTATTTCCTGGCACATATGCAAATAAAGAACAAAATATCTTCTTTTTCTTGAAAATCCTTCATAAAATAAATGCCCTGTAATAAAACAGAGCCCAGAAATGGGCAGCATTTTTCACAAACACTGCTTCTCCTAATATTTCCCCCCTCTTAAATATATTGTTTTGTTTAGGATTTATGCTCCTCTTGTATTTTAAAGACAGAATGGTCTGGAACTGAAAGTGCCAAAATGGAGACTCATTTGTAAATCTCTGATTTTATGTGGGTTTTTTCCTTTCTCCATAAACGTTTATAGCTGATGTTATAAAGTGCAAAACACCCCAGATCATCTCTTATACTGAGCTGCCTGTCATGATAAGCTAAAGTGCGGATGTGCTACCACTATAGAACAGAGATGGCCAAGATGCTGCATTCATCAACCATCTAACACCAAGGAAATTACAGGATCCCAGAATGGAGTGATTTGAAAAGGACCTCCAAAGATTATCTGGTGCAACCTCCTTGCTAAAGCAGGGGCACCCACAGCAGCATGGCCAGGTGGGTTTGGAATCTCTCCAGAGGAGACTCCACTTCTCTGGGCAGCCTGCTGCAGGGATCTACCACCCTCACCTATTTTACTTCATCTTAACATGGAACCCCCTGGTTCCACTTTGTGTCCAGTGTCCCTTGTCCTGTCACTGAACACCACTAAGAAGAATCTGGGTCCACACTCTTGTTCCCCACCCTTTAGCTTTTGCTGGGCTTTGAGAAGGTCCCCTCTCAACTTCTCTTTTTCTCTTGGAGTATGATACACATTTCATCCATGAGATGCCTTCTCCACGTGCCCTTCAATGATTCCTATCCCATGGGTTCTCCTGCTCAGATCCTCATCCCAGCCCTGGTAGCCGTAGCACTGCAGCGCAGAGATCTGATGTCTCTCCAGTGATAACCAAACATGACATCTGCTGGCTGAGCCCTGGAAGAGCTCCTACTGCTTTTCTCTTCAATTCCTCCCCCCTCCAACAGTAAAACAGTGCTCCTTTCCAAATGGACACAAGATGAGTGTCTACTTAATTTCATAGAATCAAAGAATAACTTGGATTGGAAGAGACCTTGAAGCTCAAGTCCAACCATGAACCCAGCACTACCATGCCCACCAGCACCACATCCCCATGGCTTTGAAACCCCTCCAGGGATGGAGACTCCACCACTGTCCTGGGCAGCAGGGGCAGGCCATGACAACCCTCAAGGAGAAGAAATTGTTCCTCATGTCCAAACTAAACCTCCCCTGGTGCAACTTGAGGCTATTTCCTCTTGTTAAGCTTATCACTTGTTTCTAAAGAGACTAATCCTCACCTTGCTTTAGCAAATGGTTAAACTTGATGATTTCCAGAAATGCCTTCCAAACCTCAATGTTCTATGTTTCTGTGATTCCACTGGAATCAGTGGTACAGCACTAATTGTCACAGGGGAATGAATATTATGTATAAGGATTTCAAGTTTCAGACCAAAGACACCAAGCTGGGGGGAAAAATGAAACAACACACTGCCAGTTTGACTTGAGATGTGAAACTGGAATATGAGACCATTATAATCAGTGACACAATAAGAAATCTTCTCCTGTCCTTGGGAAAGATGGAAATGCTACTGCAGCTATCATTAAGCTTTGTGTGAAGGACTGCAATTTATACAGTTTATAGCATGTAACATTCCTTTGGACTTACTGGAAAGCAATTAACTTATAACTAATAATTCATAGTCAGCTTGGAATCCAACCTGCTTTCCAGAAACAGCGCTCCAGACAGCAATGATTTCTGGAGAGTTTCTAGGGTTGTCTTCATTAAGAAATAAATTCATCCTAACACTAATTCAGACCACCTGCTCTGCCCTATTTAAATGTTCATATTTAAATCTGAGAATCTGTGGGTGCTAAAAGAGACTCAGCTTCACAGAGTTTCTCACGACCCTACCTCCACCTCACAGCTCCTCAGCAAAATGAAGAGATTTTCCCATCAGTCTCAAAGGACCCACTTCATGATACAAATTTGTACTGAGGAAAGGGAAAAATCATAGAATCATAGAATTGGTTCAGTAGGAAAAAAACTCTAAGCTCATTCAGTCCAACAATCGACCCAACACCACCATGGCCATTAAACCAGGTCCCAAAGTACCATGTACAGATGTTTTGGAATTACCTTCAGGGATGGTGACTCCACTGCCTCCCTGGTAAGCCTGTTCCATTGCCTAACCTCTCTTTAAGTGAAGAAATTTTTCATAACATCCAACCTAAACCTTCCTGGGAACAATTTCAGTACATTTCTTCTCATTCTGTCACCTGATACTAGGTAGAAAAGGCAAATCACCATCCGGCTCTAACCTCCTTTCAGGCAGCTGTAGAGAGCCAGAAGGTCTCCCCTTAGCCTCCTCTTCTGCTGAGTAAACAACTCCACTCCCCTCAGCTGCTCCTCACCAGACCTGTTCTCCAGACCCTTCAGCAGCTTCATTGCCCTTCTCTGGACAGAGTCCAGAACTTCAGCATCCTTCTTGGAGTGTGTGGCCCAAAACTGAACCCAGTACTCAAGGTGTGGCCTCACCAGTGCCTAGTATAGACAGCATGATCACTTCCCTGGTCCTGCTGACCACATTACTCCTGATCCAGGTCAGGCTGCTGGTTCCCTTCCTGGCCACCTGGGCACACAGTAGCTTATGTTGTGTGTTCATGGCTGCCTGTCCATCAGCATCCCCAGGTTCTTTTCAGCCAGGCAAACTTCCAGCCATTCTGCCCCATTTGTGGAGCATTGCCTGGGATTTTTGTGACCCAGGTGCAGGACCTAGCACTTGGCCTTGTTGAACCACATCCCACTGACCTCAGCTCATGATCCAGCCTGACCAGATCCCTTTCCAGAGCCTCCCCAGCTTCAAGCAGATGAACACTCCCACCCAATGTAGTGTCTTCTGCAAACTTACTGGGGGTACACTCAATTCCTTCATCCTGATCTTTGACAAAGATGAAGGCATGAACCTATTCATTGCCCAGGATTAACTCATTTTATTTAGTTATTCTCCATCCTCAATCCTTCTTCTGTGTTTCAGGCTGATTTAAGGAATCACTCCTAGAATCATAGAATCATTAAGGCTGGAAAAGTCCTCCAAGGTTATTAAGTCTAACCTTATACCCAACACCTCCATGAGCATCCCATTCTCTGCTCCAGAAAACACCATTCCTGCATCCAGAGGGTTCTTCCCAGAGTACGTAGAGATCCTTACTGGTGGGAAAAAATAACCTTGTTTGAGCAGCTTTAATGGGACCTCATTTCTGAATTCCTATGAATTATTTAGATGGACAGTGACATAAATATTGCATTTGAGGGGAAAAGAAAAAAAGAAAAAAGAAAAGCAAGCTGTGTTTTACTGCTCTAAAGGAGGTGGTTTGATGTTTGATTAGGGTTTCCTTTGAACCCAGCCATTTTCGAAAAAACACTTTTCTTTTTCTTGGGGGGTTTAGCCTCTCTGACTTCATCTTTGAAGGCCTCCATTTCTTCCTAATTCTGGTGAATAAAAGCCATTTCTCTGCTGTGCCAAATACGGATTTGCTTGGTTGGTTTAAAAAGACAACCCAGTTTTCTCTTCTTTAAAATATTTTAAGTTCTTCAGGAATATTCTGTCTCATACCAATGTGAAATTCCAGATGATGAGGGTGGGAAGAGACCTCTGAAGATCATCTAGTCCAATGTCCCTGCTACAGGAGGGGCACCCACAGCAGCTTGGCCAGTGTCACAGTGTCCAGGTGGGTTTGGAATCTTTTCAGAGTAGGAGATGCCACAACCTCTCCAGAAAGCAGTTTCTCTTCATCAGGGTAAGGAGCAATGGGGCAAAAACCAGAACCCATGAGGTTCCATCTGAAGAGAAGGAGAAAATTCTTCGGTGTGAGGGTGCCCAGAGAGTGGAGAGTGGAGTCTCCTTCTCTGGTGAGACTGCAAACCCACCTGGACATTATGATCCTGATACTATGATACTATCCTGAACAAGCTGCTGTGGGTGCCCCTGCTTTAGCAGGGATGTTGGACTGGATGATCTCCAGAGGTCCCTTCCAAACTCTGCTATTCCAACCCTACTGAGGTGAATGGACTCTGCACTTGCTGAAAACCAGGAGGAGGAGACAGCTGCTCTTGTTAGCATTGTAAAAGAGAAAGAAAAGGACAAAAAAGGAAGGGGAGAGAGGTGGAGAGAGAGCCTTGGTCTCCACTTTCCCAAATAGGCATCGCAGCGATAACATCTTGGTCAGGGCTGTAATTCAGCTGTAAAGAGATGAAAATTCAATCTGAGGTTTTCAATAACACTGCCCAAGAGGAGAAGATAAAGAGCGAAGGGAATCGGACCTCAGTCTCAGGCTGGCAGATTTCAAACGGATAACCATCAGAAAATTGGCCATTAAAGGAAAGGGTCTTGAGTGCCTGCTGACAGCCGGCGCCGTGCTGCCAACCACCCAAGGCCAAGATACCAGAAGTATCTCAGCAGTTCAGGGAAATGTCATGGCTAATCTTGAGGCAGATGAAGTATCTAAAAGCAATAAGTAGGGTAGTGTTTCATGGGCTGGAGCCAGCAGCCAATTACAAACAAGCAGCACAATTTCAGACAAGGGAGCTCAAGCAGCACTTGGATGTCCTCAGACAACATACAGGAAGAGGTTGCCCAGAGAGGCGGTTTGAGGCCCCAACCATGGAGACATTCAAGGTCAAACATGATGGGACCCTAAGCAACCTGATGTAGTTGGAGATGTCCCCCTGACCGCAGGGGGGATGGGCAAGATGAACTTTGAATGGCCCTTCCAACCCAATGCATTCTGTGATGCTATGAGCATGTACATGCTCCAAGATGATTTGGACAGTGAAGAACAATACTAAATATTGTTATTTAAAATTATCCTTATGACAGGATAGTGAATTACAGAATAACTAATCTGTCTAACTCTCCAAAGAAGACCTCTCAACATAGAGTTTTGATGGAGGGAGGAGATAGAGCACAGAACTTCAATGAAATACAGGACAGGAGCATCCAAACACCTGAAAGCATAACCCAGCTGTTTAAAAAGAGATTTTTTGTGTAGGTTGCTGGTATGTTTTGTGGACCTCATGATTAGTTTTGTTTTCCTATGCTTTGAAACAATCATGAGCCATGTTAGGAGAACGAAGTGGAGAAGGTTTAACAAGACAAATTGCCAGGTCCTGCACTTGGGTCACAACAACCCCATGAACACTCCAGGCTCAGGGAAGAGTGTTGGAAATTGCCCATCAGAAAAGGATCTGGGGGTGTTAGTCAGCAGCTGGCTGAACATGAGCCAGTCCTGGCCTGGATCAGCAACAGTGTGGCCAGCAGGACCAGTGCAGGGATTGTGCCCCTATACTCAGCAGGGGTGAGGGCACAGTCTGAGTACTGGGTTCAGTTTTGGGCCCTGTGCCCCAGGAAGGACATTGAGGGGCTGGAGCAGGTCCAGAGAAGGGCAACAAAGCTGGTAAAGAGTCTGGAGAACAGGACTGGGGAGGAGCAGCTGAGAGAACTGAGGATATTTATTCTGGAGGAGGGCATGGGGAGACCTTCTGGCTCTCTACAGATTCCTGAAAGGATGCTGGAGACAGGTCTCTTCTCTTTAGGAACAAGTGATAGGACAAGAGGAAATGGCCTCAAGCTGCCCCAGGGGAGGTTTAGGTTGGACATGAGGAACAATTTCTTTCCCAAAAGGGTTGTTAAGGCCTGGCCCAGGATGCCCAAGACAGTGGTGGAGTCCCACCCCTGAAGAGGTTTCAAAGCTCTGTAGATGTGGTGCTGAGGGACATGGTTTAGTGGTGACCTGGCAGTGCTGGGTTAACTGATGGACTTAATGATCTTCAAGGTTCTCCCAACCAAAACTATTCTTTGATTCTATAAGGGAGAGAATTTAATGGGTAAAACCAGGGAGACCAGAGGATGACCTCCTACAGCTCTCTTCCCCTCCTGTCTTTCCCATTGTCCACGTCCTAAATTTGTTTGAAGCTGGAGGGAAATGCTATCAAGTGCCTAACAAAAGCTCTAAGGTAGAAGAAGACTAAATTGAATTTTCTCATAACGTGGCAGAGCACTGGTGAAGACTCACAGCCCTTGGGGCACCCAGCTGCAAAGGCAAGCCCTGCTCTGCATCAAGATGATAAAATGACAAAAAAACCCACAACAAACAACAAACAAACAAACCCAGAACTCAAACAAAGAAACAAGAATAACAACACTGACAAGGGGATCTTTAGATGAAACATTAACAGAAGATAGCTACGGGCACCAGGAGATCCAATGCCTGACCAGTCTTTCAGCAAAGAACTTGTTGCTAATCTCCAGTTTAAATCTCCCCCAGCACAATTTCAGGCCATTTCCTCTTGCTCTGTCACCTGATACTAGGCAGAAGAGACCAAACCCCACCTGACTGCAACCTCCCTTTTCTGCAAGTCATTTACTTTCCTGTCATCTTATCAAACTGCACATGCAGTTGCACAGTCTCAAGCTGTGCCAGGGGAGGTTTAGGCTGGAGGTTAGGAGGAAGTTCTCCACAGAGAGAATGGGCTGCCCAGGGAGGTGGTGGAGTCATCATCATTGGAGGTGTTCAGGAGGAGACTTGATGGGGTGCTTGGTTGCATGGTTTAGTTGATTAGATGGTGTTGGATGATAGGTTAGACTTGATGATCTTGAAGGTCTCTTCCAACCTGGTCTGGTCTGGTCTATTCTATTCTATTCTATTCTATTCTATTCTATTCTATTCTATTCTATTCTATTCTATTCTATTCTATTCTATTCTATTCTATTCTATTCTATTCTATTCACCCAAGTTTTGAAAACTCTAGGGCCAGTAGAAATCTTTCTACCCAAGCTGCTTTAAATCCTGGACGGAAAACCCTTCTTGCATACCAATGCTTCTCTGCAGCCCCTGCAACCTGAGCACCGCAGCATGATAGGACTACAGGAAAATCCAGAAATAAACCAAAATAAACTAGGTGACCCTGCTCTGGAAGGTGAGTTGAACTTGATGGTCTTCAGAGGTCTCTTCAAACCCCTACCATTCTGCAATTCTGTGTGCAAACATGGTCTACAAAACCTCTCATCATCCCACCCAGAAGAAAAAGTCCTCTGCTATCACCAGCTCCCTGCCACCATGTTATTTATTTGGCTTTTATCTCTATGTCTAAAACCTGACCCATTTCTTTCCTATCTTCACATTTCCAGTGAAATATAAAGCTCCTTCTAAAGTGCTTTGTCATTATTCTATTCTACATTTCCAGTTCCCCAGTACTTAAGCTTCATCTGACTTCAGGAGTCTTGGAAGTGTGACAGAGTCCCAACACTGTGGGAAGAGATCTCTGCAGATCATCCACTTCAACCCCACTGCTAAAGCAGGGCCATCCACAGCAGTTTGCCCAGGATCACAGTGCCCAGGCGGATTTGGAATCTCTCCAGAGGAGACAACTCCACAAGGCTCCAGCACCCTCACAACTCCTCTTCAGATGGAACTTCCTGGCTTCCAGTTTGTGCCCCTTGTCTTGTCCCTGGGCACCACTGACAAGAGTCTAGCTCCATCCTCTTGCCCCTGACAGGTCCTTTAACTCTTGCTGAGCATTAAGAAGATCCCCTCTCAGGCTGCTCTTCTCCAGGCTCAACAGCCCCAGGTCTCTCAGGTTTGGCTCAAGCCTTTGCCTGACTTCTCATTCAGAGCTATTTTCACATCCACTGACTTATCCAATTCTTTGGAATTTAATCCAAAACATGGCTATGATGGAAACTAGAGAAAAAGTCTTTTCTCTCAAATGAATAAATACATTTCAATTTAGTGTTCATCAGCTTTGGTCCCAAGACTGGGGAAATCTATTCTAGGGCAATTATTTGTCCAAGAGTGGGACAATCTGAGTGGCTTTCAGTGATTTATTAGCATGCCAAAGCAAACCAGGCAACTGAAAATTATTACAAAAAAGGGTTTATGATGTGCTCTGTCTCATGTTTCTTCCTGTGCTTGTCTCATTTCTGGGTCATATCACCATGAAAGTTGATGCTGTGAGGTTGGGTTAGGGATGCTGAAAGGAACAATCTGAATTTTATATTTTCTTCAGGATTTTAAGGTTAAAACCAACATGTCTGCAGAATCGCAGAAGCAAAGAATGTCAGGGGCTGGAAGGGACCTCAAAAGGTCATGTAGTCCAACATCCCTGCCAGAGCAGGATCACCTACACCTACAGATCACACTGGAACACATCCAGGTGGGTTTTGAATATCTCCAAAGAGATGTAAATATGTTCTTTGACACACGGAGATAAAGCTGCTCACCTAAAGAAAAGTGACTCAGGGAAGAGTTCAAGAGAGAGACAGAACTACAAAAGCCAGTTCTCCTGCCCATATACTCGGCCCTAATGAGGCCACAGCTGGGGTCTGGGTTCAGTTCTGGGCTCCCCAGTCCAAGAGGGACAGGGAACTACTGGAGAGAGTTCAGGGGAGGCTACCAAGATACTGAGTGGCCTGGAGCATCTCTGTGAGAGGGAAAGGCTGAGAGCCCTGGGACTGATAAGCTTGTAGAAGAGCTGTGGTGTTGTGTTCTAATTTCACAGTATCACAGTATCACCAAGGTTGGAAGAGACCTCAAAGATCATCGAGTCCAACCTGTCACCACAGACCTCATGACTACTAAACCATGGCACCAAGTGCCACGTCCAATCCCCTCTTGAGCACCTTCCGGGATGGTGACTCCACCACCTCCCTGGGTAGCCCATTCCAATGCCTAACAACTCTCTCAGTGAAGAACTTCCTCAAGGAGCAAATTTCAGCACCCCTCTAGACTCAGAGAACTCATGTTGTTGTTGTCGTGATGCAAATATAGCCCCTGGCACTTGGCCTTGTTGAACCTCCTACAATTGTCCTTGGTCCATCAATCCAGCCTGGCCAAATCCTTTTGCAGGTCCTCCTGACCCTCCAGAAGATCAACATTTCCACCCACTTTAGTGTCATCTGCAAACTTAATGATGGTGTACTCAATCTGTCATCCAGATAAAGATATTAAACATAGAAGAACCCAGCACTGAGCCCTTGGGAACACCACTGCTGATCATCCACCAACTGGAGTTAACTCCATTCCCCACCACTTTTTTGGGCCCAGCCATCAGCCAGCTCTTAACCCAGAAAAGTATCCACCCATCCAAGACATGAGCAGCCAGTTTCTCCAGGAGGATGTTCAGGAAACAGTGTCCAAGGATTTACTAAAGTCCAGATAAAAAACACCCACAGCCTTTCTCTCATCCAGTAAGCAGGATGAAGCACAACGCTGCTCTGGAGAGACCTCACCTGCAGTACTGTGTGCAGGTCTAGAGCCCTTAACATAGGAAGGACATGGACCTGATGGAGAGGGTCCAGAGGATGGCCATGAAAATGATCAGGGGGTTGGAGCACCTTTGCTGTGAGGACAGGCTGAGGGAGCTGGGGTTGTTCAGCCTGGAGAAGAGGAGGCTCCGGGGAGACTTAACAGCAGCCTTCCAGTCCCTGAAGGCAGCTTACAGGAAGGATGGAGAGAGACTGTTTACAAAGGCCTGCAGTGACAGGACAAGGGGCAGTGGCTTCAAACTAGAGAAGGGCAGATTTAGGTTGGGTATCAGGAAGGAGTTCTTCACTAGGAGGGTGGTGGAACACTGGAACAGGTTGCCCAGGGAGGTGGTTGAGACCCCTTCCCTGGAGAGATTCAAGGTGAGGCTGGATGAGACCCTGGGCAGCCTGATCTAGTTGGGGATGTCCCTGCTGACTGTGGGGAGGTCAGACTGGATGACCTTTGGAGGCCCCTTCCAGCCTGGACCATTCTATGATTCTATGTCTTTGGCAACTCATCAGCTGAAGCAGGTCTGCAGCAGGCTCAGTCATCGGTGCAGATCTCTCCCCCCACACCTACCTGTAACGAGGAAGCTGCAGCGTCCAGCGCCTGCCTCGTTGATGATGTTGCAGTTGTAGATGCCGTAGCTGTCCCTGGAGAGGCTGCTGATGGTGTACTCGGTGGAGTCCTGCATGTCAAACTGGCCAGTGCGCAGCAGCTTGGTGCCCAAACGCCACTCGTAGGTGAGGACTCTGGTGGGATACGCCCTCAGGACCCGGCAGCTCATGGTGATGCTCCGCCCTTGGCCTTGGCGAATCTCCAGGAAGGTGGGTTCCACGGCTGGGGGGTCTGCAGGAGACAGGAGAGAAGATGAAGAGATTCATAAGCAAATTAGTCTGACAGACAGAGCTAATCACAAACGGCTGAAAGGCTGGAAAAGTGCAGTGTGACCCAGCATCCATGAGAGGACATCTCAATAACTGTGAGTATACAACCTTGATAGATACCAATCAGCCTGTAACAGAAAGCTACTCAGCCAAAGCAGTGTCTTCTGCTTATTGATGTGTTCTGCTGAGTACTTAAAGACTGTGCTGCTTCACTGACCTTATCACTTCAGATTGTCAAGGGTGAGGGATGGGTCAGCCACCAGAGGAGTGCCAGAGGTTCTTTGTGAAGTCCTCTGCATTCCCAAAGGGAAGAGAAAAGGAAGAAGGGAGAGAAACTTATAGAGTGGGAAAGTACCTCAACTCGTTGGGGTGGAGAGAAGAACAATCCTGTGGAATAGAGACACAGAGACACAAACCAAGAGCCAACCCAAGCCCTCATGGCAATGACATTTGCACCACTGATGCTGGGGGCAGGCACTGGACAAGTCCCAGACTGGACTCAGCAGCAGATGGGAACCGGATTCAGAAGCTGGATTCTGGAACTGGATTCTGTAATTGGATTCAGGACCAACACAGATGAAAGGCAGAAGGGACAGAGTCCAGGGAAGAAGAGGCTTGGCTCTGGGCATCCCTCAGTTTGCTCCTGAAGATGCCATCCATGGGATGCAATCCCTTCTTGGGCATCTGAGGGTCACCTGTCCTGGATACTCCTCCCTGCAGATGCCACCTCTGCCTTCCTGCCCCCCAAGGTGGAGCCCAAGCTCTGCCCTTGGTGTGCAGAGGAGCAAAAGTCAGTCAGAGACTTTCTGCAGCCCAGCCCTTGGCAGGAACTCTCTCCATTAGTGTTCTCCCTGGTATAAGCAGCCCTGGCTGTGCAAACCTGCCCTGACCATCAGAAAGTGCCTCCCTGAGCAGAGACTGAGCTGGAAACTCATAGCACTGACCAGGACCAGCTCTGGGCTAGCCCAAACCAGGCCAGAGGTGCAATTAGAGGTCCCATGCCCATGTAGTACAAGAGGCTCAACCCTCCCAAGCCTCACAGAGGAACCACAGATTCAAACACATAGGACTTTCTGGAAGAGGAAGGCAATAAAAGAGACACAAAAGCCTTGGCTGGGTTTAGAAGAAGTGCACAGTGATCCGGGCACAGAAGTGACACAGCAATTCTGTGTTCAGCTGGGACCTAACTTTGCAGTGGCAGAAGATGGATTGATGAAACAGCATAGACACCTCTCCACGAATCACCCCAACAGCTGCCTTGAGGCTTCAACAAATATATAATCCCATGTTCATCTTTTCTGTTCAGTCAGGTGGTAGATTTGATATTCCAGTAAGCACAAGAAGGGCCATTTCCCCATAGCTTGAATTAAATTGCATGTTAAATAATTTAGATTTGCAGATACAGACACTGACAGACAGGATTCCAACAAAATTTCAAATAAATAAAATATAGCCAACATATTCTACATGTAAAAACCTAACTGAATCCTTGATAACTTCAGCCGTAGCTTCCTGGGTTGCAGCTTCTGCCCGGTGCCCCTTGTCCTGTCACTAGGAACCCCTAAGAAGGTGTGGCCCCTTTCCTATTGCCCCTCCACCCTTTAGCTCTTGCTGAGCATTGAGAAGATCCCCCCTCAGGCTGCTCTCCTCTGGACACAACAGCCCCAGGTCTCTCAGCCTTTCCTCTTCACAGATATGCTCCAGGCCCTTCAGCATCTTTAGAGCCTCCACCCTCCAGCAATTCCCTGTCTCTCTTGAACTAGGGAGCCCAGAACTGGACCCAGCACTCCAGGGGTGGCCTTAGTGGGACATAGTAGAGGGGCAGGAGAACCTACTTCAGACTGCTAGCCACACCCTTTTTAATGCACCCCAAGGTGACCATTTGCCTTCATGGCCACAAGGGGACATTGCTGGCTCATGGTGAATTTGCTGTCCACCAGCACTCCCAGGTCCTTCTCCACAGAGCTGCTTTCCAACATTCAATCCTTCAGTAGCACTGGTGCAGGGCATTATTCCTCTCCAGGTGCAGGATTGCACACTTCTACTCATGACTCATAGAATGGTAGGCATTTGAAAGGACCTCTGGAGTCCAACCGTGAAACTGAACTCCATGAGGTTGCCCTCCATCCATCTCTCCAGCATGTCCAGGTCTCACTGAATGACAGCAGAGCCATTTGATGATCCAGTGAACAATAATTCTCTTGTCTCCTCTCCGTGCTATCTGTGCTTTAAAGACTTTAAGCATATATTGGTATTCAGTCCCCTCTTCCTTATTCCCCTGTTTTATTTACTTATGAGATGCTTGAGACTTATAGATAGCTTTTAAATGAAAGCTTCTCCTGTCTTTGAGGTCAAAACAGTCTTTAAAATCCAAAGTTTCCATCTATCCAGGACTGGATGATACCCAGTGACAGAAAAACAAAATTAACTTGGGTTGCTCATTTCCAAGTTACACTTCTAGAAGTAATAACCTTAATAGAAAAGGAAAGGGATGATAAAACCCAACAATATATGAGAGCAGCCAAAGCTAACAATTTCTTTTTGTTTGGGGTTTTTTTGGTTTTGGTTTGGTTTGGTTTTTTTACTTGTAGAAGATTAGTGACTTCAAAGCTATTGAAGGTGTCTTGGCTGTCTTCTGAGACTAGCTCAGGGGAGACCTTATTGCTGTCTACAACTACCTGAAGGGAGGTTGTAGCCAGGTGGGGGTTGGTCTCTTCTCCCAGGCAACCAGCACCAGAAGAAGAGGACACAGTCTCAAGCTGCACCAGGGGAGGTTCAGACTGGATGTTAGGAAGTTCTTCATAGAAAGAGTGATTGGCCATTGGAATGGGCTGCCCAGGGAGGTGGTGGAGTCACCATCACTGGAGGTGTTTAGGAAGAGACTGGATGGGGTGCTTGGTGCCATGGTTTAGTTGATTAGATGGTGTTGGATGATAGGTTGGACTTGATGATCTCAAAGATCTTTTCCAGTCTGGTCTGGTCCATTCCATTCCATTCCATTCCATTCCATTCCATTCCATTCCATTCCATTCCATTCCATTCCATTCCATTCCATTCCATTCCAATTCTACTTGAAGGTGGCTTACAGGAAAGCTGGGGAGGGATTTTTTTACAAGGGCTTGTAGTGGGGGAGTGGAATTGAAGGGAGGGAGGGAATGGATTGAAGCCTGAGAAGGGGAGATTTAGACTGGGTGGTATTAGGAAGAAATTCTTTACAGTGAGGGTGATGAGGTTGCCCAGGGAGGTCATGTAAAAAGTGTCCCCTGCCCATGGTGGGGGGGTTTGGAACTAGATAATGTTTAAGGTCCCTTTCAACCCCAACCATTCTATGAATCTAAGATGGCCATTTCCTCAGAAGGAGACTCACTATGTAGCTGATTGGAACTTAAATGTTTGGTGGGGTTTTTAATATTTTATTTATTTTAACAATTATTTTAAATGTAAACAAACAAAACCCAACCCAACCCAAAAACCTCAGAGCACCCAAAAACCCCCCAAGCCCACAACACTTCTAAAGGTTTTACAAAAAATTATTATTTGCATGAGCCCTTCATTGAATCACAAAATCACAGAGCAGTAGGGATTGGAAGAGACCTCTAGAAATCACCAAGTCTAAGCCCCCTGCTTAGGTAGCATCACCTGGAGAAGGTCACACAGGAACATGTCCAGGTTTGGAATCTCTCCAGAGATGTAGACTCCACCTCTGCGGTCAACCTGCTCCAATACTCCATCACTCTTAAATTAAAGAGGTTTCTCCTCATGTTTGAATAGAACTTCTTATGTGCAAGTTTGTGCCTATTGTGCCTTGTCCTGTCACTGGGCACTACTGAAAAAAGACTGGTCCCATCCTCCTGACACCCACTCTTGAAGTATTGATCAGCATTGATGAGACTCCCACTCAGTCTGCTCTTTTCCAGACTGAAAAGCCCCAATTCTCTCATTCTTTCCTTATCAGAGAGATGTTCCAGTCCCCTCAGCATCTTTGTAGCCCTTTGCTGTACACTCTCCAGCAAGTCCCTGTCCTTCTTGAACCAGAGAGCCCAGAACTGGACACAACACTCCAGCTGTGGGCTCAATAGGGAGAGTAGACAGGAAGGAGATTCTATGATTGGACCAAGTGATGCAGGAGGTGAGACTCAGATGATCTCAGCCACAGAATGATGCTAAACCAGAGCATAGCTAAATTGCCAGCCAAGCTGAGGCAATTTAAGCAAACCCTACTCCCAATATCTGATTGAAACATACTGTAAATTATTTTATTGCCTGAGGGAAGCAACAGTTGAGAGTCAAAGTCATTCTAGCTTAAAAATGGCAGTTTTGCTTCTTTTCTTCTTTCTCTTTGTGTTTTTGAGGGCAGGTTTGCTTATGAGAGAAGTTCCTTGCTAGGATTTGTATCCTCCCTGGTAATGAAGGCTTGAGCTAGGCACTCAGTTTTATTTTCTACAGTTGGTGTCTGTGCCTGTACCACTGATATGTCAAGCCTACAATCTGACAACTACTCCCAGGAATGTGATGGGACATTTCTTCAACTTAGAGCAGAGGCAGAACTTCATATCCCAGGCCATGTCGAAGCACAGAGTGCATTCAAGTTGGAAGGGACCCTCAAAAGTAATTTAATGCAATCCCCCTGAAGTTATCAGGGACATCTCCAACTAGATCAACTTGCTCAGGGTCCCATCAGGGCCAGGAATGGTGGTCTCCATCACATCTCTGGGCAACTTGTCCCAATATTTCAGTACCCTCATTCTGAAGAACTTTGTTCTAATGTCCAATCTAAATCTAGCCTGCTCCAGTTTAAAACCGTTGCCCCTTTTTCTGTTACTAGAAGCCCTTCTACAAAGTCCCTCCCCAGCCTTCTTCTAGGTCCCCCTGAGGTCTCACCAGACTGAGCTGAGAGGCAGAATTATATCTCTCAATCTGCTGGCCACATCAGCAAGTATTTAATGTAGCCAGACCAGGCTGCCCTGAGAGGTTGTGGACTCTTATTCTCTGGAAACTTTCGAAGCCCACCTGGACATTGTGATCCTGAGCTACCTGGATCAAACCTGTTTAGCAGTGTGGTTAGACTCCAGAGGTCCCTTCCAACCCTTCCATTCTGTGATTCTGTGATTACAGAATAAATATCAGATATTACATTGCTGGAAACGATGGGGGTTTGTGTGCTTTAAACAAAATTATTCTTTCCAACAGGTGTAAATACAGCGGAATTAGATGCTTGGACATCTATGTGCTTGTATAGATCAATAGAGTCAATATAACACATGTTACTTCAGGATATGGTTTAGTGGGCATGACAGTGTTGATCTGATCATTTGACCTGTGTTCATGAGCTCAGTGTTCAGCAGTGGAGCAAAACACCCTGCGATGGCTGAAGCTAAATAAAAGCAATCATAGAATCAAAGAATGGTGGGGGCTGGAAGGGACCACCAGCATCCAGGTGGGTTCTGAATAACTCCAGAGAAGGAGACCCCACCACCTCTCTAGGCAGCCCATTTCAGTGCTCTGCACCCTTAAATTAAAGAAGTTTCTCCTCATTTTTAGACAGAACTTCTTCTGTTCAAGTTTGTGCCCATTACCCCTTGTGCTATTGCTGGGCACCACTGAAAAAAGACTGGCTTCATCCCCCTGACATCCACCCTTTTAACTATTCATAAGCATTGGGAAGATCCCCTCTCAGTTTTCTCTTCTCCAGGATAAAAGGTCCCAAGTCCCTCTGTCTTTCTTCATAAGAGAGATGTTCTATTCCCCTCATCATGATTAGGGGACTGAAGGAAGAGATGTTCTAGTCATCTCTGTAGCCTTGAAGAAGATGCTTAGGGCACTGAAGGAAGAGGCCCAGCAAAGCCTTTGGACAAAACCCAGGAAGGTATGCTCTAGTCCTCTCATTATCTTCACAGCCCTGAAGATGATTAGAAGACCAAAGGAAGAGCTTCAGCAAAGCCATCTTGCAATGATTCACTTAGATAAAGTTCTGCAGTCTTTTGGGCAACTCATTGCCGTTGTTTGTTGCTCTACAGGTTAAAATCAGGATAGAGTCAGTCAGTGCCAGAGCCGGTCAGGCACAATCCGCCTATGAGTGGTTGTTAAAGCTGGTGGTGGGAATGGAGCCTCCAGCAGATCGCTGGATGCTGAAACATGCTGGGGAAAGATCACTCTTATTCATCTGCACTGCAGGACTCATTACCATGCTGGCAAAGCCTTACATGATTTCCACCCCTCTGCAGTCATTATTCCCATGTTTCTCCATTCTCCAGCTGTTCTTTTTGGGCGCCTCCAGCTAGTCTGAGGATTATTTTCATATGCAGTTGAAAACTGAAACATGAAATGGCATTTAAAGCTTTCCAGGTCCTGACTTGGCTTTATTTAACGCAGTAGAAGACAAAATATCTCACCCCCAAAAAAAATCAGTGCAAATTTTCTTCCTGGTTACCATGACGGAGCAAGGGCTGGAGAGCTCCAAGACTGCTCCCTTCCATTGGTCTTGCATAAATACTCAACTGAAACCATTAAAACACTCTAGATCCAGCTCTGCTAAACCAAATTATCCATAAAAACCTCTCTGGGCAAAAGATGTGCCCAGCAGTGTAGCTGGGAGTAGATAGCCATTCTGCCTGTGGCATCCACCCTGCAGTGATGATGATTTGATGGACTGATGATGGATTTCACGATGGATTGTGGATTTGGGGTTTACCTGCTACAAAAGCCTCTGTGGAAAAAGACCTGGGAGTCCTGATGGACAACAGGATGGCCACAAGTCAGCAATGTGCCCCTGTGACCAAGAAAGCCAATGGTCTCCTGGGATGCATCAAGAAAAGTATGGCCAGTAGTATCAGTATCAGTATCACTAAGGTTGGAAGAGACCTCAAAGATCATCAAGTCCAACCTGTCACCACAGACCTCATGACTAGAGTAGGGAGGACACTGCTGCCCACTGCATGCTTGAACTCATGACCTTCCCATTAAGGGTCTTGTGCACTACCAACTGCTCCTCTGCTCTGCCCTAGTGAGGCCACCTCTGGAGACCTGGGTCCAGTCCTGTGCTCCCCAGTTCAAGAAAGACAGGGACTTGCTGTAGTTCTGGGACCTCCAACACAAGAAGGACACTTAACTGTTGGAGTATATCCAGAAGAGGCCACAAGGATGCTCAGAGAGCTGGAGCACCTCCCCTATGGAGACAGGCTGAGGACGTTCTCTCCAGAGAAGGAGAATCCACAACCTTTCTGGGCAGCCTGTTCCAAGTCTCCAGCACCCTCACACCAATGAAGTCTCTCCTCATCTTCAGAAAGAACCTCCTGGGTTCCAGTTTGTGCCCTTTGCCCCTTGTCCTGTCACTGGGCACTACATCTCTGTCCTCTGGAGCTCCACCCTTCCCTCATAGGTAAGATGGAGAGGCGCTTCTCACAAGAGTATGTAGTGACAGGACAAGGGGTGATGGTTTAAATTAAAAGAGGGAGATTCAGACTGAAGAGAACGGAGAAATATTTAACGCTGAGGGTGGTGAGACCCTGGACCAGGTTGCCCAGAGAGGTTGTAGATGCTTCTATCACTGGAACCATTCCAGGTCAGGTTGTTCAGGATTCTGAGCAACATGTTCTAGTTGCAGGTGTCCCTGCTTACTGCAGGGCAGTTTGACTACATGACCTTTAGAGGTCCCTTCCAACCCAATCCATACTTTGATTCTCACATCAGCAAAAGGTCACAGGAGGCACCAACTGCCAGCAGGTGCATTTTGAATTGCTTTCCATACCCTGTTTAAAACACTAAATTTGAACTAACAGCAGCCTGGTGGGGAAGTTGCACTGACACCATGATGTCACATGAGATCTGTCTGACATCTGAGGAGGTGCAACAAGGTAAAACCAACAAGAAAAAAGCCATCTCTAAAGTCTATTAATCTTATTCTGATTTCTACCCACCATCCAGGAGGAGATATCTTACGAGGGATGTCTGGCAGAGCTGAGGTTCAGGTAAAAGTGAGGCCTGCCCACCTCAAAGCACCAGTGGAAAAGCAAGACAAAACCATGTGCTACAACCCAGGACCACTTAGGGCAGGGAGAAAGTGATGTCTCCTATGATGCACACAAGACCTGCAATGAAGAAGTGAGAAGAATTAAGACAGTTGGGGGTTTTATTCCTGGTAGACAAAATGTTGTCTTATCTACAGGGCTGAGACTGACTTTCGCACTTCATCCTGACTGGGGACAGCATGTGTCAGACTGAGCTCCTGATGGAGTCTGAAGTCTTGCAGATGATTGAAATTTCAGACCTAACTAGGTCTGGACATGCTAGTGCATGCTTTCCAGATAGGTTTACAATCACAGAAACCTAGTCACCACTCTCCAAAATTTGATAACTTTCACAGAATCATTTTTGTTGGAAGATGCATCTAAGATCATTGAGTCCAACAATCAAACCAGCAATGTCTGGTCACCAGTAAACCATCTTCCCCAGCACCACATCTCCAAGGATTTGAAACCCCTCCGGGGATGGGAATTCCACTGCATTTTGACTCCTTTGAACATGTTGTTTTCATTCCACACTTCAATGACTCAAAGATTAATTGAGATCCTAGAAAAGTTTCCAGAATGGTTTGTCAGACCAATCTCCTCCACAAAAAGCACCATAAAATACATTTCGATGTCAAAAAAGCATCTTGGTAATATAAAAAAAATCATTATGTACTTTTCTTTCTTCTCTTTCTCTGCAACCAAGATGACAGAAACTAAACTTTAAAAAACTCACTTTTAATTCCAAAATGACTGAATCATAGAATCATGCTGGGTGGAGGACACCTTCAAGATTATCAAGTCCAACCACTGACCCACTGCTGCCAGGTCACTGCTAAACCATGTCCCTCAGCACCACATTTACATACCTTTGAAACATCTTCAGGAATGGGGACTCCTCCCTTGCTCTGGGCAGCCCCAGCCAGGGTTTGAAAACCCTTCAGGAGACGAAATTGTTCCTCATGTCTAACCTAAACCTCCCCTGGAGCAACTTGAGGGCATTTCCTCTTCTCCTATTGCTTGTTGGTTGAGGAAAAAAAGACCAATGCCCACCTGGCTCTAACCCTCTTTCAAGAAATTGCAGAGGGACAGAAGGTCTCCCCTCAGCCTCCTTTTCTCCAGGCTGAACAGCCCCAGTTCCCTCAGCTGCTCCTCACCAGAACTGTTCTCCAGACCCTTCACCAGCTTTGTTGCCCTTTTCTGGGCCTTCTGCAGCTGCTCAGTGTTGTGTTTGATTTTGTACTTCAAGCAGCTCCCACTGGCTGCAGAATCCTGCTGGGTTTTTCCTAGCCGATTCCTCTGTCCTGTCTTGACTTCTTGACAGGACAATCAATTGACGTAACGAAAAAGCAGCAAGCATCATGCAGCAGCTCTGAGGGTGAGGAGATGAAATATTTGTGCTGCCACACATGAAACTTTTGCAAAGGGAAATATATTCAAATGAGCAAACAAACAAGCAATAACTTGGGAAGTGAAGACGCTACAGTAATTTCCCCACATAGCTGCAGCTCATGATTTGCTTTCTTTGAAGGGATGGATTGAGAATGTGGCTGGTGAATAACGATGGAGATCACCCAGTAATACTACCCCTGTACTCTGCACTGGTTAGGCCACACCTTGAGTCTTGTGTCCAGTTCTGGGCCCCTCAGTTTAAGAAGGACATTGAGACACTTGAACGTGTCCAGAGAAGGGCAACGAGGCTGGGGAGAGGCCTCGAGCACAAGCCCTATGAGAAAAGGCTGAGGGAGCTGGGATTGTTTAGCCTGGAGAAGAGGAGGCTCAGGGGAGACCTTATTGCTGTCTACAACTACCTGAAGGGTGGTTGTAGCCAGGATGGGGTTGGTCTCTTCTCCCAAGCAACCAGCACCAAAACAAGAGGACACAGTCTCACGCTGTGTCAGGGGAAATTTAGGCTTGCGGTGAGGAGAAAGTTCTTCACTGAGAGAGTTGTTAACCATTGGAATGTGCTGCCCAGGGAGGTGGTGGAGTCACCGTCCCTGGGGGGGTTCAAGAGGGAATTAGACGTGGCACTTGGTGCCATGGTCTAGTGGGCATGAGGTCTGTGATGACAGGTTGGACTTGATGATCTTTGAGGTCTCTTCCAGCCTTGGTGCTACTGTGATACTGTGATATTGAGCTTCTTTAAAAAGCCATGAAACTGCTACAATCCAACCTCTTTCAATGGTGTCTACTCTGCTGATGAGCTTTTCTGGCCCATGCTACTATTCCTCAGACTTTATGAAATGAAGACTGTCCTTTCTGAAAATATAAATCTTTGACAAAACATGGCAACATTTTTTAATTCGGCAAGACATCATGTAGGAAGCAGCATCTTAACCCTTTACAAATGTCCCTCTCTCTGCGATAGCACCCAAATTTGTGCCTCCTCTCCTGTCCCAGGACTGAGGAACTACTGGAGTTCAATGGAGGCTGCAGTGGAGTGCTGAGGGGCCTGGAGCATCTCTGTGAGAAGGAAAGGCTGAGAGACCTGGGGATGTTGAGCCTGGAGAAGTGCAGCCCTAGAGGGAAGCCTCTCAATGCTCAGAAAAGCTAAAGGACCTGTGGAAGGCAGGAGGATGGGACCAGACTCTTGTCAGTGCTGCCCAGTGACAGGACAAGGGACACAAACTGGAACCCAGGAGGTTCCACTGGAAGATGAAGAGAAAATTGTTTGCTGTGAGGGTGCTGGAGCCCTGGAAAAGGCTGCCCAGTGGGGTTGTGGAATCGTCTTCTCTGGAGAGATTCCAAATCCAGCTGGACATTGTGACCCTGGGCAAGTTGTTGTGGGTGTTTCTGCTTTAGCAGGGGGGTTGGACTGAGTGACCTCCAGAGGTCCCAACACCCAGCATGCTGGGATTCTAGAATATTTCTTCTTGGCTTCTGGATAAAAGTAAAGATTTGAAAAGCCAAATAGCACCAGTTTGAGATTTGGGTGTCTTCAAACAGAAGTTAACTTCTTCTGATGCCCTTCAAGCACTGGCAGACAAAGGTCAGAATGAAAGCAGCAAATCATTCATAGACTCATGTTCTTTATAATGAAATCTTACAGAGCGATTTGCCACTAATTTATGGTATGTAGCAGCCAGAATCAACCACTTATGCTTCATTTCCAGCAAATTAGAATGGTCCAGGGTTGGAATTACAGCTGCAAAGTTGTTCCTTTTCACGTAGAACATGTATGAAGGTTCTAAACTTGTGGGCATTGGAATCCCCTTCCCATCAAAACCCCAGAAGCACCGTTTTATTTGTGCTCTGGCTCAAACATATCCTCTTCCATGAATGAGGATATGCAAATTTCCATCATTGTGAAGATACATGAGGAGAATTACAATGCACTGCCTGCCCCCAAATTAAATAGGGTATAAAAATAGCAGCGACTTCCATGACAGCTGGAGGCATGATTAATGGCGACGCAATAAATGCCTCGACTCAACTTAATCACTAACACATCAGTTAATATTGACAAAGAGGAAATGAGTGATATAGAGGTTTTTACACCCAAAATCAGCAGAACCGGGTGCATATTAACTACTTTGGGTGATTTAGGTAGATGTGATACATCAGTCACAACTTTGGATCCTGCGTGACTGCTGAATCAGAATCCTGCTGAACTGACATCACCAACCATAGATTTATAGAATCATAGAATGGTTTGGGTTGGAAGGGAAGTTTGAGATCATCTAGTTCCAACCCCCTGCTGTGGGCAGGGACACCTTCCACTAGACCAGTTGCTCAAGGCCCCAGTCACCCCAGAGATCAGTGCTGGGCCCCGTCCTCTTCAACATCTTCATCGATGATCTGGATGAGGGGGTCGAGTCAGTCATCAGCAAGTTTGCAGATGACACCAAGTTAGGGGCAGATGTTAGTCAGTTAGAGGGTAGAAAGGCTCTGCAGAGGGACCTCGACCAACTGGACAAGTGGGCAGAGTCCAATGGGATGGCATTCAACAAGTCCAAGTGCTGAGTGCTGCACTTGGCTACGGCAATCCCATGCAGAGCTATAGGCTGGGGTCAGAGTGGCTGGAGAGCTGCCAAACAGAGAGGGACCTGGGGGTGCTGATCGACAGCCACCTGAATATGAGCCAACAGTGTGCCCAGGTGGCCAGGAGGGCCAATAGCATCCTGGCCTGCATTAGGAATAGTGTGGCCAGCAGGAGCAGGGAGGTCATTGTGCCCCTGTACTCTGCTTTGGCTAGGCCGCACCTTGAGTACTGTGTCCAGTTCTGGGCCCCTCAGTCTAAGAAGGACATCAAAACACTTGAACGTGTCCAGAGAAGGGCAACAAGGCTGGGGAGAGGCCTTGAGCACAAGTCTTATGAGGAGAGGCTGAGGGAGCTGGGATTGTTTAGCCTGGAGAAGAGGAGGCTCAGGGGTGACCTCATTGCCCTCTACAACTACCTGAAAGGTGGTTGTAGCCAGGAAGGGGTTGGCCTCTTCTCCCAGGCAACCAGCACCAGAACAAGAGGACACAGTCTTAAGCTGCGCCAGGGGAGGTTTAGGCTGGAGGTGAGGAGGAAATTCTTCACCGAGCGAGTCATTCATCATTGGAACGGGTTGCCCAGGGAGGTGGTTGAGTCATCGTCCCTAGAGGCGTTCAAGAGGAGATTGGACGTGGCACTTGGTGCCATGGTCTAGTTATGGGGTCTGTGTTGATAGGTTGGACTCGATGATCCTCGAGGTCCTTTCCAACCTAAGTTATACTGTGATACTGTGATACTGTGAAATATCTCCATGGAGGTGGCATCCACAACCTCCCTGGGCAGTCTGTTACAGTTTACCACCGCCCTCACCATAAATAATTTCTTCCTAATCTGCCATCTAAATTTCTCCTCCTCAAGCTCCAATCCATTTCCTCTCACCCTATTACCACAAGCCATTGCATATAAAGTTCCTTTCTGGCTTTCTTGTACTGGAAGGCTATGGTTTTGGTGATTTCAGAGTCATCTGATGGCTAATAAATCCTCCAGGAATCAACCTGTCATTTTTTGGGGGTTGTATATCGATGAAATATTTAGATGCTTGACATATTCTGGAACGTTCAAGGTAACAAGTAATCTGACCATGAGGAAAAATATCTTTCCTGAAACAATAGTCAGGCTGCCCAGGTAGGTGGTGGAATCACCATCACAGAATCATAGAATGTTAGGGGTTGGAAGGAACCTCTAAAGATCAAGTCCACCACACCCTGTCAGAGTAGGAGGTGTTCAAGGATTGTGTGGACGTGGCACTCTGGAGCATGGTTTAATGGCCATGGTGCTCTTAGGCTGAAGGTTGAAGCCATGTGAACATCACCATGCAAAAAAAGTTCACCATAAGGTCCTGGCACAGTGATGAGCAGATGGGGAAGCTGATAGAGGCAGGAAGGGTGGGAGCAGATCTCTGTGGGCAGCACCAGCACCACCAGCTTGCAAACACTCCCACAGTCTGCACATTAAAAAGGTTCTTAGGAGAGAGTCTATGAAAAAGCCAGGAAACCGATCCAATGGAGACACAAAATGGTTCATCAGAAGCAGAAAAACAAAGAGTTTGATCTGTTTGACTTCACAAAAGGACGCAATGGATTCGCTGTTCCTTGTTCTCCTCAGGCTGAGCTATTGACACAAACAAGTCAGTGCCAGCTGGGTCAGTGGCAGAGTGGAACCCTGACAAAAGGATTTAACGGAACATTTCAAACACTCTGACGCACTTCTGCAACTGCTTCAAGAGTTCTTTGCAGTTTTCCAGCATGAAGCAAGGGAGCTGAAGCCCAGAGGAGCAGCCAGCAGCAACCTCTGCTATTCCATAACTACACACATGCAATGGCCAGGTGGGTTTTCAATCTCTCCAGAGTAGGAGACTCCACAACCTTTCTGGGCAGCCTGTGGCAGGGCTCCAGCACCCTCACACCAAACAAGTTTCTCCTCTGGTTCAGATGGAACCTCCTGGGTTCCAGTTTGTGGACAGTGCCCCTTGTCCTGTCACTGGGCACTGCTAAGAAGTGTCTGGCCCCATCCTCTTTCCTCCCACTCTTTAGATCTAGATAAGATCTTCAGAGAAGGGGGCTTCATGACTTCTCTGGGAAGCCTGCTTCAGGGCTCCAGCAGCCTCACAACCAAGAATTTTCTCCTCATCTTCATATGGAACCCCCTGGTTTCCAGTTCATGTTTGTTGCCCCTTGCCCTGTCATTGAGTACCACCGAGAAGAGTCTGGCCCCATTCTTCTGTTTTCTTTTAAACTTAGCACAAATTGTCTTTATAACCTTCCAGACAATTTGTCCTCCAGGTTGGAGCCCATTCCCTCTCATTTTTTCATGGCAGGAACAGAGTCCCAGGTTGTGTTGTCCCCAAGATTTAAATCCCTGACCCCTGCATTCACAAGCCTTGACCTTGGCTGCTTGAAAACAAGACCAGTTCAGCCATCTACAGTGTGGCTGTACCCTCTGATCTTTGTTGTGTGTCCCAGCACCCAAAAGAGATGAAAGCCCAAAGGTACCACCATAATGCAGCTTAATGTACAATAAAGAGTTCCAAATCTCCCAAGAATAGAGTCAGCCCAGAGAAAAAAAGAGAAATATATTTGGTTTCTTGTGGTCAGATCAACAAAAGAAAACCCCATTTGGTTAGAAAAAGACCTTGTCCTCCAACGAAATAAAGTGTGTTAGTAAAGAAGTTGATATCTCCTTCAAGCCAAACAAAGGCTTCTCCAAACACCATCCAGAGCAGCAGTAAAAATATTTTTTTCTGGGTTGTTTTAAGTCCATACACTTGTTTTATGTTCACATTTCTCTCTCTTTTTTGCTCTCCTCAGAACATTTATTTGCCTCCCCTCATCCAGGTAAAAAAAATGTTTCTTTATTGCAAAACATTGGAGAGAAATCTCCCCGGGGTGTTTGCAGATGTACTCTGCTCCTCACCCAGCGTGTCTCCTGTCTCCTCCCTTTCTCTGCTCTGGCAGATTTATCCCTCTTCCATTTCTACCTAAGGCTTTAATATCCTTCTGCAGGAGGTTGTGGAAGACGATATGAAAAGAGGCTAGATTTAGGTTAGACACTAGGAAGAACTTCTTCACTGTGAGTGTGGCAAGACACTGGAACAGGCTGCCAAGGGAAGTTGTGGATGCCCCCTCCCTGGAGGTGTTCAAGGCCAGGTTGACTGGGGCCCTGAGCAACCTGGTCTGGTGGAAGGTGTTCTTGAAAATAGCATGGGGGTTGGAACTGGGGAGAGAGTGATTGCCCATTGGAATAGGCTGCCCGGGGAGGTCGTGGAGTCGCCATCACTGGAGGTTAGAACAGAATAATAGAATAATAAACCAGGTTGGAAGAGACCTTTGAGATCATCATGTCCAACCCATCAACCAATCCAACCCACCTAAACAACTAAACCATGGCACCAAGCACCCCATCAAGTCTCTTCCTGATCACCTCCAATGATGGTGACTCCACCACCTCCCCAGGCAGCCCATTCCAATGGGCAATAACTCTGTCTGTATAGAACTTCTTCCTAACATCCAACCTAAACCTCCCCTGGTGCAGCCTGAGACTGTGTCCTCTTGTTCTGGTACTGGCTGCCTGGGAGAAGAGACCAACATCTGTCTGTCTACAACTTCCCTTCAGGTAGTTGTAGACAGCAATAAGGTCACCCCTGAGTCTCCTCTTCTCCAGGCTAAGCAACCCCAGCTCCCTCAGCCTCTCCTCATAGGGCTTGTGTTCCAAACTCCTCACCAACTTCGTTGCCCAACTTTGTTGGAGGTGTTCAGAAGGAGACTTGATAGGGTGATTGGTTGCACGGTTTAGTTGATTAGGTGGTGTTGGATGATAGATTGGACACCATGATCTTGAAGGTCTCTTCCAACCTGGTCTGGTCTGGTCTGGTCTGGTCTGGTCTGGTCTGGTCTGGTCTATTCTATTCTATTCTATTCTATTCTATTCTATTCTATTCTATTCTATTCTATCTTGAAGGTCCCTTCCAACCCAAACCACACAGTTTGGGCAATGCTTGATCATGGCTGCAGTGAGGTGACTCCAGGAACCCCAAGCTCACAATTACTCTGAGGGATGTTGGAATGGGGCCAACCTTTCACCCAGCACTGCCAGGTCACTACTCAACCATGTCCCTTAACACCACATCTCCACAGTTTTGAAGCCCCTCCAGGGATTTGGATTCTACCACTGCCCTGGGCAGCCTGAACCAGGCCTTGAAAACCCTTTTGGGGGAAGAAATTTTTTCTCATGTCCAACCTAAACTTCCTCTGGTGCAACTGCAGGCCATTTCCTCTTGTCCTGGCACTTTTTGCTCAGGAGAAGAGACTGACCCTGACCTGGCACCAACCTCCTTTCAGGGAATTCAGAGACCCATAGATTGCATTAGGTTGGAAGAGGCCCTCCAAGGTCATCTTGTCCAACCCCCCTGTATAATGCAGGGACACCTTCAACTAGACCAGGCTGCCCAGGGCCATATGAAGTCTGATCTTGATTTTCTCCAGAATTGTAGAGAACCCGAAAGTCTTCCCTCATCCTCCTTTTCTCCAGGCTGAACAACCCCAGGTCCCTCAGTTGCTCCTCGCCAGAGCTGTTCTCCAGACCTTTCACCAGCTTTGTCGCCCGTCTCTGGACATGTGTCATTACCCTCAGTCCTCTTTGGACTGAGTGCCACAAAAGTGAACCCAGTCTCCAAATTACCTTGAGATGTAGTGTGAATCTTTCTGGAACAACACTGAGAAAAAAAACAACACAACACCACAACAAAGCAAAGCCAACCCAGAAATCAGTTTCTAAAGCTTCTGTGACACTTTAATCCACCTCCAGTCCTTGCTTTGACAAGACATCTCGCTGAAAACATCCTACTAGATCATCTCAGGAGCTGGGGGCTATGACAGTTCCTCTTGTGATTTGGAACATGCCATAATTCAAGTGAAGAACAAAACAAAGCACATGCTGCAGAAAAATGTATCTGCTGCCCTCCCTGATGAAATGCAAGGCTCCCTAAAAATAAAACAGAGCAAAGCAGCCACAACAGTGACAACTACACAGTCCTAAGAACATCAGAAGCTATTAATGGTCATTACTACTAAGAGGAAAATAGCCCTGTTCTGAGTTTTGCCCAACAAACAACCACTTGCTGGATTTTGGGTCGTTATTTTATTGACCTGACTAAATGGTTTGGAAAAGAACTGGTGCCAGAGAAAGCAGGAACACAACAAAAGCTCCTAAAAGCTTTACAGTGGTACCCTCTGACAGGACAAGGGGCAACAGGTGCAAACTTGAATATAGCAAGTTCCAACTAAACATGAGAAGGACCTTCTTTATAATGAGGGTGGTGGAGCACTGGAGCAGGCTGCCCAGAGAGGTGTTGGAGTTTCCATCTCTGAAGTAATCCCAAACTCATCTGGAAGCTATCCTCTGCAGCTTGCTCTGGATGAACCTAATCTGACAGGAGTGTTGGACTTGATCTCTAGAGGTCACTTCAAACCCCCTTAATTCTGTGATTCTGTGATCCTGTAGTCACCCTCAGATCATATTCATGGTCTCCTCTGGACCCATTCTAACAGTTCCATGTCCTTCTTATTGTGGGTCCCAGAGCTGGACCCAGTACTCCAGGTGAAGTCTCAACAGCAAAGCAGGGTGGCAGAATCACCTCTCTTGACCTGCTGGCCACACTTTTTGATGCAGCCATTGGCCTTCTAGGATGCAAGTGCACTTTGCCAGCTCATGTTCAGCTTCTCATCCACCAGTACCTCAAAGTCCTTTCCTTCAGGGCTGCTCTCAATCTCATCATCCCCCAGCCTGCATTGATATCAAGGATTGCCCTGACCTAGTTGCAGGAGCTTGCACTTTGCCTTATTGAACCTGAGGAGATTCTCCTCATCTCACCTCCCCAGCCTATCCAGGTCCCACTGCATGTCACCCATCCCATCCTTCAGTCTCACCAACCACACCACTTACCTTGGTATCATCTGCAAATCTCCCAAGGGTGCACTCAATGCTGCTGTCCATGTCATTGATGAGGATATTGAACAGCACCACTCCCAGTACAGACCCTTGAGGGACACCTCTTATCACCCATCTCCATCATTGTCCACTACCCTTTGGATTCCATCATCCAACCCATTCTTTAAAACAAATAGATGCAGAATTTGTTTAAAAGAAATAAAGGCAGAAATAAAGAACATAGTTTCTGTGATTGTTGGGGGGGGGGGGGGGGCAGCCAGAATCATGTTCCACATCCAACAATTTTCAGGCAGCAGGGAATCAAGTTCAACATTTAATTGTTTTCCTCCTCCTGCAGGATTCCATAAAATTTTATATAATTTCTTTTAAGTCTGGGTTTGTTGCTTGGTTGTTGTTATTTCCCCCCCCCCCAATGTTTTACACATAATTGCCTTTTTGTTTTTCAGTAAATTCATATATTGCTATTCACATTCTTCCAGCTGTTTCCTCTACTGTTCTACTTCATCTACCCTCTCAACCAATTTTATCAAGCTCTGTTTTATCTTCAAAATTGAATTTTCAAGGTTATTGAAGAACTATGTTGTGGTTTCTTTTATTTATTTATTTATTTATTAATCTGTATTTTCATTTCCTCACTGAACTCTGCCAGGGCTTGTGTTAGATCTATTTTGGAGCTCTGCATAGTTAGTGGGGTTCCAGGGTTTATTTTGCCTCCTAGTTACAAAAAAATAAACGGGAACATCCTTCCTGAGAGCCCAGTCTTTACTTTCCCTACCATTCTATTCCACACATATCAGATTTGCACAGAATCACAGGATGGTAGAGGTTGGCAGGGGCCTCTGGAGATCATTGAGACCAACCCTCCTGCCAAGGGAAGATCACCTAGAGAAGGTCAGAGAAGAACACATCCAGGCAGGTTTTGAATCTCTTCAGAGGAGGCTTTATGACTTCTCTGGGCAGCCTGCTCCAGGGTTCCAGTACCCTCACAACAAAGAAGTTTCTCCTCATCTTCAGCTGGAACCTCCTGGGTTCTGGTGTGTGCCCATTGCCACTTGTCCTGGGCACCACTGGCAAGAGTTTGGCCCTATTGTCTTGCCTCCCACAGGTCCTTTAGCTCTTGCTGAGCATTGAGAGGATGCCCTCTCAGGCTGCTCTTCTCCAGGTTCCACAGCCCCAGGTCTCTCAGCCTTTTGTCTTAACAGAGATGTTCCAGGCCCCTCAGCATCTTTGGAGCCTCTGCTAGACTCTCTCCAGTAATTTCCTGCCTCTTTTGAACTGGAGAGCCCAGATCTCTTGAACTGGAGAGTCCAGAACTGGACCCAGTAATACATATGTGTCCCCACTGGGGCAGAGGAGTGGGTGAGGAGAACCTCCCTTGACCTGCTGGACATGGGTATTGCTCATGCCTTGCTCCTCTGTGTCCAAGCCAATCTGGCCACAAGCAGGACAATGAAGATGGATTCAATCAATTAATAGTTACAAATAGAGTAAAATGAGAAACTGCACCAATAATAAATATAAATGATAAAATAAATCTGAGTAAGCTTTTGCACCTGGAGGGAATCTGTTAATTAACAAATGGCTAAAAATTGATTTAATCATTGTAATAATTATTGATGGGCATAACAATTAAAAAGTAGCCTGGAAACAGTGAAAAATATGGATCAGTTATGAATGGTTTCAATAGATTTTCAAGGGTCTGTACTGCCTAGAAAAACAATTCCTCTAAAAACCTGAAGCAGGATGTGTCAGCCCTTTGTTTGCTCACAACAGGTTTTATTTACTGCCCCCAGAAAATGAAGGAAAGGTGTGAAATTTCCCTTTGATTGGGTGGAAAGCTTCTGAATTGAGAAAAGGAGAGCATGAGAAATCCAGTTACGAGTGATTTTCTATCATGAACTTTCCTTAGGAAAGCAACTTGTGCAGCCACCAGCCTGCAAAGACCCTCTGTGATGGAGGTCTCCCCCTACAGGAGATGACTGTGGTCCAAAAGCAAGGCATTGAGGTGGGAGGAGTGTGTGGTATTGCTGCTCAACAACAATAGGCATGATATGAATCTCTCAGAAGAAGCAGAACAATGCATATCAGGACAGTGGTAGAACATGTCAGCAAGGCAAAGTACGAGGTCAAATCCATACCCTGCCAAGCCACTAACACAGAAGATGCACAACCCATGTGTCCAGTTCTCTTTGAAACCATTCATCTCCTGATGGCACTGCTAAGACTCCTTATCATGGAATCAGAATTGGTTTTGTTGGAAGAGATCTTTAAAATCATCAAGTTCAACTATTAACCCAGTACTGCCAGGTCAACACTAAACCATGTCCCTCAGCACCATATTTCCACAGTTTTCAGTCCTTCCACTGTCCTGAGCAGCCTGGTCCAGCATTTGAAAACTCTTTGGGGAAGAATTTGTTCCTCACATCTGACCTAAACTTCCCCTGGTACAATTTAAGACCAGTATCTTTTGTTCTGCCATTTGTGGGAGAAGAGACCAACTGCCACCACACTCCAGCCTCCTTTCAGGGAGTTGTAGTGAGCTGGAAGGTCTGCCCTCAACCTCATTTTCTCCAGGCTAAACAAACCCAGGTCTCTCAGTTGTTCCTTTTGTCTTTGCTCTTGTCCTCAGACACTCTTGTGAATTTCTCAGTGGTGTAAAGCAATCTTCCCCATGATCAAATGTCACAAAGAGCCCTCTATGTATAATTTACTTGTTTTCAATAACATCCATGATTATGCTTCGGGTTCTGGGATCCTCGCTGCCACACTGTTTTGTAGAAGTTCTAACAAGTAAAAGCTACATCTCAGGAGGTACTTCTAGCTGATAAAATTTTAGTATTAAGTAAGAAACAATTCAGATGACCTCATTCTCATTGTCACTTTTCCATGTTGCCAGCATTTGCATATACATTACATTTCAAGGTCACACAGAATCACAGTATCACCAAGGTCGGAAGAGACATCAAAGATCATCGAGTCCAACCTGTCACTACAGACCTCAAGACTAAACCATGGCACTGAGTGCCACGTCGAATCCCCTCTTGAACACTGGACATAGATTGCTTTCAACCTTGTTAAATGCCCAAAATTTCCCACACTTTTGCTTTATTGATCAACTCATCCCTTAGGACTCTATATTTTGTCCTCCTTTCCTTTCTTTAGATAAATTACCTATGAAGGAGTTGGGGCTGTTCAGTCTGGAGAAGAGAAGGCTCCAAGGTGACCTAATTGTGGCCTTCCAGTTTCTGAAGGGGGCCTACAAGAAGGCTGGGGAGGGACTTCTCAGGATATCAGGCAGTGATAGGACTGGGGGGAATGGAATGAAGCTGAAGGTGGGGAGATTCAGGCTGAATGTGAGGAGGAAGTTCTACCCCATGAGAGTTGTGAAGCCCTGGAATGGGTTGTCCAGGGAGGTGGTTGAGGCCCCATCCCTGGAGGTGTTTAAGCCCAGGCTGGATGAGGCTCTGGCCGGCCTAATCTAGCGTGGGGTGTCCCTGCCCATGGGAGGGGGGTTGGAACTAGATGATCCCTGTGGTCCCTTCCAACCCTGACTGATACTATGATACTATGATACTACTATGATATCTTGATTGTTTATGCTCAATGCTGAAACCTGCAAGCCAGGGATGTGGAGGTCCTCCACTACCACACACCAGGATGGGAAAAACAACTTCAGAAAGCAAATCAAAATCATATAAGCAAGTAAGTTCAGCATATATCTCAAGGTTCTGGAGTTGATAAGGCTATTTATTAATCCACATACTCCGTAAGTACTTCAAAATGGCCCAAAAAGCATAGAATCATAAAATCACCATGGTAGGAAAGGACCTTTAAGATCATCAAATCTGAACAAGTACCTGACTCTAGCAAGGTCAGTTATAAATATAAAAGTAGCAAGGTCAAGTTAGTATCATAGAACTGCAGAGGTTGGAAGAGAACTTTGGGAACATCAAACCCAACTGCTCACCTAGAGCTCACAATCACAACACTACTCTTAAGCTAAACCTCTTTTGGCCTGTCCTGTGTCCCACCACCAAGAGTCTGAATCAAACACAAATCCCATCTATAGAAGAGGAAGTTGTTCAGAAAGTAAACCCCAACATTCTAGGATTATTTTGAGCCACAGGCCATGTGTTCTGAATATTGATCCAGGCTCTTCCACTAATCTTCAATCATAAAATAAGGGGGTGTGTTTGTGTGTGTGTGTGTGTGTGAGAATTGTAATTTTGATACAAAAACCACAGCAATCTAAGATGTAAAAAGTTACTTACTTTATCAATTCAACCCACTTAAAAATCCATTTCAATGAGCCCTGGAAGTGCTGGTGACAAGAAGTTCACCATGAGACAGCAATATCCCTCATGGCCAAAAAGGCAAATGATCTGTGGGAGGGCTTGAAGAAGAGCGTGGCCAGCAGGTCGAGTTCTGGGCTCCCTGGCTGAAGAGAGACAGGAAACTACTGGAGAGAGTCCAGTGGAGGGTCAAAAGATGTTCAGGGACCTGGAGCATCTCTGTGAGGAGGAAAGGCTGAGAGACCTGGGACTGTTGAGCCTGGATAAGAGGTTCCATCTGAAAATGAGGAGAAACTTGTTTGGTGTGAAGGTGACAGAGCCCTGGAGAAGGCTGTCCAGAGAGGTTAGGAAGTCTCCCCTGGTATTACAAACCCACCTGGACATTATGGTCCTGGGCAAATTGCTGTGTGTGATCCTACTTTATCAAGGACACTTGGACTGGATGATCTGCAGAAGTCCCTTTCAACCCCCAGCATACTGGGATTCTGCAACAACTCTTCTCCACTCTACTTGTTCAAAAGCTTCTCATAATTACTTTCCCAAATATCCACAAGTTTTCAGCTCATTAATTCTACTTTACTTCTGGATGGAGAATATCTCACTCTTATCGTTTGCAAGAGCTTTTTATTTAATTATTCATATTATATATATATTTACATTTAAATATTTCATCAGGCACATGTTTAGTGAGTTACAGAATAGATAGGTAATTTTTTCTGAGCTACTAAATTGCCTCTTTAAAGCACAAAAGATAATGTTTTCCCCACTGTTGGCTGTAAATAGCATCTACTCTGAAGGCAAAGTGCAATGAGTTCTGAACTCTCCTGCCATTGCTGTGCAGAGACTGATAGAGGATGGAAGGGACCTCTGCAGATCATCCAGTCCAACCTCCCTGCTAAAGCAGGGGTAACCACAATGTCTTGCCCAAGATCACAATGTCCTGGTGGCTTTAGAATTTTTCCAGAGGAGACTCCACAACCTCTCTGGGCAGCCTGCTCCAGGGCTCCAACACCTTCACACCAAACTTCCACTTTGTGTCCATTGCCCCTTGTCCTGTCACTGGACATCACTGACAAGAGTCTGGCCCCATCCTCTTGCCCCTGACAGGTCCTTTAGCTGTTGCTGAGCACTGAGAATTTCTCCTCTCAGGCTGCTCTTCTCCAGATTAAACAGCCCCAGGTCTCTCAGTCTTTCCTCCTCACTGAGAATCTCCAGGCCCCTTAGCATCTCTGTAGCCACCATTATAGTTCCTTGTCTCTCTTGAAAAACCTAGACAATTTCTGCCCCACTGATACTCTCCAGCTTTGCAATGATGCGCCCGAGATCATCACTCAGCCTCCTATTTCTCACTAATTAGCTCTGTTCTGTGTCAAAGATAATCCCTGAAGAACATTTCCTTTCCAGCATGATTCCATTAGTTCTTTTGGATTTATTACCCAGTTGGGATGACAGATACAGGCTCCAACTCAAACTGAGAGAGAAATTCAGAGCATCACAATGTGTGGCCAACTGCTCTGCCAAGCAGGTCACCATGAAATATCTGTGATGCTTTTAAGAGGCTTCACAAGGACTTGGAGAGAGATGCATTTGGAGAAGAGTTTATATTATCAACAACATTTTATGTGGCACCAAAGTTAAACTGGGTGCATAAAATGTCAGCCCAACACACGGTGGTGCCCTCTGAGAAATGACTCTGCCCTTCCTGCTACCGTCACTGGAGGAGGTACACCATATAAACATCTGATTATATTGTACCTGGTGACATTTTTATCTCCCAAGCATTCTCTTCCAGCAGTAAAAATGGTGCATTTAAATGATTTCTGGGTTGCATCCCATCTGCCAACAGCAGCATTTATTTACTTATTTGACCTTTAATTTATAACAGAATCACAGAATGGTCTCTTTTTCTATTTTAATCATAGAATCTCTTTTATTATAGAATCATAGTATGGCTTGAGCTGGAAGGGACCTTAAAGATCACCTAGTTCCAACCTCCCTGCCATGGGCAGGGGCATCTCCTACTAGACCAGGTTGCTCAAAGCCTCATTCAGCCTGGTATTTGACAATTCCAGGGATGAGGCATCCAAACTTGTCTGGGCAACCTGTTCCAGTGTCTCACCACTCTCTTAGTAAAGAACTTCTCCCTAATGACCAATCTAAATGTAACCTGCTCTAGTTTTGAACGATTGCCCCTTGTCCTGTAACAGCAAGCCCTTGTGAAAACTTCCTCCTCAGCATCCCTGTAGCTCTCTTGAGGTATTGGAAGGCCACTATAAACTCTCCCTGGAGCCTTCTCTTCTCCGGGCTGAACACAGAATCATTGAATCACAGAATCAGAAAATTGCTTGGGTTGGAAAATACCTCTAAAGATAGTTGAGTCAAACCATCAACCTAAACCTACCATGGACATTAAACCGTGACCCAAAGTGCATTTATTGAACCCCTCCAACCTAACTCTACCCTGCTCTAATTTCAAACCATTAACCCTCATCCTAACATCACAACCAAACACTCCCTCCCAGCCTTCCTGCAGGCCTGCTTCAGATATTGAAAGGCAGCTATAAGATCTCCCTGGAGCCTTCTCTTCCCCAGGCTGAACACCCACAAGTCTCTCAGCCTCTCCTCATAAGAAAGCTGCTCCAGCCCTCTCGTTATCTTTGTGATGAATAGGAATGTACTCAGCTACCAATGTCCTGGGAGATACCTTCTTACACACCCACGTGGTACATCCAACTTGGAATCAATATGTTACTCCAGGAATAAGAGGGTTTCAGCAAATATGTAGTTTAGAACTGACAGAAGCATCCAAAATAAATATTAGAACATTACTGGGAAAACCTGATGTTGATGACAATTGGCTAAATGCTGTGCCAGGCATGGAAATGATGCTGAAGTCAGTGTGAAGACAGGTCCTCTCCTCCCACATGCAAAAAAATATAATCAAAGCATTACATAATCTCTGCCTTGTCCACTCACTTCCAAATTGTCACTTGCCAGCATCTGAACAACACTGAGTGAAAAATCAAAACAGCAGCAGATGAAAGAAATAACCTCCTGTAAATACCTGTTACAGTCCTGCTGATTAGGAACCATTTTCAACTTGTGTCTCTCTTCTCTTTCAGAATGTGAAATGCTGCATCTAATGCATCACTAAAAATACATTTAAGAAGAACTGGGTTTATTTTTTATTTCTTTTTTTTCTTTTTTTTTTTTGTCACCAGAAATATATTTTACAATAGTGAAAAAAAGCAAATCAGCCACCAGCTGTTGGGGTCAAAAGGAGTCATCCCACTGGGTTCAGAAGGGTCTGGTTTACAGCCTGAGGAACCTGCCCTGGCATAACTTGAAGCCATTTCCTCTTGTCTGTCACTTGTTACTTCAGAAAAGAGACCAACCACCGCCTCACTCCAGCCTCCACTCGAGGAGAGCAAGAGGGTCTCACAGAATCACCAAGGTTGGAAGAGACCTCAAAGATCATCAAGTCTCCTTTCAGTCTACTCTTTTTCAGTTCCTTCAGCCACTCTCACAAGACACATCCTCCAGACCCTTTACCAGCTTCTCTGGAAGCGCCCTTGGAGTGAGGGGCCCAGAACTGAAGAATTCAAGGTATGACTTCAGAAGTGCTTTATTCAGAAAGTGTTTTAAGTAATTTTCTGCAGTCCCTTGACATGGAGCAAAAGACGCCTCTGATCCTCCTTTACATTCAGTGAAATTAGTCCTAATGCACATCAACCCACAACCAGGAGAGTCATAGAATTGTTTCAGTTGGAAAAGACCTCTAAGACCATTGAGTCCAACCACCAAAACTCAACACCATCATGGCCATTAAACCATGTCCCAACTTGCCATGTCCACACATTTCTTGAACACTTCCAGGGATGAGGACCCCATCCCCTCCCTGAGCAGCCTGTTCCAATGCCTGACCACTCTTGCAGGAAAGAAATAGTTCCTAATGTCCTACCTGAACCTCCCCTGGCACAATATCAGGCCACTTCTTCTAGTTCTATCACCTGATATTATGCAGAAGAGACCAACTCCCGCCTCATGCCAACCTCCTTTCAGGGAGTTGTAGAGAGCAATGAGGTCTCCACTCAGCCTCCTCTTCTCCATAATAAACAACCCCAGCTCCCTCAACCTCTCCTCATAAGAGGAACCCATTTAAGAAGGCTCCAGCTTGTCTGCAGCCTTGGCCCTTGGAAGAATCTTGATGTCACCAATCCACATGACTGCTGGCTGGGCCAGAAGGATGCTTTGATAAAACAAATCTCTGCCAGAACATCAACAAATAGCTCTGATAAAATAACTGCAGATACCACAACATGTAATTGAGTGCATCAATAATTTGTTACACAACAGACCTTGGGAAAAACAAATCAGTTGATTATTAGCAATAACTGGAGATATGGCAGCATCTGATCCCCGGAGGCGCCAAATGAAGTCACTTCTGCTGTGCATTGTTAAAAGCAAATCTGCCATAAAATTTGGCAGCTGGAACCAGAAGTGATTACGGTCAGTGCTATGAGTTCCCAGCTCAGTTTCTGCTCACTGAGGCACTTTCTGAAGGTCAGGGCAGGTTTGCACAGCCAAGGGATGCTGCTAGCAGGGAGAAGCTGACGGGGAGGGTTCCTGCCAAGGGCTGGGCTGCAGAAAACCACTGGCTGAGACTTGCTCCTTTGCACACCAAGAGCACTGCCATAGCTTGTGCCCCAGATTGGGTGGCAGGAAGGCAGAAGTGGCACAAACAGGGAGGTGTGGCCAGGACAGGTGACCCTCAGCTGCCCATGGGTGACATGTTCAGGAGCAAGCTGAGGGATCTCCAGGGCCAAATCTCTTCTTCCCTGGCTGGTGTCCCAGAAGGAATACATCCCTTCTGCCTTTCATCCCCATCCCTGTGTTCTTCAATCCAGTTTCACAGCCCAGAATCCTTGAAAAGACCTCTCAGATCATCAAGTCCAACTGTCAACCTAAGACCACCACGGCCATTAAACCATGTCCCAAAATGCCATGTCCACACATTTCTTGAACATCTCCAGGGGTGGTGGCTCCACCACCCCCTGGGGCAACCTACCTCAATGCCTGACCAAAACAAACAAGCAAACAAACAAAAAAACCCAAACAAACAAAAAAGACCAAAAAACCCAGCATTGGGAACACAGTGATTGCTTCACACTTCTTTTAGAATCCAAATGAGACTCCTATTAATTTACATGAAAATAATGGAACCTCAGAATCAAAGGACGTGGCAAGAAATAGACAACATCCACAAGATTTCCTTCAACATATTTAGGAGAGAATTAAAGACATTTCTTTGCGTCAGAAGAACCACAAGGAATGAAAATCAGGGTCTACTTACACTGTACAATCAGCTGGACCAAAGCTTCTCTGGGTTTGACGTTAAACCCATTGTATTGGCTGGTCTGGCACCTGTAGGTCCCCGTCATCTCCCTGGATACGTTCACTATCCTCAGAATCCCATCATAGCTCTCTGTCTGCATCCCCCCGTCTGGCATCGTCACCTCCTTGTCAGCTCGGGACCACAGAATGATGGGCTTGGGCTTCCCGGTCACCTGGCACTGCAGCTCGATTGTGTCCCCTTCCCGGGTAACCAGGGGTGACTTTTCTTGAGGAACAGTCAAATTGGGTGGGACTTCAAAAGACAAAAAGAGACAGTTCAACAATTAGCATTCTGGAGAGACAGAATCATGGACTCATAGAATCATGGACTCGTGGAATCATGGAATGGTTTGCATTGGAAGAGACCTTCAGTATCATCAAATCCAACTGTCAATCCATTAGTGCCAGGTCACCACTAAACCATGTCCCTCAGCACCACATCTTTGAAACCAATCCAGGGACGGGGAATCCACCATCACCCTGGGCAGCCTGTTACAGGATTAAGAATGCTTTTGGGGAAGAAATCATTCCTCCTGTCCAACCAAAATCTCCCCTGGTGCATTTTGTGGCAATTTCCTCTTGTCCTATCACTTTTTCCTTGGGAGAAGAGACCTAACCCCACCAAACCCCAGCGTCGTTTCAGGGAGATGTAGAGAGCCAGGAGCCTCAACCTCCTTTTCTCCAGACTAAACAAACCCAGGTTCCTCAGATGCTCCTCACCAGACCTATTCTCCAGATCCCTCATCAGCTTCATTGTCCTCTTTGGACACACCCCAGTCCCTCAATGTCATTGTTGGAGTGAGGGGTTCAAAACTGAACCCAGTATTCAAGGTGTGGCCCCACTGGCGCCCAGTACACAGGGCCAATCCCTTCCCTGGTCCTGCTGGCCACACCATTGCTGATCCAGGACAGGATGCTTGTGGCCTTCTTGACCACCTGGGCACATGCAGGCCCTAAGGGAGTTGCTGTTGACATCAGGTGGCTTTGTGGCTAGCAATGACAACTCTACATGAAGAATTAGTTTATAAACAGGGAGCAGTGAGTTGATTGTGACAGTTTAGGCTGTGCCTTTAAGCAAAGATAGCTGCAAAATATTGAAAGACTGTAGTGCTACTGCATTTAGGAGACAAGGTCCTCAGCTGCCTGAAATGGAGAAGACAAGATTTAAGAGCCCCAGCTGTGACACTTATTTGAGTCATAGTCAATCTCTGATGTACCAATGTGGCATACTGGTGTACACCAGCGTGTGTATACAGGTCACAGCCAACACTTTGTCACTGCAAGTTATGATTTCCCTTTTTTACAAGTTTTTGTTGCTAAATCCCTCAATCAGGTCTTTAAGAAATGTGTGGACATGGCATGTGGGGACATGGTTTAATGGCCGTGGTGTTGTTGAGTTGATGGTTAGACTCGATGGCCTTAGAGGGCATTTTAAACCAAAACAGTTCTATGATTGTATGATTTTACAATCAGCTCTGTACTCAAGATCTGAAACCAAAGACTTATTGGCATATTTCTATCAATATATTTGGGTTTTTTTGTTTTTCTGCTAACAAATCCAGAAGGAATATGGGAACAACTGCTTCCAGGAGGAGTTGGCCCCCTGGTACTACAGTAAAGAGAGTTGGTGATGACCAAGAACACATCTTCTTCCTCTCCACATCCCTCCAAGAGTGAGTCTTTGTAATTGTCTCTTCAATTTATCACAGAATCATAAAATTGCAGAATCACAGAATAGTTTGGGTTGGAAGGGACCTTTAAAGGTCCAACCCCCCTGCAGTCAGCAAGGACATCTTCAACTACAGCAGATTGCTCAGAGCCCCAAACAACCTGACCTGGAATGGTTCCAGGGATGGGGCAGCTACCACCTTTCTGGGCAACCTGGGCCACAGTCTCACCACACTAAGCATCAAACTTTCTTCCTTAGATTTGGTCTAAGCCTCCTTCCTTTAGTTTAAATCATCACCACCTGTCCTGTCACAACAGGTCCTGATAAGAAGTCTGCCATCATTCTTCCCATCCTCTTTCAGTGCTGAAAGGCCTCAAGAAGGTGTCCCCAGAGTCAACGCCAAGAATGACAAAATACACCCTGCACCATAACTCTTTGCTACAAGAAAAAATAGTCCAAGTAACTATTTTAAGGACCCTGGAGACAGAAACAACAGACTTGTACCAGTGAGGAACCATTCCAGTTTTCCCCTGGGATCTACCCTGTGTCTGCAGACCTGACAAGCCTGCTAGGAATCAGACTTTCAGTCATGGGCTTTCACAGGTTCCAAAAGGCTGGTTTCAGCTGTTTTGAAAGCTTTAATAGCTCCTTCTGAATCTGGTGGGACAAGTAAAAGTGGAAATAATGCTGGGGGGTTGGGGTTTTTGTGGGGTTTTGTTTGTTTGGTTGGTTTGGTTTGTTTTGTTTTCCTACAGGAGAGTAAAGGGAAAAATATTCTATACTTTAAGAAGAAAAACACACACACACACACAAAGAAAGGGAATGCTTAATAAGACATTCCCAACATTAATAAGTCATTCCTATTTTTCACTTATGTTCATGTGAGCCACAGCACATCCTAAGCACGAGAGCCTTGGGTGACTTGGAAGGAGCCTAGAGAACCACACCATGACAATGCCCAAAATACCCTGGTGAGGAAGGGCTGCAGGACATGAGATGGTCCACCTCAGCAAAGGGAGGGTGGTAATGTCCCAGTCAGAGGTAAATCAGCACTAATTCTGCTGAGCTCAGTGCATTCCCAGCTCAGTCGCTGCTCACTAAGGCTCATTTTGAAGTTCAGGGCAGGTTTGCACAGCTAGGGGCTGCTTCTAGCAGGGAGAAGCTGATGGGGAGACGTCCTGCCAAGGGCTGGGCTGCAGAAAGCCTTTGCCTGAGACTTGCTCCTCTGCACACCAGGAGCACTGCCATAGCTTTTGCCCCACTTTGGGGGACAGGAAGGCAGATGTGGCACCTGTGGGGAGGAGTAGCTAGGACAGATGGCCCTCAACTGCCCAAGAAGGGATTGCGTTCCATGGAGGGCATCTTCAGGAGACAGCTGAGCCATCCCCACAGTCAAGCCTCTTTTTCCCTAGCTAGTGTCCCAGGAGGATTCTGTTCCTTCTGTCTTTCATCCCAATCCCTCTGTTCCTGAAGGTTGTTCCAGAATCCAGCTCCTGACTCCAGTTCCCATCTGCTGCTGAATCCAGTCTGGGACTTACTCAGTGCTTGTCCCCAGAATCAGTGGTGCTAAGGGTGCTGTCATTGCCATCAGGACAATGGGTTGGCTCTCAGTTTGTGTCTCTGTGTCTATATTCTATGAGTTTGTTCTTCTTTCTGTCCCAGCTGGCTGAGTTTCTTTCCCAGTCCATCAGTTTCTCTGCTGTCCTCCCTTTTTCTTCCATTTGGGAAGGCAGAGGGTTCATGGAGAATCTGTGGCACTTGTAGCCAGCCCTGCCCCTGTCCTTTGATAGATCCAAAGTTGTGAAAGCAGCCTTGTCAGAGCTCTACCAGAGCTCAGAAAGAAAATACAGAGGGAAAAGTGTGCTGAAGGTGGACAGGGATGATAAAGGAATGACAGATGAGCTCTGCTCTGGGATTCTACAGGCTACTCTGCTTGCATTCCTCCATCAGCATGTGCCCTTGTGGACATGGCACTTTGGGACACTGTTAATGGAAATAGTGGTGTTGGGTAGATGGCTAGACTGGATGATATTACAGGTCTTTTCCAACTAAAAATATTCCATGATTCTATGATTCCCTCTCCCTCATTCCTATATTCCATGCTTTTGCTGTGCAGTCTATAGCATTCTTGTTGGACTTCTACCTGCCAGGTGCTTTTGGTGGGGCTCCTCCACTTTGTCTCCTGAAAGTGAGCACATCAAATAGCCACCAAACAGCTCCTTTCTAAGGAAAAGCTCTATGAAAGCACAGAGTAAATTGGGATGAAAATGGAGTTCCAAGGAGGACAATAGAGTTTAAAGAGAAGCTTTGAAAGCACATTGTGCCCTGCCTGCAGGAAGGAAGGAGCTTCCTTCTGAAGATGTTTTCCAGCTCACCTGGTTTGTGGCCTCTCAGCTTAGTTGAAATGATACAACAGATCTGCCTGGATCAGTAAAACAACATGTGTATTGTTCCTTGTTCCTCTGGGCAGTAGATCTGTTCCCTGCTGTGAATGTGCTTTGATCAAAGCATGTCCCAGTTGGTAGGGATGCTTTAGGCACTCTGGTAGCACTTCTCTTGCTCCCTGTCCCTCTGGCACCTCCAGCTGCCCTGGAGAAACACAACCTTCTGCTGTCTCACAGATTCATTGACCGTGAGAACTGTGAGGTCAAGACCAGGGAGTTACAGCCCTCAAACAAAATACCTGCTGTCAAGAAGGAGAAGGTCTGCTAGCTGTTGTGGAGGAGCCTAAAGCACTGTTGACTCGAAGAATCATACACTCAATAGTTGGTGTAGGAAAGAACCTTAAAGATCACCTTGTTCTCCTCCCTCTCTGCTCTGCCTTAGTGAGGCTACATCTGGAATCCTGGGTCCAGTTCTGGAGTCCCCAGTTCAAAAGAGACAGGGAACTACTGGAGACAGTGCAGTGGAGACTATGCTGATGCTAAGGAGGCTGGAGCATCTCTGTGAGGAGGAAAGCCTGAGAAACCTGGGGCTGTTGAGCCTGGAGAAGAGCAGCCCCAGAGGAGATCTGATCAATGCTAGAGGATGGGGCCAGACTCCTGTTGGTGGTGCCCAGCAACAGGACAAAGGGCAATAGGCACAAACTAAAACCCAGGAAGTTTTATCTGAACAGGAGGAAAGCCTTGTTTGGTGTGAGGGTGCTGGAGCCCTGGAGCAGGATGCCCAGAGAGGTTGTGGAGTCTCCTTCTCCAGAGAGATTCCAAAGCAAGCTGGACATCATGATCCTGAGCAAGCTGCTGTGGTTGCCCCTGCTTGAGAAGGGGGTTTGGACTGGATGATCTCCAGAGGTCCCTTCCAACCCCACCATGATGGGATTCTTTTTCCATGAGAGGAATGTGTGCAGAGATGTATGAATGTAACTAGCGTATCATGAAGTCTTGCTCCCCATGCAGCCACATCATGAGGATGCAGGAAGGCACCAGCCCTGAGCTCCAGCTGTGTGAGCCTGTCAAGAACAATATCCCAGATTGTGAGGCCGGGGACATTCAAAGCAGACTATGAATCATATCAGGAAGAAACCAAGAATAGGTTGCCCAGGGGCGTCACCATCCCTGGAGGAGTTCAAGAAATGTGTGGACATGGCATTTGGGACTTGGTTTAATGGTCATGATGGTCTTGGATTGATGACTGGACTCAACAATCTTAGAGATCTTTCCCAATTGAAACAATTGTATGATTGTATGATTCTGATTCTAATAAAGAACCCTGCTTCTCATGCCCACATTGCTTCTAGAGACATCTGAGAAGTAGAGGAAATGGCAGAGGACATGAACTTTTTGGAAAGAAATATGATGCATGCCAAAAAGGTCCTGTGCAACTGTATGCACATCATTGACTCACTCCATAACTCAGTTTTCCTTCTGAAAATCAGAGATAACAGCACTGCAGAACCTGCACCCTGCCAAGATAAGGGCCACAGAGCAGGAGGTCCTGCAGGCAGGCTGATAAGATAGGTTGGATCAGTGCCCCAGATGGAATGATATCTTCAGATACCCTGACTCCTCTTCTCTCATGGCATATCTGCAACACAACCAGGATGGGTCATGTTGTGAGCCAGCTAAGAGATTAAGATGGTTTGCTGCCTTTGTTAAGGGTCTTGTTAGTGAAAACAGAGAAGGGAGAGAAGAGGGATGAGGAATCTGTCAAAAGAGGTCATCTGATGGATAGTGAAGTAAATAAAGAACCTGGCTGCAGATTTCATCTATTGCATTTGACAGAGTGCCCAACACAAGTGTCTCCCAGCTCCCACCAACTATTTCTCTGTCCCTACCACAGTGGCTGTAGATCCTACATAACATGGATGCTGATTGTCTACTGTCTGATGCAACCTGATAATCACAGAATCACAGAATGCATAGATGACTTGTGAGGGTCCCTTCCAACTCAATGCATTCTATGATTCCATGATTATCATTAATTTAAGGACAAGAGCAAGGTTCTGGACTTGGATTGGAGCAATGCCAGGTAATAATTCAGGCTGAGGGATGAAGAGCTGGTGAGCAGCCCTCTAGAAAAGAACTTGAGTGGTGAGAAGCTGGACATTAGCCAGCACCAGGCACTCACACCCCAGAGCCAGACACGTCCTGGATTGATCCCCAGCAAAGAGGGCTGCAGGTAGAGGGAGGGGATTCTGCCCCTCTGCTCTCTCTGCTGAGACTCCACCTGCAGTGCCAGGGCCAATTCTGGAGTCCTCAGCACAGCAGAGACATGGACCTGTTGGAGTGGGGCCAGAGGAGGCCACAGCAATGATGGGAGGGCTGGAAGCCCTCTGCTGTGAAGCCAGGCTGACAGCTGGGGCTGTTCAGCCTGGAGAAGAGAAGGCTCCAGGGAGGCCTTCTGGTGGCCTTTCAGGGATTCAAGGGGCTGATCAGAAATCTGTGGTCAGAGCTTTGAGCAGGACCTGTTGTGACAGGACAAAGAGTGATGGGTTTGAAACTAAAAAAAGGGAGATTCAGACTTGAGAAAAGGAGGAACTTTTTTCCCACTGAGGATGGTGAGACCCTGGCCCAGGTTGCCCAGAGAGGTGGTAGAAGCCCCATCCCTAGAAGCCTTGCAGGTCAGGATTTTTGGGGCTCTGAGCAGCCTGGTGTGGTTGCAGACATCCCTGCTGACTGCAGGGGGGTTGGACTACATGACTTTCAAAGGTCCTTTCCAACACAATCCTTTTCATGATTCTATTCAGACAGAAGGGCAGCAATGGATCTTTGCTCAGGGAGCAGTTTTGATGGGGTTTCCCTTTTTTCTACCCACTTATTTATTTGCACAAACTCAGAGGTACTTAATTATGTCTGAGGTGTTTAGTCTGCCATCAGATTTGGCTTAAATTAGCTACAGGGTCAGAAAACAGCGGGGGCTGTGAGGGATTGAGAGACACCAAGTGACAGGCACTGGCAGCCTGATCATGTGTGACTTGTGTTCATAAACAATAAAGCTAAAAAAAAAAGCTACAAAAGAAACTCAGATCAATGCAATGTCCACAGAGGAATGAGTAAGATGGGGAAGGATGGAGATAGGTGAGCTAGAGACTAGAGAAGAAAATAGACATTTGAAGCTTTCTTCCCTTATTACAACCCAAGATCTATGGAGATCCCAGGACCAGCAGGCTGAGCCTGTTGTGGAAGAAGCCCCAGCAAGTCTGCAGGAGTAAGGGTGTAGAGATGTAGAATCATTGTGGTTGGAAAAGACCTTTTAGATCATCAAGTTCAATGATTAACCTGCCACTGCCAGGTCACCACTAAACCATGTCCCTCAGCACCACATCTTCACATCTTTGAAATCCCTCCAGGGATGGGGAATCCACCACTGCCTTTGGCAGCCTGTTCCAGGGCTTGGCAACTCTATTGGGGAAGAAATTGTTCCTTATGCCACAGAATCAGAGAACGAATCTGGTTGGAAGGGACTCTCAAAGGTTATCTTGCCCAACTCTCCTGAAGTGAACAGGGACACTGCCAACTAGAGCAGGTCACTCAGGACCCCATCAAGGTTGACTTTGAATGTCTCCGTGATGGGGCTTCAGCCACATCTCTGGGCAACCTTTTCCAGTATTTCACCACTCTCATGTCCAACCTAAGCCTCCCCTGGTGCAACTTGAGGCTATTTCCTTTTGTCCTATCAGTTGCTCCTTGGGAGAAGAGACCAACCCCCACCTCATTTCAACCTCCTCACTGAGAGTTGTGGAGAGCAGCAACAGAAGAAGGATGTCTGGGCAAAGGTGGACAAGCAAAGATGAATCATCAGAAGTGGGTGACCAAGGGGGCACAAGCTACAGTGCATGAGAAAGGTACATGAGCAGAGGTGCATGAATATGTGTGTGCTACCAAAGGTGCAGCCAGTGGGACAAGCAGAGATGGGTGTCAGCCAAGCAAGGAGAAATGAGCAAGGCATTGCCAGCCATACCAAGGTGTTGCCAACTGTTTTTGGGGTGCTGCTGGCCATGGAGGGGCATTGTCAGCTGTGCCAGGATGCTGCCAACTGTGCTATCCTCCCTCTCCCAGCAGATGCTGCTGTGGTACAAGTAGAGCCTGGAGGGGCTCAGGCTTCCTGGATGAGGCATCAGCATGTCTCCTGCAGGACCACCTACAGAACCTGCTGCAATGAAAGGTCAGTTCTTCTCCTGCTTGTCCAGAATGATAAATTAGCTAAATCCTGTGTTGGTAACAACAAATATTATCTTACTCACACAGCAAGTGGCTGAAAGAGTAAGTTACTACTCTTAATAGTTAAATACACTACCTAATGTGGAGTGCTATCACTTGCAAAAACAAAGCATGAGCAACACTAAAGCAGCACCTGCTTTAAAACCATCAACCCAACACAAGAAGGATAGCAGACTGCTGGAGTGGGTCCAGAGGAGGCCACAAAGATGATCAGAAGGCTGGAGCACTTTCCCTATGGGGACAGGCTGAGAGAGTTTGGTCTGTTGAGCCTGGAGAAGAGAAGGCTCCAGGGAAATCTTAAAGCAGCCTTCCAGTACCTGAAGGGAGTCTACAGAAAAGATGAAGAGGGATTTTTTACAAGGGCTTGTGGTGACAGGACAAGGAACAATGGCTTTGAGGTGAAAGAGGGGAGATTTAGACATGATATTAGGAAGAAATTCTTTACAGTCAGGGTAGTGAGACACTGGAATAGGTTGCCTAGGGAGGTTGTGGATGCCCCCTCCTGGGAGGTGTCCCAGGTCAGGTCGGATGGGACCTTAATCAGTGTGGTCTAGTGGGAGGTGTCCCTTGCCATGGATGGGAAGTTGGAACTTCTTTAAACTCTGTTCCAACCCAAAGCATTCCATGATTAGCCTTTAAAACTGGCAGAAACACACACGCACAAAAACAGGGCTACTGTTGATATATTCCTCTCCTGGCTCTTAAATAGAATGGTCTGAGACAACCTTTAATTCCCAAAGTCACTGATGGGCAGAGTCCAACAGGATGGCATTCAACGAGTCCAAGTGCCGGGTGCTGCACTTTGGTCACAAAAACCCCATTCAGAGTTACAGGCTGGGGTCAGAGTGGCTGGAGAGCTGCCAAATGGAAAGGGACCTGGGGGTATTGATTGACAGCCACCTAAACATGAACCATTAGTATGCCCAGGTGGCCAAGAAGGCCAATGGCATCCTGGCCTGCATCAAGAACAGTGTGGCCAGCAGGAGCAGGGAAGTCATTGTGCCCCTGGACTCAGCACTGGTTAGGCCACACCTTGAGTCCTGTGTCTAGTTCTGGGCCCCCCAGTCTAAGAAGGACATTGAGACACTTGAACATGTCCAGAGAAGGGCAACGAGGCTGGGGAGAGGCCTTGAGCACAAGCCCTATGAGGAGAGGCTGAGGGAGCTGGGATTGTTTAGCCTGAAGAAGAGGAGGCTCAGGGGAGACCTTATTGCTCTCTACAACTACCTGAAGGGAGGTTGTAGCCAGGAGGGGGTTGGTCTCTCCTCCCAGGCAACCAGCACCAGAACAAGAGGACACAGTCTCAAGCTGCACCAGGGGAGGTTTAGGCTGGAGGTGAGGAGAAAGTTCTTCACAGAGAGAGTTGTTAGCCATTGGAATGTGCTGCCCAGGGAGGTGGTGGAGTCACCATCCCTGGAGGTGTTTAGGAAGAGACTGGATGTGGCACTTGGTGCCATGGTCTAGTGGGCATGAGGTCTGTGGTGACAGGTTGGACTTGATGATCTTTGAGGTCTCTTCCAACCTTGTTGATTCTATGATTCTAATGTCAGATGGCAGAAGCTATCACTGTACTCATGTTCTCTTTCTTTTTTTTTTTTTTCTTTTTTTGTGCTAAACTGCTCCTGAGGCAGATGTGTCTGAGTGTTACTAGAGCCAAGAAATGAGATTAGACCTTTCTGAGTGTTACTGGAGATACATGGTTTAGCGGTGACCCGGCAGTGTTGGGTTAATGGTTGGACTTGCTGATCTTAAAGGTGTTTTCCAGGCAAAATGACTCTCTGGTAACACTGTAAAACACCACCAGCCTCTGAAGAGACAAATTTTAAACCCAGAACATTCACAGCCAGCAGCAAATTAGCCAAATTAGCTTTCAGTGATCTCACAGGAGTCATGCTGAGGAGCTCCATGAGCCATATGCAACATTAGATGATAAGCTGATTCCACAGCCCTCCAGAGAAGAATAAAAGAGCTGGAAGATGGGAGATTTAGACTGGATATTAGGAAGAAACACAGTGAAAATGGTGCTGAGACACTGGAATAGATTGCTTGGGTCTTGGATGCCCCCTTCTGGAAGGTGGTCAAGGCCAGGCTGGATGGGGCTTTGGGCAAACTGGTCTAGTGGAGGGTATGCTTGCCTATGGCCGGGGGTTGGAACTAGATGATCTTTAAGGTCCCTTCCAACCCAAACCATTCCATGATTCTATGATAAAACAGACTCTGCAATACATGGCCAATAAAGAGGATGTCTAAGTCACAGAATCATAGAATTGTTTCACCTGGAAAAGCTCTCTAAGACCATTGAGTCCAACTATCCACCCAACACCACCATGGCCATTAAACCATGTCCCCAAGTGCTATGCCCACACATTTCTTGAACACTTCCAGGAATGGTGACTCCACCACCTCCCTGGGCAGCCTATTCCAATGCCTGACCACTCCTTCTGGAAAGAAATTTTTCCTAATATCCAACCTAAACTTCCCCTGGCACAACTTCAGGCTATTTCCTCTCATTCTACCACCTGATAGCAGGGAGAAGAGACCAAGCCCCACCTCACTCCAGCCTCCTTTCAGGGAGCTGTAGAGAGTGATGAGGTCTCCTCTCAACCTATTTTTCTCCAGACTAAATAGCCCCAGTTACCTCAGCTGCTCCACACCAGACCTGTTCTACAGATCCTTCACCAGGAACCCAATGCTGGGGAGAGAAGGGCTTGCAGAACAGGAGGTTACCCATCCTCACCCCCATCCTTGCAGGAGCAGGAAGCCAAGGAGGTTTCCAAGAGATGTGATGGGAAGGGACAGCAGCTCCCAGAAACAGAAAAAGAAAACATTCTCTGCACATGGAAATAAAAAGGAAAAGCTCTTGAACAAAATCCAGCATTTCTCTCTCCCTTCTGGTCACCTCTTTCTGTCAGAGATAAATCCCAAAGATAATGGCTCAGAAACAACCCAATCAATTTACTGCCGTAAGGCCACGTCTATCCATTTACTGGTATCTCACGAGGGTTTTGTGCAAATGGCCACCCTGAACAGTGCTTAGGGTTTACAAATATATCATAATTGGTCTACTAATTATCTCCCAAACCCCATTTTCTTCATCATGCAAAGAGCCACTGGTGTGATTTCAATAAACACTGAGAATGAGAATGAAGGTCTCCATAATGTAACATCAAAGGGAGACAAGATGACCAGAGGACACACATTTCACAAATAGACCAAGGCCACATGTCCTAACACATCACCCTGGATGTTTAATTAATTCATTGTTTCAGAGACAGCTGATTAGCTTAACAAGGAAGTCCTCATCATCCTGCAAGGAGGATAGAGCCTCATTTACACTTGTTTGAATCACAGCATCTACCCATTTCTATTATTTTTCCATTGCCCCTAATCCTGTCATTACCTGACACCCTAAAAGTCCCTCACCAGCCCCATTTTCCCCCTTTCTCTTCTCAAAACCCAGAACACCTGGGCTCTGTTGGAGTCTCCTCCCACCTCAGGTGTGGCCACTTGACCTTCCCCACCCACTGCCCTATTTAATCCCCACCAGTAAAGGCAGGAGCCCCAAGCTGAGCCCTTCTGGGCTGGAGGATCCTCCTCTCATCACTGGTGAGTGCCCATGGTGCACACTGGGTGATGGTGGTGGTGACAACAAAGGCCGGGGGGCCTGGTGGCCCCCCGGTTAGGTAGGAACAGCATTGATGATCTCTCCACTATCACAGAGTCATAGAATTGTTGGGGTTGGAAGGGACCTCAAGGATCATCCAGTTCTAACCCCCCTGCCATGGCCAGGGACACCTCACACTACATCAGGTTGCTCACAGCCACATCCAACCTGGCCTTAAAAATCTCCAGGGGTGAGGCTTCCACCACCTGCCTGGGCAGCCTGTTCTAGTGTCTCACCCTAAAAAGTCCCTCCCCAGCTTTCTTGTAGGTCACCTTCAGATAGTGGAAGGCCACAATAAGGTCTCCTTGGAGCCTTCTGTTCTCCACACTAAACAGCTTCAACTCATTTGGTCTGTCCTCACAGCAGAGGAGCTCCACCCCTCTGATCATCCTTGGGTGCCCTTCTCTGGACACCTTCCAGCACCTCCAGATCCTTCCCATAGTAAGGGCTCCAGAACTGGATGGAGACTCCAGGTGGGGTCTCACCAGAGCGGAGTAGAGGGGGAGAATCACCTCCCTCAACCTGCTGGCTATGCTCTTCAGAAACAGTCTCTGGAAGTAAAACCAACCAAATCTATCAACATGAGCAGCCTTGGAAGTGGAACAGGAGATCCAGAGGCCACCAGTCTGCCCTGTGCTGATGCCTAAATATCACATCCCCTCTGGAATGTGCATACCCTAGGGTATACAGAGTGCAACACATTCAGAACATCTTCAAGTTCACCCACAGATGAGGAATTTGGCTGATACCTTTGTCTGGTTTGACACATTTTTGAGGTTGATAAATCTGAGGGATGAGATGTCAGCCAAAGGGATCAGTGTAAGCCTCATGATGTTCAACAAGGCTAAGTGCAAGGTCTTGCTCTTGAGTCAGGGCAACCCCCAGTATCAAGCTGGCAGCTGAAGGGCTGGAGAGCAGTCCTGTGGAGGAGTACTTGGGGGTGCTGGTGGGGGCAAAGCTGGATGTGAGGCAGCACTGTGTCCTCACAGCCAGCTGCATCCTGGGCTGATCCAGGATTGGGGCCAGTGAAGGCCACAGCAATGATAGGAAGCCTGACTGAGAGAGAGTTTGGGCTATTCAGCCTGGAGATGAGAAGGCTCCAGAGAGACCTTTCAGTGCTTATAGGGGCTAATTAGAAAGATGAGGACAGAGTTTTGAGCAGGACCTGCTGTGCCAGGACAAGGGGTGATGGCTTGAAACTAAAAGACGGAGATTCAGGCTGGAGGGAAGGATGAACTCTTTCCCACTGAGGGTGGTGAGACCCTGGTCCACGTTGCCCAGAGAAGAGGTAGATGTCCCATCTCTGGAACCATTTCAGGTCAGGTTGTTAGGGGCTCTGAGCAACCTGCTCCAGTTGCAGATGTCCCTGCTGATTGCAGGGAGGTTGGACTAGATGACCTTGAAAGGTGCCTTCCCACCCAATCCATTTTATGATCTTAGTTGTGCCCACACCGGGCAGGAATGAAACACCACAATGGAATACGGTAGGAAAAGAAGGGCCACCAGCACCTCCCTCCTGGGAGTATCAGCCATCTCCTCCCTCCACTCTTCAAGCAGCAATTCAGAGAATGAAGTAAAACAACCCCCTTGAAATAAGAACTCACTTCACTGCTCAACTCCACCTTGAGGGGGAAGATGTAAAGGGAAGATGCCAGAAGGGGCAGATGTGACATATCCTACTGTGCTGGCACTGATTTTAGGAGAATGAAGATACAGTAGGAGGACCCCTTTTGGACTGAGTAGGCCATACATCACCCAAAGCCTTATTCTTCAGACTTTGAACACAATATTTAAGGCAGAAAACCTGTTACAATGACCAACACACTGTCCTGATCCACCTCTCTCTTTTTGCTCCCCCTGAGTCTGTTTAACTGGGTTCGGGGGGTTGTTGCTGTTGAACATCATCTGCCTTCACAATCCCCATGAGATGTCCACAAAAAGAACAAGAAGAGCCATCCTATGTCTCAGAAACATTTGCCCAGGGTTGATTTTCTGCATGACAGGGCTTTTACAGGGCAAATATTCAACATTTTGAGTATTTTTTCTTCTTTTCCCCCACTATTCAGTGACCTACTTTATGGAGATGTGGAAAGGGGTGGGGTGGTGGTGGAAGGCTGCTGAGGGGATTACTTCAGGTCTGTTTATAGAAGATACTCAGGACATAAATCTCTGCCTTTCATGCTGAAAGCACAACATGTCAAGGAAAGAAACACTCCTGATAAGTGCAGTGCTGAGCGTGCCAGGAGGCTGGCATGTTGCTTGCATTGCCACATATCCCTTTCCTATCTGCTGGAAGACCTAAATGCCTGCCTTCTTTCCTGTGAGTGTTGACTCCAGAAGCAATCACAGAATTGCTTCAGTTAAAAGGGATCCTCAAAGGTCTTCTTGTCCAAGCCCCCTGCAGTCAGTAGGGTCATCTCCAACTACAGCAGATTGCTCAGGGCTTCACTGAGTCTGACCTTGAATGTCTCCAAGGATGAGGCCTTCACCACATCTCTGGGCAATCTGTTGTACCCAGGATGTTGATGAGAAGAAGATCATAAGAACATGATGCTATGCTGTATTTCTGCCTGAGAAATCAAGTGTGATCTGGTGCCTACAACATGTTTCCAAGCTAGTTTTGACTTAGGAACATAAAAAGAGTGGGGGAAGAATCTAAGCTGGTTCTCCTGGAGCCTCTTATCCTACCTACAGTTTGTCAGGGAAGGTTTTCCAGCCACCAAGGCTGACTTTTGGGGGGCAAATTAGGAGGCCTTGTTCATATAACAAAGCTCTAAATATAAAGAGCAATGAGAAGAGAGAGTTGGAGAGATGACAACTACTTGACTTCCAGTCTGTTGCACCATTCTCTGGTCTGTCTGCAGGGGATTTATGTTCGTTCTGGTGTCTAGAGAACATTATGCTGCCTGGCAAGGGAAGAGGAAAGGCAGAATCTGACTGCAGAATATCCTGCAGGACCTATGTAATATCTGTGAGGTATCTGCAGGAACTTTGTTAATCTCAGAAAGAGACAATTCTACTCCAAATGAGCAGACAGGCACCACACAACATTGATACACCAGTGCAAACCCTGGCATTTGGAAAGATATGATTGTGCCTAGGCCTTATGTTCCTAATTACCACAGCAATTACTGATGAATCAGTGATGACCTTCAAAAGCCCACTGAAACCATTTCATCTTCCACTTCACTGGGTAAGGAACTCAGAAAAAGAGACAGAAGTTCTTTTAAAATTAAAAAAAAGGTTGGCCCCAAATTTGAGACACAGAATCCCATCATGGTGGGGTTTGGAAGGGACCTCTGGAGATCATCCAGTCCAACCCCTTTGCTAAAGCAGGGGCACCCACAGCAGCTTGCCCAGCATCACAATGATCAGGTGGCTTTGGAATCTCTGCAGAGAAGGAGACTCCACAACCTCTCTGGGCAGCCTGCTCCAGGGTTCCAACACCCTCACAACAAAGAAGTTTCTCCTCACCTTCAGATGGAATCTTCTGGGTTCTGGTTTGTTTCTGTTGCCCCTTGTCCTGATACTGGGCACAGGTATCAAGTTTGGAATCTCCATGTGTGTCCATTTTGCTTCTGTGGCCACTATCTCAAGCACATAGCTTTACTTCCTAGCTCTTATTTAAACCCCAGCTCAGGCCTGTCTTGTCTCCCTGTCTCTGTGTAAATAATATTCTTTGTCAAATCCTTTAAGTGGCCAAACCACCCAGACTGATGTCTGAAGCAAAGTGGTGATCAGATGGGATCTATGTTTCTAGCAGGATATTGAATCATAGAATGCCTTGGGTTGGAAGGGACCTTTAAAGTTCATCTTGGCTAAATCCTTGCAGCCAGCAAGGACATGTCCAACTACAGCAGGTTGCTTAGAGCCCCATTAAGTCCAACCCTGAACATTTCCAGGCATGAGGTCTCCACCACCTTCCCACATAATCCATTCCAGTGTTCCACTGCCCCCATACTAAAGAACTTCTTCTTAATGTCCAATCTAAATCTACTCTGTTCTAGTTTCAAACCACCGTTCCTCATCCTGTCATCACATAACCTTGGAAACAGCCCTTCCCCAGCTTTCTTGTAGACTCCCTTCAGGTACTTGAAGGCTACCAGAAGGTCTCTGTGGAGCCTTCTCTTCTCCAGGATGACCAATCCTAACTTTCCCAGCCTGTCTTTGTTAGGCTTCAGCCCTCTGATCATTTTGTGGCCTCCTCTGGACCTGTTCCATCAGATCCATGTCCTCCTTGTGTTCAGGGCCATGTGTTGGGCAGGCTCTTGTATTCTAATTTCCCAGGAGGTGTTCAAGGCCAGGTTGGATGAGGCCTTGGACAACCTGGTCTAGTGGAAGGTGTCCCTGCCCATGGCAGGCGGGGTTAGAACTGACTGATCTTTAAGGTCCCTTCCAACACAAACCATTTTGTGATTACATGAATCTAACCAATAATTTATCATGAAACAGTATCAAGAGGGATTATTTAGATGTGATATTGAATCCTAGTTGGAAGGCACCCTCTAGAGTCATCCTGTCCAGCCCCCCTGTGGTGAGTAGGGACATCTAATTGCAAAGCAGTTCTGATGGTGTAAAATTTGGAGAAGAGAGCTATGGATGTTCTCTTTGAGGCAAAAGTGTGCTTTTAATCTTTCTGCAAAAGCAGAAAGCATAAACTTGAATGTGTTTGGTAAAAAGGGGTCAGTAGATGCCTATTAAACATCTTTCTTCCATGCTAGAAAAATGTTTTCCAGTGTGTTCTTTGTTGTCTTACTTCTAAACGTCGATCCCCAGTGGGTAACAAGCAGGATCTGAGAAACACAGCAACTGTTCATATGAAAGACAGGAGGGAGAATAGAGATAAGATCCACACAACTTCCCCCTCTATTTCAACATAAAATAGGTTCTGAAAACAAAAATGCCCTTTTTTTTGTTATCCTTCTCTCCAGAAATCCACCAGCACTAACTCCCTCCTTTTTGTGATTGCAACTCTTTTTTTCGCCCCCTGTCTGCCCCCCTGTCCCCCCCAGTGTTTTCTGGATCATTTTATTTACATGGATTAGATATTAAAGACAACTATTGGGATGAAAATCAAAAATATCTGTTAGTTCCACATCAGCTCTCAGCAACTGGAGAAGAGGAGGCTAAGGGAAGACCTCACTGCTGTCTATAGCTCCAGGAAAAGGAGGTTGGATAGAGCTGGGAGTTGATCTCCCCTCCCAAGTATGAGGAGATAGAATGAGAGGAAATGGCTTGAAGTTGTGCCAGGGGAGCTTTAGGTTGGATATTAGGAAAAATGTCTTTGCTGACAGAGTGGTCAGGCATTGGAACAGGGTGCACAGGGAGGTGGTGGAGTCTCCATCCCTGGAGGGACTGAAGAGAGGCGCAGATGTGGTGCTGAGTGACCTTGTTTAGTGGTGAACTGACAGTGCTGGGTTAATGGTTGGACTTGATTTCAAAAGTCTCTTCTAGTAAAGACAATTCTGTATTTCCACTATTGTGTGACATATTCGTACTCTATCCCTGCTCTGTATTATCAGTTAAATTATTAGCCATGGCTCCAGCCGTGAAAGAGAAACTTTTCTATCGCTGATCTGGAAATACACTTAATAGAGCCCTTCAGCCTTTTGCTTCTTGGCAGTAGCACGGTGAACCATCATTCTATCTTTAAGAAAACAGAGATGCTTCCTCAGCACCTGCTGTCCAATTAGATGAAGAGGAGGATGGGCCCAGCCTTTTCAGTGGTTCCCAAGGACAGGACAAGGGTTAACAAGGCACAAAATTAAACATAAGAAATTCCATCGAAACATGAAGAGGAACTTGTTTAATTTAAGGGTGATGGAACACTAGAAAAGGCTTCCCAGAAAGGTGGTGGAGTCTCCACCTCTGGATATATTTGATACTCACCCAGACCTGTTCCTTTTCTAGGTGAGCCTGCCTTGACAGGGTGGTTGGACATGATGTTCTCTATCATTCTGCAATTCTGTGATTCAGTTTGGTTAACATAAAACACCATCCTTTCTCTCCTTGTATCTTCCTACTGCTTGTTTTTTTTTTTTTCCACAATGCTGAATGCCCCAAAGTCCTAAATGAAGGCCAAAGTCCTTTTATAGAAGCAATAAATTTTCTGACAGTAAAAAAGGACATGTCTGGGTAAATTGGATATTAGTGTCTTCTTGGGAGAGTGCACCATGTGCCACTTACTCAAGTTTCTGACCTTTAATCAAAACAATTCTGCCACTGGTCTAGGACCTGCTGAGTATTTAAGGAAGGCTTTATGCTGAGACTGGTGAAACCCTGTCCCAGTGGCTCAGGGAGGTGGTGGAATCACCATCCCTGGAGGTGTTCAAGAAGCATGTGGGCATGGCACTTTGGGACATGGTTTAATGTCCATGGTGGTGTTGGCTTGAGGTTAGACTCAGTGATTGTAGGTCTTTTCCAACCCAAGCAATTCTATGATTCTATGCCTCCATCCCAGAACCATCCCAGGTCAGGTTGTGTGGGCCTCTGAGCAAGCTGCTTGAGTTGCAGATATCCCTGAA